>NC_141699.1:338628082-339242804 GCF_964263255.1 Lissotriton vulgaris | reverse complement strand
TGAAAAGTGAGCTTCCAATTCCCCTGATTGATTGATTGATGGATTAGTACTCTTAGTTCTTCTTGTTGCCTTTACCTACAATGTCCTCATGTCTCCCACTTTCCTGTCTTCTTTGTTGAAATTTGTTAAATGACGTCCACAACTATCTGCTATTTTATATTCCATTGCATGCTGGTGTGGGCTCTTTCTATTTTGTATCAATTGGTATTGAAGGGTCTTCCCGTTAGGGATCCTGTTCTTTCTTTACCCTCTTCCAGCTAGGATGGACGTCCCCTATCCTCAGCTCTCAGTACCACTTGGCGACCCCCCCTCCATGTTCCCCGACATCCCCCTCTACCGATAAGCCTCCATGGTCACCATTGACGTTCTCCTCAAGATCAATATGGACCTCCCTTCACAGGAGGCCTTCCCCCAGGCACCCATTCACCATTCCCACCCCCTCCTCCTCCTTCTTGTGGGGTCTCAATACTTGCTTCAATTCCTCTCCAGATCCAGTCACTGACTAAAGCGATACCACTCTCCCCTCCTGTCCATCGTAGTTGACCGACCTTTTACCCCACATGCACTTCCCACCCTCACTCTCCCCACCTGCTCTGATTTTCAAACCAATCACCCATCCCTCTGTTTCTCTCCCCGGCCTTCCCATTGCTGTCTCCGGCCCAACCTACTACCCAGTCATTGATGCCCTTGATGGTCTTAACTAGGCATGTTCAATGCCTCACCCATTACATGAAACAGAAAAAAGTAATTGCTTCACTGAACTCTAAACACGCAGTCAAAACCTTGCTATAGGAAACCCATTTCACCAGCCCTGAAGCGGATAAATTAAACAAGACTGGGTAGGCAAAGTTATCCACAGCAGCTGCTCTACCCAGCCTTCTCCTAGAGGCTTACCCACACCACTAAAATGTGTAGTGGCCATTTTGCTGTGCAAATCGCTTTCCTG
Source organism: Lissotriton vulgaris (assembly GCF_964263255.1). Classification (NCBI taxonomy): domain Eukaryota; kingdom Metazoa; phylum Chordata; class Amphibia; order Caudata; family Salamandridae; genus Lissotriton; species Lissotriton vulgaris. Next base: position 339,241,858 of record NC_141699.1, on the reverse strand, counting down.
CACTGTTCTCAAGACCCGGACAGATCCAGAGGGTAGGTATGCCGTTACCCGTCTCAAGATCATTGACAATATCCTATGTGTTGGGAAGATATATGCCCCAGTAGGGACTAAGGCAACATTTCTCCTTCATCGCAACTGAATCCTAACAGAATGAGGTACTGCACCTGTCCTTCTAGAGGTGGATTGGAACTTGGCACCAGACCCTGTGCTGGACTGCACTGGTCCAATTGATAGGGCTACCAATACAGATAGAGCAATCCTCAGGGACATACAGGAGGACCGTGGCATCCTCGATATGTGGCACCTTCTTTATCTGATTGACAAGTTATATACTTACTTTTCGCCTGTACACAGCACTAAGTCTAGGTTGGACTATTTTCTCATCTCCCAATCCCTTCTATTGATTGTGCTGGATGCTCATATATTGGATGGATCACTCTCCAATCACTCCCTGACCAACCTCTTGCTAAACCTTTGACTGTCATGATGATTTGGAAACCCTGAGGGTTCAACGCCTCTTACTATTAGATGCCTGAGAGGAAAGCCTCTACAATCTTACCTTAAAACCTTAGTCAATAACGAGGGATGTGTTACATCCAAACAGGCACTCTGGATGGCATCTAAGGCCATCTTTAGGGGTCAACTTTGGTGTGACATGGCCTTCCACAACAAACAAAATGTATCCTAGCAGACCTCCTTGGAAGTGACAGTTCGGGACCTGAATTGGTCCTACTCCGTCCCACAGACCCAACCTGCCACCGACTGAAGAAAGCGAAAATAGACCTTAATGCCCTTTTCACCTCCAAGGCGAAACATGCGGTCCATAAGCTTAAGTGCCATCATTACAAACAGGGTGAAAAGGCCGATAGATTACTCATGGCCCAGCTCCGATAACAGGAGGCAGTTTCCACCATGCCGGCTATTAAAGACCAACCTGGCTGCCTCATCATGTATCCCCAAGTGATAGTGGATACTTTTTGGGAGTACCAAAGAGACCTCTACACTCTGGAAGCTGCCACGGATGAGGGCAGAATCTATAGTATCCTTATTTCGGTCTGTCTCCCCCAAAAAACGATGATGTTGGACACTACTCTCTGGAGCAATCAGCAGGATGGAGATTGCGCATACCAACTCTGCTGGACCCCACAGCATGGCTCCCGGTGAAGATGGATTCCCCCTCTGAATTTTACAAATGGACATCGTCAGAAGTGGCAGAATCTCTTGAGGCAGCTCACCAGGAGGCAGATCGAATGGGCAGCTTAGGACCTATCTTCATCAAGGCCATCATAACAGTGCTTCTCAAGTCGGGTAAGTACCCACTGGCCTGCAACAGTTACTGAGCCATATCTCTTCTGAACAGTGATGTCAACATCCTGGCCAGTGTGTTGGCAGCCTGCCTTAAGAATGGCATCCACACACTCAGCCACACCATGCAGGCTGGTTTCTTCCTGAGCCGCACCTCTCACAACCATCTCAGAACCCTGGCTCAAGTCCTTTAGCTGGCCAAAGACTTGCTACACAAGACACTAATCCTGTCTCTCGACGTCGAAAAGGCATTTGGCGGCATAAAGCGGAGATACCTTTTTGCGGTCCTTCATTATTTGGCCATGGAGGCGATTTCAAAGCTCAAGCCCATTAGTTATATGATACACAGGTGAACTGCTGGTTACTTATCGGCCCCCTTCCCAATTCGATGCAGGACTCATCAGGGGTGCCCGCTCTCACTGCTCCTTTTCTTGTTGGCCCTAGAACCATTTACTGCGGCCATTCGTTAATTGAGGGATGCCGTAGGAATTCCTATAGCGGGAGGCCCATCCACCATCCTTTATGCAGATGGCATTTTATTGATTTGGAAGGAACTCCCTACCAGCTCTCTTGACCCTCATTGACAAGTTTGACCTGAAAGTGGGATACTGCTTTAATGGAGAAAAGAGCGAAGCCCTGCCCTTTTCTACAAACACGACAGTGCCTGCCATTCAGGGTTACTGGTTGCCTTCCTGCCACAAATATCTGAGCGTCTTTGCCAATTAGGGTTTGGATCACATGACAGCAGACAATCTAGAACCTCTTCTAGAACAGACCCAAACAGACTTTACCAAGTGAACTCACCTTGATCTCTCCCTCTGTGGGCAGATGCAGGCCATCAAAATGGTAACCCTCCCTAGATTCACTTAAGTCTTAGGCATGCTTCAGTTTTTGATCCCAATCTCACTGATCGAATCCATTGACACAGCCATTTGTCTCATCCCTTCTTCATCAGGGGCACCACCAGATCACTCCTAACTTTGTCCAAACTGATTACCCATAGGAGGTATGGTGGCTTAGGGCTTCCCTCAAATGAATACTACTCTGTGGCGTTCAGGAGCAGAGGTGTGTCATGACGTCACGTGTCCCATTCACTTCAATGGGAAAACGGTCCGATTACAAAGAGGCTGCAAGCAGGGACTGGGGAATCAGTCTTGGTGAACCCACAGGGGGGGCTCGATGGTTGAGATTGTCAGGCACACAGGGACATCCTTGGTGTACTTCTCCTTAGGCTGAAGGCTCAGGTGCAGTGTTGTCTTTTAGCATTGGGTTTCTGCACTGGAATCACTCGCAGTTGGTGGGGACCTGCAGAAAGAGGCTGCAGACGGCGACTGGAAGTCCAGTCTGGGCAAACCCAAGGATGGGCTTCGCTCTTGTGGGTCTGCTTACCCCATTGGAATCATCACCTCCCTTGGAGACAGGCTCTGGAGTGCAGACTCACACTTTGTCCTTGGTTCTGAGGCAGGGGGGCAAACAGGACATCTGGGCCACTCACGATGTGGGTCTCACTGCCCCTGAAGTCCCTCTACGTGCAGGTCGGTCTTCTTCTGTGTTGGTGTCTGGACTGGACACAACAAGCCTTGGCTGCTGCAAGTGGTCAGGCACCTCAGGTGTTTGTGTTGTGAGGCTCCGATCAGTTCGAGCATCCCCCCACTCTGATTGGGAGTGATCTGACCTGTAGGAGTACGGCTACCTCTTCCTTGGTGGCTGTTTTATCAGTATTCCCCATAGATGCCAGATATGTGTACCCGGTCTTGATTCTTTGGTGCCTGTGGCTGCAGGGGAGAAGCTCCTCTACTCCAAGGGAGTTTCTTTGGCAATTGGTGAAGCACTAGCAGGCCTCTGAGTATATTTATGTATGGCAGGACGAGTTAGTTGCACCATTAGGGCCTGGTGCAGTAGGCAGGCTGGCAGGGTTGGCTTCCAAGTCAGTCGTGCTCCTTGGTTCTTGAGTCTGCAGTTTTCTTCTTTGTCCACTTCTTCTTTTCGTTGCATAGAAATCTGAAGTCCTGGAATATGAGATTTCCCTAAATACTCAATTTAGGGATGTTAAGGGGAGTGAGGGTAGTAGTCAATGGGCTGCTTACCCCTGAGGTCACTATACCCCCTAGATGACCACTTCCTTAGGGAAGTGGGCATCATCCTGTCCAAAAATTCCTAATTCCACCACACACATGATGGTGGAATCCTAGATTTGGTGTTCACTTCAGGCTTGGTCACCCTAGAGGTGTGCCCAGCCTGGCAGTGGAACATGCCTCCTGCATAGCTAATTTTCCCTCCTGTCCTTGTGCCAGATGGGCCCTGGACAGGGGGGTTTGGCATCCCCTCCAATGAGGGAAGCCAAATTTGAATACCAAAGGCAATGGGCTCTGTGAAGCCCCCTGCTGTGGTATGCTAATTTGCAGGTCATCCTGTGGGATGGGGTGTGACCACCCTCTGCCTGAGCAGGCTTTGTTTCAGACCTCCTGAGAGCAAAGGTCCTCACACCTGGGGGCAAGAAATATATCTGTGGTGTCAGGCTGGCAAAGACCAGTCTGTCAGCACACTAGTAATTGGCAGGTTTTCAGGGGGCACCTCTAAGGTGCCCTCTGGGTACATGTGTTATTAAATCGATCACTGGAATCAGTGTGGGTTTATTAATATGAGGTATTTGATACCTCATATTAACTTAAGAGCCAAAGAAAGAAAGTGGAGAAACAAAGCGACCGCCATCCTTCGTGACCAACTGAAAGCAGCCCGTAGGAAGTACAACAACCACATCAAAAACAAGATATCCAGCTTCTTCCGCGAGGCACTGGATAAGGCCGAAAACAGACCGAAGGAGCTCTACAGCATCATCAGACAACAAACCTCCAAGCCACTGTCCTCATCTGTACAGGCGTCCAAAGAACTATGCGACAACTTCGCCCACTTCTTCAACGACAAGATCGGAGGAATCAAACTATCATTAGACATCAATGAATCACACCCCAAGAAGAGCAGCTCGGCTGTACCTCATGCCCTCTCTCCTGGCTCTTCTCTCACCCCCTGGCTTAGCTTTCGCCCTGTTCTAGAAACAGAGATAATTTTGTTGATCTCGACCTCCAAACCATCAGCACATATCTCAGACCCCATTCCTCCCCTACTAATCAAGAAAATGAAGCACGCTTTTGCACCTATTGGGAGCAAAATCATAAATAGCTTCTTAAAAAGTGGAGTGGTCCCTGATTGCCTTAAAATGGGGCGTCACCCCCTGCTGAAAAAACCTGGTCTAGACTTGACAGATCTGAACAATTTCAGACCTATATCTAACCTCTCCTTGCTCTCTAAAACACTTGAACACTGCGTACTTCATCAACTGACACAGCACCTGGACAACATCAACCTCCTAGACACCCACCAGTCTGGCTTTAGAAAAGGCTGCAGCACAGAAACCGCAATGCTGAACATCATTGATGATATCCATGGATCACTAGACTCAGACAAATGCTGCCTCCTCATTCTCCTTGACCTCTCTGCAGCATTTGATATGGTGGACCACAAACTCCTCATCAAGGCTCTTCAAGAAAGAGCTGGTCTCGGTGAGGTAGTTCTCAAGTGGTTCTCCTCCTTTATACACAATCGCACGCAAAAAATAAAAATCAAGACCTTCACCTCCGAAACCCAGCAAGTCAACAAGGGCGTCCCCCAAGTATCGGTGCTCTCTCCACAGCTTTTTAACACCTTGGCTGCTTGAGAGATTCGTCTCCTGTGCTGGGCCCTAATAGAAATGATTGTGGTCATGACGAGCTGAGCTCGTCATGAGCACACGAGCACTGTGCCTCATGACGAGCTGAGCTCGTCATGAGCACCGAATGGGTTAACATCTATATGGAACCGCTCTCCAAGCTACTCAGAAAAGCCAACATCCGCTTCCACCTCTAGGCGGATGATACACAGATCTAACTGGAAACTTCTTCTCTCAATGACATCCAAAGACTAAATGATGTCCTGAAAGATGTTCAAGAATGGCTGACAAACAATCACCTGAAACTAAATCCAGACAAGACCGAGACACTCCTTATCTTGAACAAGGAGGACAACCCTCAAATCACTGAATGGCTAAAGGCAATCGATGCGCTCAAAGGGAATCTTACTCTAGCAGACTCTGTTAAATCTCTTGGCGTCACCTTAGATTCTAAACTAAACATGATGAAACACATTAAGAACTCGGCCAAAAGTGCATTCTTTAACCTCAGACTTCTGAACAAAATCAAACCCTACATTCCTAACAAGGATCTCAAACTGGCCACTCAATCTCTGGTACTGTCAAGACTGAACTATGGGAAAGCAATCCTAACAGGTATTCCTAAATCGCACTTGGCACCGATCAAAACAACATTACATGCGGCAGCCAGAATGATCACCGGCATCAAAAAATCTGATCACATCTCCCCGCCCCTCAAAGAACTCAAATGGCTCCCAGTAGAAATGCGAAATAACTTCAGAACGGCCTGCCTAACCCACAAAGCCCTCCATACCGGCAAACCCAAATACTTGGCAAAAAAAATCAAAAAAGCAGGCCAAGCCAGGAATCTGAGAAGCTCGAACTCCCTCCTGCTCATTCTACCTAAAACCAGAAAGAAAAGAATAGCGGACTGCTCTTTCACGGGAAACGCCCCCAAAATTTGGAACTCCATCTACCCGCACATCAGAACCATACCGTGCTTTGTGGAATTCAAAAGTCAACTCAAATCCCTATTCCTCATCTGTTCCCTTGGTTGTGGATAACACGGAACAGACAGCAACCCCAGAACTATGCGACCGCATTGAATCTTGAAACCAAAGAAGTTCTGCATTACTATTATGCAGCTCTTACTCTAACACTCGTTGACTGCTAAAACCTTTCATATGTCATGCTTCTGTTGATTATATGCTATTCTCTTACTGTAAAGTGCTCTGTTACCTTTGGGTCTTGACAGCGCTATAGAAAACTTCTTAAATAAAAAGATACCAAACACCATCTGTTTCAGTGAAGCCATTATGTAGCTAGGGAACTAATATTGACCAGTGCCAGTACAAACCTTAAGATGGGTTCACTGCTCACTTGCAATATCCAGTAAAAGAACTAGACATCACAGGGGCATATCTGCTCAAACAGGTATGTCCTCACAAGAATTATGAAGCACCCTGCCCTACGGCTCAAAGGCCTGCTGTAGGGGTGACTTACATATATAAGATCATTTGACCTCGGCATGACTCACAGGAGTGTGCCAGGTCATATTTTCGCTCATGATCTGCACCATCTCACGTAGCCTGCATTGGCAGCCTGTATGGAATTTGTATGTGGGTCCCTTGGAGTGATACAAGACATGCTGCAGCCCTTAGGGACACTCTTTAGTACCCCTGCCCTAGGTACCTGGGGTACCACTTACTAGTGACTTACAGAGTGCTATAGTTCTTTGCCAATTGTAACACAATTAGACAACACCTTGTTTTAGGGAAGGAGCACTGGCACTGAGGTCTAGTTTGCAGGCCTCAGTGCAATGTCAGACTCGAAAATCAGCATCTAGTAGTTAAAAAGGGGGAAGAAGTGGGGGAGAGGGGGAGGTAACTGCAATAATAGCCCAGTTCCCAACAGTAAGTTTTATATAAATGCAATTTACAATTATTTAAGCTACCCTTTATGTTCTTCTGATCAGTCATCAGTGGATTCTGTGCACTAACGTGCAGTACTTCCCTCTTGCTGCAATCAGTGCTTTGCAATAAAAATTCTATTGAAAAATGTTCCTGTGGAGAAAGAAAATGAGAAAACGATACTTTTAGCTAAATTAAAAATTGAAAAATGCCATTTGCGAAGGAAAAACCCAAAGTGTTTTCCAAGAAGAATGTATTCATCTGCACCAGTTTACTGGAGTAAATACTAGATGTGTGTATTTTACTGCCCACAAACTTCTAATTCTCTCAAATTGACAGTGAACACATTTGCATCTTCATGAAATGTGTAGGGTTTCCTATTAACCTTTGCATGCCACAAGTCACTACCTTACAGTGCTACACCATTTAATGCACAAGAGCAGATATGTTTTTAGAAAGTCACATTGCTTTGTACAACACATATAACTCTGTTGATTGTTTTGCACACTAGAGTGTGTTTTAATCGCAACACCTCAGAGTGGATAGGCCATGTTACAATGCATGCAATACATTGCATGCCATTACAACACGGTTGTTACAACGGCTGCGTTGTAACATTGCATACCATTACAACGCAAATCATTACAAAGACTTGCTGAAGGAGAAGCTGGATGATGGACTAGTATAATTTACTATTCCAACTCCAGTGTGTGCAACAGTAAGGAAGGTGTTCGATTTTAAATCCAACACCTTCTGCCCCCTACAGCAAGTCATTTTAACGACTTACGTTGTAATGGTTTGTGATGTAACAACACAGTCGTTGTAACAAATATGTTGTAATGGCATGCAATATATACGATGTAAACAATGTTTCAGCCTCAGATTGTCTTGAGAAGATGTAATACTTTATTAACATAGAGAACAACAAAGTTAGACGTCACATTTATTCTAAGGCATTGTTATTAAGTTTAGGAATAGATGCAATATTTAGGACAGACGCATCCAACTTAAAACAAGCATTTGCAATGCAATAGGTCTCACATTTATGAGAGTTTAAGCTATTGGCATTGTAAATGACAATGCATTTTATTTATGTTTTAAAAACAAATATAAAAGCCATTTTCATTTACAATGCCAATAGCTCAAACTTGCGTGAATGCGAGACCTATTTCAAATGATAGGCATCACGGACCAGGGGGGGGACAGGCACACATAACCAGAGGAAGGGTGGGGGAGGGTAACGGAGGCACGACAACAGGAGGGAGGACGGGATTGTAAAGAAGGCACCAAAGCATGTCGTGCCTGCAGTAAGAGAAACTCGATTAAGTAAATAGTGCTCACACTCTAAATAACATGTAATGTCCAACAACCAAAGTAAAGGGGCCAGTCGCCATGGGAGGTGACTAATGATGAGGAGGCGGCAGTAATAAGCCTATTTACGAATCAGAAGTCAGCATTTAGGACGGACAATGACACAAGCCAATGGCAAATATGTGCGGAGAGTGAGCGGGCCTTTTATTCCCTAGTCCACTAAAGCAGATCGACAGAGCAGCACTTGCCGTCAATGCACATACATCTATGCAGGCTCAGCTTCTACCCTTTCAAGATCGATAACATATATGCCTTTAAGTTGCATAATGAAACCTTCTTGTCTTATGTACCAGACCCGTGAGTTTTTGAAATCTCTTCAATAAATCGTCAATGTCTTTGTATTGGTATGAGCCAGCTGTGTGTAGCTGCTGTGGCCTGGTGGCAAGCGTTTTCTCATCACAACTGGCCACAATAATCTGTAAAACAAGGGATGGCGACCTTTCTGTAACTAGAGGCACCACCCTGCCTTTGTAGAGGCCACCAGACCGTCACACACAAGTCCATCGAGAGACTAGCTTTCCTAAGCCGATAATGGAAATGGGGCACGTGTGCAAAATACAGAGGCAGAAGTTTACACCTAGTAATTTACAGTGGCGTTCCCGTTGCTCCCGCCTACCAGACAACACGTGTCTTCTGTGGCTACTTGACTACTAGCACAGTCGCAAAAGACGCTTTGGTATTCGGAGGGCTGCACTACTGCCCAGAGCGCTTTCACTTCAAGAGACAGAACTGTAGGTCGAAGTTCAGATCTGCAGGTCAAAGTTCTCTAGGAAATTTACTGAATAAAAAGGTAAACAAGCATTTGCAATGCAGTAGGTCTCCAATTTACGCGAGACCTATTGCATTGCAAATGGTTGGCAAAACAGGAGGGGGAGAAGGCACGGATATTGGTGGGGAAGGAGGGAAGGCAGGGAAGAGAAGGCATGGACAACGGGAGGGCGGGCGGGTAGCAGTAGAGAAGGCATGGACAACGGGAGGGAGGGGAAAAGGCATTCCGCATACACCTGGTCCGTCTCCTGTGGCGGACTGTAGCTGCTCCCTGGGCCTCGGACCTTGGACTTCCAGAGGAACTGCGCCACTGCAATAAAGGAAATAGTACATGCCTGTGTAACAACCAAGTAAAGGGGCCAGTAGCCATGATAGGATACAAATGACAACATGGCTGTACTAAGGCAGGACTAACAAGCCTCTAAATGAATCAGAAGACAGCATTTACAAAGGACAAACACACAAGCTAAAGAAAAATAAAGGCAAGGAGTGGGTGGAGCATCCCTTCGTACTGAACTATCACAGCTCTTCGTAGAGCAGCGCTTGTGCGCTGGCTCACACTCGACCTAGAAAATGAATTCAAGTGGTATTTGGCAGCATTGTCTTTCACAAACTCATGTAATTGCAGATCACTCCAGTAGAAAGACGAATGTGCTTTTGTAAACTGCAAAAGGGCACACAGGAAATCGCCTTTTATGACCTGACTTATAATGAGAAGACCTTGTAGAATCTATATGCATAAGTGAAGCTTTTTATCTAACGGACAGCTTTAAAGGCACAATAAACATAAAGCAGTGCTAAGTGGCTGATCTTCACTAAAGCTAAAACACAGTGTTGAACGTTGATTCAGCAGAGTGTTAAATGAGTCTCAAAAGGGTAATTCAAAGAGGTTTATTATTCTATAAATACCCAAATCCAGGGCTGGACTGGGAACAGCAACCAGCCCTTGCGATTGCTGTCCAACCGGCCCTGGGAGCCGAGGGGGGTAGCTAAATGCATTGCTCCCACTTTGGTTACATGGGGCCGATGCTGCCCCTGTAACAGAACCAGCCCCACTGGGAGAAAAAAAACGCCTCCCACCCCTCCAGCCCACCAGAGAAATGCCCGGTGCCCGCTATGGCCAGTCCGGCCCTACCCAAATCGGTAGTACTAGGTATGCATGCATTTAACCCCGTTTGTTCATTGTTTAAAATAGGACCTTTACAGTGACAGCTCCTCCGTTAGGGGGGAGGCAGGTCTCCCCCACTGCTCCTAGTGCAGTAAAAAGGGACAAAATAAAATGATAATAACAAGGTTCTTATTGTTTATTTTTGGTTGCTGCAGGCTGGGTTTGGGGCGAGGCTGAGGGCTCAGGGTCAGAAGTGGAGAGGACTGTGCACACTAAGTGTGCATGACTGCATGGCCGGCCGGTTTTGGGCGGCCAAGCAGTCATGCACACTCTGCATATTCCCCACCAGGCTGTAATGGACAGCCTGGTGGGGAATAAGCACAGGCTCCCTGTCCCAATCTGAGCGCCGATCCACAGCATTCAGACCAACCACAACACTGCATTGCAGCATGATCTGTTTGGCTCAGGGAGCTTGTGTGCCGGGTGCTTTCTGCAGCTTCTTCCAGAGCAGTGAAGAGACTCGGCCGTCAGAAAAGGTGTGTTTTTTTCTTTTTATATTCCCTCGGCCCGCCCGCCAACCCCGTTCCGTACCACCTGCAATCTTTAATAATCTTCAAGGTGCAGGAAACCAAAAGGACTTAAAGTGTTTTGCAAGAAAAAGGGCCTGACTTAGATCTCAGCAGACAGGTTACTTCATCACAACGGTGACAATATCCAGTCTGCCGAAATAAAAATCCAAACGTATATAATTGGATTTATATTTCAGCAGACGGGACATCCGTCACCGTTGTGACAGAGTAACCTGTCCGCCTAGATGCAATTTTTGAAACATAGTGACACATGCATAGTTTAAATTATTCACAACTAAATTGAAAGTGTGCATAGTTGGATTTCTAAATCATGTTTGAGACTGACACTAGGCTTGATTTAAAGCAATCAACACCATAGTTTAACATGGAATCAAATTCTACTAGATGCAAATGAACGGAAATTACATTTTCTAGTTTAGATAGGCTTGACAAAATATTGTCACCAAATAATGGCATTTTAAATTTAAAAGATCCACAGTAACTCATTAACTCACCACATTATCCATAATGCAAATGGCTATGGACAATATGGTCAAATTAAATATGATAGGGAATACGGCTGGCTTCTTTGCAGCCCTTTGCTATGGTTACTACCTTCGATAAAAGGTCATCAACATTAATAGTCCTTGGTGCATTCATAAAAATAAATTAGGTTTGCACAGAATTAATCTCACAGATCACTTTTTAGGCTTCCTGTAGATACTTATATCCTGTTTTATCAAAACCCTCTTTGTCATCCAAACTCACTAATAAAATGTAACCAAGTCTATTTCTGCAGACTGCAATTAAGTCTACTACTTGTCTAACATTGGTTGTTCCAAATTTTACTTTTGATAAACTCTTGTTGCTCTTTGTGTATAATTTCTTTGATTAAAGAACCTAGCCTGGATTTCCATATTTGCATAGGTAATGTTATTTCTGATTTCATTAGGATATTGGCCTTTTAGCTGCAACACTCTGAATAGGTATTTTCTAATTTGGGGAGTAAAATAGTTTGCAAATACTTCATATGAAAACCTTAGTCCAGGAAGATGTAACATCCACAAATTGTTCTTTAAAATGAGATTTTTAACTCATCTAACCAATGAGTTGCCTTTTGTGTTTTGAATTATTTTGACTCATTTGTTGCACTAATTAACAAGTATTTCAATTCCCCAGATTTTCCTTTATTTTTTTATATCAATTTCCACTTATTAAACTTTATGGCTCAAAATGTGCCTAAATGAGACTCAAGTGCACTCTTGTTTGTGTAAGATTGTTATGCGAGGCGAACCCTCACACATGACTTGAAGAATTCCAAGATGGTTTGGGAACATTTACTTTTAGTAAAGTCTAAGCATCGGCGGAAAATCCGTTACGCTCGCGGTTTTTGCGGATTTTCGGTAAATTCGCAATCCGCGAGATTCGCGAATTTCCCGCAAAATCCGCAAATTCGCACGCAGCGGATTTTTTTTCTTTGCGGTGCAAGTTCGCAATTGCGAACATGTAGGTGCGGCGGGCAGCAACAATCTCGCACTCGCGAAATTACAAAAATTGCAATTCTGCACAAGAAATCTACTAGCAAGCAGCATAGACCTTCTGAAAATGATGATTTTTATCAGAATAACTCCTCAGGTTGACATTTGCCTGCACTTTTTTGGATTTGAGGCCTTTTGATTTTCTTTGGATAACTTTTGGATTAGAAATCAACTTTCTCATATAAGCTTGGTGGGGCATTACAGTTGCTGTAATGCTGTTCTGCAGAAAAACGAGTTTTGCAAAAGTGAAAGCAGGTTCAAAAGTTCAAACTCATCATTAGTAACCATTCCCTGTAGTGCTTCCTGACAAGGGCCCCTCCAGAGTTCAGTTGCTAGTTGCAACAATTGTATGACCCTGCTCTGACCCTCACAGCAGGCTCATAGAATAGCTACAAGTAGGCCACAAGGGTCCTGGAAAAAAAAATTGCACTGCAACAGAAAGCAAATTACAGATAAGGAAGCAGATGCCAGACTGGAATTTTAAAACAGTGACACATTAATAAATCAACCCCAAATTAATTCATGTCAGTTGAAGCAGGCAGGTGTGCTTGCTTTTTCCCCCCATAATCTACAGTGATGATGAACCAGAGGGTGGCATAAGGCATTGATGTACCAGAGGGTGGCATGGGTGAAACAGAGGGTGCTGGGAACCTATATTGATGAACCAGACGTAGAAACAACATAATCGTGACCGTTGCGAGCCGACATGTGAGTTCGCAATTGCGAACTGTTACAAAACCCTTGCGAACTGTCAGAAATCCTTGCGAACTGTCAGAAATCCTTGCAAACACAAAATTCGCCCATGCTTAGTAAAGTCACTAATTTCTTTCTTCAGTTTTTCCACACAACTCAGTCTCTTTCAATACAAAATAATTCAGTTTCCAATGTAATACATTTTCCGTTTTCCATTTGTGTGGATAAAATGATAACACATCAGATTATAAACCCTAACTTCATACTATGTTACAGATACTTTAAAACAAGAACAGAAAAATTCACCATTTTGTGGAGTAAACGAGGCTTGGACTTGATGTTATCCTTTATGCAACATTCATTCAATGTTTGTATCTTTTAGGGAACAGCTTTCTTTACAACGTAAATCATAATGAGGTCTATTAGTTTAAACTTGTATTGAAAAAATACAGCATAAATATTATCACTGAATGTATGAATTTTATAATTACACACTCCAAATGATTGAGGGCATTGAAAAGTCAATTGCCTCGCAATAATTTGTGTGCATATTGGCTATTTTTACATTAAATGCATGTTAGATTTTATAAGTTCTCTTTAGTGTTGTGCTTTTCTTATACAAGAACATGGTAGGGGTATAGCTTCCCCAGATTAAGTTTAATAGGGAGGCAGTAAGGAGAGCATCTTACCGCCACTAAATGGTTGAAATTCAGGGGCGGTAACCTATTCTCACTGTCATGTTTTTAATACATTGAAGCCTATGGACTCTAGCCCTCAGCTGGCCGATGTGTATGACACTCCTGTACTCCAGACAAGAAAGCGTCCATGCCTGGAACACCTCTGCCTTCATTTGACCAGGGTAAAGTGCAAACCTTTCTAGAGGAGATAAATACAGAATTAGCATGCAGACCAGCCATCTGTGAAACAGCTGAGAGCAGTGGTCCTCTCTGGGTGGACTAAAGCCCCCAACCTCAATAAATGGCACCTTCTTTACGGATAATCACAGAATCTGTCTTCTCCCCAGGCATCTTCAAAATGGCGGTAGCCATCTAAAAATGAATGGAAGTCAGCACTCTCCCAGACAACAGATGGAATAGGAAGATGACTGAGCCAATGTTAGTAGCTGCATTGGAGAGCACGTTGAAGCCTAACTAGTGAACAAGTCTGTCTAATGCTTCCATATACAATTTGCAAAGAATGGGCTAAATGGCCGACAGTTGTCGAACCACACAGGACAAGCACTGCACATCCAAGCAAACGGTGGTCAAAGGCCGCTTTTGTGCAATCAGTCAAGGACCTAGACTTCAGGAAGGACAGTTGCTGAGAGACGGCCAACTAGACCACAATGACCAACTGTTTTTCAAGCATGGTCATATTTATTAGTAGATGCCGACTATGGAGCCTGTAGCCTCTTGTAGCACAAAACTCACACAGATTAGTCAGTAGGAAGGACTCCCTACTGCACACTGGGAAAATGGGGGCTGCAATCTACCTGGTAATATATGATTTTCTATTACACTTTAGGCTAATTGATTTGTTCAATGTGCTCAACCCAATTCTGACCAATTTTGTAGGGGATTAATCATACCACTCTTACAATTACCGGGGACCTGACCTTTTGCCAGAGCAATATATATATATATACTGCAGAAGGCAAGAGAAACTGTTGGAGGCAATGCTTGCAGAATGGCACCGGACATTGCTCATTGGGTGATCCAGATATTGATTCTATGATGGCAGACATGACCTTGTCTGAAGTTGCAAAAAGAACTATTGATGGACAGAATGCAGAACAATGTCATACATTCACCCTAGTACAGAGATCTGGGCCTAAATCCATTGTTTTTTGCTCACCATGCCATTCCAGTTTGGACCAAGCCATATGCAAATCAGTCTTGACCCTGCGCCCAATGGGAACAGTCCAGCCCGAACTGCCAGGCCAGGTACTCCCTGGACTGGAAACAAGCATCCTAGGTCCGGTTTCGGAGTTTCACCCTTCTTAAGCCAGGATGGCTTGATTCCAGTGGCATGGAGAGCACAGGACTCACGTCTGAGCATGCCCGTCCCACTCAGGGTGACAAATGCAAAGGGACCTATTGATGGACAGAATGCAGAACAATATCATACATTTATTATTTGTGTATTTTATAAAGCGCGCAGCTACCCCAACGGGGTGTCCTGGCTCTGATTGAACAGACGGCAGATGGTCCAAGATAGAACCTTACAGGCAGAATAAAAAGGTTTTTAGGGCTCTGCGAAATTCAAGTTCCGATTGGCTCATACAAAGGTGCAGCGGAAGCTTGTTCCAGCGCTGGGTGGCACATACCTCGAAAGTTTTACTTCCCGATTGGGCTTTTTTGAATCTGGGGGTCACTAGTAACAGCTTGGTGTTTGAACGGAGGACTCTGGAGTTGCTGTATGGTCGGAGACTTGACCTGAGATGGGCTGGGCCTTTGCCTTTTGTCAACCGATAAGCCAGAGTCATAGCTTTAAACTCAATTCGCTTAGAGACAGGGAGCCAGTGCAATTTTCACAGGTAAGGGGAAATATGTTGCCTAAGTGTAATACCCCGGACCAAACGGGCAGCTGCATTTTGCACTGTCTGGAATCTGTGTTATGATGGTGGAGGTATCGATGACTGGGATCCTGAAGAAATTAATGATAGAAAGTTGCCTCCACAGCAGGCTGACAGCCCAGGAGGTCTTCACGACTGACGAAATTACTGACTGAATTGTCAAGTTGGAGATAGCAACTGGATTCGCAAAGACTATTTTGAGTGCAATCACTGATATGAAATGGAGTGACAACAAGCTACTTAGACCTCCACTGGCTTAAGGTCATCATTAAAATAATGAAAATTAAGATTAATTTAATCGTCAGCACAACATTTTAAATCACCTAAAATCAAAATGCAGTCAGAAGATCATGATGTTAGAAATCTGTCGAAAATACCTTGGCACCTATGAAAGGGGCAATAGATAACAAATTACAGACAAGGCAAATGTGCCACATGGTTTGAGATTGTGGAAAGTTTCTTCTAGTAATTTTGGTGGCAAATTTTTTTTGAATACTAATGATTTTTATGAAGAATTTCACCATAAACAATGAATTATTAATGTGCAGTTGAAGCGATTTTGATTCAACATTTAGAAGTGTCTTTATTAATGCAGTTACACCATCTGTAGTAATATGGATACTGTTTTGTTGTTTCGTTCATCTTGCACCTGCTCGTCACCCCTCCCTATCAATATTCACTTCATGTCTTCTCTTCCCCCAGTCTTCGCAGAGCGCAAGACACTGTGACATAACTGGTTATTTCCCTTAAAGTGCATGAATTGTGAAGTGTATTGTGAATTAAACTTTCTTTGCGTACTGAATGCTGCAATCTCAAATACATTTCCGCAGTAGATTCCTAGGTGGGCCTGCTAGAATACACTGGTGTATGGGTTTTTGTTTGACTAATGTTTCATATTGTTTTATACAGCTACAGTGTCCTACGTAATGACAGGCTTTTCACATCTCAAATGTTTTTATTTTTTTGCTTAGTATTTTTTTTTTTTACGGTTGAGAGATGTGAAACGCCTGTCATAACGTAGGACACTGGCTATGGTGCCAATATTGGTTACAATGAACTGTGAATCTGTGGAAATACCCAGTGTACCTTATGAACAAACTGGGATTTGAGATATTAAGAATTGGAGATATGACTATATGATACTCGCTTTCCTCAAATTGATTGAACTAATGGAGAGATAAGGATCACCTAAACAAACTGACCTGAAGAAGATTGTTATTTGAATGAAACGCATTGGCTGTGGCTGTATGAAAGATTTCTTATGGATATGGACTAATAAGATATGGAAATAAACATAAACGAAGATATAAGAAATCTTGAACTTTGGGCTTTCTTTCTTTTGGGTGCACCATCAAACCTGTAATTCCATATTGATCTGCTTTGGAGTATATTACTAAAGTGGCCGATACTAAGTACTGTGTGTTTTTTGCTTAAATCCTATCCATAAAATGTGTATAAAACCCCTTGGTTTTGGGGGTGAGCCATGACTTTTGATTTCCCTCTGGGATGCAGTCCATCCCTCTTGTGATTTTTGCTGTTCATTGGGACATAGAATAATTCGGATTTCTGACTATGTGCTCTGTACCTGTCCATTCATGACATATATTCAGCATTTCTTGGTAATGTTTTATTGAGATTTTTGTAATAAAACCATTTAACTCTTTTATGATCTGGAACTCAGTTATTGAGTGGTCCCAGTTACTATTGTATTACTCTGATAGACTAATGTTGGGCCTGAGGTTGAGAAGGGTGTTCTTTAACACTAGATGGGTGCTGTCGGAGCAGAACCTTTAAAGGTAATATTTTAGGGTGTCTAGGGTTTTGGAGTTCCTCTCCCACAAGATCAAATGACTAAGAATTTGAAGAAAAAAAACCTTACTAATTGTTAAGGCCTGTGTTTACAAAACCACATGAAAAATGTCTTTTGGTTGTCAAAAGTATTTGACCTCAAAGTTTCAGCCTCCAATTTATTAGGGCCACAGTGAATTAATCTGACCAATAGGGAAACTACTGCAGGTGCGTAGGAACTTTGCATCCCAAGTAGGTTCAATTTGGGTAGTGTGCTTTAAAGTCTCATACCTTATAAATGGCTGATCATGGTCAAACTATCCTAATGGCAGGAAAAAACACAAGACCTTTGCCACCCATCAATTCCCAAGAGCATTAGTGATGAGTAGTGCTTTAGGGTCAGGTGATTAAAGAACTGAATTTCAACATCAACAATATTGTGGCATACAGATATCGAGAACAAAATATAGAGGGGAAAAATATTAGAAGGTAAGTGCATCTAGTGCAGTATAGATTTACTGTTCCTACTTCTGCATCTATGCACCTTGAAGATATATGTACTGCGTAGATTGATATATGTGGAGTTAGGTATAGAAAACTTTGCTTACCTGTCGATATTTTATAACCGATTTTCTGTCCCATTAATATTGTTGATTCGATATTCAGGGGCACACCGGGTCAGGTATCTAACACTCCTTTAAACCATTGTATTTCCTTATTAATTAATGTAATTTTAATTGTAATTGGCGCCATCTCTCATAGACTAGAATATATAGGCACAAAATTACTCAACATCTCATGACAATAGGTGGAATACTTACTCAAGTAGCCTGGTCTTAAGGAGCTTTTAGGACCTCATGCGATGTTCCTCCTCTGTTAGAGAGCACTTTCTCTGAAGCCATGCATTGTATATGAATGGTTCAAGTGACCAGCAGTAGTCCTCAGCCCATGGTACACACCCTGAAGACCTAGGGTAAAAGGGAAACCATTTGTATACCTCTCAAGGAAGGACAAGGCCCTTGAAAAGTCAGATATGACAGGTGTCAATGCAAGCTCTCCAAGATATGCAATGCCTTAACAGGAGTATTATTTTCTCGCCCCTCAGGCAAAGTATATGCCATCAGGTTTGGTCATGCTTGACTGACTGCAGAATCACATGGCTCCAGTTAAGGCTACATTTACTGAATGGCAGATAGCATCCAGTCCTTCCATGGCCTGCTTGACCTTGCACTTGTCATTTTGGTCAGCGCAGCTTCTATCATTCTCAAGCAGTCCATATCCTCATCTTTTTGGGAAGGGAACAGCAGCAGGGCTTCTCTTCATACTATCCCTGTTTTTTTACATGAATCTGGACTAGGACTAGAACACGGAGTAGCCCACAGCTTCTTCTTAAGTTCATTCCAATACAAGGAATTGGATCTGGTTGGACAACTCCTCTCCAATTCAGGAGAGCACTTAAAAGGCTGGTGACAGCAATGTCATGATTGGCTTGAGGAAGCCTGTGTGCCTCCTACTTCCGGGAGTCAGGAAGAGAAGCAGAAGAAAGACGACGGAGGAGAAACTGCAGCCTTGTAGAGGTAACTATTATATATTTTATTCCCCTTCCCCCGGTCCGTCATGCGCATTCTGTACCAGCCGCCACTGTCCGAATACATCCATCTCATCATGAGTTCCTGGAAATGAATGGAATAAGGGTGATTAGATCGACTAATAATTCTACTCGATGGAACCTGATCAGTTAAAACTGGTACACACATTGCACACAGTTTTATTGTAGAGACGTAGAGAGTAAAGGTGTACATCATGGGTTATTTTATAATCTTTAATTATTTGTAGTTTTAACTTAAATTTTTACAACTTTTGAAATCTTATCTCTTCCCATTCTGATGAACTTAAGACGATGTATTTTATAAATGAATTGATCTTAAATTATCATGATATGTTTAAAAACTGTACATTGTATTTTTTTGTGCTTTTATGGTTATAACTAACCGCAATAAAGTGTTTTGAACTGAACTGAATTCTATCAACTGTCTCCACCAACACAATGTGCCCCTTGAACAACATAAGTTATCACACTGCAGCTAACACTCAGTAAGATGCTGTCGCACAGAAAAGGGTAGAGGTTAATTACAAAATTTACCTTTGAGCTAGGGCTGTCAAGTGGCATGACAATATAATTTTCTAATAAAGAGATGAGCTCTGCATTTGACTTTACATGTACCAGCTGCATAATAATGGATGCGCAGTGCAGGAAGAGCTGTGACACTAGTATCTTGATTTAAAGTGGATGTAAAGGTGAGTTGGAGGAGACTGCAATATGGATAAGAATCCTTCACCTGCAGAGTCATTCCTGCCTGACAATAACTAAAATTAAAGGAGATGTGCCACCTAATATGTTTGGGGCATGGAGTAGACCACAATAAAAAAATCCAAGAATAATGTAGTCATTTTATTTTTTTATAGCGTCATATCTGTCACTTTGTCTGCCACGTGATGTTTTGTTATAATGTGATAAAGGGCCAGATATACAAAGGCATTTTGCACTTGCAAACCCTGCGATTCACAAAATCGTGGGGTATGTCACCCCAAAATGGATTTTAGGTATGTATTAAATCCATTTTGTGAGTCGAAAGAGCCTTTCTGACTCACAAAATTAATTTAGCAACCCATACTAAATCACAATAAGTAAGGTGTGTGAAAGTGGCTTCCTCATCCTAATTTCAAATAGGTATGGTTGCATCAGGTTTGGGACTGCAGTTGCAAATCATTGATCAATTATCAACACATAAGTTACAAATAAGTTACTTTGTGTATTGATGTGAAGACACTGCCATGAGAGCTCGACATAAAGATCAGACTAATGTGTCCAAGTTCTGGCAAGTAATATAGTATTTGACATTATTACATTATTACATTGTTTTAAAAAAGCTAAATTTGACACTCGAATCCTGTGTTTCTTTTTTTGTTGTTGTTTTTTTTGTCCTCATTTGCCTTTTCTTCAATAAGGTCCATACCAACCACCTGACACGACTTATAGACGTGATTTGACATATTGGTAGTAGAGATGTCCCATAAGACGAGATACAGTTGCTTTTTGCTCCATCAAGTTATATTTCAACCTGTAGGACCTTTATCGATACTTGGCTGACCCTGGTCCCGGAGTAAGTAGGGCATAAACATTAGACCCGGGAAAAAAAAAACCCCGGGTTCATCTCCAGTTGATTAAGAGGTCCCAAAAGGCCAATTTCCTCTTACTAGCTGTTCTTTTAAGGTCCATTTTAGATATTTCATATAAAGAGGAGAGCCACCGAGAATGTAATGGCGGTGTTTTCTCTACCCAGTTTATGCAAACTTTTCTTCTCGCCAGTAAAATTGCGTAGAAAAGAAAGGATTTCGCCTTGCCTTTTATGTTATCTTCCAGCCCAAAGATGACAAGGGAAAGAGTTATTTCTAGAGATGTATTTAGGATAGAGTTTAAAGTTTCCTTCACATCTATCCAGAATTTTTGGATGTCAGGGCATTCAAAAAACATATGTATGTCACAGGCATCTGCTAAATTACATTTATTGCATTTTTTGTTTGGTAGAAATTTAGATAGTTTCACAGGGTTATGTATGCTCGATGTACAGAAAAAAGGTGGTTTCGTCTCAGCCATGAAGGCTTTACAGTTTTGTATAATAGGGTGAAAGAGTTTTGCCATCTCTCCTTACATGAGATGCCAATTGCCGTCCTCCATAATTCGTCTGGGAGTTGGAATTCCCCATCAATTTCCTCCAAGAGCTGCCAATACCAAGTAGTTACCTCCTTCCCCCCGTAGCTCTTTCCACCAAATTTTGTTCTATTTTGCTTATTTTCCCTAGGTTGGTGTCAGTGCAGATCTGAGATCTCACCCAGCTGTTTAGTTGAATGAATTTAAATCTTGACAGCCCTGCGCCAACCAATTCTTGTAACTCATCCCATGCTATAAGGTTACCATCTTTAAGTAGTTGACCCCATCTTATAATGCATGCTTGTTCTATTATAGTGGAAAGGCTGTCCCGCAGACATAATGGTAACCCTGGTGAGTCCCAGATTGGAGAATAGTTGGAATAGTATGATAGACCCAGTTTTTTTCTAATGTTATACCAATTTTTAGCCCATGATTGTGCAATTTTTAGTTTAATATTTTTAAAGAATTTCTGACACCCGAACTTAAACATAAAGCTATCTGATGTTAGATTAGCCCCCATTAACATAGCCTTATACATGGAATTGGTTGCAAGATTAGACGGCATCTTAAGAAGCATTCTTGAATGTGACAGCTGGAAGGCCCCTGAGTAATACAATAAATCAGGCAGTGCAAGGCCCCCTTTCTCTCTTCCTCTTCTTAACTTTTTCCACGCAATTCTTGTGGTTTTGTATTTCCATATGAATGAGCTAATTTCTTTTTGAGATTTTTCAATCATTTTTGGATCAAAGGCAATAGGAATGGTATTGAAGACAAAGGTGAATTTTGGAAGGATACACATTTTAACCAAATTCACCCTGCCTATAGTTGAAAGCGGTAGATGTGACCAAGGTTTTAAAAGCTTTTTACTCTCAGTGTGTACCCTTTCCAAATTTATTTGCCCAATGCTAGTCACTTCTTGGGTTATTCTAATTCCTAAGTAGCGCATCGATGAGGAAATTTTTACCCCCAGCTGAATGTTAGGTAGATTCCAGGCCATTATTTCGCTTTTACTTGAGTTAATTTCATACCCCGATATGTGGCCAAATTCCTCCGCCCGTTGAATGATTACAGGGTATGCTCTTACTGGATCAGATGTGAAAATCAAAATGTCATCTGCATACATTGCTACCCGCCTTTCCCACTCTCCAAAGCTAAAAGATGGAATATTAGCCTTGTCCCTTAAAAGTTGAGCGAACGGTTCGATGTATAAATTAAATAGGAGAGGGGAAAGCGGGCAGCCCTGTCTTGTGCCTCTAGTTATATTAAACGCTTCAGTTAAAGATCCATTGACCATTAACCTTGCAGAAGGAGCACTATATAGCTGTTTGATAGTCCTACAGAAGTTCTCCCCACAGTTGAATTTTTTCAAGACATCGTTAAGAAATAACCAATTTATCTCTGTCAAACGCTTTAGTTGCATCCAGAGTCAAGATGGCCAAAGGTGCAGAAAAGGCCGTAGCGATGTCTATAGCCCCCACAGCTTCGTATGTTAACTCTGCTAGTTGTCTACCCTTGGTGAAACCTTTTTGGTCGGGATGAACGATTTTTCCAATGACGCTAGCCAGTCTTGTAGACATAATTGTTGTAAAAAGTTTATAATCATTGTTGAGCAATGATATTGGTCTGTATGATCCACAGTCCAGTGATGATTTCCCAGGTTTCGGAATGAGCACGATTGTAGCTTCTCCCCAAGTTTTTGGGGGCTGGTTCCCATGTACTAAAATGCCATTAAAGAGTATCGTAAGCCCGGGGGTAACTATTTCCTCAAGAGATCTATATATTTCTCCAGGCAGACCGTCCGGACCCGCTGCCTTTCCTTTTTTGGAGTGGCAAATTGCTTTCTTAACCTCGTCTTCAGTGATCTCGGCCTCCAAGAGATTTCTCTGACTTATTGATAAAGTTGGTAGGGTTATGGCCTCTAGCCATCTATCCCTTGCTTGCTGGTCGTTGGGGATGTTCTCTTTATATATCTCCTCAAAAAAATCAAACAAAGCTCTCCCTATCTCTGAGTTAGTGGATCTTGTTTTTAACTCTCCAGGTATCTTGATTTCTCTGATATAGTTGAGGGTTTTTCCTGCTCTTATTTTCCACGCAAGTACCTTCCCTGCAGCTTCTCCAAATTCAAATTGGGAGGATTTGCTCACTTCCCATCTTTTGTTTATTCTCTCCTGTAAGGTGTATTCCAATTGGGATTTTAATTCAGCCATTTTCTCCTGATCGCTCGATATTCCAAAAGACGAATCGATTTTAGATTCCAACAGTCTCATTTCTTGTTCTAGATTTTTAATTTTTTGAGAATATAGTTTCCGCCTATAAAAGGCTCTACTTTTAATCTGACTTGCGGAGTCTCTGTTTATGTCGAAAAAAACTAGAGATTCAGTTGACAAAAAATTGACCTCTTCCTCCTCAAGCAACAGTGTCCGGTCAAAAGACCAGGACGGGTGGTTAACCGAATTATTAAATTTTAAAGCAAATTTTATAGCAGAGTGATCTGAGAGATGTGATGGTATATAATCAATTGACTCCAGTACATCCTTCAGACCATAACTAAAGAAGACGTAGTCAATTCTAGATTTATGTTTAAATCTACTATTCCTCAAAGAGACGCCTGGTTTATTGCCGACTCGTTCTCTCCATAGGTCTGCCAAGCCCAAATGTGTCATGATGTTTTTGAGAGTTTCTCTGGATTTGACAGAACTGGAAATTTTAGATTTGGTTAACTTATCTAATTTAGGATCTAGGACAATATTAAAATCTCCCATCTAGGACAATCCTGTGTTTCTTTTCCTATTTATTTTCCTAACTCTTTTGGTTATTAGTCTTCATAAACATTTGTGTGCACAAGTTGGGGGTCAGAATGGCTCACAGGAACAGGGTGCGGGCGGGGGGGAGGTCGCGGGGAGTAACTGGGGGTCTCGCTGGAGAGTTGCGCAGGAGTGAGCGTAATTTAAAAGAAAAAGTAACTTACCTTTAGGCAGAATCCCAAATAGCTGATCCTGCTCTCCGACTCCAGGAACAAGAAGCATGCAGCCAGGCTCCCTCCTCTAGACCAATCACAACGCTGCAATGTGACACGGCACTCAGCCAGGGGCTGGAGAGGTGGGCATCTTCTCCATGCAGGCTGCATTACAGCCTGCATGGAGAAAGGGAATGTGCGCATGACTGGTTTGGGCGTTCAAAGAGGGCCGGCCAAAAAAAGTCATTGCACACTTAGTAGTGGGCAAACACTCCATCCCCGCACTCCTTTCTTAGCAGAGCAGTCCCACCCACAAAGGAATCATAACATTTAACAATTTAGATTAAAATCAAATTATAAACAGTTTCTTCACTCCAGAAAATCTTCAGAACTTAAAGACAAGTATTGGCAAAGCCAACCAGTGTCACTATGCCAGTGTTTGTTATTTGGCCTTTCTGGTTTTGCCAATGCATATTCAATGGCTAATGCATGTCCAATTGAGCTAGCATTGACAGAGCCATTAGTGGTGGTTGGCCATGGTATGACTACATTTTCTATTCTTCAAAGATGTCTATCACTTTGGCTGTACATGCAATAAGGTGGCCATCTTAGCAGTATAAACGATAATGCTCTGTCATTTTAGAATATTCTGTTTTTTATCCTTGCAAGATACAACATCTTGTATTGTGCTACTTTCGGTCACTCAACTTGGAAGTAAAAAAATACACTTCCAAGATGGCCACAGGTTGTGTTATGTTATATTGCTCAATGTGGTGGTCATCTTAGAAGTAAAAAAAAATACACTTTCAAGATGGCTGGTCGCCACTAATGGTTTTCCCAATGCTGGTGCAATTTTAAAAGTATCCGGCATGGGCAAAGCCAATAGAGGCAGGAGAGAGGCTGCAGGTGAGGGTGAGAAAGGTGGAAAACGAGAGAGAGATGCAGGGGAGGAGAGAGAGAGTGTGTCATACCGAACTATAGCTGTGCTTGGTGTCGGGTAAGGGTGCTGACTGGGGAGATGGATAAGAGGGAAAGTGGGAAGAGAGACAAAGAGCGTGAGGGAAAGAGAGAGTGAGAAAAAGGAGGAGTAAATGCACGCCATGAAGTGGGAAATCACAAATGATGGTGAAAAAATTATACAATATTTCTCCGACTTCAGTAGAAGAAGGATACAATCAGCCAATTAAACAGAAGGGTGAAACCTAAATGCTCCAGGAGCAGGATAAACACAATGGTAAGCACAACCCATGAATCAGGAGCAGCAAAGTGAAACAGACAAAGAAAACATCCAGTTATGAGACAACATGATGCCCACTCTAAGAAACATAGAAGTACTGATTACAATGCAATAACCACAAAAATAGAGAGGGGGAGTTCAACCAGCGCACATCCTCCCTGAACCTTAAAGAAAAACACAGCAGGTGTGCTGGCTACTAAAGAATGTTCTTCCTAGGTATTTCGGATGGCTTTCCTAATCAGACTTTTAATTCTCCTATGGCTGAGATTCACCAGAGGCCAATCTTTTTGGCAGAGGAAGCTTGACACACATTATGTGTCACGCTCCATCATATGCAACCTCCTCCCCACCCTAGCAGGATATCATTAGGGCACACTCAACCTCCTGAGGCAGAGGGAGTTATTAGATTAGGTACCACTCTGCAATAAGGGATCCAGACAAAACTAAAAATACCTAGAGGTGCCCAGGCTACCACCTTTATTGTTGGAGTCTCTGGTATCTCTAAAAACTAAAATCGAAATGGACCCTGAGCATAATGACTCAAACCATCCCTATTACGCAAACATGTTTCTGCCCTTAACTGTTGCCTATACCGGTCACAGGCATTCATCAGGGCCAAGGATTCCTAACGGACTGGCCTAATTACCATTTACAACCAGTGAATGATTGCAACAAGGTGAATGCTACCTTGTTTTATTAGTTGTACTTAAAAAACATAAAGGACAGTACTATGATACAATGCTGTATGCAACTGACAACTAAACATGTCTGCAGCTAGACCACAAAAACGTGGGGTTCTAAGAATAGACTTAGGGTGTACGCAGATTTCGATTTGACCTTTTTCAACATTCTTCTAGAATAATATTAACCCCCCAGAGTAAATGTTTAAACAAATGCAAAATAGAAACACATCCACATTTTTTAAATCCTTGCACTGTCTTGTTTATTTTGGTTGTTTTTATTTTGCTCTATCAAGTACAAAATATCCACATTGTGAGCTTCTATTCTTTCAGCATAGCACAGACAGTACAATTCAAGCAACAACTATAGCCCCTGCAGCTGGAATAGCTCAGCGAGTTGAGCACTTTGAATTGACAATGTTGAGTTATATACTGGTTGCAGGATTAAACCTCACTGAGTCAGTCTTTTGTCCTTCGAAGTTTGATAGAGTACCAATTTCGATTAGGTAATAATTACAAATAAAGATGCTATATGCAAAATGTTTGCGTGAATGTTCTATAACTAGCATTTTTATTATCCAAACAATTCATATCATGTTGAATCAGCATGTTGTTGTAATATCAAGAATCACAAGTCAAAATTGCATCTTTTTATTTTAAATAAACCAATGCAGCACATATATAGTGCAGGCATCCCTCTCTTTCCACTATTGTTTTTATTAGAGGTGGGACACTAATCAAAGATTGGTATATCTTTTAGAGCTTCCATTGTCTCTTGCAGTCACCCAAGCACAAATAATAAAGTGGCCATAGAAACCATTGCATCTAGGCCCTAGCATTAACACAATGCAGTTGTACATATACCAGCCAAAGTAAGAATAATAACAGAGTTGATAAAGCAGCATTATATGTAAATGCCAGGTAAAGCAAAAATGTCGTCTCCTTTTGTTATGCCACTAAACTACATTCTGACAGTGAGAAGAGGTACAGTGTATCAGGCCCCAAACAAATGCATTGCCTTAGAAAAGATAAACCATCTGTCTGTACAATTCAACTTTATCCGTGCCAGTATAGAGAGACCACCCTTTCCTCAACTGAATCCTCTCAGCCCAAGTACAGAGACTGCCCATTCATCACCTGAGTGTCTTATGAACCCAGATATAGAGACTGCGCTATCATCTGCTGAAAGTCTTTTGGGCGGAGATACAGAAACTGCCCTTTCCTCGGCTGAGAGTCTTTACGGTCCTTGTTGGGAACTGGCAGTCTCTGCAGGGTCACCCCCAAACATTTTGCCTTCCTCCTGTGGCTTTAGGACTCTGAGCACTTTATCACTGCTAGCCAGTGCTCAAGTGCATGTCCTCTCTCTTCTAAACATAGTAGCATTGGCTCATACCCAATTGGCATATTTAATTTACCTATAAGTCCCTAGCAAAGTGCATTACATGTGATCAGGGCCTGTAAATTAAATGATACTAGTGGGCCTGAAGCACTGTTTGTACCACACACTTAAGTAGTCCCCTAACTTTGTTTCAGGCCTGCCACTGCAGAGCCTGTGTGTGGAGTTAAAACTGCAATGTCATCCTGGCAAGTTAAACCACTTTCTAGGCCTAAACCATCCTTTTTAATACGTATAAGTCACAGGGCCGAGGGTAATAGTTTAAAAGGCAGGAGATGTACTTTGAAATTTTGAATGTCTTGATAATAAAAAAAACTCTCAAGTTGTTTTTCACTCTTGCAAGGACTATTTCTCGCATAGGATAACATTAGGATTACTTTATTACATTGAGGGAAGACCCCCAAGTCTGGCATCTCTGGAATCACAATTCAAAATCGCAACTTATGGTGTTGTCGGATTTTCAAGTGAAATTCCGAAAATGCCACTTTTAGAAAGTTGACATTTTTTTACTTTAGCCAGTTAGTGCCTACTGCCTGTCTCTGTTCATTGTGGGTTGGGCGACAGCTGGGCTTTGTGTAGTCCTTTTAGACAGCCACACACACAGGGAGCTTAGGTGTGACTTGATTGGTCTATCTGGGAGGATGGTAGAGGAGAGCTGGGCACAGCCTCACAATCTCACAGTACACCTGAATATGCTGTGGCCTCTCCCCACACAAAAGGTTGCATACTCCACTGTTGTTAGTTTGGAGCGAAGGCAGGAAGTGAGAACCTCTGTACACTTCAAATACCCTTCTTTGCAGTCTCCCCCACCTCAAAGGCACAGCTGGGTATAAGTATTGGACCTCTGACACCATGACTTCAGTACACTTCTGACTCTGCCAGGAAGAAGAACTGTCGTGCTGCTAAAGGACTGCTACTCTGCTGGAATGCTGTTTGTTGGACTCCTGCCTTGCTGTGTTGCCATGCTGCCTGCTGCTCTCTCTTACCTGGGTGAGAAGGACTGGACCTGCATCAGGCTGTGTCTGCCCTGCCGATTGGTGCGACCCCAGTCCTGCAGCCTTGGAAGTGGGCCTAGGTGTTTGCTGCAGTGGAACCAATGCATACTCTGCTGTGAGAGTAGAATTGACGTATTGACACTGTTGAAAGAATAGGATTGGTGCATCATACTCGGAACCAGCGCATCCCCTCGAGAACCACCACTTCTGAACCAATACATCACCATTACTGTGTGGAGAAGATCAACGCATCACCCCTATTGCATGGAGAAACCCAGCGCATTGCCTCCAGAACCATCATATCTCAGAACCAGGGCATCGTCTTCAGCATCATCACATTGCCGCTGTTGCTTGGAGAAAATTGATGCATCGCCCCAACTGTGTGGGAAACACCGAGGCATCGCTCAGTTGCAACCCCGCATCTTTGTCATTGAAAACCAAGGATTAAGATGCTTTTGTTCAGCGGGTCTCACTGAGTCCCTGTATCTGGCCCGCACTCCATCGTAGCCGGCCAGTACTTTTGAATTTGACTGAGTCCTGTGCGACCAGATATCTCAAATAGGCGCTTATTCTTCTGAGCTCTATTTTACAATTTATTCTTTAAAAAATCATATCTCAAGTTCTACTTATTGTATTTTTGTCATTTTGCTCCTATTTAATTTATAAAATTAAGACCAATTTTACTAACATGCCATGGAATGTTTTTGTGTGGTGTTTTCGTTGTTTTACTGTTTGAATTGTTGAATAAATACTTTCAACATTGCCTTCTAAGTTAAGCCTGACTGGCCTGTGTCAAGCTACCAGAGGGTGAGCACAGGTTAATTTTATGGTTTGTCTGTGACTTACCCTGACTAAGATTGTGGTTCTTGCTTGGACAGGGTGCATACCTCTACCAACCAGAAATCCAATTTCCAACAGCCCTGGTACAGGGATTGCCATTTCCCTAACTAGGAGCATTCTGGGTCCTGGAACAGAGACTACCTTTCTCTTTTCCTCAACTGAGAGACTCCTTGGCCCAGATACAAAGACTGCCCATTCCTCAGCTGAGTGATACCTGGGCCAAGATGCACAGACTGCCCTTTAATCAAATGAAAGTATTTTGGGTAAAGATACAGAAACTGCCCTTTTGTCAGCTGACAGACTCCTGGACCCTGGCCCAGAGATGGCTCCTTCCTCAGCTGAGAGTCTTATGAACCGAGGTGCCGGGACTGCCCTTTTAGAACCGAATGTAGCATTTTACTCCGCATACTATTACATCACGTTCTATTACAACGCGGTTGTTACAATGACCACCTTGTTGGAATGAGATACCTTTACATCACAAGTTATTAGCTCCACCTGCTGTGGTGAGCATGCTGGATTTAGGCACAGTATAATTTACTATTCCAACTCCAGCGTGTTCAACAGTAGGGAAGGTGTTGGAATAGTAAATTATACTATTCCTTAGTTTGGAGAGCCCCCTACAGCAAGTCTATTTAATGATTTGCAATGTAAAGGTATCGCGTACTAACAAGGAGTTTGTTGGAATGAGTGTGTTGTAAAAGCACAGAGATGTAATGGCAGCGTTGTAAACACTGTTTCCTCTTAGAACATTATGGACTCTGGTATAGAGACTGCCTTTCCTCATCTGAGAGTGTTCTGGGCTCGGATACAGACCCTGCGCTTTCATCAACTGAGAGCATCAAAACAATCAATGGCATGAGCACCATTAAGGTCTGCAGCCGGTAAGGCTAGCTCATTACCTGAATGTCTTTGCAGCAAAGATCTATCTGTAACATTAAAATCACAGATTGGGGAAGAGGGGAGCATCACAGACCACTGACATCGGGTTTGTGTGTAAAAGGTAGATTTATTGAAACAAGTGTATATCACAAAACAACCTTGGCTTTAGCCTTACAATACTAAACCATACTGTTAGACCTGGCATCTTTGGCATGGTTTCCCCAGTCTTTTTGCCTCTGCCTCCTGTATTTTTGACACTGTGCTGGATTTCGTTTTTGCTGGTTTGGATGCTTTGGGCACTTTGCAACTGCTGATCAGTGTCAAAGTGCAAGTGCTCCATGTGGAAATTGTATTGTAATTGGTTATCCATGATTGGCATATTTGTGTTACCAAGAAGTCCCTAGTAAAGTGCACTGGGTGTGCCAGGGTTGGTGATTCAAATGTTACTAGTGGGCCTGCTGCACTGGTTGTGCCACCCACATGAGTAGCCCTAAAATGATGTCTCTGGCCTGCCACCACAGTGCCTGTGTGCAGTCTGTGAACTGCCATGTCTTCCTGGTCAGTGTCCCCACTGACCGGGCCTAACCCTTCCCTTTCTGTGAACATTGGTCCCCGCATGGAAGGCCCAAGGTAACCCCTTGGGCAGGGTGCAGTTTATGTGAAAGGTAGAGCATGTACTAGTGCAGGTGACATGCTCTGGTAGTGAATGGCAGCCATTTTCGTTTTTCACTATTGTAAGGCTATCTTGCTCCATAGGCTATCATTGGGAATGCTGGCTACAGTGGCTACCAGCATATCTTCCCAACACATTTTTTAGGAAAGGTGGTTTTTAAATCCTGTGTTTGAGAACAGCACTTTTAGAAAGTTGGTGTTCTCTTGTCTGACCTATCTGTGTGCCTTGGCCTGTTTGTGAATTGACTGTCTGGTTTGAGAGTGACAGGGGCTGGGGAGCCCCCAGGAGGCTGGCTGGGTCAGCCCTAGGCCGAATGACTGCATCTGCACCTTGAGTGGTGGGAGGGGATAGCACCTGGGCCTGAATAGGGTGGTGCCTGCCTTCCACAATGCTGGCTCCACCACCTGCTGGGTGGCTGACGACCCTACCCCTCACTCTGAAAGGAAAGGAGAAGTCAGGAAAACAAAGTGCTCAAGGAACATCCAGAACTGGTTCAGACCAGGCTCAGAGCCCTCCTGCACAAAGAGAACAAAGACTTTTAGGGGTATAAGTACAGGAATGACTACGGGAATGCCCTCTTTCTTAGTACTCAGAAACTCGTTCTATCTAAGTTGCAGTCCATACAGAATGCGGCTGCAAGAATCCTTCTTGACATCCCCCGCCGCCAGCCTACTACTCCCGCCATTCGTCATCTGCATTGGCTAAGAGTAGAGGGCCGCATTAAATTCAAGGCCCTCTGCATTGCCTACAAGGCAGTGCACGGCGTTGGACCTAAGTTTCTGACTGAAGCGTTTCAGTTGTATACCCCGAAAAAGTCGGCTGAGATCCGCCAACACCTGCCTCCTGCCGGTACCTCGCACGAGAACGGCAACCTGGGGAGACAGGCGTTTCCTGGTTGCTACTCCCAAACTTTGGAACCTTTTGCCACTCATGATTAAAACTGCCCCCAATCTGATGAGCTTTCGTAGGCTCCTAAAGACATGGTTGTTCAACCAGTAAGCTTGCTGTTCGGTCCCTCTAGCCTCCACATGCGCCGAGA
The DNA here is from genome assembly GCF_964263255.1 of Lissotriton vulgaris. Taxonomy (NCBI): domain Eukaryota; kingdom Metazoa; phylum Chordata; class Amphibia; order Caudata; family Salamandridae; genus Lissotriton; species Lissotriton vulgaris. The sequence goes on along the minus strand of NC_141699.1, from coordinate 339,210,138 downwards.
CACCTTCGGGTATTTGTTTGCTCAATAAAAAGCTCGAAAATAAATAAATAAATAAATAAAGGACCCCTGACTACTGAAAATTAGATCATTCTGGAAACAAGAAGGAACCTCTGCCATGGAGAAAGCTGGAAGACTGAAGGAGAAGGACTGCCCTGCTGTGTGATGCTGGACTGACCTGCAGTTGCTTTGCTGCCTAGGAATGGGGAAGGACTTTGTTGATGCTTTGTCCCCTGACTTGAAGGAATCTCCAAGGGCCTGTTGGGAGCTGGCTCCCTGTTTTGAAGTCCCAGGAACAAAATGAATTCACCCCCAGCTTCCCTGAACTCTGCTGAGAGAGTTCTGTCCTTCCAAGAGTGCTTGGGCCTGCTGTGGTGACTCTGGAAGTTGTACCCGTGTTGGGGAGCTGGAAATGCGACTTTTAAAGAACTTTCTGCAAGTTTTGTCGCATACCCGGCAAAGCGAGAAAATTCCCACCGTTACGAAGACAAGGATCGTTGCAGCGCCAGCCGCTGCTGCCTGAAGAAGTCGCACCCTTCGCTAGCGGGAGGATTTGTGTCGCTGCGAACATCGTCGCAGAACCTGTCACCGCTGGGTGAAATCACCACATCACGTCGCTGCGAAAATCATCGTAAAGCCATCGCATCGAGGAGCTGCGAGAGGAAGATCGTCGCTGTACCATGCATCGTCGCCCCGGAGATAGTCGCAGCCCCCGAAGATCATCGCATCGTGCCTTTGCGAGCATTTTTCACTATGGAACGTCCGCACCGGAATCCATACAAGGTATCTCAGCCCTCCCATACAGACCGGATTCATTGCAACACGCCACTACATCCAGCGGAATTGGCGCATCACCTCCCCAAGGTCTCAGGAGTGTCACACCACACCAGCTTCTGTTTTGGAACTTTGTCGCAACTAAAGCTACTGTTGGCTAAACGTGACGCAACTGTGAACTTTTCACACAACTGTGGATTATTTCAATGCTAACATTAAGAATTCTTTTGCATGGGGGCGAGGCTTAGCACGCGACGCGAATGGACGCCTGCGGGTAGAGCTCCGTGCCGAGCTCCCCTTCCCGGTGCTTTTATCCTGAAATATTCTCGGCAGAGCCTGCCGAAAACCACTGGCGAGTGTCCCACAAGCCTTGATACGGCGCCTGTCCAACTTTGGCGCCGATCGGACCTGCCGCACCGCACCGAGGGGAGCTGACCACCTGTGGCCGCAAGCGCCGACTCCAAACCCGGCACGAGCCCAGGAAACGCTGGGGATCTCAGGACGGCGGAAGGCCCGAAAACGCGGCCCACACTGAACGCACACAGACTGCGCACTCACGCAGCGGGAGCCGTCCACTCCCCGCGGCGGGGGGATGACGAGGAGAGACGACCACAGCGGCACAACCTGGGACCCCACACTCAAATCGGAGAAGGTCGGCGGGTGTACCCCGAGATTGGGGACAACCATTGGACCTGCACGCAGCCTCCCCGCGACAGGCGCTTCATAAGCCCGAACACATGGAGGAGCAAAGAGGTGAGCAGCCGGACCCTGGGCACCTGGGGGCCAGCGAATAGCGGGGGCCGGTGCATGCGAAACGACAAGCACCAGTGGACAGCAGTGGGCGTAAAGGCCACGGCGCACAACGCACAAAACCCTTGTCGCCAGCAGCGCCTATGAGACACAAAACACCCGTGAATAAGCACCGAGCCCTGGCACTTCACTGCGGCGCAGCTTTCAGCTTACCGGCAAGACCCAGGACGCAAGCCATAGGAGCAGCAACACCTAGGCACACGGGGCCGGGCCGGAAAGCGCCATGCCGAAGCGCCCACAACACTGCCCCAGGGGTAACGAGCTACACTACCCGCACCTCGGAAGAGGTCGGACACCAGACGGCTACCTCACGGGCGGGTGACAACGGAGCCCAACGGAGACGCCCGCCAAGCCGCCACCTGACTGCAACGGCCCACCGCCGTACCCTTGCCGACGGCCAGACTGGACGGACCAAGGCCGCGCCTGAAGGGCACACTGAACCCCCTCTGCCAGTGGCATTGAAAGGAGAGACACACCGTGGTACACGAGGCCGAAGAGTGGAACCGGCCAGACCGCAGAGAGTACATGGGAACAGGCCAACCGAAGTGTCTATTCGGACCCGGTCCCTAACGTCCGACGCCACGTGTCTGAGCACGCGCTCCGCTGGCCGACTGTGAGGACCCCCCCCCTCTTTTTTCGGAGCGCCCGGCCCCGGTTCCTGGCTCCCCTGCAGACCTGATACCCGGCCTACCCACCAGGCACCTCCCTACTGCACTGATTTGAGCACTGATGTCTGGCGGGACCAGGGCACGGACCGGCACTGGGGGCGCAATAAACAAGGGCAAAATGGACAAATCTGGCAAGATCACCGACCAGGAACAGACGGCAGAAAAACTCAACACCATGCTTGCAGTCATGGAAAGGCTGGAAGAGTCTATCCAACTCACACGTACCTCCCTGGCCACCAAGATCGACAGCGTGGCCAGAGACCTCACGCACCTGCGGGCAGATCACAAAAAGCTCGCAGACCGCACTACGTCTCTGGAAGGAACTGTGAAAGAGCTCCAACCCCAAGCTAGCCAATCGCACAAACACATACAGGATTTGTTAAATCGGGTGGAGTTCCTGGAGGACAGGGCCGAGGATGCGGAAGGCAGGGCACGGAGGAATAACGTGTGACTGGTTGGTGTTCCGGAGAAATGGGAAGGGAAGAAACCGGAGGAACACATGGAACACTGGCTGACGTCCATCCTGCCAGAGGGTTCACTCTCGCCTCACTTCGTGGTGGAGCGCGCGCATAGAGTCCCCACCAAGCCCCTGGCGACAGGCTCTAACCCGAGACCCATGCTTCTCCGCATACTGAATTACAGAGACAGAGACTCAATACTCCGAGAAGCACGCAAACTCAACGAAGTAAGAATTGATAATACAAAGGTGATGTTCTTCCCGGACTACACCATACAAGTGCAGAGGCAGAGACACTCTTTCTTAGCAGTGAAAAGACGTCTGCGTCAACAAGGCCTACAGAACTCCTTGTTATTTCCAGCAAAACTGAGAGTGATAGCCGGTGAGAGAACACATTTTTTAGCAGACCCGGACGAGGTGGAGGCATGGCTAGATAATGGCACTGACTCAGCCCCCAGAACGCCTACAGATCGCACTGGCGGACGCCAATCTGGCGGGAACATCAGGCGACGCCGCCCTCGGGAACGGGCACAGACAGGCGCGAGCGGTACGCAGAGGACACCTCCCCCAGCGGACGCTGCACAGCAAGAAAAGCAAGATGCCCTTCAACTTGTAATGGAGTTCAGTAGCTCCCCGGCACTGAGCGAACCAACTGGGAGCTCCGGGCGGGACCCCCCCAACGACGATGAAGCTATATACGGAGTACGGGACTCTCTTGCGACGGAACCTGGACCGGACGTCACCCCTCAAACATCGGATTACATTGGCTGACTGACTCCTGGAACACGACCAACATAAGCCCCTCATGGACGCTCGGAATACCACCCGCAAAGAGGTCGCGGACCCGAACTGAACAGAACTAGCTAACCGGGACCCTCAGACTGCCGAGGGCAGCGAATTGTCCCGGCGATACTCCAGCGGCCACTGAACAATCAGCCCATGGCTCCTACGGTCACCTGTTCCACTACAGACTGATCAAGACACGTAATGTATGGAGTTCAATGTTTATTTGTCCCAACTCCCCATATACTATGTATGGCCTAGGCTTCCATACACCCCCCGGGAAGGGGGGGCGACCCTCATATGATGACTCTGAAATCACTTAATCAGCCGCTATTGCGAGCACTGCATAGCAGTCCCCAGAACTGAACTAAACTTTGTTACTCTCCTTGAGAGCATGGACGGGAGCACGTTTGCCCTCCGACCTTTTGGTATTTCACATGTTTGCCTTGTTAATTGGCTAAATGTTTCATTAGCCATGTTAATCGCCTTCTTCCCCCTTTACAGTATTGCTATGGCGTGTGCGACAGACTGTGCTCCTGACAAACAGTGGGTGGGCTGGTGGTGTGGCGGGGGGATAAACTGGGGAGGTCGTTAACGAATTGCAATGTCTGTGATTAAAATTTGTACCTGGAATGTGAGAGGGATGCACACACCATCTAGACGGTATCAAATATATTCATACCTCAAACGCCATCATGTGCAGATTGCCCTCTTGCAGGAGACACACCTCTGTGAGACAGAGGTCAACACCCTACGTCGTAGATGGAGAGGTCAACTGTATGCCACACACCACTCTTCCTATGCTAGAGGGACACTGGTATGGATACGCCCGGGCACCCCATGGGCCGCGTCAGAAACACTAGTGGACCCCGGGGGGAGGTATGTAGCCATTAAAGGCAGGTTAGATGGGAACCCAATAGTGTTAACCTCGATTTACGCACCCAACACGGGGATACAGGATTTCTTAGTACATCTGTCCAACACGCTGGCGCCCTGGCATGGCATCCCGTGGATACGAGGCGGGGACTATAACTGTACCCTGGGCCCCACCCTGGACCGCTCCCGTCCTCCCCTACCCAATTCCCCAGCGAACCACGCGGCGCGAGACCTCCTAGATTGGTCTACACAATGGGATCTACAGGACGCGTGGCGCAGCCATAACCCAGCCACTAGGACCTACTCATTTCACTCGGGGGCACATGACTTATATGTACGCCTTGATAGATACATGGTTTCCAGGGACCTGCTGCCAGCGATCAGGGACACACAATACATGGGCCGCACGCACTCAGACCACAACCCTCACCTCATGAATCTGGCCTGGGAACAGCCAAGACCGCCGATTCCCACCTGGAGGTTACAACCTGACCTCTTGCTGGATGGCGCATTCAGAACCTCGATAGGAGCGCAATCGGCACAGTACATTGAGGACAACAATGGCACAGCCTCCACGCCCCAGCTGGAGTGGGACGCGTTCAAGGTGGTCCTAAGGGGGTTGTGCCTCGGCACCCAGGCACACACTAGGCGTCAGCTGGAGGCGGACTTAAAACGGCTAGAAACGGATCTGCTACGAGCGGAAAGGGAGGCATCCGAAGGTGATAATGCGGGGCTGCTGGAGGCGAGAGCGGAGCATGACAGATTAATGGGCAGGCTAAAACATGTCAACTTCACTGCACACTCAGCACGCACACACCGCTACAGCGATAAACCAGGCAAGCTATTAGCCTGGCTGATACGACGGGAAGACCGTTCTGCCCCGGTGACGGCCATAAGCCCCTCCGCCGGCACGATGGTGTATGCCCAGGCGGACATACACGCTGCCTTCGTGACACATTACAAGGCGCTGTACCGTTCGCAACTGAGCAATCCGCAGCCGGACATCCAAACATACCTTGAGGAGATTACGCTCCCCACTCCGACTGACAACCAACGAGACGATCTCGGACCACCGTTGGTGGCAGATGAGCTGCGCGATGCCTTCTTCGCCCTCTCCAATGGCAAAACCCCTGGCCCAGACGGGCTGCCTGCCGAATATTACAAAGCCTACTCAGATATTCTCATCCCTGAACTGCTCAGAACATACTCGGCAGCGTTAGATGACTCATCCTTACCCGCGTCCATGAACGAAGCAGTACTGGTATCGCTCCTCAAACCGGGCAGGGAAGGGACGCTCCTTGGTTCATACAGACCACTGGCTCTGCTAAACACAGACTACAAGATCCTGGCATCGACACTGGCCCGCAGACTGGCGTCCCTGGTACCCGCCCTAGTGCACAAGGATCAAAACGGGTTTGTCCCGACGAGATGCACCTCCCAGAACATACGGAGGCTATTCCGAGTGCAAGAATATGCAGTCCGGGCATGGCCGAGATCAGGTTGCCTGGTGCTGGACCTAGAAAAGGCGTTCGACTCCGTCGAATGGCCTTATCTACTGGCAGTGCTGCGAAAGTTTGACTTGGGTGAGGACTTCATCGAGCTGGTGGGATTGCTGTACGGGAAGCCCGAGGTAAGAGTACGCACTGGAAGACTGATGTCCGAGGCCATCAGAGTTAGACGGGGCACCAGGCAAGGTTGCCCGCTCTCCCCACTACTGTTCTCGCTGGCGATCGAGCCTTTGGCTGAGCGTAGCTGTGGAGCGCAATGGGGTATTCCACTGGCAGATGGCACACAGATTGTGTCATTGTACGCGGACGATCTGCTTCTGTACGTCAGAGACCTCAACAACATATCACCGGAACTGTCGGACATCTTCCGCACGTTCAAATTAATGTCGGGCCTAAAGGTCAACTGGGCCAAATCGGGGGCATACTCGTTTACTCCTGACGCCCCAGACCCTGAGCTCTGCATCAATGGTGAGAGGCTGCCATGGTATCAAACTACGTTCAAATACCTGTGTATCCACATCTACAGGGCCCCCCCAGACATATTAGATGGCAATCTGACGCGAGCCATAACATCCATCAGAACACAGATCGCCGTCTGGAAAACTCTTCCAATTAATGTGCCGAGTAGGGTGACCTTAATGAAAATGATCGTTCTTCCCAGGCTCCTGTACTACTTTGCTAATATTCCGCTATACGTCCCTGTCCGCATCTTCAGGGAGTTGGAATCCATGCTTAGAGACCTGATTTGGAATACGGGCAGACCGAGAGTAGCATTAACAAAACTATATATTCCAGTCAACGAGGGCGGTATGGCGGTCCCAAACCTAGAGCTCTACTATTTGGCAGCACAGATGCAGTGGGTGGTGGCCTGGATCTCGGGCAGTAACCACGAGGCCACGGCCACAGCCACGGACACTCTCTCCCTACTGCAGATACACTACCTATTTCACCCACTGACGAGCCCTAGGAAACACTCGCAACTACACGTAGCAGTGGCCGTGAAATGCTATGCTAGATGCCTGCGACTCACTAGAGCCACTACCCCGTATGCCCCGGCACTGCCGCTTCTGGGCACTCCCAAAGCCGCATCGGTTGTAACGGAGGTGGCACTGGAGCAGTGGACATGCTCGGGAATAGAGACGATGGCAGACCTGTATGCAGATGGCGCCCTGCTCCCCTTCAAGACCCTAGCTGCCAACACGGGACTGCCTGCAGGACAGTTTCTACAACATGCATCCATAGTAGGGGCACTCATGCGGAAATGGGGAAACATCACTAACGAGCCACCTGTACACCAGCTGATTCAGTGCATGCACGTCATGGGCAATGGGACACATGTAGTACACTGGACAGACAAGGAGTGGGCGGTGATACTAGCGGGCCCCCGCAACATTCCCCGTAATGCACGCTTCAAACAGATCCAGTTTTATATCCTACACCGAGCATACCTATCCCCGGACAAGATAAACTCATACTTTCCGGGCGCGGCAGCTGACTGCCCAAGATGCAACACAGAGGGAGCAGACCTCCTACACGTGCTGTGGTGGTGTCCCCAGATCCAAACGTACTGGCAGTGGGTGCTACCGCTGCTGGAGCATAGCACGGCGATGCCGATCCCACTCTCATGGGAAGCGTGCCTGCTGGGACTCTTCCACACGACCAAACATAACAGGGGGCCCTCCCGCTTCTGGGACCTCGGCCTCATCACGGCAAAACGACTCATCACTAAGCACTGGAAGCTGGAAGCTGGCGGAACCGCCCACAGTAGAGCACTGGCGCGCCTCACTGGACAACTGGGCAAAAGCGGAAAGTATATCCCTACATAACGAGGAAACGGCGGGGCTGCGTAAATTCCCCATAGAGGCGCTCTGGGACGACATGCTCCGATCCTTCCACAGTGGACCCCAGACGCCAGAACCATCCGAGGGACAGGCCTCCCCAGGCGGGGAACACAGAGATAGATGCCTCACCCCAGACGCCGCAGAAACTGGACAGGCTGTCCATGTACCCGACACATAGCGGAAAAGAGAGCTGCCCCCCTGCGCGCCCTTCCCTCCCCCTTCCCCTCCTCCTCCCCACCCCCCCTCACCCTCCCCCCCCGCTCCACCTGCGCGCTACCATTGCCACCGACCACCGCGTTGCCATTGTCATTTCTAGGCCTGCAGGTATAGACATGGGCCGAACGGGACGCTGCCACTGAGCTCCCCCCTCCTTCCCCTCCCACTGTAGGATCCAATATCCATCTCACCACATGCCATACGACCCCAAGTTCGATACCCCTGTTCCTCTACGTTCTCATTATCCTTACTTAACCGACACGATGCGATAACAGGAACGGCATGATTGAGCAATGCTTCAGCCTTGAATTTATTTGTGCAAAATTACAATGTACTTTGTGTTTCGCTCCGCGATCTATGTACACACTTCTTCATTTATAAAGCCCTAATGCACCAATACTCTGTATGACTCATGCTTGCTATACCCTGTGAACTGAATAAAGGATATATTTAAAAAAAAAAAATTTAAGAACTCTTTTGCATCCATATTCTTGACCTGTGTATGTTGAATTTTTGTCGTTTTGGTCTTGTGTAGTTTAGATTAAATACCTTTATTTTTCTAAACTGTTGTGAAGTCAGTTTGTGGTGTTTTCACTGTGTTACTGTGAGTGCTGGTACAAATACTTTACACATTGCCTTTGATAAGCCTGACTGCTTTTGCCAAGCTACCAAAGGGGTGAGCAGAGGTTATCTAAAGAGTGTTTCCTCTTTACCCTGACTAGAAGCAAGGGTCCCTATCTGGACAGTGGTACCTACCTCTGCCAACTAGAGACCCCAGTTCTAACACATACTATACAAAGTTAGTCACCTATGTTAATCTAACCCACCCCTAAAATACCCCACTCACCCCACAACATCCTAATTTGGCATTTTCATACTTGCTCCAAAGTTGGTGAAATGCAACTAAGACATCTAAAATCCCTTCCCTTTTTTCCTACATCTATTAACCTCTTAACTCATTAAACGTCCTACAGAACCTTAAGTGTCGTGGCTCGTCCAGGCATGAACTTGCTTTCCCGTTTCCTTTCAGCCTGAACTGCTGCTGACAACAACAATAAACTTTTGTAAACTATGGCAAATTCTCTGCCAACCATCACGAAGAAAAGAGGGTTAGGCCACAAGTGGGGCCCTCCTTTTTCTGTCCCCTCAACCCCTCTTCCTGGCACTTAGTGATAGGGTCAACTAACTAACTTATGTTGAGTACCTTAGCTAATACCAACTTTAACTGTAGTCAGTACAATTCCATGCCCATGAAGGAAAAATGAACCCCATCTCCATGAAAGAATTCCATGTCCTCATAACAAAGACCCGAACACTCAACCCTGCCTAGGTGTCTACAAAATGAGCACATTTCTTTGTTCAGCTTCCTCCTAGCTCTGCCTATGGCTGCTAGCCTGAAAGCCCAGCGCCAAACCCTTCTTAGTACAAACTCAGTCCAAAGCACATGACAACCAGCCCACATCCGATGGATTTCCCTTGAGTCCTCCTTCCTGGATTCTATCAATGCCAAGCCTTTCTGAAGTACTAAAGCCTTCTTGCTCAAATGTATAAAGGGTATATCAGGGCACTTACTTCCTATCAGAAGCCTATTCAAACAGGGAAGAAGCATCAGCAATATCATACTCCCTTTCCCGTACCAATTGATCAAACACATGGCAACATTAAAACCTAAATTCGCCCTGTGACTGCTGGACCTCGCATGTGTTTCTGCTCATTTAACAAAGGAGTGGCACACAGTCCAAATCTTAAGACCTGCATCCTGAGGCCCGGGAACAAAACCTGTTCTAGAGAAAAAAGTTGACCATCTGTACAATTACTTAGCAAGCCTCAACCTTGACATACTTCTGGAGAGTATTGGAATACCATCTCCTCAGTTCCATTATGCCCCCTTGACCCCAACCCCACTACCCGCTTCCGTAGCCATATCTATCCTGAAAGAGTGGGGCCCAAAACAGTGTGCATTTAAGCCAAAAAGAGCCGGCGCCTTGCGCGTTATATACAACAGTTGGAAAGATGTAACTGGTTTACGGTCCTGATGTTTAAAAACCCCCTCCCCCTCAATTACTGACTGAGGCAGAATGGCTGCCCCACAGAACCTGGTCCAAGGCTAGCTACCGAGTACACCACAAGTAAAAGGCTCCTGCCCTCACTCCTTTGATCTGTACTAGATTTATACAGCCAGACTCGTATGCCTTCCTGATACCGATCCACCACCTCCAAGAGGATTTCCGTACTCCCCCTGCCACTCAACAGCTCAGAGACCCTAAAAGCGCTGAAAACCATCCATGACATAAGAGCTGAGAACAACACAGTCTCACCTTCCCCCCTGCCAATTGTTGGAAGAACTTTAAGCACACCACTGAAAATATTTAATTTCAAAGGGCTTCTTTTGGGACCACAGCCTTCTAAGATTCCCCTCCTGAGCTCGCCAGCGTAGGGAGCGTAACCCCACAAAAACTTGCCTACTAAAGGGAATAACTGCAAATTTGCTAGAAATAGTGACCGTAGACTGACCTTTTTTATGAGGGACATTATGAATTGAATCACATTCTTTAATATGCCCCATCCCTCCAACCTCCTCCTAGCCCCGGCTAAGACCTCAGACCAGATCTGGACCTAAGCCGTCCTTGTAGAGACTTGTAGAGAATCAGCTACCAGCCGAAACATACTCTCTCCCCTATGGACCAAATATCTTGTGGTATCCAGAGCCTGACTCTTTCCACCTCCGTGGCCAGCCCATGGAACCTCTCCAACTGTGAACGAGACAAAGCATCGACAATGTCATTGTCCACACCAGGTACATGCCTGGCTGTAAACATTATATCAAGATGCATGCTTTTCAATACAAAAAAATGCAGTAACTTCCACAGCTGTGTCTCCCTCGCTGACTGCCTATTAACCACCTGAACTACCGACATGTTGTCAACTCTGAAGAAAAGTCTCTTCTGGGCAACTGCTCACCCCATAGGGCCACTGCCACTACCAAAGGGAATACATTCTAGGAATGTAATTCTACATCCATTCTGTTTCCATTCAGGTGGCCAGACTTCGGTACGCCAATGTCCTTGCAAGTACAGCCTAAACTCAGAATCACCTGCCACATCTGAAAAGATATGAGCATCCATAATCCATCTCTGTCAGTGCTGCTATAGTGATCCCATTAAATGATTGTAAAAAGGCTCACCACATCCTCAGGTCTTCTTTGAGATCTGCTGACAACCTGATATGATGGTGTGGTAATGCTAACCCTAAGAGGGACAAGCCCAACCTCCTACAAAATGTCCTCACTGCTCTCACCATTCTGCACACAACAGAGCCTGCTCCTCTTTAACCATCACTTTTGCTTTTTCTAACATTGCATCCAGGAGCCTCTGCATAGTAATTTTTTTTACCTGGCTTCCATACCCCTTGATTCAATCTCAATACCTAGTAAAGACAAACCGTATTGGGTCCCACCATCTTCTATGATGCTGATGGCATGCCTAGGTCACCATTGAACTCCTGGAACCCCAGACCTACCAGCAGGTGCTGGCAGGCCACGGAACCAGGTTTCCTCACAAGGAAGAAGTGGTCCAGGTAATATGTTATGTGGTCTTGCCCATGTACCATGTGAAAAGCCACTGCAAAAACGTGCTGAAGCACTTAAAGTGCAAACAAAACAGGTGATGGACAGAATGTGGATCAATGTCACACATTCAACCCAGTCCAAAGATCTGGGCCCAAATCCATCGTTTTTTTGCACTCCACACCACCCTGGGTTAGACAATGGCGATATGCAAATCAGCTCTGACCCTGTGCCCCATGGGAACAGTCCAGTCCGCCCTAAGCGCGCTGGGGATGCCCAGACGTGGGTCCCAGGCACTCCACACCACTGGAGTCAAGCTAGCCGGGCTGATGAGAGGTGTTACCTCGAAACCGGTCCGGTCCTCGGATGCTTGATTCCGTTCTGGGAAGGACATGGCTTTTGTAGTTCGGACTGGACTGTTCCCATGGGGCACAGGGTCAGAGCTGATTTGCATATCGCCATTGTCTAACCCAGGGTGGTGTGGAGTGCAAAATAACGATGGATTTGGGCCCAGATCTTTGGACTGGGGTGAGTGTGTGACATTGATCCACATTCGGTCCATCACCTGTTGTGTTTGCATATTCCGCCCTAAGTGCGCTGGGGATGCCCAGACGTGGGTCCCAGGCACTCCACACCACTGGAGTCAAGCTAGCCGGGCTGATGAGAGGTGTTACCTCGAAACCGGTCCGGTCCTCGGATGCTTGATTCCGTTCGGGGAAGGACATGGCTTTTGTAGTTCGGACTGGACTGTTCCCATGGGGCACAGGGTCAGAGCTGATTTGCATATCGCCATTGTCTAACCCAGGGTAGTGTGGAGTGCAAAATAACGATGGATTTGGGCCCAGATCTTTGGACTGGGGTGAGTGTGTGACAGTGATCCACATTCGGTCCATCACCTGTTGTGTTTGCATATTCCGCCCTAAGTGCGCTGGGGATGCCCAGACCTGGGTCCCAGGCACTCCACACCACTGGAGTCAAGCTAGCCGGGCTGATGAGAGGTGTTACCTCGAAACCGGTCCGGTCCTCGGATGCTTGATTCCGTTCTGGGAAGGACATGGCTTTTGTAGTTCGGACTGGACTGTTCCCATGGGGCACAGGGTCAGAGCTGATTTGCATATCGCCATTGTCTAACGCAGGGTGGTGTGGAGTGCAAAATAACGATGGATTTGGGCCCAGATCTTTTGACTGGGGTGAGTGTGTGACATTGATCCACATTCGGTCCATCACCTGTTGTGTTTGCATACTCCGCCCTAAGTGCGCTGGGGATGCCCAGACGTGGGTCCCAGGCACTCCACACCACTGGAGTCAAGCTATCCGGGCTGATGAGAGGTGTTACCTCGAAACCGGTCCAGTCCTCGGATGCTTGATTCCGTTCTGGGAAGGACATGGCTTTTGTAGTTCGGACTGGACTGTTCCCATGGGACACAGGGTCAGAGCTGATTTGCATATCGCCATTGTCTAACCCAGGGTGGTGTGGAGTGCAAAATAACGATGGATTTGGGCCCAGATCTTTGGACTGGGGTGAGTGTGTGACATTGATCCACATTCGGTCCATCACCTGTTGTGTTTGCATATTCCGCCCTAAGTGCGCTGGGGATGCCCAGACGTGGGTCCCAGGCACTCCACACCACTGGAGTCAAGCTAGCCGGGCTGATGAGAGGTGTTACCTCGAAACCGGTCCGGTCCTCGGATGCTTGATTCCGTTCTGGGAAGGACATGGCTTTTGTAGTTCGGACTGGACTGTTCCCATGGGGCACAGGGTCAGAGCTGATTTGCATATCGCCATTGTCTAACCCAGGGTGGTGTGGAGTGCAAAATAACGATGGATTTGGGCCCAGATCTTTGGACTGGGGTGAGTGTGTGACATTGATCCACATTCGGTCCATCACCTGTTGTGTTTGCATATTCCGCCCTAAGTGCGCTGGGGATGCCCAGACGTGGGTCCCAGGCACTCCACACCACTGGAGTCAAGCTAGCCGGGCTGATGAGAGGTGTTACCTCGAAACCGGTCCGGTCCTCGGATGCTTGATTCCGTTCTGGGAAGGACATGGCTTTTGTAGTTCGGACTGGACTGTTCCCATGGGGCACAGGGTCAGAGCTGATTTGCATATCGCCATTGTCTAACGCAGGGTGGTGTGGAGTGCAAAATAACGATGGATTTGGGCCCAGATCTTTTGACTGGGGTGAGTGTGTGACATTGATCCACATTCGGTCCATCACCTGTTGTGTTTGCATACTCCGCCCTAAGTGCGCTGGGGATGCCCAGACGTGGGTCCCAGGCACTCCACACCACTGGAGTCAAGCTATCCGGGCTTGATTAGAGGTGTTACCTCGAAACCGGTCCAGTCCTCGGATGCTTGATTCCGTTCTGGGAAGGACATGGCTTTTGTAGTTCGGACTGGACTGTTCCCATGGGGCACAGGGTCAGAGCTGATTTGCATATCGCCATTGTCTAACCCAGGGTGGTGTGGAGTGCAAAATAACGATGGATTTGGGCCCAGATCTTTGGACTGGGGTGAGTGTGTGACATTGATCCACATTCGGTCCATCACCTGTTGTGTTTGCATATTCCGCCCTAAGTGCGCTGGGGATGCCCAGACGTGGGTCCCAGGCACTCCACACCACTGGAGTCAAGCTAGCCGGGCTGATGAGAGGTGTTACCTCGAAACCGGTCCGGTCCTCGGATGCTTGATTCCGTTCTGGGAAGGACATGGCTTTTGTAGTTCGGACTGGACTGTTCCCATGGGGCACAGGGTCAGAGCTGATTTGCATATCGCCATTGTCTAACCCAGGGTGGTGTGGAGTGCAAAATAACGATGGATTTGGGCCCAGATCTTTGGACTGGGGTGAGTGTGTGACATTGATCCACATTCGGTCCATCACCTGTTGTGTTTGCATATTCCGCCCTAAGTGCGCTGGGGATGCCCAGACGTGGGTCCCAGGCACTCCACACCACTGGAGTCAAGCTAGCCGGCCTGATGAGAGGTGTTACCTCGAAACCGGTCCGGTCCTCGGATGCTTGATTCCGTTCTGGGAAGGACATGGCTTTTGTAGTTCGGACTGGACTGTTCCCATGGGGCACAGGGTCAGAGCTGATTTGCATATCGCCATTGTCTAACGCAGGGTGGTGTGGAGTGCAAAATAACGATGGATTTGGGCCCAGATCTTTTGACTGGGGTGAGTGTGTGACATTGATCCACATTCGGTCCATCACCTGTTGTGTTTGCATACTCCGCCCTAAGTGCGCTGGGGATGCCCAGACGTGGGTCCCAGGCACTCCACACCACTGGAGTCAAGCTATCCGGGCTTGATTAGAGGTGTTACCTCGAAACCGGTCCAGTCCTCGGATGCTTGATTCCGTTCTGGGAAGGACATGGCTTTTGTAGTTCGGACTGGACTGTTCCCATGGGGCACAGGGTCAGAGCTGATTTGCATATCGCCATTGTCTAACCCAGGGTGGTGTGGAGTGCAAAATAACGATGGATTTGGGCCCAGATCTTTGGACTGGGGTGAGTGTGTGACATTGATCCACATTCGGTCCATCACCTGTTGTGTTTGCATATTCCGCCCTAAGTGCGCTGGGGATGCCCAGACGTGGGTCCCAGGCACTCCACACCACTGGAGTCAAGCTAGCCGGGCTGATGAGAGGTGTTACCTCGAAACCGGTCCGGTCCTCGGATGCTTGATTCCGTTCTGGGAAGGACATGGCTTTTGTAGTTCGGACTGGACTGTTCCCATGGGGCACAGGGTCAGAGCTGATTTGCATATCGCCATTGTCTAACCCAGGGTGGTGTGGAGTGCAAAATAACGATGGATTTGGGCCCAGATCTTTGGACTGGGGTGAGTGTGTGACATTGATCCACATTCGGTCCATCACCTGTTGTGTTTGCATATTCCGCCCTAAGTGCGCTGGGGATGCCCAGACGTGGGTCCCAGGCACTCCACACCACTGGAGTCAAGCTACCCGGGCTGATGAGAGGTGTTACCTCGAAACCGGTCCGGTCCTCGGATGCTTGATTCCGTTCTGGGAAGGACATGGCTTTTGTAGTTCGGACTGGACTGTTCCCATGGGGCACAGGGTCAGAGCTGATTTGCATATCGCCATTGTCTAACCCAGGGTGGTGTGGAGTGCAAAATAACGATGGATTTGGGCCCAGATCTTTGGACTGGGGTGAGTGTGTGACATTGATCCACATTCGGTCCATCACCTGTTGTGTTTGCATATTCCGCCCTAAGTGCGCTGGGGATGCCCAGACGTGGGTCCCAGGCACTCCACACCACTGGAGTCAAGCTAGCCGGGCTGATGAGAGGTGTTACCTCGAAACCGGTCCGGTCCTCGGATGCTTGATTCCGTTCTGGGAAGGACATGGCTTTTGTAGTTCGGACTGGACTGTTCCCATGGGGCACAGGGTCAGAGCTGATTTGCATATCGCCATTGTCTAACCCAGGGTGGTGTGGAGTGCAAAATAACGATGGATTTGGGCCCAGATCTTTGGACTGGGGTGAGTGTGTGACATTGATCCACATTCGGTCCATCACCTGTTGTGTTTGCATATTCCGCCCTAAGTGCGCTGGGGATGCCCAGACGTGGGTCCCAGGCACTCCACACCACTGGAGTCAAGCTAGCCGGGCTGATGAGAGGTGTTGCCTCGAAACCGGTCCGGTCCTCGGATGCTTGATTCCGTTCTGGGAAGGACATGGCTTTTGTAGTTCGGACTGGACTGTTCCCATGGGGCACAGGGTCAGAGCTGATTTGCATATCGCCATTGTCTAACCCAGGGTGGTGTGGAGTGCAAAATAACGATGGATTTGGGCCCAGATCTTTGGACTGGGGTGAGTGTGTGACATTGATCCACATTCGGTCCATCACCTGTTGTGTTTGCATATTCCGCCCTAAGTGCGCTGGGGATGCCCAGACGTGGGTCCCAGGCACTCCACACCACTGGAGTCAAGCTAGCCGGGCTGATGAGAGGTGTTACTTCGAAACCGGTCCGGTCCTCGGATGCTTGATTCCGTTCTGGGAAGGACATGGCTTTTGTAGTTCGGACTGGACTGTTCCCATGGGGCACAGGGTCAGAGCTGATTTGCATATCGCCATTGTCTAACCCAGGGTGGTGTGGAGTGCAAAATAACGATGGATTTGGGCCCAGATCTTTGGACTGGGGTGAGTGTGTGACATGGATCCACATTCGGTCCATCACCTGTTGTGTTTGCATATTCCACCCTAAGTGCGCTGGGGATGCCCAGACGTGGGTCCCAGGCACTCCACACCACTGGAGTCAAGCTAGCCGGGCTGATGAGAGGTGTTACCTCGAAACCGGTACGGTCCTCGGATGCTTGATTCCGTTCTGGGAAGGACATGGCTTTTGTAGTTCGGACTGGACTGTTCCCATGGGGCACAGGGTCAGAGCTGATTTGCATATCGCCATTGTCTAACCCAGGGTGGTGTGGAGTGCAAAATAATGATGGATTTGGGCCCAGATCTTTGGACTGGGGTGAGTGTGTGACATTGATCCACATTCGGTCCATCACCTGTTGTGTTTGCATATTCCGCCCTAAGTGCGCTGGGGATGCCCAGACGTGGGTCCCAGGCACTCCACACCACTGGAGTCAAGCTAGCCGGGCTGATGAGAGGTGTTACCTCGAAACCGGTCCGGTCCTCGGATGCTTGATTCCGTTCTGGGAAGGACATGGCTTTTGTAGTTCGGACTGGACTGTTCCCATGGGGCACAGGGTCAGAGCTGATTTGTATATCGCCATTGTCTAACCCAGGGTGGTGTGGAGTGCAAAATAACGATGGATTTGGGCCCAGATCTTTGGACTGGGGTGAGTGTGTGACATTGATCCACATTCGGTCCATCACCTGTTGTGTTTGCATATTCCGCCCTAAGTGCGCTGGGGATGCCCAGACGTGGGTCCCAGGCACTCCACACCACTGGAGTCAAGCTAGCTGGGCTGATGAGAGGTGTTACCTCGAAACCGGTCCGGTCCTCGGATGCTTGATTCCGTTCTGGGAAGGACATGGCTTTTGTAGTTCGGACTGGACTGTTCCCATGGGGCACAGGGTCAGAGCTGATTTGCATATCGCCATTGTCTAACCCAGGGTGGTGTGGAGTGCAAAATAACGATGGATTTGGGCCCAGATCTTTGGACTGGGGTGAGTGTGTGACATTGATCCACATTCGGTCCATCACCTGTTGTGTTTGCATATTCCGCCCTAAGTGCGCTGGGGATGCCCAGACGTGGGTCCCAGGCACTCCACACCACTGGAGTCAAGCTAGCCGGGCTGATGAGAGGTGTTACCTCGAAACCGGTCCGGTCCTCGGATGCTTGATTCCGTTCTGGGAAGGACATGGCTTTTGTAGTTCGGACTGGACTGTTCCCATGGGGCACAGGGTCAGAGCTGATTTGCATATCGCCATTGTCTAACCCAGAGTGGTGTGGAGTGCAAAATAACGATGGATTTGGGCCCAGATCTTTGGACTGGGGTGAGTGTGTGACATTGATCCACATTCGGTCCATCACCTGTTGTGTTTGCATATTCCGCTCTAAGTGCGCTGGGGATGCCCAGACGTGGGTCCCAGGCACTCCACACCACTGGAGTCAAGCTAGCCGGGCTGATGAGAGGTGTTACCTCGAAACCGGTCCGGTCCTCGGATGCTTGATTCCGTTCTGGGAAGGACATGGCTTTTGTAGTTCGGACTGGACTGTTCCCATGGGGCACAGGGTCAGAGCTGATTTGCATATCGCCATTGTCTAACCCAGGGTGGTGTGGAGTGCAAAATAACAATGGATTTGGGCCCAGATCTTTGGACTGGGGTGAGTGTGTGACATTGATCCACATTCGGTCCATCACCTGTTGTGTTTGCATATTCCACCCTAAGTGCGCTGGGGATGCCCAGACGTGGGTCCCAGGCACTCCACACCACTGGAGTCAAGCTAGCCGGGCTGATGAGAGGTGTTACCTCGAAACCGGTCCGGTCCTCGGATGCTTGATTCCGTTCTGGGAAGGACATGGCTTTTGTAGTTCGGACTGGACTGTTCCCATGGGGCACAGGGTCAGAGCTGATTTGCATATCGCCATTGTCTAACCCAGGGTGGTGTGGAGTGCAAAATAACGATGGATTTGGGCCCAGATCTTTAGACTGGGGTGAGTGTGTGACATTGATCCACATTCGGTCCATCACCTGTTGTGTTTGCATATTCCGCCCTAAGTGCGCTGGGGATGCCCAGACGTGGGTCCCAGGCACTCCACACCACTGGAGTCATGCTAGCCGGGCGGATGAGAGGTGTTACCTCGAAACCGGTCCGGTCCTCGGATGCTTGATTCCGTTCTGGGAAGGACATGGCTTTTGTAGTTCGGACTGGACTGTTCCCATGGGGCACAGGGTCAGAGCTGATTTGCATATCGCCATTGTCTAACCCAGGGTGGTGTGGAGTGCAAAATAACGATGGATTTGGGCCCAGATCTTTGGACTGGGGTGAGTGTGTGACATTGATCCACATTCGGTCCATCACCTGTTGTGTTTGCATATTCCGCCCTAAGTGCGCTGGGGATGCCCAGACGTGGGTCCCAGGCACTCCACACCACTGGAGTCAAGCTAGCCGGGCTGATGAGAGGTGTTACCTCGAAACCGGTCCGGTCCTCGGATGCTTGATTCTGTTCTGGGAAGGACATGGCTTTTGTAGTTCGGACTGGACTGTTCCCATGGGGCACAGGGTCAGAGCTGATTTGCATATCGCCATTGTCTAACCCAGGGTGGTGTGGAGTGCAAAATAACAATGGATTTGGGCCCAGATCTTTGGACTGGGGTGAGTGTGTGACATTGATCCACATTCGGTCCATCACCTGTTGTGGAAGCACTTAAAGTGAGCACAGGATATGGCACTTTGTTCACATACCATCTGCCCTCAAATTAAATGCTCAGCAGGTAAAAGTTGGCAGGGTGTACCGGCAACAAACAGAAAGCCAACTTAATGTCGCTCTTAGCCATAAGTGCCCCCTCTCCCACTCGTCCCACTAGAGCTAGTGCTACATCCACTGACAAGTATGCCACTGAGACTTGCTCAGCAGGTATGAAATCATTCACTGATTGCCCCTCTGGCCACAAGAGATTCTGAATCAACCTAAACAGTTCCTGTTATTTTTGGGAACTACCCCAATCGGGGATAGTTTTAGGTGTTCCATAGGCCAGTCCTCATAGTTGCCTGCCATCCTGCCCTCTTGAATCTTATTGAGCAATTTGTCCCTCACTACTTGTCTGTGCTCACTGGCTGATTTCTGGTTGATGGCGCATTCTTGCATATCTTTTTGGCCCAGGAGGTAATGGTTCCCTTGATTAGCTCAGGTAGCAGTGCATCCCCATCTCACTCTTCCCCCTCTATCACTAGCCTCTCCGATTTCCAAAATTAACGCCAAAGCAGTTTGGTCAGCTGACACTGTAGGCCTGAAGGTTGAGAGGTTTGGATTACAAGAGATAGGTTGCTTGAGGTAGGTAGCCTGTGGCATTCAAGGCTCCAAGAAGAATTCCACTCTCCAAGCATAGGCTGAGCGTAGGAGAAATTTTTCAGCTTGGTGTGAAGAATCTGAATGTAACCCAGTGTCTTGTGATCCTTACAAGATTCTTTGAGGAGAGGTTTTTATAAAGGCTTTGCCCCCTCTACTCTAACATCTCAGTGGGCGGCAATTAGTTTGTAGAGTTTCTAAGGGCGATCTGCTCGATATTTTTATTTAGCTATGAAATGCCTAAAAACGTTTAGGTTTAGAAAACTAAAGGTTTCTAATCCCATCCCTCCATGAGACCTTTCTTTAGTAATAGAAGGATTGGAAATGCAGCCTTTAGACCAAGCTCCAATGTCCTGGGTGTCATCTAAGGTGGCTTTTTTGTGGCTATAAATTCTGTGAGGAGGGTACGAGAACTAACCTCCCTATTGATTTCTTAGTGATATTCGAAGTTCTTTTCTGACAGAGTGGCCCTTAGATTGGACAAGAAATTCAAGCCGAAGTTCCAATCTCTGTCCCATTTCTCCCAGGAAATTGTCCTTATGGTTCTCTAATTTTCAGACAATATCCCTTCTCTTGTTGTGAAGAAAGAGAATTGATTTACTTGGAGCGGTCAAAGAGTCTTAGAAAATCTCATTTTCTCTGCCTCATACAGAGAAGCAAATAAGGGTAAGAAGGCAGCTATGGACACATTTAGGAGATGAGTAAAACAGAGAATAATTCAATCCTGCCTCTCTATAGGTCAGGAGTAGCCAGAGAACATCTTAGACAGATCAGCCTGGGCCATGGTCACTTGATGGGCGAAGATGGAGGGGGCGTGTCACATCAGGAAATGTTTAGGGTAGCCACAAGGGTGAACTCAAACACCTTCAATTTATACTAATGATTTTGGAGTATCCGTGCTAAAGTTAGCAATGAAGTAATTGTTTTAGTAAAATGTAGTTTTGGTCAGCATATAATGGTGTTTTTTTACTTTTCTGGTTTTGGTACACCCCCAAGTGTGAGTTCGATGACGAGGATGACAGACATAGGGTTAATGAACCAATTACTTACCCGTGATGTATATTTTCCTTAGGAAAGTCTTCCTTATCACGATAGGTTCCCGGTCACCCTCTCTAATCCTCCACACAAATATATGAGCTTGGTTACTAACTAAGTGGGAGAGGGGGAAGGACTCGTTTTGTGCCAATTGCCCTGATGTTTAAATTAGGAGAAAGCTTGTTTGGCGCCCCGAGTACGTAATTGGATCATTTCTATCTAGGAGAAATGGTTTATTCAGGATTATACAAAGCCACGCATACTTTAAATGTTCGCATTAACCTAAACACTGTATAGTCTATAAAAGCATTCAAGTCAATCAGCACTGCCATATTTTTTAAGTGGTGTTAAAGTACTGTCGCAAGCTGCTTGGGAAATTGATGGTTTCAGCTGCAGTAATTGCAAGGCACAGTCATGAAGGTGCAATGAAGTTCTGAAAGTAATCTATAAAACCATTACATAACCTGAAGTACCTCCCACACCCGTCCAGTTCCTTGATTGACTGTATCATTCCCTCCCAAAATATAGTATTTACCCTCAACACCTTTTTCTCCATTTTTCGCTTTTGATTGTTTTAATATTTTTAATAGTGTTAACAATAGTGTGGTGCACACTATTATTTCTATTTTTAAAGAAGGCTTCCGGTTTTATAGTATTTTGTATATGCCTGTCTGACTGTGTTCATGTATATTTTGAGTTCATTTTTCAGTATGTATCCATATTTATTGTGTGTTTTGTGAAAACACCAAGCTGCAACTAGTACATTTTCGCATGCATTTATCCAACCAAGGTACATTCGTAATTGGCTACCTGAGAGGTTTTAGCACTATAAATAGCCATAAATAGTACATTAGTACACATGCATGCAGTACATGGAGATGCATACGTCTGCATTTGTTTAAGTTTCATTAGTAATCTTTGTCAGGTTTTATATTTTTTTTGAATAAATACATACAGGAAAATCAATGGTTTTGTGTTTGTATTTATTTGTAAAAATCAGTAAAAATGAACTCGGAGGAACCACATTTCGAACAAATGAGAACACATTATTGTGCATTACATGTATTTAAACTTCTAGAACGTGTAAGGAGACAATTGTGTCAAGGGCATTGTGCCAGTCTAAATGGCTTTTCTTGGTCCTCCTACAAAACGACAAAATAAATAAAGACAGAGACAATTGTTACAAAATGTATATATTCAAACACAGCAAAGGGGCCTTTTTAAAAATGTTCTAAACAATAAAAAAACATAAATCCGTACAGTGCACAATATATCAGTTTCCACACCTAAATAATATTCAAGACAACTACAAAATTAGTTGCTGCCTTCTTCACCCTTGGCATGATGGTCAAGGTGGACTTTAACTCTTTAACCATCCACGATACTGTGGATGCGGTAGGCTACATGACGTGTAGGTAAAGTGGTATATAGAGAAGAATACCACTATCACAAACAGTTCTATAGGACAATGAATGGAGTGGGTGGGGGATTCAACTGGTCAGGCAGCAACTGAAGCACAGCACAGGATTGAGCCAGAAAGACATAAAATAAAGTAGGTTATTCAGCCAATGGGCTAGTAATCGGACCAAGGTAAAATATCTGAGAGTGTCTTTCAAAGCACCTAGTTTAAAATCTAGAATATCTTTTGGTAAAAAAAAATCTGGATTTTCATTTACTGTTTTAATTAAGAATATCTTACTTGTTTTCAATGATATTTTTTTAAATATAGCGACTCTAGAGTAATCGGCTCATATAATAATGTCTACCAGTCAAACACCTGCCTGAAAGGGCTCTAGAAGACATAACCTCGATTGATGAATCTGCTTCTAAACACTGAGTGCATATTTACAATAACTGGCGCATCCCTGCAAATCAGCAGGGATGCACCAGTTATTGTGCGCCACAGCTACGCCATCATGGATGCGCCGCATTTACAATGTGGCGCACCATGGGGCAAAAACGGCACAAATGCATGAACGCATCTGTGCCGTAAAAGTGGCGCATTGCTGGAGTTGCGTCACAAGCACGACGCAGCTCCAGCAATTCTCTGGGGGCCCTATCTAGGTAATGCTTGCTGCGCCAATCCTTACGCCTGCTTCAGGGAGGCGCAGCGTTTTGACGCAGCATGGGCCCAAAAGTGACTGAGTGAAATCTTGTAGATTTCAATCACCCACTTTGAGGAGGCGTTCCTGCGCCGGAGCGCCCTCCCCCCTGCACAGGAATGCCTACATGTGGCGCAGGGCTTTACAACGTGACGCATCTCCCAGATGCGTCACGTTGTAAATACCCCACACCATTTCGCCGGATTTGCGCCACCACTGCGTCACAAAAGTGACTCAACGGTGGCGTAAATGAGGCGCAAGGGGCTTGTAAATCTGCCCCTTCGTGTGAATCTCTCTTGATGTCAAAGCCTTTTGCCAGTGTTGCATAACTGGAGAAGATACAGGCAAATGTGTTTTTTGAACCATAAGAGCAACTGAGGAGAGAACGTTCTGTTGAATGTTCAGGAAAATATGGGTAGACAACACTGGTTAAACTATTTTTAAGTGACTTAAAAGAATAACCCAATAAGCATAGAACCTCAAATATTTGGAAACAATTCGATATCCTTTTTTTTATTTTGCAAATCCTGAAAAAACAATAGAAATGTTAGTGCAAATATTCAAGCAAAGCCAGGACCTTGCCCAGAACTCTCAGTGCATGGCCAAAGGCCAAGCACATCTAGTCTTTTCATATTGGTTGGTGTAGGACATGGCACCCAGAATGTGCTGTGCACTGCCGGGGGCCATACATAGCTGATCCAGTGGCACAGGACTGGCATACTGCCTGCAGCCAGAGCCTGCTAAGAATGGCCAAAAACATGTCCATCAGTGACACCGTGAAGCAGGGCTTGGGCGCCCAGGAGGCTGGCTGAGCATCCTGTGGTCAACCCCTGCTTCTCACAGTTAAAATACCAGGCACAGCAAGCTTAGGAATAAGGATATTGGGTACATGAGTGTTCTCGGAAGCGGATGGATGCATGGGATTGTTGAGCGTTCGGCCTGGCTGAAAATCCAAAGTTTGGTGCAGTAAGGGTTCATCCCAGGGCCACGCACCACTGAGCATCTCATCAAAAGAACCACAAATTCACAGAAAAACTTAATTAACCCTTTCCATGCGTCGGACGGCCCCCGTCCGTCCAATGTCATGCACGCGTCGGACGGCCGGGGGCCACCCGAATTCGTCGGCACCGCAGGGGAATTCCACTCACATCCAAGGTGTTAATTGTAGGATATGGTTTCTTCTGCAACATTAACATATATATACTTTTTATTAACTCTGAAAGACACTTAAAAACACAGTTCAAGTGAATGAATGTGTCTTCATGTAATGCAACTAGTGTTCGTTTAAATTGCTCTGATACCTGAGACCTTTGGGTCAAGTTCGTGCTGTATAAAACTCCGTAAATAAAAAACATCACGTTTTTGCTGAGCAACCCATAACTCACCCCGACATACACACCAAAAGTCGCAAAGCTCATGATCTCACTATCTTTATAACAACAAATATTAGACTTTGCAGCACATTTCTAAATAACAACAATTATCTGAACAAATAAATAGTAATGTATCCACAGTGAGGTCCGCCATAGGTCAATCTTTCGGTGATATGCAATGTGACCAGTGAGGTCATCAATGTAATTTGTGATGTCATCTGTCACATCATGGATGATCCTGATAGGATATAGTAAATAGGAATGCTTCTATTGAGTCTACAATACCAAAGACTTTTAGTTTATGTCTGTGCCCATGCATATGTATTTACGTGAGACATAAGGTTCCGACTTTTGATAGGAGTTAATTTTATGATATTGGCCCATACAAGAGTGAAGTTTTCTCTTTCATCTCCATTTTCCCTGGATACCACAGGGAAGGAATGCTGGCTTTAGTCAAGTGGTTACTTCCGAAAAATGGTTTAAAATGTTTCGATCTGTTCTTGCTATTTCTGGCAAGACAGGTCCTCGCAGCTTTTCCTTATGGTAGTATTGGTATCATTGTTAATGGTTCCAAGAAGTTCTTTCTACAAGCAGAGATTTCCAGCTTCAGTGATGAACAAACCGCGTTTTGTTCTTGAAGCACTTGTGATCAGATCTTCCCAATGAAATCAACTAGATTGTGCTTCTGTGAGACGCTCTCCTTTGCTCTATAGCAGACCCTATTGCTTGTATATGAAGCTTTGGGGAAGTATACTCACATACCAGCATTGCTAAAAGAGTTGACTTAATAGATGAAGTAGCCTCTCCCACAGATTTCTTTTGTGGATCACTGTTCATCAAAATTATAAGCTGAGCCTCAACCACATAAAGCCAGAAGGATTCAGCTTTATTTGGGTTATTAAGGTTGGAATTGAAGGAATTGAACCCTGGACATGTGGGCAAATTGGCAATGCCCATGTCTACTCATTCGTTATTTACAATAGATTTTGAGATTGAGCTCTCCAGTTTAATTTGGAAGATAATCTAATTTTGGGATAAGTACATGTTTTGACTTTTTCAATTAGATTCTTATCCAGTTGACAGTTACTGCGTGTGGCTGTGCAATCACCCTACACCACTACTTTAGATTTGCTGTGGTTTGATTTTAAAGTATTTTGACTGTTAGAATCCTGCAAGAGATTTTTTGATTTGATTCTAGGTCTTTGAAGAAGGGTGCACATATCTGCAAAAATCAAAGTGTGGATGCTGGGTGTTGCAATCATCAGAATTACTGATGGAACAATAGGTTAAGTGAGTAGATAGATCACAAACAATAAAAAGGCATGATGCTGGCAGGTAGCCTAGGTTTACACCTACTAACACTGTGGGCCCGATTCAGAAAACTAATCTGAGACAAAATTCTAAATTTACGACTTTTGGTATTCACAGAAGGCACTTACGAGTTTTTGGTATTCAAAGAAATCACTTACGACTCCTATCTTTAAGTCTGCACTCGGGCCAGAATTTCCACACCCGGGCGGAATTTCTAAACCCGGGCCGGAAATCCCGCACTTGGGCCGGAATTTCCACACCCAGGCCGGAATCTCTACCTCCGGGCCAGAATGGCAACATGTGGCTACTGTGTATGTACCAAGCACTAAAAATGAGGGATATGTGTAAATGAAATGCATGAATGCATGAATGTCACCTTACATTAACAACCATTATACAATAAGAATCATCAAGCTACATACACCGTCTCAACAGACACTTCATGTATCAAAGCATAGATCATGTTCTGTGTAAATTAAAGAGGGAAATGTAACCAATTGCCCTTTCTTCCCTCCTCAGGCGATGCCTGGCATGCACTCTCCCCACAACTCCTCACACCTTACAGATATCCAACCACTGTACCTTGGCGTAGGTACAATAGGACACACATACAAACTCAAGCCATCATAGAGCACACTTTTAGTCTGTTGAAGTTGTGATTCAGATGTCTTGACCGTACAGGGGTTGTGCTGATGTACTCCCCTGAAGTCGTGTGCAAGATCATATTAGCCTGTTGCTTTTGCACAATATAAATTTAACACATGGCTTACACATACCTCTTGTACCTCAGCTAGCTCCGAATCCGGGCAACCGGGCAATTGTACATAACAGTGGTCAGGGTGTGCAAGTCCGTGATCAGCTGGTTGCCACTTTTATCACATGAGCAACCTGTTGTGTCATGGACAAAATGTAGTTTGCATTCTGTTGTCAATGATTAAAGTTGGATAATTACGACTCTGTCCAAAAATTTTATTCTGAGACTACTTTGCAAGTCACACTAACTGTATGTAAACCGCAGATGTTGATAGGAGTGAAAAGATTGTCCGTGCATAAGATAATGTGCCCATGTCAGCATCAGTGTAGTGGATGGCCCTAAGGAATCTTTTTTTTTATAACCAATGTTATTGATTTTTGACACGAAAACAAATACCAGCAAATCAGCACAGTACAGTATAAATGACAAATCCCAATCAGTTGGATGAATAGTCACATAGCGCGGGACCCCACTAGAGTTAGCGTGGGGTAAACATTTAGCATACGTTGGGGACACACCCACATCATATGAAGAAAATCCACCTGGTCCTGGCCGCCCTATGAAAGTGCCCTAGGGAATCTATTGACTCTGAGGATAAGATGTATATGTTCTGAGAGACCTTCCCGGACCTTATGAGAATGGGTGTCTGAATCACAAAAGGGCTAACTATTGCATTGTTAGAGTTATTGCCCCCAACTGATTTGACTCCCCCACAAATGATGGGCCCACAACGTGAGTGACGATGTTCTGGTTGAATTTGGCACTGTGTGTCTGGGAGAAACAGTACTGCTTCCCCAAATTTAAAGTAATACAACAGACAAGTCTTGTGTTGAGAACTAAATATAGAATACATGTACCTTAACGCAAAGGAGGAGAAAACTAAACTAGGTATGATGTTGTGCCAGTTCCCACCCTTGTCCCAGCCAAAAATCTCATTAAATGGTCTTTTCTACCTTTTGTTTCATGCCTATGATTTTCTCTTACACTGTCATTTCAGGTTTCCACGCTACAGAGCAACAGGATGGCAGAGGGTTTGATCTGTGCTGAATCGGATTGAACACAAAATGGCTGTCAACAACTTCCTGTGATGTATTTCCTGTCTTTTCAACTGCGTGCTTTCCGGTTGCGGAGCATTTGCCTCATATGCGCCCCTACGCTCCGCAACAATCAGTTTGGTTAGGAGGGGGGGAGGCAGGGAGCGGAGCTCCATGGAGTTTTTTCCAAACTCTGTGGAACTCCTCATAGTGGCGTAATGCCAGCTCCATCCAGGGTTAGAGATGACAGTGAACATACATATAATTTAAACTCCTAATTACAGTCAACTGTGATCAAGTGTGATCAGCGGAGAACAAAGTCTGCCCTTGGCTCATATAAGTATGTGTCTTGTTCTGACGTGTATAACCTCCACATCATGATTTGCCTTACATTTCAGTGGGCTCAGCTGGCCAAAAAGACCAACAGTAGGACCCAGTTCAGAGCAGGACATCTTTGGTGCGCCATTGGCCACGACCTTTTTTACACAAGTGAGGAAGAAGAGGATGAGGTGGGCCTTTTACATCAGGAGGAAGGGGATTGCACACACCCGGACTGAGCAGGAAGACACCGCTGGTGCTACGGACCAGGTGGAGGCTGAGGACATTGAAAGGGGGAAGAAATGGACACCTCTGGCTGGGGGGAGGAGATCAACTCTCCCCCGGACCATTCACCACTTACTTTTGGCGAAGTGTCCCGGGGCAGACACAACCTCACAGACACAGACACAGAGCCTAACTGATCAAAAGCCTTCCCTACTTTTTACAGACACAACCTGGGCCTGCCATCAGCCCCTCCATAACTCTAGAGTCTCCCAATTCATCAGGGCCTCCAGCTGCATCCCATACAACCAGTCCACCGCATCGTGGCTGCCAGGCAGACACCAACATTGGCTCTGAAACTGAGTCACCACACCCCTCATGTTTCACCCAAACCCCTCCCTGAGGCTGTACCACCGGATATGATGTGGGCATGTGAGGGTCAGACAGACATGGCCTCTTGCATCATGCTGCAGATGTGTACTGAGATGCTCATGCTGCGGGAGGAAAATTCAAGAGCTTTGGCCACCCTCACTGCCAGTGTCAATTCCCTGACTGCAGCCATGTTGTCTGTCCTACCTCAACCCCCCTCCCACACCACCGTCAATGCCTCCCCCTTCTGTTGCTCCACACTGTTTCCTCCCGTACTCCTCATGTTTCCCAACCCCCGTGTGGTGCCTGGTCCTGGACATTGTGAATGCCTTGTACAAAATATGGACATATATTTTGGGAGTCATCTCATCTATACTGAGAGCTTGATGCAAAGATGGGTTTACACTTGTACATGTGTCACGCACACACATACATACTCACATCTCTAGGCCACCACCATTGGAAAACAATTGCCTATCAAGACATAATACGAAACATAGTCTTGAGTTGTGATGTGATTTTCTTTTTATTTACCCATATTCACACTGGTCAAAAATGTTTGGATGTGATCAATGGGGATCATGCTTGCGACTTTGCAAATTTGGAGGTGAGGATCGCTGTGAGGGATTATGCCTGGGTTGTCACCAAGGTGCTGGTTGGTAACTCAATAATTATTTTTAATAGTTATTAAAAATCCCACTGAATGGGGAAGTTGGATTTTTAAATAAATATCAAGCAAAAGTAACTGCTAGAAAGTTACCTATCCCTGCTTGAAGTTCCTAGAGGTTAAATTAGCATTTTCTCTCCCACTTCGGTCAGTCAGTAATTAGCATTAAAGAGGTGTGAAAAATGCTCCCAGAGCAGAGAATAAAGGCCTGGATGTGGGGCGTTGTTATCGTGATAGAATGACCAGTGGGGATGAGACCAAGAACTGGATTAGCCTCGAAGAGCCTCGCTAGTCACAGGAAAATGTTAGTTGATACCTGTGCAGGGCCGTACCTCGAGCCAGGCAGGCTCAGATCACAGTAGAGTGTTTTTGATATACAACGGTGTCTGCTGAGTTTGTACATATAACCAGGGCCGCTGGAATTATGCAGCAGGGGAGCATCAAAATTATGCAGGAGGGTATGTTAAATTACGTGGCAAGGAAATGCCAATTAAGCGGCATAATGTGTCACATTGTGTGATAGAATAATTTCATTATTTTGTCATTTTTGCACAAAGAAACACAGTCTTGGTAAAGATTTCCTCTTCTTACCACCAATTTAGCAGCCAAATACAGCAGTAAGTAAGTAAGAGATAGCAAGTCGAATTACAAAGGGTTTTCCAATACTAAGGGACATGTATTGCTACACTTCTAGTAACTTTTGATCCATTTGAGCTAGTAACAATTCTTTTTTGAGTGAGTGATGGTATTTCTAAAGCGCACTAATGCCGAGGCGTCTTGGCGCTGTGCAGGGTAACTGAGATATGCGCTGACCATTGTCCCATCGGGTAAAAAGCCAAGTCTTGACTTCCTTCCTGAACCTTCTGTGGTTGGAAATTTGTCTTAGCTGCTGAGGTAAGGAGTTCCAGAGCCTCGAGGCCAAATGGGAGAAGCCCTTCCCACCCCAGCGTTGTCTTTTGATCTTAGAGACTATAGCCAGCCCTTGCGAGGCAGACCTCAGGGGTCGAGTTGGCAGGTACCTCATGAATAGGTGTTGAAGGGATCACTGAAATATTATCGACGGACACATTATCGACTTACCAAAATATCGTTGACAAATTATCGACGACAAAAATATCGACTTACTATACTTATTACACAAACTACAAAAATATCGAGTAAAAAATATCGAGTACTAACTATATCGAATACATAAATATCGCTTAAAAAAATATCGACTACAATTATATCGTTGGACATGAAATTAGCCCTAACACTACAAAAATATCGACTACAAAAATATAGACTACCACAATATCGTTAAAAAAAAAATATCGAGTTCATGTTTGCACACTTTTCTTTCTAAAATACCATCTTTATCATCAATAAAAGTCATTTCTCACTAAAAAAAACGTTTCACATATAATACCTGTTTCTTACATAAAATTACTATTAATCCACATTTACTATACATTCTATTACATGCATTTTATCATTTTCTATTATTCTTTGCATTTAACTAACATTTTCATTACTTATTTTCACATATAAATATATTTCATTTAAACACGAACCTGCTTTAATGCGGGAACAACCACATACCACCATTCTCACATCAACAAACACTCCAATTAACTTAAAAAAATTCAAACTAGCCTATACTATGCTTCCTTACATCCTACAACCAATCAAATCAAAGCACACATAACACATATACTATAAAAGGGCTACATGCATTCTACCATTTGTTGCTGCTACCTCTCTGGAAAGTAGATGCCAACACTTTGAAGATTTTGTTGCAGAATAAACATCTTTAAAGATCCAGCTTACTAGCTAATTAATCAAGTAAGTAACACAGCATTTTTTTATAAAACTAAATTAGAAGTGCACTATTTTCCTTACATCTCTTAAGTCTTACACTTATTTTATTTTCATGTCTTCCTACTTTTCTGATAGAAACTACTCCAACACAATTCCTATTACATGGTCATATTTCTTCATGTGCAAAATCAGATAGTAAGTATATAATAATTCTCTGTTACACACCAACTGCTTTTTTTAAACACTAATTTACAAAAGTATTTATTTTTCATTAACATTATATTTACAGATATACAGAAATTGTGCTATTTCTACAGCAAAAACGATAAAACTACCCTAATTACACATGTAAGTATAGATGTGTTTGTTATAAAACGGCAAATTTCATTAATGCACATTTTTAAACAACATATCTTGCTTTTTACATCTTCCCTATAGATCATTTGAAAGATCCAAGATCAACTATAGCAAAACACAAGAATACCCTTCAGAAAAATGTAAGTATAATTGTTATTTGCTAAAATGTGGGCACAAAAAACGCTAACTATATTCTTAACACCATGTTATTTATTTTGAATTGCCTCTACAGATATTCAGAAAACATCATACATCTATTCTACATATCATATGAAAACATCCTACACAAAATATACCAATATAGAAGAATAGCCTTGTAAAAAATGTAAGTATATTTATCATTTCTCTAAAACTGCCGAAAATAACACAGTCTATGTTCTTAACAACATCTTATCTATTTTATATTTCCTCTACAGATATTCTGAATACATCATACAGCTATTCTACCTACAACAAAGAAAACGACATATTTAGAAGTTAGTATACGTTTAAATCTGTTACATTTCCAAACGGTTCAGTATTAAAATTATAATATTTTACTTTTATTTCTTTTATCTACTCTACAGATCATACCTGTACTAAATTGATGAACTCCAGCAATTACTACTATTCTACTATTTAAACAAGTAAGTATATGTAATGCTTACATCAAATGCACTAGTAGACAAAAATGACAACTGCTTTTGAGTAGGAAATACGTTTGTTATATATAAACATTAACGTTGTTTTTCTATATTTTCATACCAACAGCAAATAAAGACATACATACAAGAACATCATTCAAAAGACATTTCTGCTTCTGTGACTACTACTTTGATTAACTGTAAGTATAAATGCATCACTAATGATGTTAGCACCACATAAGTAAGAAAATGTGTACTGATTTTGTTTCTTTCTACTCTTTCCTAGAACAAGTAAATCAAAATGACTGAAGGTGCAGAATTTGTCATGTCTCAGAAAAATAAATTGCTATTATGCTACATGGGTTATGTGTATAATCAGGAGAGACAAAGTGGTAGAAAGGTTTTTTGGAAGTGTACAAAATATTACTCCAACAAATGTTATGGGAGGGCCACTACCGAGGAAACTAATGTGCTATTTACTAGAGAACATAATCATCCCCCAAATGTCACCGAAATTGAAATTAGAGATGCCTTAGAAAGTATTAAAAGTGCTAGCACACAAAGTGACAAACCCACCACCCAAATACTTAAAGAAGAACTGGTAAAAATCCCTGCCCATGCTTCAGGGCAACTACCCTCTATTGACTCCCTGAAACGCACTATTGCACGCACCAAACGACTCACTAGCACAACCCAACCCAACCCAACTTGTTTTGAAGAAATTATTATTTCACCCGAAATGGCCATCACACACAATAAAGATAAATTTATTCTTTTTGATAATGAAAGCAGTACAAACAGAATAATTATGTTTGCAACTGCAAGTAATTTACGAAAAATCCAACAGTGTCCCCAATGGATGATGGATGGAACATTTAAACCCTGCCCAAAACCTTTTTACCAACTGTATTCCATCCACGGTTTATACCATCATTCTAACATACCTTTCATTTACTGTTTGCTACCCAACAAACAGCAAACAACCTACACCGAAATTTTAAATGTTCTCAAAACGGAAATCAATAATTATTTTCCCGAAAAAATAATTATTGATTTCGAATTAGCTATGATAAATAGCATTTTGAGAACATTTCCCCACACAGCAATCCAGGGTTGCTATTATCATTTTAATCAGAGTATATGGAGGCATCTCCAAAAATCTACTTTAAGTGTACTATACTCTACCGATAGCACCTTTGCCTATCAAGTTAAAAAGTTAATAGCCCTGGCCTACGTCCCTGTTACAGATGTTGCTGAACATTACAATTTATTAATTGACAGCGCATATTATAAGAGGAATGAGGATAAGCTAACACCATTGCTAGACTATTTTGAAGACACTTGGGTGGGAAGGTTGCACAGATCAGGACATCGACGCCAGCCCAAATTCCAAATCCCTTGGTGGAATGTCTATCTCAGTACTTTAAACCAAGAGGCGAAAACCAACAACAGTGTTGAAGGGTGGCATAATGCTTTCCAAGCAACTACAAACAGAGGCAAACCCACATTCCACAACCTTCTTGAAGCTTTGAAAAAAGAACAAAGCTATCAGGAACTAAGAATGGAACAATCAGTGTCACAAATAGGGCCCAAACTCACTAAACAAACCCAACAAATGTTCCGACTACTTCAAAGTCAAGTCACATTATACCCTACAACTAGAGGTTTAGAATACCTGGCAATAATAGCAAAAAGTCTTCTATAAAAATGTCAAGTAAATATACGAATGTCTTCTTACAATACTAATAAAATTCACATGTCATAAACATATATAATGAATTATAAATAAAACATATTTGTTTGACAAACTTTTAAAAGTTATGTAAAAAAATTCGTAACAAATATGCAATGTTTATAATTTTTTATAACATACACATAACATTAGAAATCGACATTTCCCACCCAATCAAAATTGTAAAATAAATACTTACAATTTTTGGACTTGAGAGACGCAATCAAGGAAAAATCAATCCATACAATCCAATCCAATATCTTACTATTCCAATATGGGATAACCCTCAAAAACCCGAAAATAAATTGTAAAACGTAAAAAAACGCTCCAGGAAATCCCGAAAACAGTAGTGTGTACACGTTAGGATTTAAAGTTATATACACACTATTTAAAAAAAACGGTAACGCATATCAATGTATCAATCCGATTCGAAACCCTCCAAAAAACCCGAAAAAGGTTTAAAAAGTGAAAAAACCGCTCCTGGCAAACCCGAAAAATAGGAGATAAAAGTCAAAATATAAGCATAATAACTTAAACATTTGTTTCTCCGTTAAAAAACACGCTTCCTTCCATGTAGTTTTCATGCGAGGAACCAAAACCTGTAAAATAACATACATAACGAAAGCCACCCACAAATACCCCCTTCACATTTGTAAATATACTAACAATTAACATTAACCATGTAAGAAGACATTTCCGAACACTTAAAATTAGACTTGAAGGAAAAAAAGCACGACACATCTATAACGGAGACTTTTCACCCAAACGCTACTTAAACTAATAATACATACACCAAAAAACACTACAGAGTTTGATTACACCCTCAAACATGACCACTTACTTATAATTTGTAGTTAAAAATAACCTTACCTCTCTCCACGCGAAGCAACTCCCAACCGCGAGCTTCTCCAGTCCTGAATGGAGCGCAATAACCTTACGCGGTAAAAAAGTAGTCCCCTTAACCCATTTGTGTAAAAGGATAATAGAATAAACAATGTGAAATATAAAATATATAATACATACACATGTATAATGTAACAAATTAATACACTATACTCATGACAATTTTCCTTTATTAACAAAAAATAATATATTTAATATAAATTAATATATAATATGTATTATATATTAATAATATTAAATAATTATGTAAAACTTTGAATAAAAGATGTAAATATTTAGTTATTCTGTATATTTATATGAATAATTTTGTGTATAATTTTAATAAAACATTATAAATGTTTATGGGAATAATTAATAATGATAAATAATATAACTTATTTATTGTTATTAATATAACAAGTAGAACCATTTAGTATATAAAGAATGGCCTGAAAAAAGTCTCTATTTTATCTGTGAATGTATATATTTTTGTTAATAATAAATGAATGTTTATGTTTATTAATTAATAATAATTATAATTAATAAAATAATTATTATTTTTATTAATTAGTAAAAAAAGATTATATAATTATTTCTAATTGTAATAAAATTATATAATTGCTTTACTAATATTTGATAAATACCAGATATTATAATTAAACATATTGTTTCCCTATACAATTATAAACTTTACAACCAAAGCGATTTATATGTTTTATGTAAAAACAACATTGTGTGAATTATACACCAAGAAAATTTATTTTTGTATTTCAATTTATCCTAACAAATGTAATAATAGTCATGTTACTTGTTAAAAAGAAATATGTATTATATATTTTATTATATTAATATTTAATATTAACATTATTAAATATTAATGTAAGAAATATATAACAAATCATTGTTTAATGTATTTCTATATAAATACTTTAAATTGTAAATGACTGATGGGAATATGTAAAATTTACTGAAAGAATCTAGTAATCCAAATTATTTTTTACATTGACCACATGTATATAAATGTAAAGATGTTATTGTGTGAATAATAAAAGTTAAAAAAAATGTGATGTTATATTTGTTTTTGATTTTATTGTAGTACACAATAAAAAAATTAAAAATTGTTTAATAAACTAATTTGAAAACATCTATGTTGCATTAATTTTTATTATTAAAATACAGTAATGAACAAATGTATACAAATGTGCTGCACACTGACCAATTTTATATGTATTGTTACTACTCCAGTCAATCTAAAATCATAGAAGCTGCAGGACAGTAGCAAAAATTATTTTACTATTCCTACTACACTCAAGGTAATACCATAAAATGTGGTGGAGACTAACCAATGTATTTTTATTAATCCAACTCCAGTGTTGGTAATATTACTGATGGTGCTGGACACCAACCAATTAATAATTAGAATTCCAACTCCACTCTAGCTACTGTCTGGAAACATGCTAATACATAAATTGTTTTTATCTAAATAAAGGGTACTAATGTAAAGTTATAATAATAGCTATTTTCGTGTAATAAATTTAATGTATCACTGTTAAGTTAAACTATACATCAGCACTCTAAAATACCCAAAACTGTCCCAAAACACTAAAAAGACCCATTCACCCTAAAGGCCAAAACTGACCCAGAACCCTACAAATACCCCTTTATCAACAAACTGAAAACTGACCCTGAACCCTACAAATACCCCTTACCCACAAACTGAAAACTGACCCTGAACCCTACAAATACCCCTTTACCCACAAACTGAAAACTGACCCTGAACCCTACAAATACCCCTTTACCCACAAACTGAAAACTGACCCTGAACCCTACAAATACCCCTTTACCCACAAACTAAAAACTGACCCAGAACCCTACAAATACTCCTTTACCCACAAACTGAAAACTGACCCTGAACCCTACAAATACCCCTTTACTCACAAACTGAAAACTGACCCTGAACCCTACAAATACTCCTTTCCCAACAAACTGAAAACTGACCCTAAACCCTACAAATACTCCTTTCCCAACAAACTAAAAACTGACCCTGAACCCTACAAATACCCCTTTACCCACAAACTGAAAACTGACCCTGAACCCTACAAATACCCCTACACCCACAAACTGAAAACTGACCCTGAACCCTACAAATACTCCTTTCCCAACAAACTGAAAACTGACCCTGAACCCTACAAATACCCCTTTACCCACAAACTGAAAACTGACCCTGAACCCTACAAATACCCCTACACCCACAAACTGAAAACTGACCCTGAACCCTACAAATACTCCTTTCCCAACAAACTGAAAACTGACCCTGAACCCTACAAATACCCCTACACCCACAAACTGAAAACTGACCCTGAACCCTACAAATACTCCTTTCCCAACAAACTGAAAACTGACCCTGAACTCTACAAATACCCCTTTACCCACAAACTGAAAACTGACCCTGAACCCTACAAATACCCCTTTACCCACAAACTGAAAACTGACCCTGAACCCTACAAATAGCCCTTCACCCACAAACTGAAAACTGACCCTGAACCCTACAAATATTCCTTTTCCCACAAACTGAAAACTGACCCTGAACCCTACAAATACCCCTTTACCCACAAACTGAAAACTGACCCTGAACCCTACAAATACCCCTACACCCACAACCTGAAAACTAACCCTGAACCTCCAAAAAACTCCTTTACCCACAAACTGAAAACTGACCCTGACCCCTACAAATACCCCTTTACCCACAAACTGAAAACTGACCCTGAACTCTACAAATAGCCCTTTACACAAGAACTGAAAACTGACCCTCAACCTCAAAAATACCCATTTACCCACAAACGTAAAAATTTTCCAAATCCCACTAAATACATCTTTACTCACGACTAGAAAAATGACCCAGAACCCTAAAAAATTAACCTATAACAAAAACTATGAAACAAAGCCAGAACACTATAAATAATAATGAACACAACATTAAACATAAATATATAAAAAAAACAAATATTTTTAAATAAACTATTATAAAATATATTATCACATTAGCTATAATAATAATTTAGATTAATTAATATTGTTTAATTCCAATTAATTAATTAACATCAACATTAATTAACACATTACATTTAAATGTATACAATTAATGTAATTAAGTCATTATTATAAATTAATTACCAATTAATTTATTTAAATGATATGCAATATATTAATTACATCATTAACTAATTATAATTAATGTGTTAGCAATTAATAAATGTAAATAATATACTAATTCTTAATACAATAAATCACTAATTATTATAAATTAATAACCAATGTATCAATTAAAATCATATACAAATTAATTTTTAAAAATATTAATTATTAATAATCAATTAATCAATTAATCAATTAAATTATATGCTAATTAATCAATTAAACAATTAACTAATTAATATTAATTAATTACCAATTAAAATCTAATTAAAACAATTACCAAACATATATTAACTAATTAATTATTATTAAATTACTTCCCACCCTATTCCCCTATAAACCCACAACCCGCTCCTAAACATTAGGTACTATTTATTTATATAATATATATATATTATTTTATAAAATCAATATTTTCTAACATTTTCTCGATATTTTTTACTTTCACTATATTTCGATATTTTGTCTAGTCGATATTTTTGAGTCGATATTTTTGTATTCGATATTTTTGGGTCATTTTTGCAGTCGATATTTTTTTCAACGATATTCCTATAGTCGATATTTTGTTAATGTCGATATTTTTCCGTCGATATTTTGTCCATTCGATATTATGTAGTCGATATTATGTCCAGTTACCGTGTTGAAGATCTGAGGGCCCCACACCCGCCAAGGCTTTGTGCACCAAACAAAGCGCTTTGAAGTCTATCCGCCTCTGAACAGGGAGCAAGTGTAGCTGCCTGATGGCCTGTGAGGTGGAATGATATTTAGGCAGATGGAGGAGCATACTGGCTGCTGCATTCTGAATTGACTGCATCTTGGCCAGTTGAGCACACCCTGCTCCTAGATAGAGGGTGTTTCCATAGTCTAATCTGGAAAAGATAGTGGTGATTATAACCGATTTCCTGAGATGATAAGGAATAAATGGTAGGATCTTTTTCAGCCCCTTAAGCATATAAAAACAGACAGAAACCACCTGATTCACCTGGGGCGTCCATGACAGGTCTTTATCAAAGATGAACCCCAGGTTCCTTGCTTTCGCCACTGGGACCGGACAGGCTCCTGCAGATGTAGGCCACCAATTATGGTTCCAGATAGACTCTTTCTGTCCGAACTCAAGGACTTCCGTCTTTTCAGTGTTCAATTTTAGAAAGTTCAAGTTAATCCATTGCATGACTTCGGACATACAGCCGGCGAAGTCAACAGCCATGGAATCCACGGAGTGGGACACGGAAACGATCAGCTGAGTGTCATCAGCATATGACACCAGCTTGAAACCCAGATTCTTTATTCTCTTGGCCAGGGGGGAGACATATATGTTAAACAGGGTGGGCGATAACGCCGAGCCCTGGGGAACTCCTCCTGGAAGGGAAAATTTGTCTGACTGATGTCCGTTCCAAAAGATGACTTGTTCCCTGTCAGACAGGAAGGAGGAGAGGAGATCTAACGCTAGGCCTTTGACACCAATATCGTGCAGCCGTTGGATAAGTACCTCATGGTTTACGGTGTCAAAGGCCGCTGTAAGATCCAGCAGAACCAATGTGACCCAGCCTCTCTCATTCATTCCCGTCCGAATCTTCTCAGCTGCCATCAGTAGAGCAGTTTCCGTAGAATGATTCGCACGGAAGCCATGCTGGGTATTTTTTGTCAACATCTGCAAATTTTGCTGAATTTGTGGCAAACACTGCAAATTTATAACTATGTGCAAAACTTTTTTGCAGGATTATCGCATAATTCCCAGTGCATGTAACACTGTGGGTGAAGTGAGAGGAAGGGAAATAGGGTTCCAAAACAATTCTTGCTTATCTACTCTCTGGTTGAAGGAATCTTTTGTTTTGTTCTAACAGACTTCTGTCTCTCGGTTTATTGTGGGTACAGTGACGGCTCCAAACTGGATTTTAGTGTTAGATATGGGAGGACACTAGGATTACCAAGGTACGCTCCCTTATACAACCCCTGCTCTCAGAGTACAAGTTTAGGTCGGCCAAAGACTTTACCCATTTTGAAAATGCCCAAAGTGGGTAGGGTTGGCCTTAGGGAACTTTCACCCCATTGGTTAGGATGTCCCCAGGGGCCATCCCACCCACTAACTTGTGCTAGGCATAATTGTGGCATCTCCAGGCACCCACCTCAGAACACTACTAGACCTGAGGAAGATCAGAAGAGACTCAAACAGCTGTCAGTGACCTGAGAAGAGCCTTGAGGTATTGGACCTGCTCTCTCTTCTACAAAGAATTTGCCTCCAAAGTCATAAGGCTGATCAGTATAAGCTACAAGTATACAACAAGCTACAAGAGGCCTTTCCCACAACTGCCGAGCTCATCAATGGCAACTGAACCTGGACTGGGCCCTGCTGCCAAACTTCACTACAGTCTCTATGTGCCTCTCCTGAGGTCCTGCTGGGCTTTAAAAGTGTACTCCTAGGGTAGATTGGGGCTTTAAGGATTAAAATCAGAAGGTAACATTTTTGAACAAGACAAACCAAGTTAGTGCAGAGCTTGAAAAATCATAAAAATGTCACTACACCTGCAGGTCTAGTAATTTGAAACATCTACTCCACCAACTGTAATGCACTTGATCTCTGTGGAAGCAAGCAAATGTGACAAGTTAACAAGATTTAAAGACATTTTTATTGCTCATTCACTAGCTGAGCAATAAAGATGCCTTTAAATCTTGTTACCTTGTCACATTTGCTCTGTTTTTAGAGGCAGAGGTCAAAAGTCAGTTTGTCTTTCTACTCTCCAGAAAGGGTGAGTAGGACCTAAAATAGCTTGTCCTAATTAAATCTGGCTCCTAAATGCCGAGCATGCAAGTAGATTTTAAGAGCACTGTGGTGTATCCAACCCACGGTCTATCACTTTAGTGTAAAATTGCGCCTAGGTCTGGACCTACTCCGACCATTGACTATTATTGATACTTTGTGTTTCTTGATGCTATTGCTACTTTAAACTTGAAACAATTATATTTCAGGTTCCCCTTATTAGACTTTTGTCACTTTGTTTATTAAATTGTACTATATTTTTTCAATTCGATTTAGGATTTTCACTAAATTGCATTTTGAGTTTGTTACTGTTTTAGTACTGCATAAATACTTTGCCCTGAGGTAAGCCTGTCTACACTGTGCTGTAGCTACCAGATGCTGTGGTTAATTTAGTTACTTAAAGGGTTCACCCTGCCAATGGTTATAATTATTCTTTGAAGTGAGTCGTCAACGACTCAAAATAATTAATCCAGTTTCTTCCAGCCTACTATCTGCCACAGTCAGTAAATCACCTGATGTTGGTATGGGTCCCATTACACAAACATGGAAGTGTCTCCCATTTCTGTTTTTTGAACTGCCTGGGCTCACTACCTAAGACAATTCCCATTGTGGAGATGATCGACTGGGCCCATTGTGCAGAGCTGTCAATCATAGCAGCCAATTTTAACCTGAGTGTACCAAGGATTCTTTACTGCTACGTTTGCATCATTATGAGGCAAATGCAGGAAAGACATTTTAATCACACTGGTAGGGTGAATCTGCAAGGAACTTTTTTCAGGTCATCAATATGTTTTAAAAGATCAGTAGATGTTTATGGAGGTGTGAAAGTAACCAAAAAGGTGCCATTATTTTAACAGTTTCTTTACTGCCTCTACTGCTGCCTGCAGTCCTAGTGAGAACATCTGGACACAATGGGCCTGATCCACAAACTGCATTTTGTTGTACATAAAGTAGTACTTCAGTAGTACTAATGACATTCAACAAATTGCAGTTCACAAACCTGCAGCCGGAGACCTTTGGATTTGCCTGTCCCGTGTAGATCCTCGCCATGTTGGTGGAGATGTTCACAGAAGTAGGTATACAAATTAGAAGTAAATTAGAAGTAAATACGGGAGTGGCTGAAGGAATAGTAGGAAAATTAGGTATAATCACTACTTAATAGGAGGGAATAGGGAGGGACATGCTAATATAAAACACACCAACAAACAGTAACAGTAAGAGTAAAGTTGTCAAAACAGGATCAAATGTACCATAGCACAGCCTTGGAATAAGACAAACACCACACATAGCCAGCCACAGGTGCTGCAACACTCTCTAATAGAAAACAATGGAATCAAGGAATTAAAAAAACACCCTATTAGACCCAATTCAGGGGCCACAGGGCAAGCAGGGGCTACTGGGCCACAGCCGTGGGGGATGGGGTTGTTTGCCTCCATTGTGTTGGGATCCATCCCTCAATGGCTCTGCAAACTGGGCCAAGTACAACTCCTTCAGTACTTGCCTATCAATGGTAGTGATGGCAAGCAGTCAAAGACTACTCAGGGAGGTCAATATGGGGGTGGCTCAGAGCCCAAAAAACACCAAGCAGTGCAATAATGGTAATGTCCAAACCAGTGCTTCTATTCTGTAAGGAAAAGTACTATATTACACTATGGAACTCAATACTGCACACAGGCAAAAACTACCAGCCATTACAGGGGCTAACACAGGTAGGAAGGCTGGCTCCCTATTATTTTATCTCCCCCACTCTTTATTTCCTACCCCTCTCGTAGTCTAGAATCTAGAGGGCATAAGAATCAGTAAGGTGGAGCGCTTCCCCCTCTTTAGCTGGTTGTCTATTTTGACTATATTCACGCTCAGTCTCTCAACAGTTGTTTGGGTCATAGTAGGCCACACTTCATCCTTACGCTCACAGGCAAAAGCTGCTCTGTTTTGTCTGGGAGACAGGTTCAGTGGTCAGCTGCCTTCGGGTGGTGTCCTTCTTCCACGTTTGATGGCAATGGTAGCATGTGAGCCTTGCAGCTGCAGCGGGCCAAATTCCTCAATATACTTTGTTTAATAATGTGGTGAGTCAGATGAGGCCCGCTGAAAGATGGAGCAACGGGCAACCAATTCGCGCTTCCGCACACTAGTACAAGGTGCCTCAATGTAGCAGCTCCTCTTGCGGGTAGTATAGTCGCCATGGTACACACTTGACACGCGAGAGGTCAAGATGCTCTTTGGGTTCCTTCTGGGACCCTGTGGCAGGTGACAAGGGATTTCAGAGCACTATGGAACAAGAACCACTCTGGAACATTTTGACCAGTGGTATGACCTCGCTAACAACAGTCCTTTGCAAAACACAACTAGATGGCACTTGGAAACATCAATCCTTTCTTCAGCAGTAAAGGCCAAAGGGGCACACTTGAGCAAGTCCTATGGCAGCATAGGTGGGAATGATGGTGGGATCTGCACAGGCATGGCCTGTCAGTGCTGCAAATCGTCTGCTGAGCTTCACTGACCAGCTACAATTCGAGAGCATGCAGGTCATGCTCTTTTCAAGTCTTTGGTGGTTGGAACAAAGCACCAGGGTCAACCTCTTCAGTCCACACTGGCAATCAGCTTCTCCTATGGGGTTACCTTATTCTTTCCTCCTTAATCAGGCATGTCCCTGCAGGCATTTCAGGACAACAAACACATTTCTCCCTTCAGGTCATACTCCAGGTGATGTCTTCTCACCTCTGCAAAGCTGGCTGTCAGGCAGACACCAGCTCTTCTTTCACAGTGGTCCCTGAGTACTCTGTGGAGCCCACTGTTATAATTAGCTTCTATTTATGTAGAATAGAGAATGCATGACATAGTAGATTGTTGGCGGGGCATTCCAACTGTAGGAGAGCAGTTGGAGAACTGAACTTGTTGGTGGTTGCATTAGAATAAATTCACTCGTAAAAGACCATTGGGATTGTGTCTTTTTATTAGTGGCGACGAGGAGCTTGATTGGGGACAAGCGCATGCAACCTCTGACTCCCCTGTGGACCTACATTTCATGGATATTCTCGGATTGGATGGACGATTTTCCCCTTGACATCGGCATGGAAGAATTGGTGAAACTAATTATTACACTGGTCTTTAGAAATGAAACGGAGCTCAAAACGTATGTACTATAAATATATTTGAAAGACTTGCTCAATTACAAGAAACCTTAATAGTTGTGGTTTCTTTTGAAGTCTCGAGTGCCTATCGCGTGCCCGCAATTATACGCGACAAGTTTACCTTTGAATTTCCTTGCGTGTTGCTCTCAGCATTCAGACTTCTTCATCTGCTCACGCCGCGCTGATACTGATGCTTGAATACAAGTCAGATCACGCACCGTGCAACATGGCGGCCATCTTTGTTAAGTCAGGAAGTGCTTTTATCCTAGATTTGAACACATTTTTTTTAAATAACGCTTTCTATGAGGAAATGAAGTGCAACTCATGATATCACACTTATTCTACAGAAGAACATTGGACAATTGTTTATCATTTTACTAAACGTCTGTTTATTTACAAGGAAAACGGTGTGGGGTTCTATGGTTTATTTTTAAATATTAAAATATTGGACAATTGTTTTGTTTTTCTTCACAATTACAAACTTATGGCCACATATACAAGCATGTCCCAACCTCCAGCATTTCTTTCTGAGAAGGGAGAGCAAATTCTTCCATGGAAGAAATGGAGGAATTTCTTTGATTCTTATATAGTAGCTATAGGAGGAGAAACATTTTCAACCTTCAGGAAACAAGCTATTTTGCTACACAACTTGGGTGT
The DNA here is from genome assembly GCF_964263255.1 of Lissotriton vulgaris. Classification (NCBI taxonomy): domain Eukaryota; kingdom Metazoa; phylum Chordata; class Amphibia; order Caudata; family Salamandridae; genus Lissotriton; species Lissotriton vulgaris. Next base: position 339,165,817 of record NC_141699.1, on the reverse strand, counting down.
TGAAGGCAGAAATATCTATGACAGCATAGATCTTTTACCAGTAGGCAATGGTGATGGCGAGTCTGCAGACATATATGAAATGTCTATGACTATGTTGGAACATTTTTTGGGTCCCAGAATTAATGTGGTTTTGGAACGACACAGTTTTTTTACAAAAGTGCAGGGTTCCACTGAACGTGTGGGGAGTTATGTTGCTTCTCTCAAAACCCTGGCACGTACTTGCGAGTTTGGAGATTTTTCGGATTCTCTTGTGGGAGATCAACTAGTAAGATGTACGAGCAGTTCAAGAGTTCAAGAAAAACTTTTGTCCAAAAATACCACATTATCTGAAGCTGTTGCCATTGTAGAAGGTATAGAAAATACTTCATCTTGGGTTAAAGAAATAAGGAAAAATCCAGAAAACAGTAATTAAACTCGAAGTGAAGATACATAGAAAAGTCAAGATGGTGTGCGCACATTATCTGAGGGTGACTTTGGTGATGAGTTTTCTGACAACATTGCCTAAGTGTCAGTAAATGTCAAGAACAAAAATGCATTACAGAACTCTCAATTTCACCCTTCATCTAGCAGAGATGTCCCACCACATAATGAACGAGATGTCCATCAGCAACGATCATGTGATTGTGACAGGAATAGTGATTATCAAAGAAGGCGATGTTCAAGATGTGGTAGTTTTTCTCATCCATCAAGTTTTCCCAACTGTTATGCTTGAGAAAGTAAATGCAATAATTGTGGACTCAAGGGACAATATGCTCGTGTCTGCAGGTCATCCAAGAAAAAGAATGCAAGTGAAGAGGTTTCTGATACCATCCGCACTGTAGTTGTGTCTAACATATCTGGGGGTGATGTTATGATTGATTCTGAAAAAATTAGTATGCCTCTTTGTAACATTACTGTGGATGGTAATGAGTGCAAAGTCATGGCTGACTCAGGTTCCCCGTTTACCCTGATAGTTAACACAATTTGGGATGAGATTGTGGGGCTGGAAAATGTGACGCTTTTACCTCCTGACATTGCTCCTCTAAGGTATGGTGGATCTCGTATTGATATCATGAGTATGTGGTTGCAAAAATTGTGTTTAAGGAAAGAGAAACAATTGGAAAAGTTTATGTGGCTGTGAGGGGAGATAATCTTCTTGGTTGGAGGCATCCACGCGACTTGGGAATAATCCTGAATCCTGGTGCCAAGAATCCTAAGGACCAAGTTATGTTGATGGATGATTTGAATGGAAATCCTCATGTCATGTCGGTTGATACAATGAATGAAGTGAGTAAATAATTTAAAGATTTTCCTGAAGTATTTTCTGATGCTCTTGGTGGTCTTAAAGGTTTTGAGAATTGGATCATTCTTAAAAAATCAGCTAAACCTTGTGTCCACAAGGTGCGGAGACTGCCAAATCTGATGGGTGAACCATTGAGGCTTTAACTTGAGAGATTTTTGAAGTTGGGTGTAATTGAAGAAATTGATGCCTCAGAATGGTTAGCTCGGGTGGTTTTGGCACCTAAGGATGGTGGTTCTGATGTGAGAATGTGTGTGGACTTGCGTGGATTGAACAAATGGATCTGGATGGACCGACAGCCTCTCCCCAACATATCTGAGTCCATTATTTTGCTGAAAGGGGCTAACATTTTCAGCGTACTAGATTTATCATCAGCTTATCACCAGATCACTCTTCACAAGGATTGCAGACATTTAACATCCTTCGTTACTCCCTTGGGAGCATATCGTTTCTTGTGGATGCCTTTCGGGTTAGCCTCAGCGGCAGCCTGTTTTCTAAGAGTAATGAAGATGATTCTTGGGAGCTTACCAAATGTTATGTTTTTCTCAGGGTGACATCCTTGAGTATTGTAAGAATGAGTGTGTGCATGAGACTGTGTTGAGATCTGTGTTGAGAAAATTAAGGGTGAGGGGACTCACTGTTAAGAGAGAGAAATGTCGAATTGGACTGGAGTCTGTTACCCATCTTGGTCATGTAATTTCTGGAGATGGTATACAGCCAAAGCTGGAGCTTGCGGAGAGTATTGTCAAAGCTCCTGCACCTAAAGACAAGGAGCAGGTTTGATCATTCTTAGGTATGGCAGAGTTCTACTCTAAGTTTGTCAAAGGTTTTGCTAGTGTTGTTGAGCCTATTTGGATTTTGCTAAGAAAGGGGGTGCGGTTTGCATGGTCACCTGAATGTAAGGCAGCTTTCAATTTAATAAAATTGGTAATTGGGAAAATGCCAACTCTAGGTCACTTTGACTCCAAGTTAAAGGCCATCTTGACAACTGACGCCAGTCTCAGAGGACTTGGAGCTGTCCTTTCTCAAATTGTAGATGGGGAGGAGAAGGTAGTAGCCTTTGCTTCCAGAGTCCTTAGAGAAGCTGAAGACAACCACTCTTGTATTGAGAGGGAAGCACCAAGTGTGTTTTGGGCAGTACATCATTTTAAGTTTGATCTTTGGGGAATACCATTCGTTGTGAAGTCTGATCATCGTCCCCTTGCACAAATCTTTTCGTGTCATCACAGTGATCACATGACTCCAAGACTTAAGAGATGGAGTGAGGGCCTGCAGGAGTTTAATTTTCATGGGCAGTATTTTCCAGGTAAAAATAATAAGCCTGCTGACTGTTTGTCGAGTCTGCCCATTGACATTGAACAAAGACAGGAGGATGCCGAGTGTGTGAATTGGGTAATGGAGCTTTCTTTATCAAAAGAAGAATGGTTGTCACATGCCAACAATGACAGAGTGTTTTCATCTCTTAAAATGGTCATCTTCAAGGTTTTGCCATGTTACAAGGATCTTGCCTGTGATTTGAAGCCTTTCTGGAACGTGCGGAATGATCTCACCTTTTGTCAGGAAAATCTCATGAGGGTTGACAGGGTAGTTCCGCCTGGTGAGTTAAGAGAAAGAGTAGTCAATTTAGCTCATGAAGGGCATTTAGGAAGAAGCCTCCCCAAGGCACGGTCAGGGAAAATACTGGTGGCCTAGCATGGATCGGATGGTAGAGTCTGTAGTTAAAGATTGCCATTTGTGTGCCATTAATGATAAATCTTGCAATACTTGTCATACTCCCCTTTCACCTGTGGAGGTTCCTGATGCTGTTTGGATGAAGCTTGGTTTGGATATAGTTGGCCTCTTTGAGTTAATGCCTTCTCATTGGAGATTTGTAGTACTTTTGGTTGATTATACTTCAAAATGGGTGGTTTCAAAATGTATGGGTGTTGTTAACTCAAGGTCTGTGATTGAATTCTTAAATGATGTATTTGTTTGGGAGGGAATTCCTAAATATTTGATCACGGACAATGTAGTACAATTTGCTTCTCATGAGATGGATACTTTTCTTAGAGATCTTGGAGTTATTCACCAGAAGACGGCTCTGTATTTTCCCCAAGCTATTGGTCTCGCCGAGAGGATGAACAGAGTTGTCAAAAATTGAGCTCAGCGAGCATTAGATTCAAGGACTTCTTTCAGTAGTGTATTGAGAGGAACTTGGTGGGCACATCGTAGTGTTCCCAATGCTATTTTTCAGAAATCTCCTTTTGAAGCCTTGAGAGGTAGGGTGGCAAATTCTAAACTTAATCCAGTTTTGCTTCCTGTTGGGAATAGTAATGCTGAGACTGATGAGCTAAAGAAAAACTAAGCTTGCTGAATATCAGCAAAAATATAAACAGCGGTATGATGCCATGATGGCAGTCAGAGTGAAAAAGTGGAATTTGGGGGATTGTGTGTTGGTGAAGAAAGCTAAGCATGGTCACAAAGGTTCTTCTAATTTCTGTGGTCCTTTTATCATCACTGCAATTAAAAAGAATGTTGTAACTCTAGACAATGGTTGTACTTGGAGTATGTCCAGGCTGGCGAAATTCACTGAGTCAAATTACAGCTCAGCTGTTACTCGTGGTTTGGTCCTGTGAACAAGAACAAAAGCACTGGTCATTTGATCAGACTTAAATGCATTCCAGAAAGACTCAAATATTATATTTTTTACTGATGCATTTTCTTTATTGTGTATAGTTTCTATTATTATCTTATATTTCATGTTTTCTTATGTATAAGGTTATATTTAGCGATTTATGTTTTCCTTAGTTTTTCTTATTTCATATGACTCCGTAAAGGAGATGTGTTATAATTAGCTTATCTTTATGTAGAATAGAGAATGCATGACATCATAGATTGATGGAGGGGCATTCCAGCTGTAGGAGAGCAGTTGGAGAACTGAACTTGTTGGTGGTTGCATTGGAATAAATCCACTCGTAAAAGACCATTGAGATTGTGTCTTTTTATTACCCACTCCTTGGAATAACAAGTAGATCAGCAGCTGCCATTCTTTTACAGGTAGAGAGGATAGGGGATGAGTAGTCCCTGTTTGGAGTTACCCTCAGTATCCTTCGCAAGACCTTCAAATTGATCCCCCCCCCCCCCTGAATCCAGAAAGGCAGTCACCCACGCACTCATAACCAGCAGATTGGACTTTGGAAATGCCCTTTACACCGGAACCAACAAATCCCTACTCCACAAACTACCGATCATCCAGAACACCGCTGCCAGAGTCGTCCTCGACATCCCACGACAAGACCACATCACCCAGCACCTACAAGACCTTCATTGGCTCCCTGTTGAGAAGAGAGTGACCTCCAAGCTTCTTACTCACGTCTACAAATCCCTCCACAACACCAGACCACAACACCTCAATGAAAGAGTCTCCTTCTATGCACCCAAGAGAAGCCTCCGCTCTGCTGACCTTGCCCTGGCCGAAATCCCTCTCATCCGCAGATCCAGAAGAGGAGGAAGCACTTACTCGCGGCAAAGACCTGGAACAAACTCCCGCTCAGCATCAGACAAGCCCCAACTCTGCAAGCATTCAGAAAGAGCCTCAAGACCTGGCTCTTAGGATGAGAAGGAGCTGCACAATAACCCCCGCACCTTGAGACCCTCACAAATTAGTAACATGTTTCATAAATCCCTGATTGATTGATTGAAGCCAAATATCAAAAAAACTGTATACCGGATACTCACAGTTGGGCATGCAGGGCAGGGAACACAGCTGGACACCATGCAGGAGACCTCAGGCTTTTAAGTTAAATAAATACATTTAATTTGACATTTAAACTATATATGCGTATATACTTTTAAGTGATAAAAATAATATACAAATATTGATTTAAAAAATATATACAAGTGCAATACAATTACATTTTTACACTTTTTAAAAAAATGATAAAAAGTTTAACTTTTAATGAGGTCGACCAAATATGAAATAAAATACAATTGTTGGCAAGGGTGAGTATCTTTTTAATTATTGTTGGAAAAGATATTTATAAATGAAATGAAGATATTAAAATATGTATATTAAAACACGTATCCCATTGTTGTTATATTCAGATGATGCAGTGTTGTTTTATATCTTACTAAACTTTCCATGCATAAATTGATTAAGGGCTTTCTAGATTATTGTGACATGAAACATTTAACTATTAATGTTCCCAAAACTAAATGTATGATTCTGGAACTTAGAGCTTAGTTAAAATACTCCTTGTGAGTGCAAAGCGATACCTTAGAACAAGTAAACTATTTTGATTACTTGGGAGTCCGATACAATAATAAAATGTCATGAGAATAGAAAAGGGAAAAAGCAGCCAAAATTCTGAGGCAGGCAGCAGCCGTCGGGATTAGGTGCAAACAAAGAATAGGGGGCAGCCTCTAGGGGGCAGCCTCTGAGCTCATTATTACATGTGTACAGAGCAAAAGCTGTTGCAGCCGCAATATATGGGGCTGAAATTTGGGGCTGCGCTCTGCAGTTCAAAAAATTAAGAACAGATTCCGTAGGGGCACTGTTGGAACAAGGGCAGGCTACGTCTTTACCATCACCATATTTGGAACGGTGCATTAAGCCTATTTCAGATATAATTGCCCTTGTCCCAGTAATGCACTGGGTACTTCCACAGACAACTCATTCAGCGGGCATATATTTGGTGGCTATAATGGAGATAGCACGTTACCCTGGCCTGCCTGGAATGCCTTGTTGGAAGCATGTTTGTAGTACCTTAAAGCAGCTGAATTTTGACATTATTTGTGAGGATCCCACTGGGATTTATAGGGAAACAATAAAGTAAGAAGATGATTCTGGTACAGGGTATCTGAAGCATAAATCTAATGTTAATTTTTTAACCCTGTTTGGATGACATCTTCCCTGAGATACGGTGATCTTTATACATACATTTGCACCTGGGAATCCTCCCTTTGAAGGATTATGTAGCTAAATGGAGCAAGCCCAGGGTGATTGATGTAGTTATTGATTGTGCTTGTAGTGAAACTGAGACCATTACCCACTTCATACTATTTTGTTCTAATGTAGAGAGAATGTGCATGAAATGGCCTGCTCTTTTATTTTACACTCATAACGTTTCTAACTAAATATACACTGTAAAATGTAAATGTAAATCCAGTATTTGTGAAGCGCACAGCTACCCGGGGGCATCCCAGTGCTGGGGGCTGTTGGGAACATTAAGCGAGCTATTGTCCAGAGTCACATGGTGCTGGGCTGACCTGCCGCCGGTGATTGAACCGTGAGCCCCAGCGGCCGGTGTCAGTCGCCCTGGCCCCCGAGCCACACCTTGTCCCTGTAGCTCTCTGTTACGGAACTGATTCACCAGAGATTTACCATGCGGTTTCTATGTTCATTTGGAGCCCTTAGATTTTGTCGGGAAAACTGGATTGTAACTGATTTTAATTGTATAGTGTTATAAGTACCTTGTAATGTTTTAAATATTTATTGAGGTGTTGTAGTATTTTTCTACTCACTTTTGTATGTATTTTAATGCATTTGTTATGGCAAATGCAGAGAACAATACATAATGAACTTATATTAAAATAATTGCATTATTTAATACATATTTAATTTGATGAGGTAATGTGCTGTAAAACTATAATTGATTATTTCCTGGATAATCACACATAAACTACATTTTATTTATTCATTTTTAGGTAATAAAGTTTTTTTAAAAATTCCTTATATTTTTCCACAACTCTCCAGCGACAGGCAAAAAGTTCTTATGGAAATGGCGTATGGAAGAAAAGGAGAAAGTTACACCTTTGCATTGGAGTAAATATATATGTGAGTAAACATACACATTTATATTTACCTTTGTAAATAGGCTCTGGTGTCTCGGAAAGAGTAGAGTTTGTAAGATGTCATGAATATCTTGCCATAAATTAAAATAGGGTTTACACGTCTTCCACTATTTGCCCATAGCCAGACTCGGTTTTTTCAAGGTTCTCTGTTTCTCTCATAGAGACTCTTACAGCATTGGAAAATCCTTCATCCAAGTGAAGCTTCGTCCATACACTCTAACGACGACCCACTGTTTAGGGCTAACCTCTCTTATGACTGTGCAGTCGCTTGAAGAAAATGAGCAGTAACAATACTTTTCTCTGTGTTGAGGCAGTCAAGCTCTGGCACTCACTTCTGTCAAAGATCAGGACCAATCAGGATCACCTGGAATTCCGGAAGGCACTAAAGATGTGGCTGTTTCCAGACAGATGTCTCTCTTACTTGTAAAGAAGTGTCATAGTCTCAATGCGGTCTATCCTCTCACACTCTGCCCAAGCACCCAGTACACAGACGCAGCTTTATGATGTAACCTTATACTCCATTGCAGAAGCTGTGCTGGACTGCGCCTAAGCCCAGGACATTTGGAGCCAGGGGCGGCTCCTCCGTTATGGCGGAGGAGCATTGCCCCACTGCTGGAACCAGCAGACGCATGTAAAATAAATTGATAATAAAGCAGTTAATAAAACTGACTATTACAATTTTATTTTATTTCAGGGCTGCTGCCGAGCCTTGAGGGTGGGGCCATCAGGAGCAGGAGAAGTGGTGAGCTCAGGGCACTGCCAGTGCGCATGTAGATTTTGACTGCCGTCTTAAGACAGCCAAACCGACATGCACACTTGGATATCACCAGGTTCTTGCTTGGAGATATCCGCAGGGCTCAGGTGCAAAGGCTCCCAGTCCCTGCTGGCGTGTGGAACCAGCCCCCTCAGCCCACTCCCTACTCTTCTCTCATGGTGGTAACGCTTCTCTCATGCTGGGTAAAACCATCATGAGAGTAGCGCCTGGATTGTCACAGGGGACTCTGGGAGCCTATGTGAGCATCGTCTGATGAGGCGACGAGGCGACGGACGTGAGGCTACAGGTATGTTTTTTTTCCTCCCACTTCTGGCCCCCCACGCTGCCCCACCGATTTCCCCAGCTTGCAGCCGTCACTGTTGGGAGCAACCATCAAGGCCTCACGCATGGTACCAAAACATTCCCATAAAGGCGGCTCTGCACACCCGGGCTGTCCCACAACAAATAGGTAAGCTACATAAAGATGGTAAGTATGGACAAAATGGCGCTGTATCATGTACTTCTCTATGTGTAGGCGTAGTTACATGTTGATTAAGAAATTACTTGAGCAGCAATCTGGATCTGACACGACAACAACACTCTTTGAATACAGGCCTCATTATCAACCCACAGTCTACCGATCAAGCATAACAATCTGAGTAGCTTCTTACTCATCCACCCTCAGCACTTCCGGGCCGTCTGAGAGGTATGGTGAGGCGCTCTCGAAAAGCCACAATACAATACATATATTGGCAATTGAAAATGGGGCTGGACCAGGTGGCAGCACCCAGGCCTATACAATCAGAGTGGTGGTATTGCTGGTTCCTCTCTAGCTGTTTCAAACCATGGTTTCAGCATCCTCAGTCTGAACTGTTGCAGCCACAATGGGCCCATACTGTAATGCATGCAAAGGCCCCAACATCAAGTAGCCCAAGATGCAGGTGTCACATCAACTATTTCATATCTAAAGTAGGATTTTAAACATGTTTGCCAGCTGTTCCCTCCTACTCTGGGTCTATAAGTGTATTTGGTTTAACGTCATGTGGTGTGAGACCGTTTTCTTCAATGCTGCCAGCTTGACAACCTTCTGTTATCGTAATGGTTCAGTTCAACATCTGGCCTGATGTAAAATTCATGATCCCCTCCGCATTGGCGGCTGCTAGTTACATTGTCCTTTTCATCGCTCTCACAGGCTCAGCGGCAGGGCCATCAAAACACACTTCCCAGAACCTTAGTCAAGAGTGACGCCAGAGCAAATGGGCGACTTGTGCCTTGTTTTTCAATATCCTCCTGCATTATTCAGGAGAAAGAAGTCTTTAAGGAATCTAAACGTGCTTTTCTTTTTTGCATTTTAAAAACATTGGCCACGTTCATTAAAATAATAGAAGTTGTGGAAGTGACATCATATTACCTTTATCCCTTGACTCTCTTCTTATGGTTCACATCAGAGAACGAATCACCTCAATGTTGCCCCAAATTAAATAATGGGTAGTAACCTTACCATGCAGCAGTTTGCCTAGTCATCAGTTGTGGGGGTGGAGGTGGGGGTGAAAGAGATGGGCCACAAATATCTCCGACAATGGGTAATAGATGAGGTGGCTCCAAAATGCTGCCACTGGGAGTGGAGCGTCATCAGAATATCAATAGAAGGTATTAGAGGGGCTGGGGCTGAACTGCCCCTTCAGGTACTGTTAGTAGACCAGTTAAAAGCTGTAAATATAAAACAAGCTTTGGGAAAGTCAATAGTTCTTTCTTTGGGACCTATTGACTTTGCCAATGTTTTTTAGCCATGTTGCACAGCCTCCAAATTGCTGTGTAGCATAGCTAAAAAAATAAAAAGGTTACAACCTTTGACATGCCCGTCTATTTTCTTCTTTGTAGTTACATATCCGAGTTGGATCTGTAACTAAAAAGAAACAAAATCGGCTAAAGAGCTTTTCTAAAGCAGGAGGCCTAAGCAAGGGGGGTGGAAGCAACCCAGTGGCTCAGGTGGGCATGGAAGCAACATGGAGCGCAGGTGATGGGAAGCAACACTGAGGGTGCACTTGGGGGTAAAGCAGATGACATAGAAAGAGCAAAGTGGAACTCTGGGAGGGAGCTAATGGGTGACGGAGAACGAAGGTGAAAAAGCAAAAGAGGAAAGTACAAGAGGGCGAGTGCAAAATGGAGGGGGGAGGGAGAAGCACGTGGGTGACAGAGAGCAACACAAAGTGCAAGGGAGGATGTACTCGAGGGAGACAGCTGGAAAACACATGCATTCCCAAGGAGTTCTTAACCTAAAAGAACAAAGTAGTGCTCATAAAGCAAGAAGTGAAAGCTTAGAAGATTAGGAATCAAAAGAGATTGTAAGGAGACTATGCTCCATGGGCATGACAAACACAAGACTGACAAGCAGGGTCACAAATAAGAAGCAGACAAACGAGACTGATAAAAAAGTCAACCAATGGTAATAAATGGGTAGATTTCCAGTCCATATATATTCTTGGTAAGTCCACAATATGTCTTGCAACAGAGCATGTTCTGTTTAATAGGCAAGAACTAAAATAGGATAAGTGCCAAATCATATACAATAACAAAGTACAGTAAACAGTCCACCTGCATCATAATGTGTTACATCACAGTAGTAGAACAATAGGGAACTTGTACCCTCATGCATATAGTATAGAACTAAAGCCATACAGTTGCCAAAGATATGTTACTTGGTCACACATTCCAACCCTCACATATCATCCCTCACAGAACAAAAAGAATAGGTTAATCAAACCAACCAACACAATGATACACGCAGCTCAACACGTACATCCATATCATTGGCAATAGGAGGTACCGAACTACAAAATCAGACTCAACTGTCTAGAAATGGATATCAGTTTGCCTTCAAGAAAAGTAATAAACCGCAAGGTTTTAGGGTTCAGTCATTAATATACAAAGTACACCCAAAGAGACTTTGCCAATTTAGACACAGTGGACATAGTAAACTTGATTGATGTTGTAAAATACTTTCATAAAAACTACTCAGCTTGTCAATTTCTACTTTCCTTCCTTTGCATGCTCCATCGTCACAAAAGACAAGGAAATGCCATTATTCTTTGTTTAGTCTATCATGTTGTATTCTACTTTTAGTTTGTCGCTTTTATGGCTGCTCGACCTATTGAAATGGGGTTACGTAATGTGACTTACTGAATACATTTAGTGACTTGCTAACAAACGTTACACCAAAAGATCTGTTTGTAGAACATACCCGTGCTCACGTTCAGAGAAAATGACTAGACCCATCAGAAAATATTGAAACTCATTCAGGAACGTGTGCATTCATACCCTTACACCCCTCACACACTTGCAATATGTTGTGCTTTTGAGTCTTTCTCCAGTCCACAAAGAATGTCTGACAGTAACCGGCATGCATTTCCCACGCATGCCTTTACTCCAAAGTCACTACACAGACTGCAACGTTACCATGCGTTCTTTTGCCATGCACGTCATTACTACGGCTTGCCTTATGGGGGTGCTGGACTTTCGAATAAAAAAAAATACTATATTTCCAACTACAGTCAGTACGAAAGCTGTTAGACTTAAAATCCAACACCATTCGAACAACTTGCCCCCTAAACTAAGTCGTTGTAACAACTTTTGTGTTAAAGGAATATACGTTAATGTCAGCGTAGTGACAGCAGATTAAAGGCAGGTTGTGGTTCTGCCTGAAGGGTAAAGAATGTTTCCTGTCCATTAAAGTTCCCTTTTCCTCAGGAATTAATTACTGCACCACAGTGATCAAATATGACTTACTCAGTGCTTCTTTATTTGTTATCATATTTGGTTTTCAAAGGAAAGAAGCCTCTCGGATTCTTATTTTGAATTCCATTTCCCACAAAAACATAAAAAAAACTTCAACTAACCCACATTACAACCAGGAACTTTCGTTTACCGAAGGGGAATTTATTTTTTAGAATGGAAAGGGTGATTAAAGTATTAAGAGAAGTCAAAGGATAACTTCAGAGTTTGAATGTTAGTCATACTCTTGCATATCAAACCGCAAGACCACATCTCACCTGCCTGGAAAGCCCTGCATTGGTTACCGGTTGCCAGAAGATCCCCGTTCAAGCTACTTTTTATCACCCACAAAGCAATACATGGAATAGGACAGCTCTTCATCAGGAATCAAATCATGAAACACATTCAACAAAGGAACCTACACTCTAAAGGGGCATTTTGCCTCAAAATCCCAAGACACAAGAAAAAAACCATTGGTGGCAAATCCTTCTCTGTTCAAGCAGCCAAACTATGGAACTCTTTACCCCCAACATAAGATCCACCGACAACCACCTTCTCTTCAGAAAACTTCTCAAGAATTGTCTCTTCCCCACATAAGCACCATACGCAAACAGGAATTTACAGCATATTCCTCTGTATATAAGCATTTATTTTCCCCATAGATATGTACCTATCTTTGTGTATTGCGTTGCATAAACATTTAGAATAATTATGTTGTTGAAAATAAATAAATACATAAATCAATAAATAAATAAATATGATCTTTGGTCTACATGTACTTACTTCCATTGTGCATATATGTACCTTCCATGTACTTGGAGCTGTGTGTTTGATACTTTTCTCCTGAAAAAGCATATCCAATGCACTATCCTCTTTCTCATCCTGTACCTCTATCAATATTTTTATAATCAACATATACTTACCTCCTTTATGCATCTATATACTTTCAATATACTTATGGATCTATATATTTATCACTTTCTTCTGATTTAGCATTTCATACGCACTACCCTATTTCTCAGCCTATTCTTCTCTCAATATATTCTCTAGCCCAACCTTCTGACGCCTCTCAAACTTCTTTCTACTACTCTTTCCAATGCACTACCCTATCTCTCACCCTATATATCTATCAATATATCCGCTACATCCACTTACTCATTTATCCCAAACCCCATACCACTACCATGATACCCAAAATAACCCTTTCTAGACTCTTTCCTACTCTACCCCTCCGTGCATCATCTGACACCTCTTTTACTATACCGATCCCCCAAAACAAACCTTTCTAAACTCTTCCCTCTAACTCGTGCCCTCAAAAACCCATTTTTACTCATCCAAAAGCCTTCTCCTAATGCTATTACCTAAAAAAAAAAAAAATCTTTCACTCTTCTGTCCCTCCACTATCCTTTTCAATCAAAATAACAGACTAACATGTTCAATTCTCATATTCCATATTCCACTATACTAATTCACCACTAATCCTTTATGGGTTCCAGAGTATTGTGCTGCTCGCCAACAAAGCGTTTCAACACCCCATCAGGGTTACTAGTGCTATATAAATGCAAACCTGTTTCACTTTTCTACCCCTCCCCAACCCTTCTCAATCCAAATAACTGACTATCATATCCACCACTCAAATCACTTTCATGTTTCGTTATACTTATTCAACAGTAATCCTTATGGGTTCCAGAGTAGCGTGCTACTCGCCAATAAAGCGCTTCAAAACCCCATCAAGGGGTAGCAAGCGCTATATAAATACAAACCTCTTTCCCTCTTCTATCCCGCAACCTAACCTTCTCTATCCAAATAACTGAATAACATATCCACCACTCAAATTACTTCATATTTCATTATACTAATTTTCAACACTAATCCTTTATGGGTTCCGGAGTAGCGCCCTACTCGCCAGAAAAACGCTTCAACACCCATCAGGGTTAACAGCTGCTACATGAATGCAAACCTTTCTTCACTTTTATCCCTCCGCTATCCTTCTCACTCCAAATAACTGACTAATATCCACAACTCAAATTACTTCCATATTTCACCATACTAATTCAGCACTAATCCTTTATGGGTTTTCAGAGTAGCGTGCTTCAACACCCCATCAGGGGTAACAAGCGGTATATAAATACAAACTTTTTTTTCCTCTTCAATCCTTCTGCTATCCTTCTGAATCCAAATTACTGACTAACCTATCCACCACTTAAAATGTACTTGCATGTTTCCCTATACTAATTCAACACTAATTCTCTATGGGTCCCGGAGTAGCGTGCTACTCACCGAAAAAACACTTTGACGCCTCATCAGGGGTAGTAAGCGCTATATAAATGCCATTACAATATAATACAATGAAGGAAAGGACAAAACACAGGAACCAAAATGAGCTGGGTTGTGAGAGGGGCATTCCTATTAAGAAGCAATAAGATAATATGCTATCAAATATAATAAAGGTACCACGTAAGGATAAAGGCACTGTGAACCCACGCAGGTTTGAGTGAAAGGGGTTATAGTACAACATTACAGAGGAAAACATCTCTATGATTTAATGCTATATTGAAACTGTCATGTTTTCATTTTCTGTAGTGGAAAAGTCAGGGCCCACGTTATAATAAGGGCGCAGTTTCCCTGCTTGCGCCACTGCACACCTTCAAACAGGTGTGCCATGCAAAACAGGGAAATTGCATCCTATTAGGTTGAATGCACCTGCCCTCTGGGCAGCAGTGAACTTGGGCTGCCCTGGGGGTTGCACATTCAAGTGAAATACAGAGCGGCTGCTTCAAAGTCCCTTCTTGTTTCACTGTGCAGGCGTTAACAAGTCTGCACTTTCAAAAGGGATTAGAGATCGCCTTGCAGGCGGGTGCAGTGTGTGACTGCACCCGCCAGCAAGGGGAGGTCTGCGGGGTCCAGGGGATCCCATTTCATTCCCTGAGAGGTCAGCCCTAAGGGGATGCACTGATGGTACTCCACCTTTTTGTAACGCACTTTCAATGCGCCTTCTCACAGCTTCTTTGCTTTTGTGTCCGCGTCCATTAAACAGCATGGGGTTGAAGTAAAGAGAGGAACGCCATCTTAAGATAGTGCAGTACCTATATGCGCACCAGCACTATTTGTATTACACAAGAGGCCATACAAGCTTCTGCTGTCCCTTCTGTGATACCAAAGTCCCCGCTGCACACAAAGGGGCCACACATGCCTGTTGCTTACCGAGGCACTTCCTATAATGCGGCCCCAGGTGGGTTTGTGAGTTCTGTATTTGACATCATATCAGCCTGACGTTAGGATGGCCAGAATAAGGTCTTGTGAGATCACATCTAATATTTTTTCTCTTTCAAGAAATCAGGGGCCAAATTGTAGAAGGCACCCCAGGTCGGTCATGCGCACCCACCTTATGTGCCCCAGGGCATGCTGGTATTACAGAAAGGCCACAGATGCCTGTATGGCACCTTCTGTAATACAGATAGTCCTGGTGCACATATAGTCCCAGTGCTGTTTCAAGAGTGTTTTCCCACATTTACATAGGGTGTGTGGTCCCACGCAAATGAGGGATCTCTGCACCTCAGGACCCATGCTTATTTTATGGACGCAGGCGCAAAAGGGAAAGAAGCTGTCAGTGGGCACACTGAAAGCGAGCAACAAAAAGGTGGCACACTGTCAGTGCGTTCCCTGATGGCAGTCTTCTGGAGGAGGTCAGGGGGTCCTCTAGACCCCCCAGAAATCCCTTTTCAGGCAGAAGCAGCCACTCACTGCACCCGCCCACAAGGGGATCTTTAACTCCTCTTAAAAGTGGAGGCAGGGGCCCCCTGCACACTGAAACAGAGCGGATTTGAAGCAGCCACTCCATATTTCACTTGAATGCACTGCCCCCGGGGTAGCGCAAGTTTGTGACAGCCCTCAGGGCAGCACATTCTTCATAATGGGGCACAGTTTCCCTGTTTGCACAACTATTCAAAGATGTGCTATGGCACAAACAGGAAAAGTGTGCCCTATCTGTAATAGGGACCCAGGGCTGTCCGAATGTGAAATAGAAACAAGCAATAGGGAGGTCATATTTAGGTCAGATTCACAAACAAGTCCCATGGAATTAAATTAAAACATGCCTGCTGAGACTATCATTTTTACTCATTCCTGCACAACTCGTACTCCCGTATTGATTATTTATTAATCTTGGGGCACTCCTTAGAAAGGTGATCAGACAACAATTGAACCAAGAGTGATATCAGACCATTCCTGCAAAACTATGTCCATCACTGACCCCTCTCCAGACTCAAAGCAGACACAATAGAGGTTTAATGATGAGATACTTAAAAAACAAAATAATGTACAACTGTTGAGAAGTCAATTCAGAACTTCCTCAAAGGTAACAAAGTTAACATATCCTCTGATACCTGAAGCATTCCTACTTGACGGAGGCTCGGAGAGCGGCTTTATTTCAGCTGTGGATTCATTTCATCAGTATCTACACAATAACCGTTGAATCGAAACTGAGTACCTGAGTTTCTTCGGATTATACCCCGGAGATTCGCTGACAATCCCATGTGACGAGCGCCTTTGATTGGGTGACCTTTCGATGGCGTAACTTTGCTATGTTCGACTATTGATCGAAACTAAGTTTCGGACTCTTGCAGATCTTGTTCCGGAAAGCTGCTTACGAGACCCTGTGACGAGCCCGTGTGATTGTGTGACATCTTGCTGGCCTTATACACGTTTTTGACTATTGCTTGGAAACCGATTTGCCTGAACTGCGGATTCCGTATATCTCTCATCTGTACCACACCTGTACCACTGCCTGAAAAAGGAACGTGCAATTAGGGGTACATCCGATGCATTGTTGTACCTTGCTCCATAAACGCTGGAATTGGGATCTTTAAATACGAGATATTTCCCGGACGGTTTAAACTGGCCCAGTTTTCAGATTGGCCACTGGTCTGATTATTGTGTTCTACCCAACCCCACCGACGCAAAAGCCCTGATAAAGGTGCCGCCATAAGATCGGGCCAAGCACCGAAACGCGCGTCGGCGTTGTCCTTTGGATCCCACTAGTTCGATCTGGGGTTTCCGGCCTTGTGCCGTGAAGGCCCTCTTGGGTCCTTGAATGTACCACTTCGTCTATTGATGATGAGGATGTTGTATGAACTGTGTTCCCTGTGGTTAGTTGTTTGAATGCGTTAGGAGGTATAATTGAAGAGAAAGGATGATGTTGGATGATTGATTGAGGGGGTGAGGTGGGGTCGTTATGAAACCTTGTGAAATTTGAAATGCTACCAATTTTATTGTTATTTAAACCTTTGATGCACTATGGAATCATATACTAAAACGAGAATAAAAATATTTATTTTTCTATATGCGGTTTGATTAATCTTGTGGCCTGATCGTGTGTTGTGGCGAGCTCAATGTTGTTGATTTGAATTCTTTAGACTCCTTGAGAGCCGCTAACCTGCATCAATCAGGGAAGACTGTTTCTAGTTTGGTTGTTCATCACTGACCCCTCTCCAGACTCAAAGCAGACACAATGGAGGTTTAATGATGAGATACTTAAAAAACAAAATAATGTACAACTGTTGAGAAGTCAATTCAGAACTTCCTCAAAGGTAACAAAGTTAACATATCCTCTGATACCACGACATGGGAAGCCCTGAAAGCTACAATAAGAGGGGTGATTATCAACATTAGATTCAACTTGAACAAAGGTGGGAATAGCAAACAATTCATTGACCTAGAAAAGCAACATATTTGCTCTACAGATAATAGCATACTTAATGAGATTGTCAAGACAAAA
Organism: Lissotriton vulgaris; assembly: GCF_964263255.1. Lineage (NCBI taxonomy): Eukaryota > Metazoa > Chordata > Amphibia > Caudata > Salamandridae > Lissotriton > Lissotriton vulgaris. Next base: position 339,148,405 of record NC_141699.1, on the reverse strand, counting down.
TAAGAATACTATAAAATTATAAGTACAAGAGCAGGTATATGGGTGATTAAACACAAAAGCATCAGACTTTATTAAGGGAACAAAGCAGGTAAAACATTTGTATCATTGAAACATAGATTACAAAGATTCTATAAATAGCATTAGAGACGACAAGGCCATTGGCCACACTATTCCTAAGAAAGTTCCAGAGGTCTTTAAGGATTTTTATCAAAACGTATATAAAAACAATACCTCTCAGGATCATAAGACATGTGCAGCATATCTAGAGAAGGCCAATTTACCCAAACTAACAGAGGAGGAAATATATGTGATTATTGGGACAATAACAAAGGACGTAGTAACCGGTGCTATCAAAATACTCAAAACAGGCAAGGCCCCTGGCCTTGATTCGTATACTGCACAATTATTTAAAGTCTTCTCATCAAGAACTAGCCCACCTTTAATAAACCTTTTTTGCCCATTTCACCAACTCAAGGCAAATCACAGGCACTCTTGCGGAGGCCATCATTACTGTGATCCCCAAAGAGGGAAAAGACACCCTGTTCCCAAAAAATTACAGACCAATCTCATTAATTATTCTAGACTGCAAAATCTATGCCTTGATACTCTCAGCTAGACTCCAAAAATACATTTCTAAACTCATTCACCCCTCTCGGGTAAGTTTCCTGAAGAATAAGCTATCCAGCGATAGCACCCGTATACTCTGCCACACACTAATAAAAGCAAAACTATCAAAGTCTCCACTGGTTGCAATAACACTCGATGTGGAAAAACCATTTGACAAAGTTGATTGCCACTATTTAAATTCGGTCCTCTAGAAATTCAACCTTGGTGAGTACCTCGAATGATAATGTCATTACCCACCCACTACGGTTGGAGCAGGGGGCTTCATATCTAATAAATTGTCCTTATAACAAGAAACAGGACAAGGCTGTCCCCTCTTGCCTCCTCTCTCTCTCTTAGCACTAGAACCCTTCTTTTCTCACAAACAGGAAAATAAGGGAATTTCAAGGGTATAGTTTGTGACCATACCATAAAAATAGCTGCATATGCTGTTGATATCTTTATTACCACTGAGTAAGTATTTTATTCTATTTCTGCGTGAATTACATTGATTCAAAAATGTGCTGATATCTCAGGCTGTACACTTAATAGGGAAAGTCTGACGTTAAACTTCTCAATAATATAGGAAATAAAGATATCCTTGGTGACTCCGACTTAGCGACCAGGTTGTATTAGATATTTAGGAGTAGAATTCTTCAATGACCTTATCACTACTTTAAAGTATAATGAAGATTTGTTACTCAAAAACATTAATAATCTCCTAGATGGATGATCACCCACGTTTCTATCAAGGTGGGGTAGGGCATAGTCCCTAAAAAGGATGAAAACTCCCCTAGTCATGCTCCCTATGTCTCTCTCAGAAGACTTCCTATCTAAAATCGATAATACTTGTAATGAATTGTTATGGCAAGGCAAAAGAACTAGAATATCACTCAAAAACTTACAGTCTTTAAGGAAAATAGGACTCCCCAACTTTAGGATCTACCAAATGGCATATGTATTCAAGCAAGGTACTAACTGTTTTCTTGAAGAGGCACACTCTATACCTGTCTGGGTAAAAATAGACAAATCTATCCTAAACAACAAACCTACTAGGGCGTACCTACCAATGCACAATTTCCATCTTCTACACTCCAAATGTATCATGGATAACACCTAGAGGGCTATTCTTATAGTGGAGTACCTCTCGAAAATTAGGATTCACAATTCTAATTTGTCAACCATTTGGCTCAATCCTAAAATTAAACTCGATGGTAAACCAGTACTGTGGCCAGAATGGTCGGAAAAGGAATAAACCTGATCCAAGATATGTCTGACGGCAACCTTCCACTCCCCAACTCCACTTTTTAATATCAGATTGAATACCCTGGACCTTTATACATTTTTTAGATTAAGGGTACAGCTATCGAAATATCCAACACTAAAGAATAACGCCTTACTTCCTGCACTCATTAAAAATCTATAGAAAGTGGGACTTATTGTATGCAAAGTACATATGTTAAATGGGAAGCAGAACCATTCAAAAGCAACATAATATTAGACTGGGGACTTATTTGCAGACCCACCTTTTCAAATAAGATATCACCAATGCTATCTCAAACCAAATACATGATTATACATATATGTTACTGGACATGAGAAAGATTCAACAAACTCAACCTCACACAAGATCCCAACATCTAGACCTGTAATGATTCTCAGATCCTTTGACCCTCCCGCTTAGCCTACGGCGGTTGCTGGGGCGGACGAGTCTGTGTTATCGCTATTACTGCTGACTACTAGCACTAGTGTATTGCCTTATTTTAAAAGCTCTGCTCGCGTTGATTGCTAGCACTATGTTTTTATTGTGTGCACTGGACTTGTAAACGTGTTACAACTTACTGTGTACTTTTACCTTTCCCTCTACTTCCGTTTCGTTATCTGAGGCGGTAGCCAGATAACATCTTGATCCTGCGTTTGCCTTTTCCTTTGGTTTCGCCCTGCCTGCGTTGACCTCCTCTCTGCCGCGCAGAAGTTGTCATCAGCTATTCCCATCCCCACGGCCGATTAGGTGCCGCTGGGGTCACTGGGAATCGTAGGAGGAAGGTGGTGGGAGCAGGAGCGGCCATCTTGGGGGGAGCCTTTTGGATGCTGGTCGGCGGGTCGGCTGACTAGTGTCTGCACTTGCTCGGATGCCTCTCGGCTGAGACGGCATAAATTCAGAGGGCCCTCGCTCCGCGCAGCGGACGCGTAGAGCGGGCGCGCCTACCTTGCACCTAAGAAGCACCGAAGAAAAGCCCGTCTGCGCAAGTCAGCGTCCCGAAGGCAGACGGGGCGATGGCAGGAGCTGGGGAACTTTGTGGCTACTGCATTAGTTGTCATCATGCTAAGGTATACAACGGCGGAGCTCCTTTCTCTCAGTAAAGGGGGTGCGCTCTTGCCGCACTGTTTTCCCGGGGCGGCATAGGGGTAAGAGAAGATGTCCGGGTTGTGGCTGGCTTCCAGGCAATGCCCTTGCCGGTGTCTCTCCGAGCAGCGGGGCCATTGTCAAGCATTTGTATCTGCTCCTTAATACTAGATCATTGAGCAGACATGCTTTGGACATTTATGAGCTCTTGGTCACAGAGAAGCCTCTCTGTCTGCTGCTCACAGAGACTTGGCTGGGTGAGGCCTCACACCCTGATATAGCCACGGCAATTCCCCCTGATTACGCTATTTTCAGGCAGGACAGAGCGAAGAGGAGGGGTGGTGGTGTGGCAATTGTGGTAAATAGATCTGCCACGTGTTCTGTTATCCCTATAGACGCCATCTCAGGTTGTGAGTCCTTGGCATTTTCTATAGCGTTGTCACCACACCAATCTTTTTCAGGGCTACTGATCTATAGACCACCGGGACCTATGGGCTCTTTCTATGAAGAGCTTCAGGCTGTGACCTCGGCACTTTGTTTAAGGGCAGAGCATTGTGTGGTATTAGGTGATTTTAACATCCACATGGACGAGGGGGCTGATGTGGATATGAATAAAATCTGTGATGTCACTTCCCCCCTGGGTCTTTCTCCTTACCTCGCGGTGCCTACGCACAACAAGGGCCATACCTTGGATCAGGTTTTTTCCACTGTCCCCATCGATATTTCCATTACTGTGCCGGTTCTCTGGTCGGACCACTTTCTGATTACATTTTACATCTTAAATCACCTTGTATCACTCCTCTGCGGCCTTGTCAGGCTCCACGGGCGTATCACCGTTGTACTCCGGCAATGCTGGCCCAGGCCTGTCAGCATCACCCTTGCCCGTTGTCAGGGGATCTAGAAAGGGATTTGGATTCTCTTCAGATGTGGCTTATTGATCAGCTTGATGAACTTGCCCCGGAGACGGCCCCCCGTAAAACAGCTAAACGGGCCTCCGCTCCTTGGTTCACTGAAGCTCTGGCTCTGTCACGACGGAAGTGTAAGGCTGCAGAGAGGGCCTGGCACCGTCAGTATGACATCGTGGCCAAGTTGGCGTATAGGGCCTCCATCAAAGCCTACCATCAAGATATTTTGCTTGAGAAGAAAACCTACTTCTCAAGTAGAATTGAGACAGCCACCAACTACTGTAAGGAGATATTTACAATTGTCAGGGAATTTACGGCCCCGAATATGAGCACTCCTCAACGTGCGCATTCGGAACCGTGGGTGACCTCGCTTGCCAGTCTCTTCACCACCAAAATTAAGATGATCCAGGACTCTTTTGCTTTGACTGGGGCTGGGGTAGGCCCCAGCGCTGGTATCCGGCTAGAGTCAGCAGCTAGCTTTGTGCCTATTTTCTCTGAATTTCCACCCTTAACCAGTACTACATCCTTGGAACTTCTAGCTAAATTAAAGTCGGGGTCCCCTCTAGACCCTTGTCCCGCCAAATTTCTGGCGAGAATGGCGGAGATAATAAATCCTCTTGTTAATCCCTTGTTGAACCTCTCGTTAAGTAGTGGAGTGGTTCCTTTAGCCTGGAAGCAAGCGATGGTCATTCCATTACTGAAAAAGCCGGGTCTGGATCCTGAGGTTCACGCCAATCACAGGCCTATTTCCCTCCTGCCTGCCTTCGCTAAGATCTTGGAGAAACATGTTCACGCATCGCTCTCCAACTTCCTTGAAACCCACAACTTGTTACATCCCACTCAATCCGGCTTCCGTACCAACTTAAGCACCAAGACCGCGCTATTGGAAGTGACGGAGGCTATCAAGGAAGTATTAGATGCAGGTGGCAAGGCCAAGTTGGTGATTCTTGACTTGTCGGCGGCTTTTGACACCGTCCCCCATGAGGGTCTCCTCATCAGACTTAATGACATCGGTCTAAGGGGAACGGTGCTGGTTTAGATCTTTTTTGGCTGGCCGCCGGCAAACGGTCTGGGCCCCCCCTTGCTCTGCCGTAGTGCCGCCTTTGGAGGTCGGAGTCCCTCAGGGCTCGGTGTTGAGCCCAACTCTTTTTAACATCTTTATGACCCCTTTGGCGGCGCTGGCGGAGTCTTTCGGGGTCCAGATCGTGTCATATGCCGATGACACTCAGCTCCTCTTCACTTGTGGGAAGGGGTCTGAGTTTGACGGAGAGAGCATCCGTGGGTGCCTTGGGCTGTTTTTAAATGGTTCCAGCTGAACAGCCTCAAGTGCAACTCAGTTAAATCTGAGGTGCTCTTCTTCGGCTGTCGATCTGACCTGAGCTGGCAGGAATGGTGGCCGGTTAACATGTTTCCTCCTGCGGCTTCCTCTACGCTAGCCAAGAATCTGGGTGTGAAAATTGATAACGGCTTAACGCTGAAGTCCCAGATTCTTGGCTTAGCAGGAACATGCTTTGGCCTCCTTAAGATGCTCCGCAAGTTTCTTCCCTTGCTCCCGCTGGCGCATAGGAAAACTACGGTCCAGGCCCTTATTGGGTCAAGGTTGGATTACTCCAATGTCCTGTATCTGGGCCTGCCGGAGTATCTTCTCCAACGTCTGCAGGTGGCCCAGAACTCGGCCGCGAGAGCCATTTTTCGCCTACGCGGGCGAGCTAGAGCATCGGACCTCTTGTAGTCACTCCACTGGCTGCCTGTCCGGAAGCGGATAGTCTTTAAGGCACTTACTCTGGCTCACAAGGCCTTCCATGCCTCTGGGGCTAAGTACATTCAGAAACGCCTGGCTTTTTACCATCCGGCTAGATCTCTGAGGTCAGAGTCGTTGTCTCTTGCCGTGGTCCCTGTTGCAAGAAGAGCACGGACTGGGGGCCGGTCCTTTAGGCGCCTGGCTCCTCAGCTCTGGAATACCCTGCCTATTTCGCTGCGTAGTAATTCCAATCTGTGTGGAGTGGTGTGGCTCATTGGTTAGAGGCGGCAGATCCGGAAGCATAGAACGGCCCGGGACCAGGGTTCAATTCCCGACGCGGCAGGGTCGTGGACCAGGGTCAGCGGACTCAATAATTCTCGCCTCTGTGCCTACTCTAACCAGGGATCACACTCGGCAACTCTGGGCATTAGCTTGCCTCATCTCTACAACAGCCCCCCACATTCGCCGGGGATGCCTGGTTTCACCTTGGAGATACCCAGTAGGGACCATCTCACAGGGATAGCCAGGACGGGTTCCCCAGCGGTCTACAGCGCCACGACGCCACAGGGCAGCAGTGCGCTTTACAAGACACATACATTACATACATTACAATCTGCTAGCTTTTAGAAAAAGTCTGAAATCTTGGCTTTTTGTGCAGTCGGTCTTTTTCTTTTCTTTTCGCCTGCCTTGTTGTTTCTGCTGTAGGTCATAAAGCACCAGGACACTCCTCGGAGTAGCCGCGCGCTATATAATACATACCTAACATTAACATTAACATTAATGATTGCATAGGTGATTTAGCAACATGCTGTTTTACTGCCCAATCCTCTAGAATAACAGAAATAACATCTTTGCATTTATTTAAATATACCTTCGGTATTACTTTCACATGAAAATTCTTATGTATACACCTTGTACAACTAGACCCTCAAATAAAGAAAAGGCAGATGAAGCTCTCCTAGGTCTAATGCTAACCCTGGCTTGTAAATTGATTCTCACCAACTGGAAGATCTTCAGCATAATTTCATTCCACATGTGTCGCGAATACCTCACATTCAAGAGAGGGGTGGATAGGACCTCCCTACAATGCTCTCCCTGGCGTCCATCTCACATACCCATGTGGGTCTCCCTTGATGCTACCACAACTCACCTTGAGTCTCCATAAACCCTTTTACCTCTCACTGTGCCCCTAGAAGAACATGACCTCAGTTTCTCCACACTTACGACCTCCAATACCCAAATTCAATTGAATTCATTGTGTTATCTTTATCCACTTGCTTAGGGTAATGACCTTGCTGACTACTTTGAGTGTTGACTGTTTGTTCCACTGTACATATAAGGCAACCTGAAGATGATTTCTTAAGCTAACTGAATGGATCTTATCTAATGTTCATTTACCACTTGCTTACTGTACTGTCTGAATATACCAACTCGTATACATTCTGGTTACCACCTGAAATATGTGACAATATTAATGTGAATGCTATGCAGTCTGTACCTCTCATCTCTCTTCTATAGCCATTTCTATTGTGAATCTCAAGATCAACTGTTCCAATGATGTCATTAATAATGTCAAGCACTTTCTGTTGCTTATTTAATTGCGTTCACCAACTGTCCCTGTGCTTGTATTATGAGTATACAAATCAATAAAGACAATTTGAAATTAAAAATTTGGCAGCAAGTATTAATCATTCTTAATGTACATTGAATTGATAAACAACAGTTGTTATGCTAATCTCTGAATTAAAAAAAAACAGCGCCACCATGTGGAAGTCTGTCATAGGTACTGGTGCTGACAATTAAGCGTGGGTGATGATCACCGGAAACCACTGTCTCAAATTAAGCACTGCAGAACTTCTGGCTCTGCTCTCCATGTTAGTTTGTTGGCTCACCCACTGCCACCCAGTCTGCAGTTTGACTTAGTGTCACTGCTGCTGTAGACAGCGGACACCACAACTCCACTGAGAAATTATTAGGGTGGCGAGTGTCCTGCCCAGTGCTTCATTTGTAAAGGAATATGTGTCGGGGCTCTTGTCGGGATACCACTGCAGCTTGCACCACACATTGCCCCTGTCAGCTAGTGATGACAGTACAAACACAGCTACTAACCATCACACACAGCTGTTGTTGAGCTCATACCTAAAGGAGCCAGACAGCTCTACCATGTGGCAGACTGTCATAAGCCCCGGTGCTGGCAATTAGGTGCTGGTGCTGAGCACAGGAAACCACCGGCTCAAATTAAGCACTGGTCCTGCCCCACACGGACCTCCTGAAGCTACGTCCCTGGAAGTGAAAGGTAGAGAGAAAGCGATCATAGAGGTAAAAGAGAGAGGCGAGAAGATGAGAGAGAATGCATGGATGCAAAGGGGGAGATAGTGCATGGAGATGAAGGGAGCAGGGCTGGTTTGAGCATTTTTGCCAGGACTGTTTTTGCTTCTCTAGACCGGCCATGGTGACCTCCGTATTTCCTTCCTAGCCAGCCGCTCTGATTTGGTTTTATCTATGAGGAAATATATATTTCATATACATTTCAGGATACTGAATGTCATTTCAAGTTGGACACCAAACTGTGAAGGACAGTGTGAGCAATTTGTTCTGACAAACAATAAACTGGTGCTTTTCGTGGCCTTTAATATGTTATTTCTTTCAACAATTTTTGTGAAATGTTCAGATAATTAATCCAAACACAGATCGAGATAGCACTTCTTTTTTACATTGATATATACAACCAACTTTTACAAAGAATAAAAATAATCAAAAAATAATTTACACATGACAATGTATACAGAGGTAACAAAGAATGCAAATATTCAACCAGTCAAATTCACAAAGGAAACATCCTCTGGATTCATAATCCTATTCAAAAAACATCCAGGGATTGCTGACCAAAGAGAAATAGTGTTCTAGCCCACGGGTTTACATATTTAGGGATATTCCCCTGTGAGGCTTTCTCTATTTTATGCACTTGGAATGGTGCTAATTAACACATTCTTAAGGATGTAACCTACCTGCTGCGCATGCCAATTAGTCCAAAATATGACACTGCAGTTGTCACGTAAGTGCTCTCCAGAAAACTCGAAGTTGCACTTCCTGCAGACTGCCACACGTCGGAGGAGTCTGCCACAGAAGTGCCAGAAAAAAACACGCACTGTGTTTAGCAAAACGCTTACATAATCGGGCTAGCACTTGTTTCGGGGACGTACCAATCAATGGTGCAGCCGGTGCAGCGGCACCAGGGCCCAGGAGTTTTAGGGGCCCACTCAACCCCAATTATGGCTATATTTCACTTCCCATTCAGCTGGGAGGATGGCGGGGGGAGGATTTTTCTAAGCTGCCCCTGGTTCCATGGTACCTCTGCTGAGCCACTGCCATGTTTAAGAATACTGAAGCTGTACATTCTGCAGCTGGAGCCCAAGAAATCGTCAGCAGTCCTAGTAAAAGACAGCTGGAAATCCAATTCACAACAATTTCTATGCCTCCACCGGCAACTTTGTCTGAAACTTTAAACGCAAAACTGGCTAGATTCGTACACAGGGTTGAATCATGTTATGTTATGTTATGTTAAAGTTTGTCTTAATATAGCGCTCAACTACTCCAAAGGAGTGTCCCGGCGCTTCATCAGATTGAGAACAGATGCTTAGGAGCGGGCAGACCAGGCCAAGGACTATTGTACAAAGAGCCATGTCTTTAGCTCTTTCCTAAATTTCAAAAGGCTGGTATTCTGTCTCAGGGGGACAGGCAGGGAGTTCCACAATTTGGGAGCTAGATAGCGAAAGGAACGCCCGTCCAGTCGGGCCCGTCGGACAAGAGGAACAGTTGCCAAGGCCAGAGAAGCTGACCTCAAAGTGCGTGAAGGCATATAAAAAGCCAGCCTGTTTCTAATATATTTGGCTCCAATGCCATGGAGCGCCTTGAAGGCTAGCGTGAGAGCCTTAAAAGCCGCGCGCTTTTTGATGGGGAGCCAATGAAGTTTTTGTAACAGTGCCGTCACGCTTGTTCTGCGATGGAAGCCACAAATGGCTCTAGCAGCGGCATTCTGTACAACTTGCAGACGAGAAATGAGAAAATTTGGCAGGCCCAGATAAAGCACATTAGAATAATCCAGGCGGGAGCCTATCAAAGCCTGGACCGTCACTTTCCGGTGACATAGAGACAACATTGGGAGGAATTTTCTGAGCATTTTGATGATGCCAAAACACTTGCCCACCAGGCCCATGACCTGGGGTTTCAGTTTCAATCCATCATCAATCTGTACACCCAGGTTCTTAGCCCTGGAGGACACAGCCAAGGGAGGGAACATATCTGGTGGCCACCAAGACTGCCACCTGGGGTCTGATGGGCAGCCAAAAAATAGCAGCTCCGACTTATTGGAATTGCATTTCAGGCTGTGTTGCTCAAACCATTGGAAAACCACTCCTAAGCAGCCACTGATCTGCACACCGTCAAAATCAGCACCCTTCGGGCAAGTAAAAAGAAGCTGGGTGTCGTCAGCATAGGACACGATCTGGGCACCATGGGACTCCGCCAGAGCCGCCAGGGGTGCCATGTAGATGTTAAACAAAGTAGGGCTCAACACAGAGCCCTGCGGCACCCCGACCTCCAATGGCATCATCTCGGCGGAGAACGGAGGGGCCCAGACCATTTGTCGGCAACCAGCAAGGAAGGACTTAAACCAATTGAACACCGCTCCCCTCAGCCCGATCTCCTAAAGTCTGCACAGCAGTCCTAGTGGGGAACGGTGTCAAAGGCCGCAGACAAGTCCAGCATAACCAGCAAGGCCTTACCTCCCGCGTCCAGCACCTCTCTGATGGCATCTGTGACTTCAAGTAATGCCGTCTCCGTGCTTAAGTTAGCACGGAAGCCTGACTGAGTGTCATGCAAGATGTTATTAGTTTCCAAAAACTTGGAAAGAGAGGCGTGGACGTGCTTCTTCATGACCTTAGCCAAGGCCGGGAGAAGGGAGATAGGCCTATAGTTGGCATGCAGCAAAGGATCCAGACCAGGCTTCTTCAGAAGCGGCAAGATCAGGGCATGCTTCCATGCCTGGGGGACAACACCCGTGCTGAGCGAACAGTTCAGCACTGGGTTGACAAGATCGTTTATCACTGGGGGCATTTTGCCCAGGCATGTTGCAGGACAGGGGTCCAAGGGTGAGCCAGATTTAAGCTTGGACAACAGATCATGAGAAACGGTTAATGAAAGAAACGGAAAATTGGCAAGAATAGGACCATTATCAAGGGAAAGAGAGGGGGAAGAGGCACACATTTCAGAAGGCTAGCAATCAGCGCGCAGTAGCGGTGAATAAAGCAAAACAAACACGATTTTAAAAAGTTAAAATGCACTCTAGATCAGCGCAATTAGAATTTTTTAAGATTTGCTCTAGTAACAGTACAGGAACAGTACTTCAAACCTCCGTCCTACCACACCCAGCACCCGCCTCAAAATGCAGCGGGAGGGTGGTCAAAAAAATCTGGGGTGCCAGTACCCCCTCCCCCCTTTAGTTGTATGCCACATGTTGTATTCATCCACTGAGAGCCCATGAGCCAAACTCGTCTGAATTGAGGACCCTATAAAATTAAAGAAATGTGACATGAAATCCTCAATCCCGTCCATGGCCCTTACTTACATCGTGCCCATATACCCCCCTCCATCTCCAGGTTGGTCACAGTGTTTACACAAGTGACCCTAATTACCTCATACGAATCACACCAAACTAATAGTGTCACAGCAGCGTACCAGGGCTTCTTAAGAGTACCTGAGCATGTAAGGCATTATCAACAGATAATGATGAACATGGCATAACGGACATCCTTTTAAGAGATCAAACAAGGGATACTCGATTAATTTTAGCATGACATGTACACTGTCTTGTTCACTGACATAGCCACTGGGGTCGTAGGATGGTAGGACCACCAGTAGAATCCCATTAAGCATCACATCCCATGTGTATATAGAGCAATACAAAAGATGCCATAGGTGGGACCTGTAATGCCAACCTGCGTTCGGATACTTGTAAGCTGGATAACAAATTTCTAGTTCAACATCCTTGACGAGACACTGATGGACATGTAACCTATTTGTGCATACATCTGAGCCTGCCTCTCTTAAGTTACCAGGCCATTAATGACCACGATACAAGCGAGGAGAAGGGACCCTTCTACGTGTCCACTGCATCTCTAGTCGCATGCATGTTATTGTTATATGCATGTTTTGTAAAGCCTGGAACACCAAAAGGCATCTTGGTGTTAAACAGAATTGAGCCAGACAATCAAGGTTGGGAAACATTACTTTGAGAGAAAGTAGGGCCTAGATGTATCATTGTTCCTATTTGTGATTTCTTAATAGCGATTTTTACCGAATCGCTATTAAGAAATCGCAAAATGGGATGTATGTTTTAAATCGCTATTTTTTTGCGATTCCTTATTATTCCTAATTTGCGAATTCGCAAGTTGCGAATTCGCAAATAAGGAATAATTTCCCATTCATTCCTATGGGCCAGGAGGCCCATAGGAATTATTGTGAAATAATTCTCAAATTGCGAATTCGCAATTTGCTAATCGCAATTTGAGAATTATTGCAAGGGTGCAGGGGTGTCTCATGGACACCCTGCTGCACCCCTGAAACTTACATGTTTGTGCATATGGCGCACATACATGCCCTATGGGCATTTATGTGTGTCACATGCCACCCTCAAAATTGCCAAATTTTGGTTTTTGAAAGGATTTCGCAAATTAACACGAACCTCAAGTTGGTGTTAATTTGCGATTCCTTAACCTGAATTCGCAAATTAAAAAAGCTTCATACATGGCATTTAAGGAATCGCAAAATTGCGATTCCTTAAATGCTTAAGCAAAATAAGGAATCGCAAATTTTTGCGATTCCTTATTTTGCTAATTTCACATACATCCCAAAAGATGCAAAATGTCCGTTTGCGATTCGGTAAGGCCGAAATTCTGCGAATTTCGGCCTTAACGAATCGCAAAATGCTTGATACATCTAGGCCTAGGACTTTAACAATTTTCTAGATTCTTATGTAATTCTAAATGAACATGAAGCGCGCCCCAAACATCAGGGCCGAGCACACTGAAAATTCAATCCACAGCGGGAGCAGAGGCTGTAGGTCTGGGGGACCTTCAAATGAAACAGAGTAGAGGAATGCTGGATACTGGTTAAGAGGGATTTTTATACGAAGCAATATATTTCTGCTTTAATATCAGGAGCTAGTGAAAGGACTTAAGAAAGAGACTAATATGGTCCCTCCTGCGAGGAACTGAATGCAGGTATGCTGCTGCATTTTGCTTTCTCTGAAGATAACAAATAAAGAAATTAGGAAAACCCTAATAAAGTCAATATTTATAGTTGAACTGTGATAAAGTGTGAGGTTTCTCTTAGGGAAAGCAAAACAATGTATAGGTTTCCACTGGATGCGTAAGTGGAAGCAAATGTATCTTAATTACTTTATTACTTGAAGTTCAAACCACAATAAAAAAGTACACTAGGCGCTTCACAATGAGTATCATTCTAAACAATGTTCGAGTTCTGAAGGTCATCGATCTGGAAAGCATAGATTGGATTGTTGTTTCACCTTCAAACTTGTTGAGTTGATTTTGACTCACATCACATGCGTGAATCACTACTTAGTTAGGGGTCAGATTTGCCACTAACTGGATACTATCCCTATAATTATAGGTGGAAAATTAAATTAGCAGGTCAATGCAATAAGAAGATGTAGATGCATGAAAATGTGTGGTGACGAGGAAGAGCCCTGAAGCACTTCACAGTAAAATAAGACAGAGAAAGATCTAAAAGGTCAGATGGGGGGGCGTGGCCAAGATGGCGGGGTGAGCGGACGCTTCTTCCCGCAGCTCCTCCGGCCCGACTAGGCTCGAGCCCTTTTTCTTCAGCTTCTCTCCCCCCGCTGACACTCAGCGGCTGAGAGGTGTGTGGCGGAGAACCTGGAGCACGCATTGATGCTACTTTGGTCCTGATTGCTCCGGAGGAAGCACCTCAAAAGTTCGATCGCCGATCACGAGACGACGGAGCGCTCTGGAGGCCGAGCGGATCGGAGTGCTGTCCAGACGCCTCGGCTGGGCCTGGTGCTGAAGGTTAGCGACCTGATGTGGAGACCGTCCCGGCGCTCGACGGAGATCGAAGGGGTGCCAACGGCTGTGTGACCCACTACACGGCGAACTCCAGAGTGCGTGCCGGGGTGCTTGGACTTGAGGTGGTGGCCTCCCCTATGGCGAGAACCCCGATTCCGGGGTTGGAGGACGATCGATCTGAGATCGGAGCCAGATTTGCCAACTCTTCTAAATAGCCGGATAGCCCCGGTTGGAGAACTTTCCCGATTGCCTGGCTTCTGGAGTGGCCCCGGTGGCATCGCCGGGCTCGGACGATTCGCTTGGCCCCACCCAACCGCAATTTTGTCTCCGAGGGGACAGTGTCGTAGGCCTCCTCCGGAGTCGCTTGGAAGCCGTTTCTTGTACCCTCTACCTCTGTACAGCTATCCCCCTTCGGCGGAGCGCACTGGCCGGGGGTTCCCCCTGTGCAGATCCCAGCTGCTATCTTGGTCGGGCGCCCACGGCTTGCTGTGACTGGACTGACCCGCCATTTTGTCGTCTGTGACGCAGGTCCCCTGTCTCGTCGAGAGCTCCTCATAGCGGGTCCTTGCTGGTTGTTGGACATTCCCCGAAGTGGTCGGGCCCGTGCCCATTCTTCAGTTGAGAGCGCCCAGGATGTCTGGAAGAGGTGGTTCGAGGAAGGGGGACCGCACCCTGCCGGACATGCTTAGCAGGACCCAGCAACAGCGGGACAGGGCACAGCCGTCGCCGGGGTCTTCCCGAGCCACAGCGGACGCGACCGGGGGAGAACCCCCCGTCACGAGATCTTTCATGGAAGAGCTGTTCAGCTCGCTTAAGGAAGACTTCCAGACGCTGAAGCGGGAGGTGGCCAGTGAAGTGCGTGAGGTCCGCAGAGAGGTGGAGGGCCTCGGTGAACGGATTGAGACGGTGGAGACGGCGGCCCAACGCCGGGACGACGAGATTGTCCACTTACAGCAGGACGTTCTCCGTCTCCGGGAGCAATGTGTTGAACTCCAGGCCCACTCCGAGGACCTAGAGAACAGGTCGAGGAGAAATAACATTCGGGTACGGGGTGTACCGTCTGCGGACGAAGGGACAGACCTGGTGGGCTATTTGCAAGACTTGTTCCGGGAGATCCTGGGGGAGGCCGCGGACTTTCCTATCTGCATTGATAGAGCCCACAGAGTTGGCCGACAGCGCCAGTCGACGGCGCCCCCGCCGTACATCTTAGCTTTCCTGCCTGACTTCCCTCTGAAGGAGCGCATCATGTCCGAGGCCCGTAGGAAGCAACCACTGACTTTCCGAGAACGGCCCGTAGCGCTCTACCAGGACCTGTCCGCCATCACGCTGCAGAAGCGCAGGTCCTTCAGGATTGCTACCGATTTCCTGCGCGACCATGAGACGCCATACTCCTGGGTTCATCCCTTCCGCTTGATTTTTCGCTGGAACGGGGTGCTTCACCAGCTGCGCTCCTTGCAAGACATCTGCGGTGTCCTGGGGCTCATGGCTACGGAGGAGGATGGAGCAACGCCGACTTGGAGGCGCTCAGATAGAGGGGGTCGACGGAGATCAGCGAGAAGACGATCGACAGCGAGCGCTGGGCGTCCTGACTCGCCTACCATCAGGGCGGACATGGCCAGTGCCTTGAGAGAAGCGGCCAGGGACTCGGCCGCCTCCAATGGTGTGGCCTTGACGGCCTAGATTCACTCCGGGGGGAGATGGACACAGCTTCTTCGATGCCAGGTTCGGGGGCTGGAGGGGGGTCGGGGGGGAGCGGGGGGAAGTGAGTGGCCGGACGTCCACTTTCACTACTTGCTACAGACTTGTCCGTTTTGGGGCTTGACTGAGACAATGGGTTGTTCGAGTTGGCATTTGCCTGGTTGTCATTGGTTTGTTTGGGGTGGGGTTGGGTGTTGTTCTAGAGTTGGGAAAGAACCGTCCGATGTTGCCTGTGTCCGCGCTTGGCCTACTTTGGCCTGTCCCGCGCTGCTGCCCCGCGCCCCCCCCCTCCGGCCCCCTGCCCGCAGCATAGCGTTCCTGGTCCCTGGGAGACATGTCGTCCCTGAAGGTGGTGACCCTTAATGTTAAGGGCCTGAATAATCCTGTTAAGCGCAGGGCGATTTTGTCTCTGCTCGAGGGGACGCAGGCTGACATCTGCCTTTTGCAGGAGACCCACTTATTGTCCCGTGACTGTCATAGATTGCGCTCCGCTAAGTTTCCCACCCAGTTTTTCTCCTCTGCGGCGACCAAAACCGCGGGGGTGGCCATTCTCATAGCGAGCTCCTTCAGGGGGGAGGTGCTGTATAAATATGCTGAACAGAAGGGGAGGCTTTTGGCATATCGCCTCCGACTGGGGGGCATATCGTTTACTGTTGGCTCCGTCTATAGCCCGAATGACCACCAGGAACGCTTCTTGGACTCAGTACTAGTGGACGTCACTGCCTCCCCCGATCGACATGTTATTCTAGGGGGTGACCTTAATATCGTCTTTGATTCAACATTGGATAGGTCGGCGCAGCGGTTCCCGCAGACTGGGGAACTTTCCCAGGCTGCGAAGGCCCGGATCGCAGACATGGATCTACACGACCTTTGGCGTTCATTACACCCTACGGATAGGGACTACTCTTATTATTCGCATGCGCACCGGACCTACGCACGGTTGGACTATCTTTTGGTTAGTGGGCCGATGCGCACCGCTACCACGGCGGCGGACGTTGGGGTCTTGACTTTGTCTGATCATGCGCCGGTTACTTGTGCGTTTGCGTGGCCGGCGACCTCGGGGGGTGTGGCGCCTTAGGGACACCCTTCTACACAAGAAAACAGTGGTGAAACATATCGAAGAGGCCATACGGGACTACCAGACACATAATAGTAATTCAGACACTTCACTAGCGACACAGTGGGCTGCATTGAAGGCGGTTCTTAGGGGGAATTTATCTCCATCTCCTCGGCGGAAAACAGGGAGCGGCAACGGAAGAGGGAGGAGCTGACTACCCAGGTTCGGGAGCTCGAGCAGGTCCACCGCCGCACGGGCGCTCCAAGGGTTTGGAGGCAGCTGAAGGCAGCAAGGAAACTCCTGTCGGCGCTGGACATGGACAGGGCGGAATACGCGGCGTTACGCCTGAAGCATGCCTTTTATACAGGGGGGGACAGATGCGGCAAGCTCCTGGCGCATATACTCCGAGTTGCGCAACAGCGTAACGTGGTGAAGGAACTCTTGGGTGCAGATGGGGTGGCCGTTTCCGGGGATGCGGAGGTGGCGGAGACCTTCTGCAGTTTCTATGAGGCGCTGTACGCCGGGGAGCCCTCCTCACCGCGGGAAACAGCGGAATACCTGGAGTCTGTGCCCCTTCCGGCGCTGGACCCCGCTCAGGCGGAACATCTTGAGCGTGATATCCAAGTTGAGGAGGTGATTTCCGCTATAGCTAGACTCAAACACGGGAAGGCCCCGGGCCCGGACGGTTATACGTCCCTGTTTTATAAAACCTTTTGCCCGGTTGTGGCCCCTGTCCTCGCACGGCTATTTAACTCCTTCTCCGACTCGGGAGCCATCCCGCCGGATCTCCTAAGTGCGACGGTTTCGGTGATTCCGAAGCCCGGGAAGGACCGGGCCTTATGTGGCTCGTATAGGCCCATCTCGCTCCTAAATGTCGACCTCAAGCTGTACACGGGGATTCTGGCGTCCAGGCTGGCCCTGCACCTCCCCGGTCTGGTTGAGGCTGACCAGGCTGGCTTTGTGCCCGGCAGGCAAACTGTCGACAACACTAAGCGAGTGACGCACATTTTGGAGAAGGCTTCGCGGATCCCGGGTGAGCGGATGCTGCTGGCGGTGGACGCTGAGAAGGCCTTCGACAGGGTTCACTGGCCGTATCTCGAGCTGGTTCTCAGGAAACTGGGAATCGGTGATAAATTCTGCTCGATGGTCTTCAACTGCTATAAGCACCCTTCCGCGACGGTGCGGGTCAATGGGTGCAGCTCCTGTAGTTTTGCCATCGAACGCGGCACGAGGCAGGGGTGCCCCCTCTCCCCACTCCTCTTTGCTCTCTATATGGAGCCGTTCGCCCAAAGGATCCGCCACAACCCGGATGCCATCGGGATCAAGATGGGACAGTATGTCCACACGGTCAGCCTCTATGCGGACGATGTCCTGCTGACCCTGGATGACCCCAGGAGGTCCCTGCCCGCCTGCATCCACGAGTTGGATGCCTTCTCGCGCGTAGCCGGCTTCAAAATGAATATGAGCAAATCTGTGGCTTTGGATGTGTCCTTGGCTACGGACACTAGGCGGGACCTTCAGCGGCTCTTCCCCATGCAGTGGTCATCGTCCCTAGTACCATACTTAGGGATTCTGCTGGCGCCAACGTTGCCAGCGATGGTGACGGCTAATTACGCTTCTCTCAGTAAAAAGATCAGGGAGGAACTTGGCCGCTGGAGTAAGGGCCTGTTATCCTGGCTTGGCAGGATCGCAGCGGTCAAGATGACGGTACTGCCCCAGATCCTATATCTTTTCCATGCCTTACCTCTCCAGCCTCCAGTGGGCTGGATCAGACAAACGCAGGCTGACATCTCACGCTTTGTCTGGCAGGGTCGCAAACCCCGGATGAAGAGGGTTCTCTCTACACTTGCCCCGGAAGCGGGGGGCCTGGGCATTCCAGACCTCCGTAAATACTTTCAGGCGGCACAGCTACGATACCTTGTGGAGTGGAGCAGGTGGGAATCCGATAAGCACTGGCTTTTTCAAGATCAAGCGGTTGCAGGGCGCACCCTCCAGGAGGTCCCATTCTTGCGCCGCGCTCACCGCCCCCCCAACCTTTACGCTTCCTTCGTTACGAGGGTTCCCTTGAGGGTGTGGGACGCGGTCTGCGAGGTCCGGGACCTCACCACGTTCCCTTCACCATTCACGCCCATTGTGGATAACCCTGACTTCTCCCCGGGGATGGAACCGGGCGCTTTCTCCCATTGGAGGACAGCTGGCTGTCGAGCGCTCTTTCAGATCTATGGGCCGGAGGGAGTGGTTCCCTTTCAGCGGCTTCAGCAGGAGTTCGGCCTGACGGAATTGGACAGACTGCGTTACATGCAGGTCCGACACTGGGCGCTCCAGCCCCAGGTGCGGGACACCGCTGACCGTCAGATAACACCGTACGAGCGGTGGCTGGTGACCCGAGCTTCTGACGCTAAATTGATCACTGATCTTTATAAGCTCCTACAGCCTCCTCCGTTTCACTATTATAACCCGGGGAGGGAACGATGGCACAGGGAACTGGGCAGAACACTTAGCCACAAAGAGTGGGACCAGATTGCACACCGGGCGAGACACTCTGCGTACCATACTGGCCTCACCGAAACATTCACCAAGGTGTCCACGTACTGGTACTACACCCCAGAGAGACTGCATGAGATGAATAGGCACATTGATAAGGGGTGTTGGAGAGGTTGTGGGCAGGTGGGGACCCTTTCACATATTCTTTGGGATTGTCCCTTGTTGGCTGCTTATTGGAAGGAAGTTCTTGATGAGGTGGACATGCACTTTGAAATTGAGTTGCTGCGCTTTCCGGCGTATGTATTGCTGGGCCTTCCTAATGGCCTAATGTACCCATTGAAGTCCCGTAGGGGCAGGCAAATAGCGATCGCGCTGGGGTCAGCGGTTCAGAACATCCTCATCCACTGGCGCACTACCACAATCCCCTCCATCACGGGTTGGCTACACAGACTCTGGCATGTGCTGGGAATGGAAAAACTGTCGCTCACGGTGGCGGGGGAGATAGATCAATTTGATGAGCTGTGGCAACCCTTCCGTGCGCTGTTAACTACCGAATTTAGGGAGCTCACCTGCCCGAGATACCTCAGGCTTCTAAGGCTGACACCACCGGTGATTCCGGCAGACTAGGAAGGGCGGGGGCTGGTTTTTGGAGGGGGGGGATGCGGTTGGGGGGCAGGTAGTATTGATGGTGGAACATTGGACGGGGGTGTTGGGGGGAGTTGGGGAGTTTCTTTTGGGGAGGGGGATCTAGGGGGGGTGGGCTGGGCTTCTTTGTGTCATTTTCATTATTTTCTTTGATTGGAATTGGGGTGTTGGATATGCGCAGAGTGGAGATATAGCTTGTATTTCACCTTTCATTTGCTGCTGCTTCCCCTTTTTCTTAGAGTACTATTCCGCGATCGCACTCATGATACCATGCCTATCTTTTTGTTGTACTGTATGTGACCCTAACCTCCTATCCCCCTTTCCCCGTGTTCTTTTGTCTTAATAAAAATGCTTTAAACCTAAAAGGTCAGATGTCCTTTGTCGATGAGTGGTAAGACAAAAATGGTTGACAGCGTTTTAGGGATTTACCTATGAAGCCCTGATCTGCCTGTCCCACAATCAGGATTGAATGATGAAAGAGATATTTCGGTGTGCAAATGTGACTGAATCTTTGCGTTGGTTATGCTTGACTTTCAAGCTCAATATGTGGTTGGCACTGGAGCTTTACCACCCATTTCAGCAGATGAGGTGCCATAGCTGGGACCATGAATCTTGGAGAATCAAAATGTTGATCAACAAGCTTCCTTTGACTAAGAACAAGTTATTGAGGTTATTTGCAAAATTACTTATGTGAGCAAAGTTTATAGATGTTTGCAAAAAGTAATCTACTGATTATTCCTGAATAAGCTTGACAATGTCAGTGCCCATATGCCTTTATACAGTGTTCCTACAATTCAAAGCTGAGCAGTTAATGTGGTTCCTTAATCATACAATGCCTGTGGCATTAAACAAAGGTGCTCCTACTGTATTAATGTTTCCCATATTGATCTACTCTTTCCAGTTTGAAAAGCTTTCATTCAAGGATCAGATCATTGCTGCCCTGGGCTGTCTAACATGGTGGATAACGGTCAAAACTATACCCCACCAAATAAAACACACACTATGTGAATTGAGCAAGTGATATGAGATATCTACACACAAATGTAAGTGTAGGCTACAGTGAATAGGACTCTGTCTTATGTTATCACCTAAATGATATTCATCAGTTGCAGAACATCCTGGGTGCACCCTTCCAAGAGGAGGACTTTTGGCACAAAGTAATTTTGGTACATGCCTCCTCGAGATTCTTTTGGCCATGCTGTGCCATAATTGCTAATTTTCATAACTTCTCTGATATTCATGTCCACCATTTGATCACAACCCTTAATACAGTATCACACACTGATAAGCGCAGAACGCCTAGCCGAGGCAAAACACGAACATACGGAATTACTGGAATGATTCCTCTGCCTAATCTATGCCACCCATTCTGCTCGCACTCATGCCTCTGCGGACCGTGCAGGTCGCTTCCTGGCATGGCTGATTAGACAACCGGTTTTCACACTGCGCTCGGAGCTTGACCACCTGCTACACACCCAATAGGAGATCCACAACAAATTTGTCAAACACTACACTGCACTATACTTATCACCAAGGATCCAACCATCCTGGGAGAGTTCCTATCCCCCCCTACTCACGATCACACAACAATGGGCCGAACTAGAAGAACCCATCACACTCTTTGAAATCCAAGAGCCAATAGAGCGTTGGCCATCTGGAAAGCAACTGGTCCAAATGGTCTCCCAACGGAGTACTACAAGGCGTAAGCCTTGGAGCTGGCTCCTCATTTGTTGGCCCTCTACGAATTGTCACAGGAGACGTCCTTGCTCCTACAAATGTTGCAGGAATCCCTGCTAGTCTCCTTTCCTAAGCCAGACAGAGACCCTGAGCTGCTAGGCTCGTACGGACCATTGTCACTCAATACTAACTACAAAATTTTGGCTAAAATACTGGCGGAATGCCTAGCCCTCCGGCTCCCCGCATTGATCAAAATGGATTTGTACCATTTCGTAGTACGTCCCTAAACCTGCGGCACTTCTTTCTTCTAGCAAGATACACAACAGACCAATGGCCACACTCAGGATGCATGCTCCAGATCTAGAAAAAGTATTTGATATGCTGTAATGGGACTACCTAATCGCTATCCTGCCCAGACGGGGCCTTGTCAATCGTTTTCTTCATTTGATTAAACTCTTATACACCCTTCTCCAGGCATGAGTGAAAACAGGCCCATATTTGGCGCCGCCAGTAGCCATTTGTCACGGTACCAGACAGGGATGTCTTCTGTCCTGGCTTCTGTTCTCCCTAACTGTGGAACTGCTGGCAGCGGCCCTCCGACAGGGAGGAGCAACATGGGGGATACCACTCGGTCTCACTTTATGCGGATAACCTCCTTCTCTATGTTATGGACATCAGGGCACCCAATGATCATCTCGCAAAAATACTCACTGACTTCGCATTCCTCTCCGGCCTGCATCCCAACTGGGCAAAATCGTGACTGTACCCATTCGATCCGTCTACCTCAGATCCAGAACTGTCCATCAATGGCAAAAGGATACGTTGGCAACCCGCGGTGTTCCGCTATTTAAGGGTCAGGATCTACCATCAACCTCATGACCTACTGAATGGGAATGTTACTCGAGTGATGACCACCATACAATCGCAGATGACTTTCTGGCGGAGCCTACCACAAACAGTTATGGGCCGCGTACCTTTGCTGAAGGTGGTGGAGCTGCCTCAACTCATATACACCTTCATGACCCTACCGCTTCACATCTGACCCCCATATTCCGCTCCTTTGAGCGTACAATGCAGGATTTTATCTGGAACAGCACACTTTGCCGAATTGCACTATATAAATTATATTTGCGAGTGGACCAGGGAGCACTCGTGGTGCCCCACATCAAACACTACTACCTGGCAGCACGACTGCAGTGGGTGGCCAGGTGGGTCAGCGGGCAGCATCCGGGAGACACAGCAACACACCAGGAGGCCTGTGCATGCTAGTCCAGCCTGCGATTGTATCACCCCGGGAGACGGGTAAGGCGCCTGAACAGTTGATTTTGGCAGTGGCCTATAAATGCTTCAATTGGGCCCTATCCCTTACCAAGAACCACGCCCCGTATGCACTTGCTGTACCCATATTGGGCACGCCGCGAAGCCCAGTAGCTTCGCCAGGACTGACCTTCCAACATGGCAAGTGGCAGAATTGCAGGCACTGGGAGACCTTTACCATGATAGACAACTAACAACCTTCGACACATCAGTGACAGAGGACAGACTACCGCGGGGACAGTTCCTGCTGCATGCCTCTCTGCTCGCAGCACTGAGGGTACTGTGGGTGGACATGTCACAGGAACATGCAACGCACCACACTATCCAATACATGCATATCATAGGCGCTGGGAAGCATCTTGTAAAATAGTTCGCTGGATTCCTGCGTATGCATGTGACACACAGACTGACCCTACTCAAGAACCACAGGAACGCTGACCTCCATCACCCTAGCACTGATAACGAATGGATGGGCATCCTGACGGGGCCTGTTCTCATATCCAGGAATGTCAGGTTCTGTCTCATTCAGCTCCACATAATGCATAGGGCATATCTCAAGCCAGAAAAAGTAGATGGATACTTTCAGCGCACCGATGCGCACTGCCGCTGCTGAAAGTAGGTATACGCAGCCCTAATCTACATATTTTGGGGCTGCACCGCGCTAACCCCCTACTGGCTAGCGGTTACCACTCACCTGACGAACTGCAGCAAACGCACAGTGGAAAACACGTTGGTGGTATGCATCCTGGGCCTCTTTCCCAGATCTGAAAAATAAAAGGTGAATGTTCATAGATCTAGGCCTAATCACCGCTAAGCGCCTGATCACCAGATGATGGAAATGTCCCACGACGCCACAGCGGGAAGCGTGGCATCGCTCACTCAGTCACTGGGCGCAAGCAGAGAGTGTGGTGTTGAGGCGAGAAGAAGCCATAGGGCTAAAGGCGGCTGCATGGGATGCTATACTTCTGGACCTTCAGAAGGCCTGGCGAGAGCCCCAGTCTGCACGATCGGAGTCTGAAAGGGCGCTAGAGGCAGGCGGAGATGGCGCACAATAGACGCGCTTGTCAAATCCAGTGACCAACATGCAAACATATACCCCCAAATCTCAGCTCCCCTCACATAGAACCAAGTGTACTCTTCACATGTGTGGGACACCAAACGGCAGCATCGAGGCAATGGGAAGATGACAGGGATAGAATCACCAGGGTCTTTATTTGGGCAAGTTTCACACAGTTAGCACCCCGTTAGCCCCCTTGACACCCCGACCCCACCCTCTCTCCCTGCCCATCAGGCCCACTGCCCTACACACGCAGTGCATGAATACTAAGATCACTACTACAAGAAATCATACTCAGTCATTCCACACATAGTGATCCTAAACAATGACCGTAAGGCTATCATTTCACCAAGCTGAGGCAAGTCACAACTATAGTTACACGTTAATCACTGACTAGCACTATCGAAACAGTCATGTAACACAGATTGCTTGCGACAACTATAACTGCATATGATATGTCCTTGTTAAATTGCAAGAAAATGAATAAAAAAATATAAACAAAAAAAATTGTGATGTCGCTTGTGTCACACTTTCAATATATACAACAAGAAAAATAGTGGCTATGTCATTAGTCAACATATCAATTATATAGTAGTCAAAGTTGGATTTTTGGTTTCTGTTATTAAAGCAACCTCCAAGAAGGCTATTGATCATGATAAATAGCCAGTACAATTGTGGTGCTCATGTGGTAATGGCACCCAGCCACCTTGGGTGCTTTTTCCCATCTCCACAATACAGACAAATTACAGAAATGACACTGAAGCACACATTTGTATTTTCACTATAATCCTTGATAAGATAGAGTCTGTAGTTGTTGTTTCATTTGTAACGGTCTCTTCTTTTTAATGTTCAGTAGAACACTATGTGGACACTTTTATCACACACGTGTTTCGTCCACAGGACTTCTTCAAGGCTCAATCGACTGTACATCAAACACCACAAAAAACAAGACCATGATAAGCCTATGCTAACCCTTGTATCGATCCAGCACCCTACGAATCGATACATGGGTTAGCACAGGCTTATCATTGTCCTGTTTGAGTTATATTCCTGGGGCATGCAGCCATGCGGTAGCTACTTAGGAAACACATATAGGGACAACTTTGGGGCCAACGGACTCATGCCCAATAAAGTGACTGGTGGAGGACACATAGCCTCTCACAGTGTTTCTACTGTTGCAGATATAAGGAGCTCACACTCTGCAACATGCAGATTGCATCATGTGGTGTTTGACGGACAATAGAGTGTGTGCTTTGGTGTCATTTCTACACTTTCGATATATGTGTGTGTTACAGACTTGCAGTTGTGGGCAGTATTGGGAGCATTTGGGTGGTGGCCTCTTGCAGTGACTGGTGTGCCTCGGCTTTGGAGCGATAGTAGTTCATCAGGACAGTGCAGCAGGCCCCGTGTGCCAGTGTCCATCTAGACATTGTAAATGCAGGATCCCTGTTTCCTTCAATACCACCATGGGTCCAATGTTTTGTCTTCTTTGAAGTGCATTGTTTGATGTGAGTATTTGGTTGGGCATTTTATTGCAAGCTGCTGACAGAATTGGGAGTAGATGGGGAAGCAATACTCTTTCGCTCCAGACTTTACGTGTTTTGGGAAAAACTATCTAGAAATGGCCTGCTGCTGATGCAATTAAGGACAGATGTGTCTCAATATCTGGCAGTTGGAGTTGGTGTGACAGATGGGGACAGGAAATAATATGTAAAAAACTACTGGCTCAGATAGATGAGGACTCATTGATAGTCAAGTGTATTACAAACCAAGACATTTTAATTGGTGTGCAATTTATGTTTTTTTCATTGGCATCCATGAGGAAGACGCAAGGAGCATGTTGTTGCCTAGTTGAGAAAAAGACTGAAGCCCCCAGTGAAACAACCCAGTGGATACACTGCTCTAATTGAATGCTTTTTGTATTTCACACTAGCTATACAAATAATTCAATTACGTACTGTGAGACCCCATAACACATGCACCCCAATTTGTTTCTAACCTTAATGTGGTTTGAGATCTCCTTGACCTATCACAAATGACTGGGGACTTATGAGGAGATAGTTCTTGCTTTATGAAGGTAGGTGATACACCACAGAAGACTACAGGCCCTCACAGCAAGTTTCATGACACAGTTTGGGTATCATTGCAACACCTTTTACCACTCTTTGAGAACACCACGGTGACAGTAAATGGACCAATTGGGATGTCAATCCACACAGATGCAAAGAGTCTGAAAATAGTGCACAGTTGGAAAGATAGATTTGGAAACAATGCCCTGAGATACATACATGAAATGCTCGAAGGCAGCAGGGGCCTTCCAGAGGAAGAAACACATTACCACATATTTGAAATGCCCGATCCATGGTACTGAGTACTGAAGAAAATTGGGTTACTGGTTGAGTGGAGCAAAACCCTACTCAGGTAGCAAACACAATTCTTGTTAGGGTGAAACGCAATGAAACCCCAAATTAACCTGTGCATAACCCTCTGGTAGCTTGGCAAAAAAAAGTTACGCTTGACTAAGAGGCAATGTCTAAAGTATTTATGCAGCACACAAACAGTAATAACATAAGCATACAACACAAGAAAAATTCCACATCATTTTATCAAAATAGATATAAATTATTTGACACCGAACAACAAAAATTCAATCAGTAGAACTGTAGATATGCAATTTAAAGATTTAAGTAAAAATAGTGCTTGAAAGTACAAAGCGGTAACTGTGGTTATATAGTCGCTCTGGACCGGAGCAAAGTCACAAGTTCAGCCTGACCGCAATGGAGTGTGGGCTGGATACAGGGACCTAATTAGGTCCACCAAACAAAGTCCTTTAAATCTGGGTTGCAAAGTGTTGTGAGATCCCGTATTGGCAATGTATCGTGCAGCAGCAGTTCCTTTGGGCTGCGGGCTAGCATGCGAGATCCTCTATCAAGGTACGTTGCGCAGTGGCAGGTTCAAAGAGTTGCAGGGTTGTGATGCGAGGAGGCCTCGCACAGTGGCTGTTTTGAAGAGCTGCGGGGTCCTGCATCATGAGTGCGTTATCTAAAAGGGAAATTTTTCATAATTGTGGCTTAAAGTTCAACTTTACCATTAAAGAGTGTTTTATATCACACTTCTTTAGAGACCAAACTCAACATTGCTACCTGATCCAAATTGTAAGATATCCCTTATTAAATGTAATAAGGTAACCCAATGTTATCCTATGGGAGAGGAAGGCCTTGCAGTAGTGAAAAACAAATTTAAGAGATTTTTACTAGCAGGACATGTAAACGTTAAAAGCTCATGGCCTACTTTTTAAATATACTGCCCACTATATATTGATTAGGGTCAACCCCAGGGGTGGCTCATATGTATTAAAAAAGGAAGAGGTCTACCTTGCAAAAGCATAGTTTTGCCAGGTAGAACTGTGTCAACAATTGCACACAAAGGCTGCAATGGTAGGCCTGAGACATGTTTAAAAGCTGATATAAGTGTGTGGTACAATGAGTGTTGCATGCCCGCTAGTAGAATTTAATTTACAGGCATGTATACCTATAGTACTACTTTACTTGGGAGTTACAGGTAAATTAAATTTGCCAATTCAGTTTAAGTCCATTTTACCATGTTTTGTGGAAAGTGTACAAGCACATTTGCCTTGGTTAGCATTGGTAAAGAGCACAGAGTCTTAAAGGCCAACAAACATGATTTAATAAAACAGGAGAGTGCAGGCACAACGTTTGGGACTCAACCTGCAGTACAGATCAAGTCCAACAAATATTCCATTCATCCCCTTCATGTATCCATACAAAGTTTTATGCTCCTTGAAGATCCAACTTAGTGAATATTTTGTCAGATTTAACTTGATCCAGAATTATGGATATGAGGGAAACAGTATATTGTTTTCTTATGATTTAATCATACAGTTCTCAATATTCTATGCATGACCGCTATTCTTCATTCACCTTTGCTACAATGAAGACTGGCATCCCTGCTGGAAAGTTGGAGTGTTGAATGAAGTTTTTGTCTATGTTTTCCAAAAGATAATGCTGTAAAACGTCATTCTCTTTCACTGCCAACAGATACATCTTCCTATGAGGGATTCGCTTTTGAGACAATAGATCAATTGGTCAGTCATATTCTTGATGTGGCGCAGGAGTGTCAGCTTCTTCCTTGCTAAATATGTTTATAAATGATGTACTGTGGAAGAACAACTCCTTCATCATTCTTCACTTGTGGGGCAGTGTCTAGAGGAATGTGGCTGCAGCACATAGCAATCAGTGACTGAGTCTTATTAGTGGCTGTATTTAGAAATCAATGGGCATCAAAGTATAATGAATTAAAGGTGATCACCTGCATTTTTCAGTCTGTTTCCTAAGCCATGTAGTGCAGAGAATGTTCGAAAATGCGGAGTTGTTTAAGTTAAAGTGAATCTCCTCAACATGTCCCGTTAACATAGTCACAGGTAATAGAAGGGCCTCAAAACATACTAATCTTGAAGTGAAAGCAGCTCTGTCTATTATGTATTATTTCTTCATTAACAGTTTTCTCCTTGATAGGAATCTGACGTGCAGCTCGAAACTGATTATCTATAAAGAATCTGGCTGCTCTGGAATCTACCTAGGCAAGAACGAACACAGGTCCTCAATAAATTGATCCCCAAATCTGCATGGGTTCTTAGTCCTGAAGTGTAGCATTACTGTTATCTGGGACTTTATTTGACTAAGGTCTTTTATTTAAAGGTATGGTGCTTGCATCTCAAAATTAATTGTTGGGCATTTATTTGCAGCGTTAGGTTGATTAAAGCTACCAATGTAGCTGGTCAATTTAGCACTAATGACAAGGTATACTTAAGATTATCTCAGATACCCTGGTAAAAGGCTGCAGTAACTGATTCATTCATCCACGCTGCCTCAGACACCAGGTATTGAAAATGAGTTGCCTAATTCTCTAAATACTAGTTTCCCTGTCTGGGCATTATTAGACCAGCTTGTACTGACTGGGTGATATGTTTCTGATCAAAGATGGTGGAGAAAGAGCGATGAATTGAGTCCACCTGGAGAAGAGAGGACTTAAATTTAGTATGAAGGGCATAGCCCACACCAAGGCATCTTTCGTAGGGTAGGAGACTACAAACATAAGGGTTTTCTCTAAAAAGTGCAATAGACACTAGGTCATAAAGTAGTAAAACATCTGAAATTTATCTGGTGAGGCTATGCCCTAATTTGCAGAAGCAATCACACTTCAATATCAGCACTCATTGTAAGGTTGTAGTAAAGGCAAAACTAGATGTTAATTTTTTCAGATGACTCCTTAGAAGAGGTTGCTTCTCCCGAACTGTCTCAAGCTTTTTGTGAATCTTATTAATGGCTTGAGCCATCATTTGATTGGAGTTCTCGAACCAGGCTATACTTGGCCAGGCAAACCATCAGGGTTTGACTCACAATTGGGCTGAAATCCCCTACTGTCCCTTAGCCACTGTTCTGGTGAAAAGAGTGTTAAGTGTCACCAGACATATCAACTGTGAAAGAAACAGGGATACGGAGTAAGAGAGAAACCCAGGAACGAGCTCACTCTCCAATACTTTGTCTGTTTTAAGGGATGGCACCACTCTACTTGATGATATGAATCTTGGGTAGATTGAACCAGCTGTAAAATCAGTGGAGGTTGGTGAACTTTTAAAGTGCTGGTCTGCCTGAACTGAGCAAACCTTATTTTCTGGTGTAATGTCCAAGGAGTTTCTTTCTCCGCATGAGAAGATTTTGAATTGAAATTGGGCAAAATGTTGTATTTTGCAGTACAATATTCACAGCTGTTTTGTCAAAATGTCATGTTCTAAAGGAGCACTTTTATGCTGTGCTAGCAGGCCTTGCCTTCAGAAGGGGTCACACAACTCAGTCTATCCAAGTAAATGTTTCAAATAGATCACATGATCCGAGAGCAATTATGTTTGGCTACCAAACATCATCTTGTCACTTTCACCATGCACTCACCGACCCTATTTGTAAGTCTGTGTTTCATGTGCATTCATAATCAAATAGCAGGTCCATGTAATGTAAATGTAAATGTAGTGTATTTTGTAAAGCGCACAGCTGCCCCAACGGGGCGTCCCAGCGCTGTATAACGCTGTGGAACCCTTCCTGGCTCTCCCTGTGAGATGCCCCTCCTGGGCACCCCCAAGGTGAAGCCAGGCATCCAAGTGTTGTAGGGGCCGTTGTGGAGATTAAGCAAGCTTTGCCCCGAGTTGCAGTGTGGGACCCATGATTAGAGTAGGCGCTGAGGCGAGAATTATCGAGTCCGCGGACATTGAGCCCAAGACCCTGCCGCGTCGGGACTTGAACCCTGGTCCCGGGCCGGGTATCTGCATCAGAGTCTGCCGCTCTAACCAGTGAGCCACACTTCTCCACCTATGGTAAATATTCTCAGTATCTTTATGCAAAGGATAGCCGGAATTGCTTCAAAAATGGAGTCAGTAATTCAATGATGGGTCACGTCTAAGCCAGGAACAGCCTGAAATTTGTTTAGAATGGCTGCAGTTTGACATGGATGGGCCACTATTAGGAAAGAGATAATGAGAATATTGTAAGAAATACCCCATATATCACTGCTGGGCAATTATGTCAGGTTATCCAGTCTGTTCCACAGAATATATGAAATTGCCCCTGAATGGAGGCATGGGCTGTTGAAATTTGAAGCAGGTCCTGTGGCAGAGGTGGTGACTGTTCGGCAATGGCTGAGATAGCATGCATCCCTTTGTTCGTGGAGGTGTGAAAATTAGTTTCTGGTAGACGTGAGTGGGCCCAGGTGACCTTGTAAGGTGGGGGCGAAAGGTCAAGTGGTCTCTTTCCCTGCTGGCCTACAGCCACCTTCTACCTGCTGGTCCTCTGCTCCTTTGATGCACTCTCTGCCGAAGCTGCTGGACAACACTAATGAGTGGTTATTATAATAGTGTTTGCCAGCATGTTTCAAGAGATGCCCACAGTGTGTCACTAATGGTCCTTAAAAATATCAGGGAAATATGCTCACAATATGCCACTAGTAAGCTATTTTTTCTCAAGCTTCCAAGCATGTCCCAAACCATTCCCAGAATGTATCATATATGGTGCAATACTGTTAGGACTAGCTAGCATGCAACCAACAATAGCCAAAATATGTCATGTACCCCAGGGTGATCCAAGTTACCGGTGATAGAACCCATATGTAAAAAAGCGCATACAGTCACACCATACATCCACATGCAAATGTTAACCCTAGGGCCTAACCTGTTCAATTCAATCAGGTGCTTCTTATAAAGTGATGAGGGGCACCTGACTCAAAATTAGGCCCTAGCAAAAAAAGAATACCTGTACCACAGGTGGCCCAGTGAAAAGGCATTATATTTATACCAGCACTCCCAATTTAGTTTTAATGTCCTTATTTCATCCTTCATCCATAAATTCTGTTGGGAACGGGTAGCATAATGTAAATCATCTAGGTACAATTACAAATTAAATAACCTAGGACCTAGCACAGATGTTGCTATTGATGAGGACTCATTGGAATCTCCGTTGCTCTGCTGACACTTGATGTCGTTTTGTGCCTGTAATGTTTGGGACTGCGGGTTAGCGGTCTAGTTAGCCGCGCACACTGGCGTGCACACACGCGGGCGTAGTACGTCACGCGTAATGCTATAAAATAAAGAAGGCGTGGCCAGCGAGGCAGTCCGGACCACGCGGAGAGTGAAACTGGGGTCCATAGTCACTGTGCAGCTGCAGCGCTTACCCCCACCATGCGCATGCGGCCTCAGGACTTCACAATGGCGACGAGGGTGTAAGGACCCATGCTGTGCCCCGTCCGCCGCACCCTGTCTGCCCCCCCGGTGCGTCAACGCTCGACCGGCAGCCTGGCCCCGCGCAGCAGGCCAAGACCGAGCAGCCCGCCCCGAGGCTGGAGCCGGATGACGACGGCGTTCGCGAACGGTGAGCCCCGCTGATGTTACCGTGGGACGAGGAGGCCGCCGACAGGCGTAAGGTGCCCCGCGTGGCGGAGCTGGCGCCCCGACCCCAGGAGCAGTGGTAAGAGCGCCACCCCCTGGTCGTGCGATCAGTAGCTGGAGCCCTCGGCCATAACACGGCCCCAGGAGCAAGTTTTGCCACAGCCCGAGGCCCCAGATTCGCCGGCCTGGTTGCGCGCACACAGCAAAGTTGCCCCCCAGCGAGGCAGGGCCACGGTGGAACCGCAACAAGCAAGAACT
The DNA here is from genome assembly GCF_964263255.1 of Lissotriton vulgaris. NCBI lineage: Eukaryota > Metazoa > Chordata > Amphibia > Caudata > Salamandridae > Lissotriton > Lissotriton vulgaris. The sequence continues at coordinate 339,116,563 of NC_141699.1, read as the reverse complement.
GCGTCTATATCACCCCTAGCCACACGCTAGGCCACTCCACGTGCCAACATGACGGCCATTCCCCCCATTGAGCCATTTGTAGTGGACAGCGCCCCCGCATCCCTGGGGCCGCGCTGGAAGGACTGGATGGAACGCCTTCAGTTTTACTTTGAAGGTGCAGGCACGGCGAGGGAATGCCGCAGGGTGCTCCTCCTTCATCTGGGAGGGAAAGATATCCACAGGATCCATAAGACCCTACTAGAAGCCACACCGCATACCTACGTCACGCTCCTCAATGCGCTCAACGCACATTTCGAACCAATGGCCAGCAAAGATTATGAGCGGTTCATATTCAGGCAAGCCAGACAGGAGGCAGAAGAATCGCTTGATGCGTTCCATGGCAGGCTTAAAGAACTCGCCAGCACCTGTGGGTTTCGTGATGAGCAAGAGGAGATACGAGGTCAAATAATACAAGGGTGCTACTCGTCAAACCTGAGAGTGAAAATCCTCCAAGAAGACGGAAAACCACTGGCAGACATCCTGAAGTTAGGACGCTCCAAAAAACTGTCGCAAGCGAGAGCGTCACACATGGAGGCAGCCCTCCATAGGCCAGTCAAAGCAGAACAAGTCAACAAGGCTGAACAGGTCAATGTTGTCCGGCCGAAATCACGCCAATTCGGAGGAAGGAAGCCGCAGGAAAAGCGCAAAGAATGTGGATACTGCGGAGGCGTGCCCCACCGCACTCAAGATTGCCCAGCGCGCGGGAAAAGATGCAGCTCGTGTGGATGGATGAACCACTTCGCAGCGGTATGCAGATCCACGAAGTCGAAGAGTGAGGCAGCCCACGCCATCAGAGAGAGCCCAGACAGTGAAGACATGGGCAATGATTCCAACGACTACCCAGTCCACTACGTATTCACCATTGACCAACCACAGAGGAAGAAGAGGCGCCTCCCAAAGTGTTGCATAAGAATATACCAACAGGAAGTAAGAGCCACGATCGACACTGGAGCCTCGATTGAGCTCATGGCGGCAAACGTATACAACCAACTGCGGGATAAACCAACCTTGAAAACAGCAAAGATCCGGGTGTTCGCATAAGGACAGAAGACCCCAATTCCGCTAATCGGGTGCTTCCAAACGGAACTACAGCACCAAGACCGGAAAGTTCCGACGACTGTCTACGTCACCAAAGAGGGCAGGGGCATGCTCCTCAGTGGGCAGGCAGCTGAAGAACTCCAACTAATATCATTCGCAATGGCGGTATTAGAAGAGGAGCTCGACACAATACTAGAAGAGTTCGAAGACACGTTCCGAGGCATCGGATGCCTCAAAGGGAAAGAGGTGTCACTCCACATTGATCCATCCATCCAACCGGTTGCTCTCAGGCATCGAAGAATAGCATTCCACCTGAGGAAGAAAGTGGAGGAAGAACTAGAGGCCTTCGAACGACAGGGCATCATTGAAAAGGTCAGTGGGCCCACCCCGTGGGTGTCTCCAATCGTGGTGGCGCGCAAACCCAAGCAACCAGGACAGGTCCGGATCTGCGTAGACATGCGCCTATCCAACGCGGCGATCAAGAGGGAACAACATTTAACCCCCACCATTGATGACATTCTAGGAGAATTGAACGGAGCAAAGTGGTTCTCCAAGATGGATCTCCGATCGGGCTATCACCAGCTGCCCCTTCACCCAGACTCCCGCTATATAACCACTTTCTCCACCCACGTAGGCCTCAGACGGTATCGACGTCTCAACTTCGGCATCTCCAGCGCGGCGGAAGTCTTCCAGAACACGATCAGAGAGGTTCTAAGCGGACTCCCAGGAGTCCTGAACGTTAGTGATGATCTGCTCATATGTGTGTGAACTCCGTCGAAGAACACCACCAAAGGCTGAGAGGCGTGCTGCGGAGAATCAAAGACTCAGGCCTGACCCTGCACCGCGAGAAGTGCCAATTCCTCCAAAACAAGATCAGTTTTTTTGGCTACACCTTCTCGGACCAAGGGATCGCCCCCGATCCAGACAAGGTGAGAGATGTGCAAGCAGCCCCGGCCCCTTCTAACATGTCGGAGGTACAGAGTTTCCTGGGCATGGTAAACTTCTGCGGGAGATTCATCCCGGACTTATCCAACCTCACCAGGCCCCTCAGGGAGCTCAACAAGTCCACCACCCATGGCAGTGGGGGGAAGAACAGGACACCGCCTTCCGGAACACCAAGGCTGCGCTGTCGGCAGACAAGACCCTATCATACTTCGACCCGGCGAAGCCTACCAACATAGCAGTGGATGCCAGCCCGTACGGCTTAGGAGCCGTGCTGACACAACGCCAAGGAAAAGATGACTGGGCACCCATTGCCTACGCCAGTCGGTCCCTAACCGAAACAGAACAACAATACTCTCAGATAGAGAGAGAGGCGATTGCGATCCATTGGGCCTGTAGAATTTCCATGTCTACGTATATGGACACCCGTTCACCATTTCCACGGACCACAAGCCTCTGATCCCACTATTCCGAGGGTCAGTGTCCAAACCGCCACCCCGAATAGAGAAATGGATCCTACAGCTACAAGAATACGACTACCAATTAGAATACAAGCCGGGAGCGACAAACCCAGCGGATTACCTCTCGAGGCATCCCCGAGCTGCAACCAGCGGAGAAAAGGAGGATGCAGAAGAAACCGAGGAATACGTGATAGTCGTGCTGGAAAGATCAAGATCCCTACCAATGAGTATGGAGATGATCATCGAAGCAACTCGCAGCGATGAAGTCCTCCAACTGGTGGTGAGCGCCTTACAAGCCAACGACTGGAGGGCCATTCAAGCGTCACTGAGCAAAAGGACGCCGCAAGCGAGGAGCTCTTTGGAGACTTTTCTGAAGGTGAAAGAAGAACTGTCAGTCGACAGCCAAGGGTGCCTATTGAGAGGACCACGGATCGTGATGCCTCAAAGCCTAACCTCACAAGCAATCGAGCTAGCCCACCGCGGACACCAGGGGATAGTGAAGACCAAGAGCAGGCTCCGCGCAAAAGTGTGGTTCCCGGACATAGATACCAGAGTGGAACTAGCCGTCAGAGAGTGCCGATGGTGCCAAGCCACGGGGCAACCCGAACGTCCACCCCCGGTCATCACCGAAGACAACCCGCAGAGGCCATGGGAACGCATCAGTGCTGACTTTGGGCACCTTCCAGGTGGAAGATACATGCTCGTCATCATAGATGATTTCACCAAATACCCGGAGGTGGAAATCGTGACAACTCTCACTGCCAAAGAAGTCATTGCAAAGTTTGAGAAAGCAATCGCCAGGCAAGGCATCTTCGAGGGTGTCAAGACGGACAACGGACCACCATTTCAGGGACAAGAATTTGCAGAATACCTCAAGGAGTGGGGAATCCATCACCGGAAGGTGACCCCCCGCTGGCCTCAAGCCAACGGGGAGGTAGAGAGATTCATGTGCACGCTGAACAAAGTCATCCGAATCGCCCATGCAGAGGAGGCCCCCTTGGAGAGAGCAATCTACACATTCCTGAGGGAATATCGGCTCACACCACATCGCACCACAGAAGAAGCCCCAGGCCCCTCTGCAATGGGGAGGATAGTCAGAGACACAATTCCCAATCATCACACCTGGTCCCCGAACAGCGCAGACTCACGAAAGACTCTATCCAACCGGAGATGGTCAAATGACTATGCCAGCTTCCGACGCAGGGCCAAAGAACTGTCAATTCGAGAAAAAGACCAGGTATACATAAAGGACAGATACCCAGGGAGCAAATTCAGACTCCCATTTGAACCTCGACCATGGACAGTCATGCGCCGCACGGGCACCATGGTGACAGCTCAATGTGGGATGGAAACGGTCACGCGCAACATCTCGTTCTTCAAGAAAGCTTCCCCAAACTCCCCAGGTCCCCAAGGCCAAGAACCAGAGCAAGAACCACCCAGTCAGTCGGAAGGACCAAGCAGTCCAAGAGGAGGTGAAAATGAAACCCGGTACGAGGACTCGGTGGCGAGCCCCTTTGCCATGGAGACGCTGAGAATCAGCAGCCCCCGGTCCCCAGATGACCCCTGGGGTGCCAGAGAACCACCCCAAGAGACCCCACGGAGGGTACTCCCCCGGGGAGAAGCAGCGGGGTATGGACTGCTAAGAAATCCGGCCCGTCTTCACAACTGGCGGACTTTGCCGTGGGCTGATCACAGACTTTCTACCCACCAGACTGGTAACAGGCCGGATGGCCCAGTATTATTTTCTTACTACCACAATACACAATGACTTATATATATGTTTTGTTTTTTTCAAATAAAGGTTGAAAGGAATGTAATGTTTGGGACTGCGGGTTAGCGGTCCAGTTAGCCGCGCACACTGGCGTGCGCACACGCGGGCGTAGTACGTCACGCGTAGTGCTATAAAATAAAGAAGGCGTGGCCGGCGAGGCAGTCCGGACCACGCGGAGAGTGAAACTGGTGTCCATAGTCTCTGTGCAGCCGCAGCGCTTACCCCCACCATGCGCATGAGGCCTCAGGACTTCACAGTGCCAAGCACGAGAACGCAAACTGCCGCCCACCCCGCTGGAATCGTGTGTAGGAGCTCCATGTGGCTTCGTGTATCGGAAGCAAATGGAGGCAAAACCACAGGTAATAACCCCAAGGAAGCAACTGAACAGAAGCAGCTGAACCGAAGATATCTATTTCCTCTACTCCACCCCGACTTCCCCGATGTATTGTTTTTGTCGGGTGATTTATAGGCCAACGGCAGGGCCAGAGTGGTGCAACTGTGAGGAGCACAGTGCGCGGCAGTGCACGTGCTCTGCCTGCGAGTCTGTAGGGCTGGGAAAAGTCAGAGGCACCAGTTTGTGACTCTCCAGCAATTGAGGACCAATATGAGGACCTAATTGAATATATACTATGTGGTGGTGCCAGGGAGCGGTAAATTACGCAAAGGACACAACAGCCGCTTGCAGGTGGATCCGAGTATTTCAACGGGAAATAGGCCCCTAGAGAGAGTCGGGTAAATCTTAGAGATGAAAATAACAACGCGTGGAAACGCAAAGAAGAAACCCCTACATAAAAGCCCTTTGGAAAATGAGAGGGGTTGCGTCAATCACTAAATCAATTAAGGACTTTGTGGGCAAGCACTTTAAAAGAAAATAACTCCTGTCAGATTCCCAGCTAACTGGAGAAGAGCAACAAATAGAAGTTAGCCAATGTTTGCTGGACATATGCTCCCACTCTGAGACATCAAGATGCGCTAGGGCAGAATGAGTTTTCTTTGGGACCAATGTTGTACTCGTCACTGCAGCTCTTCTCCCTCCCAGATAATAGAGGGTATCAAGTGGTGGAGAAGAATGCGGGGGTGGGGGGGTGATACAGAGGACTGCAGCCTGGCCTTCAGTAATGATAAGGGCGAGCAGGTGGAGCAGGAGAAGAGTATGGAGCAGTCCCAACGAGATTACGGAAGCCTCAGTGCAAAACGCTTCTCTAATTCTAGAGATTTCAGCAAATCCATCAGCTTCTATGATGGAATGACGCTGCTTTTACAAAAAATATTGCAAGGATTGTTGGAGGTTTCTGTGATGAATAATGATATTTTAAAAGCTCAAAAAGAACAGTTACAGATTTTTGCAGGTAAATTAAAACAGATTTGAGACCATATGCTGACTATAGTAAGATCTATAGAAAAAAATTAACAAAATATATAAGTTTCAGGTTATTGGGAGGCAGGAGAGGAAGTCTCCCAGTCAGCTGGCTCACAGAGTGTGTCTCCATATGCACTATGATTATAAAGACATTTGAGGAATCAACCAGGTACAGACAATGCATACCCCGGACTAAAATAGTGAGAAAGGCCCTGGCGAAGGGGGTGAAAGGTAAACATCGAAAGAAAAAGGACCCAGGAATAGGAAGAGGGGGGAACAAACCAGTAAAAGAGCAAAGGAAGAGACCCCCTACAAGTATCCCCAATGAATTCAAAAAGGGGGTGGAAGCTACAAGGGTGAGCGAATAGGTACTCGAGATAAAACAAGGAGAGTTATCACACAATCCCAAAGTAAGAAGAATGGTAGTATTGGCAAACAAAAGGTAGGTGGATTTAGGGGAAAAGGAAACCCATGGGATTGAGTGAGAAGAGAAAGGAAAATCCAAGTATCCGTTAGTAGGAACAGCGGAGAGGATAGAGTTGCACCTTCAGAATCGGAAAATAGAGTTGGGAGTAATTTTTGGCCATATTTTGAACCATCCCAACATGGATGGAGTGGGAAAAATTGAGAAAGCTACTACCCTTAAATCGGTCTCAGCTACTTTTCTCATGCTCTAAATGTGCCAGACTGAAAGAAATAAGGACAAAGGACCCCAGAAAAGCGGGTTTCACGCAAAATAACAAGGGAAATGAAATCACGAAGGTCTTGATGCACCCAGGGCTGCTAAAAGGCAACGCCTGTAAAGGGGAAGAGTGGTGTGCTAGAAGAAGGGCTCAGGTTAGTCTCAGAATCAGAGATGACCAAAGTGGGTGACCTAGAGAAACTATTCCTGAGGCTGATTGAAAAGACTGATTGAACAGGCATTTAGGGAAAAGTGAGACACTGAAATCCCTGTGTCATGCTCTAGGACTGTTAAACATTGGGATACTTGGGCGGGCTATAAAAATAGATATGCAGCTCCTTCTAAGCCAGTCCCAGGGAAAGAGGGGCAGCTAAGTGAACTTGATTAGGGCGTTGGAGTATCTCACAGCCTTGGTGTATTAACATGGAATTTTAATGGGTTTGGGAGAATGTCAAACCTAGAAAGTTTAAGAGGATAGTCAACCTCCATGAGATTGTGTGTTTGCAAGAAACATGGCTGTGCAACAAAACCCTCATAATCGAAAGGTTTGTTCAGTTAAAAAGGCCTGCCAACAGGAGCCAGCAGAGACGCCCCTCTGGGGGGATAATGACCTTGATATCCACTAAAGTAGCCAAAAAGGTGACAACTTTAGAAGAAAAATGCAAATGGCTGCTAGCCTCAAGAGTGTACCTCCTGGACTCTTACCCAAAGTATGAATGCATAGTAATAGTAAATGCGTGTATGCAAGGAGGGAATCCTGATGAGCATACAACTGAAATGGGAATATTTAAGGAAGATATGGATTGCCTGTGTGAAAATTATGGTAAAGACATGTTCATTCTGGGGGGAGATTTCAACCACAAATTATACCCAAAAAGGGTGGATCCCTGGTTTAAAGAGATATTAAGATCATATAATATTAATGTGGCTAGTTTTCTCTATACTAGATTGATAGCACAAGATATGGTATTAGGAACGTGTTTGGGCTCGAAGGGCATGTTTTACCTGAATAGCAGGATGGATGCTGACTGCCCAGTGCACCAAGGGCCAGATGTAGGTAGGCAAATACCGGTCGGTAACGGGCGAAATTCAGTAATTTTGGCCGTTACCGACCGGTATTTGGAAAATGAGATGTAGGTGGGCATTTTACTGATTCGGTAATTTACCGAATCGGTATTTTAAGGAATCGGTAAATTACCGATTCCTTAAAATACAGATTCGGTAAATTACCGATTTTGCTATGTAGGGAGCACTCAATTGAGTGCTTTTCCCCTTTTAGGATTTGTTATTTACCACCAACTACAAGTTGGTGGTAAATAATGAAAACCTTGGAAAAAGCATTTTTTTTGCTTTTCCAACAGTGCCATGTTGCAGACATACATGCCTTTAGGGCATGTATGTATGCAACATGTGCACCCATACACAATTGAGGAGTGCAACAGGGTGTCAAAGTGACACCCTGCCACCCTTCAATGTTTCCCCCTTTTACCGAATCGGTAAAAACCGATTCAGTAATTGGCATTCATTCCTATGGGCCTCCAGGCACTTAGGAATGAATGGCAATTACCGAATCGGTATTTACCGAAATTTACGATTCGGTAGTTTTTTCGGTAAAAATACCTGCATCCCATTTGCCTGTTCTTAAATACGGAATCGGTATGATTCGGTATTTAAGAATCAGTAATCTGGGATTACCTACATCGGGCCCCAAATGTTTAAGGTAGGCATGCAACCCTGTCCAATAGATTACATTTTTATGCATGCCTGGAATTTTGATCAAATAAAGGATTTTAGGGTGATGCAATGAGAAGGAAGTGATCATTATTCTTTAAAATTAGAATTAACTAGAGGCGAAAGGAGACTGTGAGATATGGTAATCCCTGTACAAATGGACTACCCAAAGCACCTTACCACTAGAATGACAGATGACTGCATGGAAAAATTGGCTAACTTCCATGCGTTGTAATGGATTGCGCTGTAAAGCGCTGCGTTTGTAAAAGATTTTGCGGAATAAAAAATGCAGGGTAATGGTACACGTTGTAAAAGCGTGCAGGGTAAAGTGCCCTATTCATTCACAGTTTGGAATATTTGACACATTATAGCAAATCTAACCCTGACCCATGCAGCCAGACCCAAGAACCTCCCTGCCATCATAATACAAGAAGGTCTGCCGACCCGCCCACCCACCCACATGCAGCAACAGCTGACCACCTGTCAGATTTCATTCCCCTGACAACAGACACCATTCTTCCGATACTGAACTCTATCAAGAGTGGCTGCCCCACTGACCCCGCACCACTCAACATCCTGAAATTAGTCGCACCCACCATTCTCCCCCATCTGATCAAACTAATTAACAGCTCACTCGCCTGTGGCATCGTCCCCCCGAGCTGGAAAAAAGCAATGGTGAAAGCACTGATCAAAAAAACGCATCTGGACCCACTAGAACTGGGCAACTACAGGCCGATCTCCCTGCTCCCAGGCATTAGCAAAATAGCAGAGAAGCACGTCAACCACAGCCTATCCAACCACCTTGAAACCAAAGGACTGCTGGAACCTTCTCAAACAGGATTTAGGCCAGGCCAGAGCACAGAAACTGCAATATTGGCGGTGGTCGAGGAGGCAAGGAAATTCATGGACGCAGGAGGATCAGTGGCAGGGATCCTCCTGGACCTAAGCGCTGCCTTCGACACCGTCAACCATTCTACACTGGTCCACAGGCTCAAGGACCTTGGTATTGCAGGAACGGCTCTGGCCTGGCTCAAATCCTTCCTAGAGAATAGATCTTTCCAGGTGACAGATGGCAACTTCACGTCCAAGCCTACGGCCATCAGCTGTGGGGTCCCTCAGGGCTCCTCCCTGAGTCCGACCCTTTTTAATGTTTATATGTCCCCCCTTGAGAAAGTCGTCGCCCCATTTGGGATCAAGCTTCTAACCTACGCTGACACACTCAACTGGTGGTATCCCTAAGCCAGCAAGACCACTCCCTCCCCAATCTTCAAACCTGTCTTACCGAAATAACTAAGTGGATGAATCTTTCCCACCTCAAACTGAACAACGACAAAACAGAGATAATGATTCTAGGCAATAAATCTCTCTACAATCCCACATCCCTATGGCCACCCACCATGGGTCTCCCCCCCCGCCCCGAAACATGAAATTAAGATCCTGGGTATATGGCTGGACGATGGCCTCAATTTCTCGGCCCAAGCAAGGAAAACGGCGGGAACATGCCACGGCCTCCTACGGTCAGCAAGGAAAATCTTACCCCTACTCCCGGCACATTCCCGCAAACTCCTAGTTCATGGCCTTGTGCTGTCCCGCCTGGACTACGGTAATACCCTATATCTGGGGGCCCCCAAAAAAGTACTGTCTAAACTCCAGACAGTACAAAACGCCGCAGCCCGCATTCTCACAGGAACCCACCGCCGCTGTTCAGCCAAACCAGCCCTGAACGCCTTACACTGGCTCCCCGTCCAGGAAAGAATACAATTCAAGGCTCTTTGCACCACCTACAAAATTTTGCACGGTAAGGCCCCCCAATACTACAAAATCTCATTTCACCTCACACCACCACAAGAACGCTTCATTCCTCCAACTGCAACCTAGCCTCCATACCTAGAATTAAGAAAGCTCGCTCGAGCGGTCGATTGTTCTCATACAATTCATCCAAACTTTGGAACACCCTACCCCCAAACATCAGAGCCCAACCCAACCTTCTCTCATTCCGCAGAGCACTCAAAACATGGCTATTCCCGTGATACCCTACTGCAGAAGGTTTCTTGTCACTTAGCGCTGGGACGCTCACGGGCAGCCATGCGCTCTACAAATCAGTAAAACAAAAAATAAAAAATAAATACTCTGGACATACATTGTGTCCGTGCTTATCAGGGTCCCGGTTACCTTTATTTGTTAAAGCCCATACTTGATACGCTGATCTAATACTTTTACTGAGAGATTACCTTTTCTCTAGTCCCCTGGGCTCTGGGGGCCAACTTTAGAATACATGGAAAATTCTCGTTGCATACCTCGTTTATGATTAAATTCTGTAAAGCCTTGAAAAAGTCATTGAGTGCAACGAAACACGTGTCGGCTGTCATTTGAGCTTGATATGGAATCAAAACAAATGGAACCAGCAACCTGGTTATCTGTACCTTTTTCTGATTGAAGCTGGCTCTACTTGAACAGACCTGTTAGAGAGACGGACCTCTTCACTATGATTGTGGTGGTGATCTGGACATTTTTATAAATATTTTGTTTAGTTGGGTTTCCCGCTTATACTTGACACTATTTGGATGACATAGTGTCCTCATTTTCTTTGAGCACACCTGCCCATACTGGTGTTACTTATACTTTCCTGAAACTGTGTATGTGCCAGCACTGTTCTAGGCCATGGTCATCCTTGTGCTTGCTCATTATAATATGGACTCGGCAGGAGTGGTGAGCAGAATTCTTGTTTCAGACGTATTGGCCAAAATTATTTTGGGAATGCTGAAGGAATGGGCCGAACTGAATCATATTGTGGCCACATAACAGGAAGGTTTCAAAGAGTGTCACTCCACAATTTATCACTGTTTTGCTCTCTGGTCCATTGCGTGAAAATCAGTCAAGCAGAGAGGCAGCTTGTTCTGCTGTTTGGTAGATTTCCATGAAGTGCTTGATCTGGTGTATCAGAACTGTTTATGGGAACCTTTGATAAAATGTGACATCCCAAAGGGATTTTTGGTTTCAATTCAGGAGCTGCACATGCATAACTGGGCTCAGGTTATCATGGACACTGAGGAGACCTTGACACAGAAAATAACTATTATTAATGGGCTACGGCAGGGGTGTGTTGTGGCCCCCTTACTCTTCACCTTATTTGAAGCTGACTTGGTGTCTCCTTGGGTGCTGGCTAGGGGTGCTTGTCCAAGAATAAATGGCAAACATTTGTCATGCCTTTTGTACGCAGACGAATTCATGATTCTAGATCTGACAGAGTTAGGCTTCCAGAAGAAGTCGGATGTGTTTAGGGAAATCGTAGCCATAAAAAAGCTAGTGGCAAATATGGATAAAACAAAGGTGCTGTGCTTTGTAAAAAGAAATAGCAAGGTTTAGCTGGCATTTGGGCCCCACCAAGTTGGAAATAGTTAACAAATATAAGTATTTAGGGGTCTGGTTCGGGAAGACCTTGAAATGGCATACCTATATGGAAGCCCTGAAGGCAAGGACTCTTGCCTCCGCGAGCGGCTTGAAAACATTTAATAGGGACTCTGGTGAGACATCACATCGACGGAGCCGTGGGCAGGGGCTGACATGGATAGGGATTCTCCTACATTTTTTTGCTATTTAGCATATCACCCCTCCCGTCAAACAGGCTCATGGTGCAAACAATTCGTTTGGCAGCAAGTACACAGTGTTGATATCTTTGAAAACATTAAAAAGCAGGCACACTACAGCCTCGGAAAGCTGAATTAAACTGATTATGTTCATGGTACTGATGTCCTTTGACATATAGTTGTGAGTAAGGTGGGGATTGTGCAACCCCGTCCTGAAGAAGATGCTAGGTATCGAAATATGTTGACGCACTAATGAGGTGTTGTACCTTAATATACACATACACCTCAACACAAACCTGGTAACAGTGCCAGCACGGAAGGATATTAAAATTAATTAGACTTAACGCGCCAGGCCCTTTTTAATTTTATTTTTCTCACTATCTTCACTCCAAACCCACCACTCACTGAATGACATAACCCCTGCGAACACCACACTATGGGGCTCATTATGATTGCGGATTTTCCGCATCCTCCGGGCCGGCGGAAGCCACCGCCGGCCCGGAGGATGCGGAAAATCCGCAGCGGACCCACCAAAGACCCACCGCCACATTAGGATGGCTGGTGGGTCCTGGTTTCCGTCCGCAGCGTTTCCTCCGCGGTTGGCTTACAACCGCGGAGGAAAAGCACTAATCTGGTGACGGTGTCTCTCAGACACCGTCCGCCAGATTAGTATGTGCCTGCAAACATGCTTTTCCGCGGCGGCTTTTCCGCTGTGGAAAAGCATGTGTAACTTCACTGCGGGGGCCCGTTGCGGGCCCCCTAGGTGAAGGGGGGGTGGGGGTGCACATGGGGGGTACCTATGGTACCCCTCTGCATTTGTATGCAGAAAGCGGCAGGCACCGCGCGGTGCCTGCCTCTTTCTGCATGCAAATGCAAAGCATGCATTTTTAACATTGCCGCGGGTGCAGCTTGAAGCCGCACCCGCCGCAATGTTACAAATAGAGGATGTGACCGCCACCCTGGCGGTCACATCCTAATCGCACAGGAGGGGACTCCGCAGCCCATGCGGACATCCCCTCCTCCTCAATGATCGCGGACGGACGCAAGTCCGTCCGCGATCATAATCGGCCCCATAGTCATCATTTAAGTGCTCCCACGTATTTAGTTGGTTAGTAGCACACCGCACTCCGTAGAGGGGTGCGAAGACCCCGATGATGAAGCATGACACCAAGGGTCCTTTTGGTGTGTGAGGGGTATCAAAAGAATACTGAGTGCTCTCCACCATCGTGGGGACCACTCTAGACACACTGTTTACTAAAATATGCTTGGGGAGACTGAATCCACCCCTTTGAATCTCTCCTCTCCCCCTTTTGTTGTATTGAGACATCACATAGGCCTGTCCGAAAAGCTTTTGTGGCTATGATTCCCCCACAAATTCAGCACAGGACTCAATTGTTATGTATTAGTGGTAAAAGCTGGTGGGATTATGAGAATGTTTAAAGAGTTTACTGTCCCTGCCTGGATCCTCCATGATTTAAGCTGCAACAGGTAAAGAACTGTCCCGGGAATATAATCGACAGTATCTGGGGGAGAAAAAAATCAATCCAATTTATGTTAAATTCATGGCAGAATGACACATGCTTTCTGTATGTGGATGTATTACCAAACCGTTCGCTCAGATGTGAATTGCAATTAACCCTTGTTATATTGATGAAAAATTAAAATGGAAATGATCCAACCCGGAGGGAACTGTACATGTGGTTTGAGCACAAAATGTGATATTTTGTACATGTTAGTGGTCTGCTTAAGCCCAATATTTTTTAAATATGGTATTAGGAGGTATGCGCAAGCTGTAGAACCTCTATGTGTGAAAAAAATTAGTGCTTTAGGTAATTTATGATAATAAGCTAATACTCGTGTAATAAGGTTTAGGTGCTAATATAACTCGGTATATTTTAAGATGTTTCGGTTTTAATTGGATTGAAGTGGTTGAATTTGTAATCACATTTAACTATGTATGTAAATATGAGAATGTATATTAATAATTCGATTATGCATGTAATTGGTGTGTTGTTTAAAGAGCTATGGTCTAAATAAACATTTCTTTGACAATAACACTGCTGTTGCTACAATAAATTATAGGCTGTGTCCTCAGAAAGATTAACATTTTGACATTTGAACCTGTGCACTGCACATAGCTTTTTTCCACAAAAGGAATAGTATTGAGCTATCTTCCTGTAACCCAGCCCAAACATTTATACAATTTATTTCTACTTTCATTTCCTTTTGCTCCACACTCTTGAATTGTCATGTTAAATTATCACGCTAACACAATGTTATTTATTAAACAGCTCTACCAGAGTTAAACTCTAATGCAGAAAGAGCATATAATCCCCACAGCACAGACAAAAATATCAGGCATATAATGAATGTTACGAAAGGTAAATTTAAATGTAAGAAAATCTCTAACCAAAAGATAACTGTTATCTCATGAAGTGCACGCATTATGAAGTGCTGTGAAGGCATCAGTGGCAGCCGGCATGGCTCGTGGGTGTCGGGGAGGGCGCGGGGGTGGGTTGTGGGTGTGGTTTCAAGGGGGGTTATGCAGGGGGCCTAATATAAAAAAATTACATTGCCGCTGGGTCCTGCGTCTGTGCTCTTGTTCTCTTCGTGGAACTTGAAGACCAGAACGCACAGCAGCCCCCACTGACCAATTACAACACTGCAATGCAGTGTTGTGATTGGTAAGCACCCAGGCTCCCCAGACCAATCACAACGCTGTAATGCAGTGTTGTGATTGATTTTGAGTGTCCTGGTTCGACACTCAACCAGGGAATGGGAGCCTGGGCATGTTCTCCATGCAGGCTGTAATGTACCCTGCATGGAGAACGGGTAAAGTGCGCATGACTGGTTTGGGCGACCCCAGAGGGCCGACCGAACAGTCATTGCACATTTAGGAGTGGGCAAACCACTCCTCCCCTGCCCTGCTCCGAGAGCAGAGCAGCCATGCCCGCCCGCAAAGCAGCACGAAGCATTAAATGATAATAAAGCAAAATATTATCATTTTATGTTTCTACTACGCACTGCTTAAAAGCAACGGGGCGACGCTCATCCGCAGGAGCAGAGGAACCGCCACTTGAAGGCATAGTGATTGAAACAGCGACATAATTATGAAAGACCTACATTCATTTAAAAGTTTTGTTTCATAACATCGTGAGTGCGGTAAGATCAAAAGAAATGCAAACAGGGCAGGGCATCAAGCGCTTAGAAGCAGACAAACATACAGTGTGCTTAAAAACACATCACATCACAGCCACTGTCACTAAATGTATTTCTTCTGCTGTTCCCCCGGGTCACAGTTGCAATTATTTTGAAATGCATGAAGAGGAAGCATGGAGAGAGGAGTGCTGAGCCCTTGAGGTGGCTCACAAAGCATAAACCTGCGGGCGCAACAGCTCTTTTTAGCGAGTTCTCAGACAAGGCTGTTAAGACAGAACAACAGAAGTGAATAAGCCTGGGCAACCTTCCAGTTTTACGGTACAAAGATCACTGACAACCCCAACCAGGCACCAGCCACCTGTGCACCAATTACCCTGTTTGTTGCTTGTCCCTAGAACCAGCCTCATGTTTTATGCCTTCCCAATATCTATCCAGAGTCGCATCCGCATGTCACTCTTCTCCATGGACTGTAAACTTGACTTTGGTGAAAGGCATTCACTCCAATCAGGAGCAGCATGCAGCCCGGCAAAGACAGTCAGTCATAGTGGCAGCCCGGCATTCTGTTTGCAAGAAAACATTAAAAACAGACTGACATATAGTGTGAAGGGACGATCTTTTTCTGTGGCAAGTATGGAAAGGGAGACGTGCCTGCCCGTTCGTGGCGCGGGGAAAAACACGCAGGCCTTCAATGTACAGCGCCCAAAAAGACTATTTTTTCGGCTCCACTCAGCATCAGTGCGCCACCTCGTCTTATGTGAAGCAAGCGCTGAAAAGAGGTAAGCCCTGCAAAATGGCATCACTCTGTCAAATATATTCCATAAGGACTTACTCACATACAGCATTGGCCTGTTAGTGTTTACCTGTCTGATCCCAGTGTTGCCAGATTTTGAGACAATCTCAAGCCCAAAGCTGTCAAAGTTCAAGCTCAAATTCAGCCCAACGCAGACCAGTATTAGCCCAAAAAACAGCCCAAAGTTGCAATCCTCAAATGATGCAAAAACAGCCTTCAGGAAACATTCTGAGAGTAATTCTACTTTCTATTCAATATGCGTACAATTGGAGCATGTTTAATGGGAACCTATGCTCTTCTGCAGTCATGTTCAAATTCTGTTAATAACTACTGATTTTGAGGATCAGTCCCAACTATGACCTTCTAACTGGCACTTCAATCACCACAAATCGAAACCCGAACCTGGCATTGATGAATATCTTTACAAAACCCGACTACAGCCTGTCTTAAAGAAGTCTCAGAGCTGGAATGGTGGAACCCATTAAGTAATATTGCTTCTTAAACAGTATGTTTAATGGATCTCACAGGATTAACACCATAAAAACTATACACATGCAAAGAAACCACCCTAGGGGTAAAGCAATTCCAGCATGACTTGTTTGGAAAGCTGTGAGGGTATTCACAGTACAACAAGAGGTCCACTTCTGCTAGTTAAAATGTAAGAAGGCCGGGAAAGAGACAGTCAATTACTCTGACCACTCCATTACCCTTCACTCCAAAGTCTTTCAGCATGACCACTTCCTCTGGCACTAAATGTTATAAAGGGACCTATTCTGTTGCCTTTGTGTTTCAGCAAATACTAGACTAATGGTAGGTGTCTTGGCAAGAAGCAGCTTCCGGAGCAGATCGGAAAAAAGACCACTTGCCCAAAACCTTCTCTGGAACCCTCCTCTAACATCTCAACACTAATGCTCCCTCAAGTTTGGTAACACCGTCATCGCTCAACTTGACCCATTCCATTCCCCTTCATCATTGGCGCTCTCCACTTACCTGTGCAATCTAATCGAGCTTTGCAGCTCTTTTACACCTACCAACCACCCAGGGAATACAGTGGGGCAGGTGCTAAAACTCTTTGAATTATGTCCTCAAAGGTTCCTTTGTTCATATCTTTGAGATCAGGTATGGGGAATTTCCCGAAACACAATTATAGAGGTTTATCAAAACATGCACATGACTTAGAGTAGGCTGCACTCAGAGAAAGGGTGCATGTAGAAGGTGAGGGGAAGGCATTCAAAGAACATGGGTGGGGCATTACAAGCAACATAAGGGGGCCAATCTAGGGAGAAATGAGGGACACTTTTGCCCAGTGGTCATGAGGGAATTCGAGGAGAAAGTCATGGGGGGGGGGGTCTATGACTTTCTCCTCGAATTCCCTCATGACCACAAAAGTGTCCCTCATCTCTCCCTAGACACTCTCTCACATACATTTAATTTGTTTTAGAGCACTAGTAAAGGCTGACTTTCCTAATAAGAATGTATATATACCCAAAGAAACCCTTTTCAGCAACATTGGGAATAGATAATGAAAGGCTGGGGGGAAAAAACTTAACGTCCTAACATATTTTATGCAGTTTGAAAGCAGCTCTTTGATGACTGTCCGTAACAGTCCCTGTTCTATTGGAGTTGCATCTTATCAACTGCGGTGACATTATGATCCCTGTGACAAAAGTAGTAATCTACTCAGCCATCCACATAAAATACAGATCAGTGATCTGCACTGTACAAGTTCTTTGTCCCTCTGTGCTACTTTATGGCAAGTGAAAACTGCCACTAGAAAAAACTCTGATTACTTTCCCTAGCAGGAACATTAATCACAAGAGTCATCTTGACATGTTTAATGCTGCCAGAAAAATGGATGCACAAGGAAATCTGATGCAAGTGTTTTTAAATTATAAGTTATTGCTAAACATAGCCATCTCCCCCACCCCCCTGGAGCTTAGCGCCCACTCTCCAGGTCAGCGCTCAGTGCGGCTGCACCAGTCACACTGCCCTAAAGCCAGCCCTGGGTATCTGCACTGCTTTAATTTGAAAAAAGAGTATAACTGCACTGCTCAGCACTGGTGAAATAGTTTTAATTGGATAGTACCTGCACTAGTGATAAGTATTATGGGATAGTGAGTGCAAGCACTCAGCATTTTCCTTTAAAGGGAGGCTTTAAGAGACTTAATATATTTATTTTGGATATGAGTGCAGCTAAAATATAAATGGCCTCAAGATGCCATGGAGCAGTACTTCAAAAAAATGCATTCACCTCCACTGTCTAACACCCGTTTCATCAAGCCATTCCAAATAAAGAAACCGATTCACCACTCTCCCCTAGGTTTAGACAAAGAAAAGTAGGTGCTTGTGAGCACCGTGTAGACATACAACACTCCTATGGTTTCCATCTTTCCGAAAGAAAAATACTGGGCATTTTTTGTTGCTTTAAGTGTCAGTAAAGGTGCAGGCATGATGATAAATAGGACTTTAAATGAAATAAAATATATTTATGCGTAATATTAATGTTCTGCATTTGTTGCCTTTAATTATTAGTCAAGGTTGATCAACACAGCTTCGGAACACATTTAAAATACATTTCTCTTTATATTTGCTTTTTGAAGTATGTACAGATGAGAGTTAAAAATACCGGCTATAGGTGACTTTGCTTACTTGTGTACCTGCAAGACATCTAAATACCAGTGGTGCCATAGAAAACCAGCCAGGTGGCAGCGCTAATCACTGCACTCCTTCGGCTGCAGCTGTGATATTATAGGAGACCTGTGCTACAAGAAGGCTAAGGCCAATGCTGGCATCGGCAGCAGCATGGAAATCATACTGGTTGTATGCAGCAGTCAGCTCCAGCCTTCATTCTCAGCTCCAGATATGTTGCCATTGTTTTGCCACCAACCTCCAGTGGCTGAGCACAGCCATTGTCACCTTTCCTCTTAGGCGGGCCTTTATGCACGACCAGCAAGGTAGAAGGAGACTTTTTTTTCAGACTTGGTGACAGAGTTGCTCCCAAGCGTGAACCACGATTCTCCTCCAGAAAACCAGTCTCAAAGCTCATTGGAGGACTGGACACACACTGGGCATGAGCAGGCATCCTGATTTTCTTCAAGCAGGGCCGTCATTTGACGCGTTTTCATGCGCTGAAATGCCGGGCCCTGGGGGAAGCACAGTCACAGACTAGTCTTACCCCGGGGTCATTCGCGCAGGGATAGGACAGGCAGGGTAAGGGGAGGAGTTAGGTGGGGGGTATAAGGCACAGGGGAGGAAGGAAACTTCCTCTTCCTGTTGCCTGACACCATCGGGAGGGTTGTTTAGCGAAGGAGAGCGGAGCGTAGCATCGAGTTTAGTTTAGGCAGGCAGGAGTGCATTTGTTAGTTGGGCGTCGGGAGCTGCTTGCCGGCAGCTGGTTTCACTGCACGCTTGTTGCGTGTCACCCGGCCATGTCGGGAGTAACGTCTGAGGAGGTGCCCGCGGCCTTGCTGCTGTTGGCCCGCGCGGGCAGGGAGGACCTGCTGCAGCCGGGGGTGTTAGGCCAGGCACGGGTGGGGGCCGTGAGGGCCTCGCTCGCGACCTCGGCCGGGGTCGCGGCGGCGGTCCTGGCGTGCCAGGACGACGCCCCTCTTGGTCGGGGGCAGGTGACCGAGCGGAGGGGGGGGCGGAGCGCCCAGAGACTCAGCGTGGGGCGGGAAGCGCAAGAGCCTGCCCCCGCATGTCTTCCCTCCGCTCCAGTTCCAGCCTGGGGCCTCTGGAGCTGTGCTTGGGGACGTGGAGCCTCCCACGACGCGGCCCGTGGACGTCCGGGTCAGGTGTGCTTGGTTGAGGGGGCGGGCCCTGGTGATATGCCTGCCACCTCGTCTGAGGGCACTGCAGAAGATGATGGGGTGGGCCTGGGTCCTGGGGGGGGCAGGCAGTGGTGCAGGGTCCTGGGCATGGCTTGGCAGGGGGTCCTGCTTTGGAGGGCGTGGGGCAATGGGATGATGCCCCCATTGATTTGTCCACCAGTTCTAGGAGACCTACTCCTGCCCCTGAGGGGCGGGAGGCGGCCAGGAGGCCAGAGGGCCCCTGGGAGCTAGGTGGGCCTGGGCCCCTGGGGGGGTGGCCCCCGGGGCCGGTCCTGGGGGTGGTTCATGCCACCGAGGGGGGACTTTATGGGCTACTGCCCGCTCCCGCCTCCCCAGATTTGGGGGGCCATGTCGTGGGAAGACAGGGCCAGGGAACATAGGATATTGGAGCAGATTCAGGAGGCCAGGTGGGCGGAACAGACGATGGCCAGGGTAGGTGCAGTGTGGGGGACTGAGTTGGAAGGGCCGCCTACCCCGACCTCGGAGGAGGAACGGGCGGCGGAGTTGGAGGAGGCATAGAAGCGCGCAACAGCTAGGAAGGCGTCAGTTGAGAGACCTGTGAGCAAGGTGCTAGGGGTAGGGACGGTCTTGATGGCTTTGAGGCCCGATGGTGACGGGGCCCACTTAGGCCGGAGCGACCTGAGGGGTGGGAAGGGATCCAAGCCGGCGGCTGTCGGCAGAGCCCGGGGGTGCCTAGAGGGGCGCAAAACTGCCCTGAGACGCAGGCCTGAAGCAGTAGGGCAGTCCGCGGCGGCTGTCCCTCCTTCGCGGGCCGGGGCACCGGCGGCGCTTGTCTCGAATGTGTCGCGTGTGTCAGTGGGAGTGCAGAAAGGTGTGAAGAGGGCTGTGAAAGACGTTTTGAGTGCGCCTGAAGAAGTGGAACCAGTGTTGGAATTAGATTATGGTGACCAGAGTGATGAGCTTTAGGAGGGGGAGGTGCGGGATGACGCAGCAGGCAGGGTGGACAACAGCGAGATTGGTGTTTTACAGGCCCCCGATGACGGCGAAAGGCAAGGAAAAGGCGGTGGCGGCTAAGGTGTTGACGCCTGCAGGACGGCCCCGGGAGCTGCGGCCCGCAGTCACAGGTGAGGGGCCTTGGTGGTCGGCCTGGGATGACGGTCCAAAGGGGGGTAGGAAGAAGACGTGTAGGTCGGTGGGTGTGGGGGAGGGGTCGATCCGGGAGCCTGAGACGCCAACGGGTGACCCAACTGTGGATGGTAAGAAGGTGGATGGTAAGTCGGTGGCTACGGCCAGGGTACAGACGGACAAAGGGGACGACAAGGACGGTAAGGGAGTGACACTGCCGAAGAAGCTCCAATACATGGGTCTGGCGATGCCTTTGGGGTCGCATTTATCTGAGAAAGTAAGGACAAGGATTTGGAAACACAAGTTTGTAGATGTCTTTAAGCTCTTGCATTGGGAGGTCCAGGCCAAGGAGGGCTCGGAGGAGGAGGAATGGGAGCTGACTGGCGGCCCAGGGTCCCGGTGACCATGGAGAACTGGACTTCGGCATTCTTGATATATGCCAGTATTTATTGCGAGAAGTACTTGGATAGGGCTATCGCCTTGTTGAAGTATATGGACATCATTCGCAAGGCTCAAATGCAGTTTGGGGGGTTTGCATGGTTGAGCTATGATGAAGAGTTCAGGGCCAGAGTCAGTGCGAACCCTGAGAAGAACTGGGGGGAGGTGGACCAGGAGCTCTGGGTGCAATGGATGGCTTCCACGCATTCTACCGCATCAACACATACGGCCAGCGGTTTGCCGGTGGCATATCGGTCTTTTCCGCCGCGTCCCGCCCACGGCGGGCGGGGGGAGGTGCGGTGCCCAGTACGATTACGGCTGGTCAGCCCAGTAAGCCAGGGGGATACGTGATGGGGGCCTGTTGGAGCTACAACAGGGGGTACTGTTCCAGATATCCCTGTAAGTTTAAACACGAGTGCTCCAAGTGCAGCGGGAAGCATGCCCTCACACAATGCCTTGCACTTGTCATCCCCTCGGAGCAGTGGCAGAACGCCAAGGGTCGGGGCCACCCTGGACTGAAGGGCGCCTACACCGGTTAGGGTGGAGGCGATGGCCCCGTGGCTCTCGTGTTACCCAGACCAGGAGGCGGCGTAGCAGCTTTTCTGGGGTTTCACTGAGGGCTTTCGGGTAGGCTATCAGGGTCCCAGGGTGCGGAGGTGGGCTGACAATTTACGGTCTTGCAAGGAATTGCCTGGGGTGGTGTCTGCTAAGTTGCTGAAGGAGGTTGAGGAAGGTAGGGTAGCCGGCCCGTTTACTGACTGGCCTTTGGAGGATCTGATTGTTTTTCCCCTGGGGGTGGTGCCTAAGAAAGAGGAGGGGGAGTTTTGGATGATTCACCACCTCTCGTGGCCGGAAGGCCAGTCATATAACGACTTCATTGCAGAGGAGGACTCCAGGGTGCTTTATGCGTCCGTGGATGATGCGATCCGTTTGGTGAGAGTGTGTGGGCTGGGGGCCGAATTGGCGAAGTGTGACATCAAGTCGGCCTTCCGTCTGCTGCCCATCCATCCCGCTGATTTTTCGCTTCTGGGGATGAAGTTTGGGGGGGCCATCTACGTGGACAAGGTTTTGCCCATGGGGTGCCTCATCTCATGTGCCCTGTTTGAACTCTTTAGTACTTTCCTGCAGTGGGCGGTGGTGAGGCTTAGTGGGTGCCGTGAGGTCACACACTATTTGGATAATTTCCTCTTCCTGGGAAAGGCGGCTCGGGAGACTGCGGCAGGGCCCTGTCGCGGTTTCAGGAGATGGCTTTCCACTTCGGTGCTCCTTTGGCTCCCGAAAAGACGGCTGGCTTCCAGCTGTTCTTTGACGTTCCTGGGAATTGAGTTGGACTCAGTGCAGTGGCGGGCGCTCCTTCCAGGTGCCAAGGTGACTGAAATACTGTTGTGTCTGCGGTGGGCGATCAGGGAGAAGCGGATCGCTTTGAGAGCGGCGCAGAAGCTATTGGGTTTCTTGAACTTTGCGTGTAGGGTGGTCAGAGCAGGACGGACGTTCTCCAGGCAGCTCGGCATGGCCATGTCGGGGGCGGTGCTTCCACACCACAGAGTCAGGATTTCCATGGGGGTGCGGGCAGACCTGAGGACCTGGATATCATTCTTGACGGGCTTCAACAGTGTTTCTTTGGACTTTGATGAGGAAAGGGCGATTTGGCAATGTCAAATCTTTTTTGATGCAGCTGGGTCAGCGGGGTTTGGCATTTTCTGGGATGGGAGGTGATGTGCAGAGAGTTGGCCTGAGCACTGGTTGAAACAAGGGAGGAGCATTGCTTTTCTGGAATTCTTTCCTCTGCTGGTGGCGCTGGAGGTTTGGGGGAGTGAGTTTCAGAATAGATCCGTGCTTTTCCACGTCGACAACATGACGGTGGTGGAGCTGGTGAATCGCCAGAGAGCTAGGGACCAGAGAGTGCTGCGTTTGTTGCGAAGGTTCATGTTGGCTTGCCTGCATCTGAATGTGGTGTTTAGGGCTAAGCATGTCCCTGGGGCAAATAATGACATTGCGGATGCTTTGTCTCGTTCGCAGTGGCAGCGGTTCCGGCACCTGGCACCGGGAGCGGATATGTGCAAGACTGAGCTGCCGGACGGCATCTGGGCCTTGGGGGAGTGAGGATGATTGGCCTGGTGGAGCGTTCAGTTGCTGATACCACAAAGAAGACTTATCGGCTGGCATGGTCAGAGTTTGGTGCATTCATGGGGTGGAGTCAGGAGTCAAGTCTGTGTGACCGATCTGAGGTAGAACAGGGCGTTAAGCGTTTTGTGCTGTGCTGTATAGATAAGGGATTGACTGCGGCTACAATATCTGGCAAATTGGCAGGGATCTCCTTTTATTGTACTTTGTTTCTGGGGGTTGATCCTACGAAAGATGGGATTGTGAGCAGGATGCTCCGAGGTTGGGGTAGGGAGCGTAGGATGGGGGAGGGTAATCAATTTTCTCAAGGTACCATCTGTGACAGGCTATCTGTGCGCAGATACCAGGCTGAGGTAGACAGTAGTTTGACTCACTCAGATCACAGATGTGTGTGCACCTGTGTTCATGTGTAACCACCACAGACCCTCTTATCACAGCTAAATAGCAGCAGACCTTATTTTATGCAAGCAGGCACTAACAGTTAAAATTCAAAACCAATTTATAGAAACTGACAGAGTCAGGCTCAAACAGCACCACTTACACACTGCATACATACAAAAACCGGGTGATCCCAATTCAAACAATGTACATGGTTTAAACAGGTCAGAACTCGCTCTCTGACAGGCACAAAATAACTCTGAGGTAAAAAATCACCAACGTTGAAAAGTATGCATTACACTATCATCACACATTTTGGAGTAAAAATGGAATAATGTTTATAATCACCCTTGGGAAAATATCAGTATGAAAGTGGAAAGCATTCACAAGTACAAATTACAATCAGCAGCGAACTCACTTTTAGGAGAAAAATCGTATTCTTTTTATTTGTTTTTATTAGTTTTCAATGACATAACAATGTAAATCATTCAGAGACAGACATTGCAGATTGACTTCACACATGATCCTCAGTACATGCAGAAGAGGTTAAAAAATGAAAGTGGAGCATTCACCCCATTTCAAATGTGCTCATAAAACTCACCCGAACAGGCAAGTGGCGCGATCTTCCTGTCCTCACTCACAATGATACTTGGGAAGGATCGAGGGGGCAAGTATCACTAATGTAAGGAAAGTCCAGGTCCACCAATCAACACTCGATCCCATGGCAGTGCACATGTCTAGGGTGAGGGCAGAGTGTAGACACAAAGTGTACAGAGAGAATATTTCAAACATTTGTACTCGTAAATTGTTGCACTAGTGGATCGTCGTTGGTAAGAGCAGGAGATGTTGAGGGAGTTGTATTAAGGTATTGTTTTAGGGGATCCCAGATGTCTCTGGGGCGAGACCTCAAGGGGAGCAGTTCTGGCTATTACTTAATTGCTCTTGACAATATGTTAGAATGGAGAGCCAATTTAACTAATTTAAACTTCGGCGCTCTGCCTCTGCCCCATCTGCAGGCGACCCGTGTTTAGCCATCAGCAAGGCAATAGATAAGAAGCGACAATTAGGTTTTGCTATTAAAGCAGTGTAGCCCAGTAAGGCCACTAACTGGGAGGGTTCCAATGAAATTGCTGTCATCTGTTCTAGAGCCTCATAGCTCTGTCTCCAATCATCATTAACTGCAGGGCAGTCCCAGGCCAGGTGGAGAAAATCTGCTCCAACAGAGCCGCACCTATCTCATCGCTCCGAGTCCCTCATTTTATATTTATGCATTTTGACAGGGGTATAATATAAACGATGCAGGAATTTGAAGTGAGTAATGTGGAGCCGGCTACTGGCAGATATTTGTTCCATTTGGAGGCAATAGTAAGTCCAGTGTTCTTCAGTGAGCTCGAACCCAGCTCTGTGTTCCAGTGATCCTGAGAGGGGCAGGGAGCTACCACTTGCTGTGTGCGTATGGTGTGTTGGAGTCTGGAGACGACATGTCCTGGAGAAGTGGCCTGTAGGACTAAGTGTAGGGGGGTCAGTGTAGGGAGCTACTGAGGGAAAGTTGGGGATATGTGACGGACACCCTGCCTAAGATGCACACACAGGAATACGTCTAAAGGAGAGGGTTGAAGATCGAGGAAGATCTGCTCTAGTGATTTGAATCCTCCATTGAAATAAAGACCGCCCCAAGTGGCGATTCTTGTTGGCTCTAGTAGTTTAGGGAATCCTGTCTCTTGCAATAGTGCCATGTGGGGATGATATGACAGCGGAAGTAATGGGGAGTAAAGCAAGCCTCCGCGTAATAGCGCAAGAATGTGGTGCCAAGCTTGTCTCTTGGCTGAGAGGTGGTGTTAGACGGACCGGGAGGGTCGGCCGAGGACAAGGGGAGAGGCCTCCGGGGAGAGCCGTCTCCAGCGATCGTACAGACAAGTAACTTCCCCCCCACAGATGTACACCACACAAGGATAAGGTTCAACGTTACTTTATAAGCAATTCTTCAAGTACGGTGCAATGGTACAAGGAGGTCTGGACTCAGGGGTCCCCTCTAGGCTAGTCTCTTAGGTTGGGAAAAGGGTAGCGGGACAGTCTCGTTACCAATCTGGTAGATGAAAGAGCTCACAATCCTCGAGCTCGGCGTTCTAGATGATCGGGCCGCGGCGGAGCCAGCAGGTCCCGGGATGGTTGAAGGTAGCGACGGTCCGCGGCGGAGCCAGCAGGTCCCGATGAAGGTGGTGGTTACAATCGGTCCGCGGCCACGCCAGCAGGTCCCGACGACGATGAAGGTTTCAGAAGGTTGCGGCAGCGCCAGCAGGCAGGTCGATAGTTCACAAGGCAGGGCTACGGCAGCGCCAGTAGTCCGTCAAGGATGAGTTCTTCACTGCGTCTCTCGACTCCAGGATACAACTGCCTTCCTGCTCTGGAGCTGCCCCAGTTATAGGTCTGGCGCCCTTTGATGTCCGGACCCTCGCACTTGGAGGTCGGGAGGTCCAGGATGAGGGAGTCCAGACACCCAGCAGGGGGGTGGAGCCAGCGCCTCGGGAAGCTGGGGCGATCGGCACCTGGCGGGGGTAGAGCCATCGACACCTCTTTCTCCCATTGACCTGCCAAGTAGTTGTAATGGCTGCCCTTTTCTGGCTCTTTTAAGAGGGAGAATGATGGAGAGTGACTCCAGCCTATCACCCCCATAGCATAGGGATTAGGACTATAGACAGGACCCCTGCCTTCCATATATTAGAGCATTTTCGTGTCACTTTCCTTAATGTAGGGCTTATGAATTTAAGTTAGGGGATAGATACATAAGTACTAATCATGATTTGCCCATTTGCTAACGTGTTAGGATATTTTCCATGGAGTTACGCATATTGCGGGCCCTGTAGGCCTTAAACGAGACAGACTCCATTTTGCTTTCTGCCTGGTAGCTCGAGAAGGCTTTCTAGGTCAAGTGTAGTGTTTTAGTTTTAAGCTGTTGTTCGCTTGGAGAGAACCGGCTCAGGCTGGCCCTTATCGAAGGAATGTATTTTTCTCCACTCCGAAGACACAACTTCAGGCCGGCCGGCTGGGAACGTGTCCTTGGTACGGGGAGGTACAAGAATTTGGTGGGCGGCAGGTGGCTGGCCGTAACTTTCCATGAAGGAACGGGCTTTGATATTAGCGAAGGTGTTAGTCAGTTGTTAGTTAGTCCGTAGGCGGCATCTAGCCGTTAGCATCTCTGCCATTAATTATTTCATGGCGGACAGTCGCCATCTTTGAAGTCCGAGAAAGATTTAAGACCGAAACTCTCTGAGAAAGACTGAAGGAGAATTAGCGCGGAGCGCACTGGCACAGAGAGAGAGAGAGAGACGGTAGCTAATAACCAGCAAGGTTCCGGTGGCCTGGAGGGAAGCAGACGAGGTTGAGCCTAGCGGTGCAGACGTGTACTTGTGACGGCTGGGGCGTGACTGCGAGGCGAGCCAGGACACAGAGACGAGAAGGGAACCTAGATGACTGCCGAGCCCAGACTTCATGTTAACAAGGTGATCTCCGCCCTTTTCCCAATTAGCGCGCATTCTAATCTTTACCTTTTCTTTACAGAAATTATGTTGCATAGTAATGTGATATGTGTTTATTGTTAATAAATACCCTAGTTCTTATAGAACCAACGTGTGCCTTGTGTTCCTGTTCAATCTTGGTAAATGGACCTCCTAGTCGAAAGTTGTTTATGTGAACGGATGTGAAATCCCGATCAGGTAAATAGTGATCGAACAAAGAGGGAGTGAGTGGACCTTTAATGCCAAGAATAGGAGGTACATCATATAATTTGGGAACCATATTAAAAGTCATTATTATAGTTTTATCCCAAGTAGATAACTGAGACATTGTCCCGATAATTGCTCATAGGAATGTGGTCGTCGTTGATATGCGGCGTTAGTGAGAACGTTGGGTAGGATACCAGCGTGGATACCCACAGGATTGTGGCTTGCATAAGTGAGAGCGTCAGGGAGGATACTGGCGTGTAGATCTACCGGATTGTGGATCGTTTGGAAAGGGGAGCATTGGGTTCTGCAGGCCCATGTGTAGACGCACCGGATTGTGTGTCATATCTGCCCTAGGGTAGACCGGTCTGGGTCGGGGTGGCCGCGAGACCAACTGATGTGAATAAGATATTGTAGAGAATCTATGCATGTGTATTGCTATTCCCCATCCTTAGGTGCGACCTGTATATACCTATATATCTATCCATATTCATTGTGAATACGTTCTAAGGAGGGAGGTGAGTACGTTTTGGCTGGGTTATAGGGGCCCCTGGGGGCTGATCCCATCTAAGCGGGAAATCCGGCCATTACATCTGGCGTCACAAACTGTTTCCGAAGCCTGTGTGCGCTGTATTGTTTTGATCTTGTTGGTTTGCGCTCGGCTCGTACGTATAATATTTTGTGTATAATTGTATATATAATTTTTGTGTGTCAATATGTTTGCGAAAAAATCGCCGTCGGTTTTCAAGTTACCGATTCAGATTCCCGGCTGGGAGTGTACGCCCTACGAGGCTTTGGCCCGTGAATGGGCTGATTCTACTGGTTTGAGTGAAAATTGGTCTTCTTGTTTAGAGCAGGCGGAGCCTGCCGATGTGGTATCGTGCTTACAGAAGGCGCCAGTAGTGAAGGGTGATGAGCTTCCTATTTTAGGACGCAGAGGTTGGATTGTTCTTAATGCATACAGGATACTTCATGAGAGATTTGTTCTGTTACAAAGACAATTTAAGGACATGGAAGGACAGTGTGTTGAGTTGCAAAATGCGCATACTCTTTTGAGTTGTCAAAATAAACTGCTTGCCGACAAACTTGAAACATATCAGACCATAGCCGAAAGAGCTGCGGTCCGCATTGCACGATATAAGTACAAACATCGTCGTGGTCGTGTATCGTCACGGAAAGTGCGTCTGGTTGTAGCAAAAGCAGGAATGGATTGGAACCCTGATGAGTGGGATGGTAATATCTGGGATTCAAATGCTTCGGACTCCTCGGCTGAGGAGGGTGATAAGCGCGAGTCTTCTCGCTCCGGACGTGATTGTAAATCTGCTTCATGTACTGATACGGGTCCTCACAGCGACCGTGCTCGTTCTTCCCGTTCGGATGACGTGTCTTGCCCCGATTGTTCTGCTAAATCTAAGATGCTGGCTTCCTTGGAAGCTCTTCCTGAGGTTTCTGCTCACCCTGTGTTTCGACGCAAATTACAACAAGCCCCTGGTAATCCGGCTGGTATAGCTTTAGACTGTATTGAAGATTTTACTCAGCAGGAGGTTAGTGACATTTTACAACGATTTCGACAACGGCCTGGTGAGGCCTTGCTTACCTGGATGGTGCGCCTTTATGAACTTGGCGCTGCCGGTATTATGCTCGATGCTGTTGATTGCTTACGGTTTTGCTCTTTGAGTTCTGATTCTACGATTCAAGATCATTTTCGAAACTATAATGGTGCTGGTCAAATTACTTTGCTCCAGCTTGCGTCTGACGGCTGTAATCATAAATATTCAACTGAATCTGATTGGCCCACTGATGACAAACCATGGTACACTTTGCGCGATGCGTCGCAACGTTTAAAGGAGGAAGTCATGAAAACGGCTATCTTTCTTAGTACTGCTGATAGATTGCTGGATGGTCTTTTAACATCTTCTGTGCGCAATCGCATTATCCGTTCTTCGCCTGTTGCTTACAAGCAGGTTATGATGACTTTGTTGATTAATCAAACTGGCAATCCTTTGTCTGCTGTGCTCGAGTCTGTTCGTCAACTTGGTGAGCTGGGTGAGTGGTTTAAACCTGAGAGACAATCTCGACCTGAGGGCCGTACTGGTGGGGACTATAAGTTCTCTAGACGTGACATGTTTCTTGCTCTCATTGCTGATGGTGTCAAAAGGGAGGACATTGACGGTGAGCCTAATAATCGCTTATGGGACATGTTTCGTAAGCGTGGTTTGGATCGAAAGGAGGGTGCCCGTCGTGTGCGTAAGAATGAGTATGACCGTGGTTCGGATGACAGTGGTGATGAGAGGCGACGTGTGAATTCTGATCGCAGTGATGATCGGCGTTATGAACGTGATGCGTCCCCTCGTCGTAATGGCGGGAGGGAGAGAGAGGATGACCGTGAGAGGGGGAGAGATGATCGTGTTTCCAACCGACAAAAAGAGGAAAGGAGTTATTCCCCTGAGATGAGAAAAAGAGAAGATCGTAACAGACTTTCTGACCGTAATTCACAATTTTTTGAACATGACAATAATCCGTTTCGTACTGGAGATGGATATGAACAAGATATTTTGATACCAAAGAAAACTGAGAGCATTTACCCTGATTTGTCTTGGTTGACGGAACGCAGGAATAATGACTAGGAAATAGGTCAAGCTCCGGTACACAAGTGGGCTCACAGAGACAACAGACCCTATGTAGATATTGAGATTTTTTGGAAACATCGTAATATCCAAAGGGCCCGAGCATTAGTTGATACTGGGGCGGAGGCCACTTTAATTCATGGTAAATCAAAGAAATTTAATGGACAGTCTTTCACAATTACTGGTTTGGGTGGTAAAGAGACACCCGCAGTTCAAACTGCACTTGAAATTAAAATTGGTAGGATTCCTCGTAGAGAATACTCTGTGTTAGTTGTACCACTTTTGGAATATATAATTGGAATTGACATTTTAAAAGGAATGACTTTGCATTTGGATGATGGTTGTTATCAATTTGGAACTAGACAGTATATTTCGACCAGACCCGTTCGGGTTGGCCGTTTGCGAATGCCACCTATCGAAATTCCTTTAGCCACGAAAGTGGTTTCTCAGAAGCAATATCGTATTCCAGGTGGTCATGAAGAGATTACTGCTACGATTCAGGATTTGGTTGACGCGGGAGTCATAACTCCGGTCACGTCTGCTTGGAATAATCCCGTTTGGCCCGTGCGCAAAAGTGACAATTCTTGGCGCATGACTGTTGATTATCGAGAATTGAATAAAAACACACCTAAATTGACTGTTGCAGTGCCTGACATTGTCACGCTAATTCAGAGAATTCAAAAGCATCCAGGTACGTGGTATGCTTCTATTGATATTGCTAATGCTTTCTTTTCAATTCCGATTGCCCCCGAATGTCAGGAACAGTTCAGTTTTACGTGGAATGGACGTCAAATGACGTTCCGGAGTCTTCCTCAAGGCTATGTGCACAGTCCTACGATCTGTCACCGGCTGGTGGCGGAGCATTTGTCTGAAGTGCCTATGAATCCACAAGTTCAGGTGTGTCATTATATTGACGACATTTTGATTCAAGGTGAAACGCAAGACCAGGTACAGTCCCATTTAGATCAGATTCTTGACTGTTTGCGAGCGAAAGGTTGGGAAATTAATCCTGACAAATTACAAACTCCATCCCAAAATGTGAAATTTTTAGGAATTAATTGGCATGAAGGTCACAGAGAAGTGATCCCACAGGTGAAGCGAAAAATACTTGATTTTGCAGTTCCTAGGAACAGGAAAGAGGCTCAATGTTTTATTGGTTTGTTTGGCTTTTGGCGTCAGCATATTCCCCATCTGAGTCAGATTCTGGCTCCATTATATCGAATCACTCGTAAAAAGAATGCGTTTGAATGGGGTGAGTCTCAACAGAATGCTTTTAATTTGGCTAAGGAAGCTATTCAGTATGCTTTGGATTTGTGGCCTGTGAGTGAAGGTGATGTGGACTTGAATGTGTCCGTGGAAGGTCTGTATGCCAATTGGAGCCTGTGGCAAAAGCAGGGCAGACAAAAAGTGCCATTAGGTTTTTGGACCAAAAAGTTACCTGAGGCTGGTGAGCGTTACTCACCCTTTGAGAAACAATTACTTGCTTGTTATTGGGCTTTGGTGGATACCGAGCAACTGACCCTAGGCCATGCTGTGATTTTGAGGCCTGAAATTCCCATTATGCAGTGGGATTTGAGTTCACCGAAGTCCCATCGAATTGGACATGCTCAGGAGGCGAGTGTGATTAAATGGAAATGGTACATTCAGGACAGGGCACGTGTAGGTCCGAAAGGTGTGGCGGTTTTACATGAGCGAGTGGAGCAGGCGCCCTCCAATGAGACTGAAAGCGATTGTTCGGTACCCGTGGTGCAGGAGTCTCCCGTTAAGTGGGGTAAATCATTTGATGATCTGTCCGTGGAGGATAGAAAACATGTGTGGTTTACGGATGGTTCAGCGAAGTTTATCGGTGACAAAAGACATTGGAAAGCTGTTTCTTATAACCCGATCACGCAGAAATTATTGAGTACGACTGGAGATGGTAAGAGTAGTCAGTATGCTGAACTCTATGCAGTTTACCAAGTTTTAAAACAGGAATTGCCTGGCACATGTCATATTTTCACTGATTCCTGGTCCACTGCGAATGGACTGGCGGTATGGTTACCAACATGGCATTCTCATAATTGGGAATTGCATTCAAAAGAATTGTGGGGAAAGGAATTATGGCAAGAAATTTGGGAGTTGCTCCCGCAGAGTACTGTAACAATCTTTCACGTGGATGCTCACACTCCAATTGACTCCCTTGATAAATTCTTCCATAACATTGCAGATGAAAAATCTAAAATTGCTGAGGCAGTGGTGGACATGCAAGATTCTGATTTGGCGGGATTGGCGAAGTGGGCCCACCAGAAAGCAGGACATTTTGGAGAGAAAGCCACTAGCAGGTGGGCTGCCGATAGAGGAATTCATATTCCTTTTTCTTTAATAAAAGATGTCATTCTACATTGTCCCATTTGTCAGCATTCTAGGAAAAAGGAGGTGCCTCAAATTGTTCGAGGCCACTTGCATCGAGGTAAATTGCCCGCTCAAATTTGGCAGATTGACTATATCGGTCCGCTCCCTATGAGCAGAAATTGTCAATATATTTGTACAGTTGTTGACACTTATAGTGGCCTTCTGGTCGCTTTCCCTTGCAAGAATGCTACCCAAGTGAATTCCATTAAAACCCTGGAGCTGCTTATTCTGTACTATGGTGTCCCATTCCAAATTCAATCAGATAACGCATCCCACTTTCGTGGAAGATTGGTGCAGGAATTCTGTGCGGAAAATAATATTGATTGGGTGTTTCACATTCCATATTACCCACAAGCTTCAGGACTGATTGAGAGAATGAATGGTTTGTTAAAAGAACAATTGCGCAAATTGACTGGTGACCGATACAAGAATTGGAAGGATGTTTTGTTTCAAGCTATATTGATTTTGAATAATCGCCCTTTGTTACATGCTGAATCCCCGTTGATGCGTTTGTTTCCTCCAAATGTTGATGTAAAGCCTAATTCTCTATCCAACACTGTCATGTATTGGGAAATTACCCCCGGAGCTTTGGCTCCATGTAGAGCGACCCCAGGTTCCGCAGGCCTAGACCTGCATGCTTTAAAGGATGCAAACTTACCAGGAAAAGACCGAATCATTGTTGAAACTGGCATTGGTGTCTTTATACCTGCCGGTAGTTTTGGATTAATTGCCCCCAGATCTGGCCTGGCCCTGAAAGGCGTACAAGTGCTCGGCGGAGTAATTGACAGTGACTATCAGGGAGAGATTAAGGTTCTCCTGCTTAATAGCAGTGCGACTGACTTATTGATTAAAAAGTCTGACCGTGTTGCTCAGTTATTGATTATGCCTGTCTTCAGTGGTGAGATCAAAAAAGGCTCTGCCCCAACGTTACTAACTGTGCGAGGACAAAAAGGCTTCGGATCATCTGATCTTCCTGGAGCTAAAATATGGGTGCAATCGCCTAAAAATCCTCCTGAACAGGCTGATATTATTGCGACCGGTCATGACAACACCGTTTTGGTGATGAAGCCAGGGAAAGATGGCTGGGATGCTGTCCCAGCTGATAAATGTTATTTACGAGAATGATTAAGGCCTGTATTTGTATTCTTTCAGATCATTCTCTGGACTGCTGCTGCAGGATGTGTCGGCGTTGGACTCCTTTTAGCCTGCTACGCCGGGAGAGGAGAGGATCCACCGACGCCGGTTGATGGGAGAATCCGAGTTCCACGGTCTGCGTGGATGACTTCCTCTAACTTTTGGATTACACTCGCAAAGCGAGTGACGAACTCTCCACATTTCTGTCTTACCCCAATGAGGTCTGTCACTGACATCTTAGCGACCTGTTTGGTTGCCGTCCCTGCATCTACCGAGACTTTGCGACATATTTTTAATATCTCGAATGCCCGACCAAATGTTATTCTGGGCGACTTTGCGGCCCATGAATTTTGTCCCTCATGTACTGCTCTTCCTGACCTCGATATCCCTATTCATTCCCGGATTACTACTTTTAATATTACCCCTGGGGACCTATGTTTTATAATGACATGTGATCCTAAAGCTATCACCGAATGTATCAAGCTAAAAATACAGGCTGCAACTTCTTTTTCAGCTCATCAACGATTGCTGTGTTTAAAGAGACTTCCGAATTTATGTCTTTCTGTGAATAATAATATGACATGTAAACGTTTATTAGTCGCCCCTAGTTATTATCGTTCCATGTTATTGCCAGCTGGATGGCTCTTTTCTTGCGGAAATTCATCTTGGCCTTATATTCCTGCAAATATTTCTGGTGGCCCATGTGCCATCACTAGATTGAGTTTATTAATGTTTTCCTCACATCCTAACTCACATTCCCGTATTGTACGTGATTCAATGTCATTGCATGAGGACTGTGATTCCTCTGTCCACCTTTATTCTAAATCAGAATATCTTGGTTTAGCTTTTTCTATCATTGGAGTGCCTGCATTAGCCGTTTATAATGCCAAAACGATCGGCAAGATGGCCTGCTGGATGGTTAAGTCCATCAATCAAACCTCTACTGTTTTATCTGACCTTTTATTAGACGCCCAAGGCGAACGTAGAGCTATCTTACAGAATCGCGCTGCTATTGATTATCTTTTGTTAAAACATGGACATGGATGTTCTGATTTCGAGGGTCTATGCTGTTTTAATTTGTCTGACCATTCTAAATCAATCCAAGCCCATATTGACAAACTCCACGACTTGACTACAGAAATCAGACAACACATAGATCAGGGTTTCTTTGACTGGCTCTTTAATTGGTTACCTGACTTGCATTCTTTACGACAGATTTTAGGGGGAGTTATCGTTGCCATTTGTGTTTTGATAGCTATTTGTTGCTTTATTCAGTGCATCCCTTCCCTGCTCCAATTTTTTAGACTTAGTAAGAGACATAGATCAGTTAATTTCGTTTCCTATTATTCTTCTACTGATGTTAGTTCTATTTAGTTTGTGGTTAATAGACTGGAGTCAAGGGGTGTAATGTAATGGCTGCCCTTTTCTGGCTCTTTTAAGAGGGAGAATGATGGAGAGTGACTCCAGTCTATCACCCCCATAGCATAGGGATTAGGACTATAGACAGGACCCCTGCCTTCCATATATTAGAGCATTTTCGTGTCACTTTCCTTAATGTAGGGCTTATGAATTTAAGTTAGGGGATAGATACATAAGTACTAATCATGATTTGCCCATTTGCTAACGTGTTAGGATATTTTCCATGGAGTTACGCATATTGCGGGCCCTGTAGGCCTTAAACGAGACAGACTCCATTTTGCTTTCTGCCTGGTAGCTCGAGAAGGCTTTCTAGGTCAAGTGTAGTGTTTTAGTTTTAAGCTGTTGTTCGCTTGGAGAGAACCGGCTCAGGCTGGCCCTTATCGAAGGAATGTATTTTTCTCCACTCCGAAGACACAACTTCAGGCCGGCCGGCTGGGAACGTGTCCTTGGTACGGGGAGGTACAAGAATTTGGTGGGCGGCAGGTGGCTGGCCGTAACTTTCCATGAAGGAACGGGCTTTGATATTAGCGAAGGTGTTAGTCAGTTGTTAGTTAGTCCGTAGGCGGCATCTAGCCGTTAGCATCTCTGCCATTAATTATTTCATGGCGGACAGTCGCCATCCTTGAAGTCCGAGAAAGATTTAAGACCGAAACTCTCTGAGAAAGACTGAAGGAAAATTAGCGCGGAGCGCACTGGCACAGAGAGAGAGAGAGAGAGAGACGGTAGCTAATAACCAGCAAGGTTCCGGTGGCCTGGAGGGAAGCAGACGAGGTTGAGCCTAGCGGTGCAGACGTGTACTTGTGACGGCTGGGGCGTGACTGCGAGGCGAGCCAGGACACAGAGACGAGAAGGGAACCTAGATGACTGCCGAGCCCAGACTTCATGTTAACAAGGTGATCTCCGCCCTTTTCCCAAATAGCGCGCATTCTAATCTTTACCTTTTCTTTACAGAAATTATGTTGCATAGTAATGTGATATGTGTTTATTGTTAATAAATACCCTAGTTCTTATAGAACGAACGTGTGCCTTGTGTTCCTGTTCAATCTTGGTAAATGGACCTCCTAGTCGAAAGTTGTTTATGTGAACGGATGTGAAATCCCGATCAGGTAAATAGTGATCGAACAAAGAGGGAGTGAGTGGACCTTTGATGCCAAGAATAGGAGGTACATCATATAATTTGGGAACCATATTAAAAGTCATTATTATAGTTTTATCCCAAGTAGATAACTGAGACATTGTCCCGATAATTGCTCATAGGAATGTGGTCGTCGTTGATATGCGGCGTTAGTGAGAACGTTGGGTAGGATACCAGCGTGGATACCCACAGGATTGTGGCTTGCATAAGTGAGAGCGTCAGGGAGGATACTGGCGTGTAGATCTACCGGATTGTGGATCGTTTGGAAAGGGGAGCATTGGGTTCTGCAGGCCCATGTGTAGACGCACCGGATTGTGTGTCATATCTGCCCTAGGGTAGACCGGTCTGGGTCGGGGTGGCCGCGAGACCAACTGATGTGAATAAGATATTGTAGAGAATCTATGCATGTGTATTGCTATTCCCCATCCTTAGGTGCGACCTGTATATACCTATATATCTATCCATATTCATTGTGAATACGTTCTAAGGAGGGAGGTGAGTACGTTTTGGCTGGGTTATAGGGGCCCCTGGGGGCTGATCCCATCTAAGCGGGAAATCCGGCCATTACAGTAGTCCGCTCACCTCCTGGGTGGATGGTGGTGCCGGGATGTCGGGGCCTGGCCAGGCCCAGGGTTAGGGTCGATCGGAGGCCACGCGGCCTCGTGGTGCTGTGTCCAAGATGGCGCCCAGGCCGGGCGAGAGGACCGGTAGGAGATGGGCCCATGACGGGGAGATGTCCAGGGGCAGGGGTCCCATATGAGACTGGAAACGGGTGGTGGCTGTGTGTGACACCTGAAGAGCCCGGGTCGGGCCTGGTCGTGCGGGGAGGGAGCAAGCCCTTCACGTGGCCTTTCCAACATGCGTCCCCCCCAGCTGAAGGCGGGGAGAGTCACCCATCCTCTTGGGGACTCTCTTCGTCGAGGCGGAAAAAGCGGGACAGGCCATCTGCGTTGGCGTGGTCTTGCCCGGGTCAATGTTCCACAGTGAAGTCCATTCCCTGCAGGGAAATGGACCAGCGCAAGAGTTTCGGGTTTTCCCCCCGCATCTGCATTAGCCACTGCAGGGGCCGATGATCGGTCTGTACCCGGAAGTGGGTGCCAAAGAGATAGGGCCGGAGCTTTTTGAGGGCCCACACCACGGCGAAGGCCTCCCTCTCGATGGTGCTCCAGCGTTGTTCTCGGGCCAGGAGCCGTCTGCTGATGAAAGCCACCGGCTGGTCAAGTCCTTCGGGGTTCAGCTGGGAAAGGACGGCCCCAATGCTATGGTCGGAGGCGTCCGTTTGAACAATGAATTCCTGGCTGTAGTCGGGGGCCTGGAGCACAGGGGCGGAGCACATGGCGGCCTTCAGCTTCTCGAAGGCGGTTTGACAGTCGGGGGTCCAGTTGACCTCCTTTGGTTGGTTTTTGGAGGTGAGTTCCGTTAGGGGCCCCACAATGCTGCCATAGTCCCTCACGAACCGCCGGTAGTAGCCTGTAAGTCCCAAGAAGGCGCGGACCTCGGTCTGGGTGATGGGAGGCTGCCAAGCCTGGATGGCAGCGATCTTGAGTTGCAGAGCGGCCACCAGACCGCTTCCCACCTGGTGCCCTTGATAGGTCACGGACCCCTGGCCAATTTGGCATTTGCTGGCCTTGATCGTGAGGCCAGCCCGTTGGAGGGCCTGTAGCACCTCTCGGAGGTGGTGGAGGTGGTCGGACCAGTGGCGGATGTACACAGCGATATCGTCCAGGTAGGCGGCGCTGAATTCTTCGAGTCCCGCCAGGACCTGGTTTACGAGCCGCTGAAAGGTTGCTGGGGCATTCTTCATGCCGAAGGGCATGACCTTGAAGTGGTAGTGCCCATCAGGGGTGGAGAAGGCAGATCGTTCTTGGGCCCGGGGTGTGAGACCGATCTGCCAGTAGCCCGCTGTCAGGTCGAAGATGCTGAGGTAGCGAGCAGCCCCCAGGCGGTCGATTAGTTCATCTGCTCGGGGAATGGGGTGGGCGTCTGTTCTGGTGACCGCATTCAGGCCCCGGTAGTCGACGCAGAACCGGAGCTCAGGCGTGGTGCCGGGGGCGGCCGCTTTGGGGACCAGTACCACTGGGCTGGCCCAGGGGCTGTCTGAGGGCTCGATGACCCCGAGTGTGAGCATCGTGCCCACCTCCTCTTGGATGCAGGCCCGAACCCGATCTGGTACGCGGTAGGCCCGGTGGCGGACAGGGGGACTCTCTCCAGTGTCCACGTCGTGTAAGCACCAGGGGGTGACCCCTGGGGCGAGGGAAAACAGGGTGGCGAACTGCAGCAGGAGGTCTCGGCAGCCTTGGCGCTGTTCCGGGGTGAGGGCCTCCGAGAGGCGGACCCCGTCTACGGAGCCATCCTTCTCTCGATTCCGTAGGAGGTCAGGAAGGGGTTCGGAGTCCTCCTCGGCTCCGCTGTCTGTTGCCATCAGGAGGCTGAGCTCTGAGCGCACAAAGTGGGGTTTCAGTCTATTGGCGTGGAGGACCCGGAGAGGGTTCCGTGAAGATTCCATATCGATGAGATAGGTGACAGGGCTCTTGCGCTCGACTACTTTGAACGGCCCTGCCCATTTGTCTTGCAACAAGGGGTGGTGAGGGACAGAGTCTCTGAATTAAGCAGAAAGCTCCCACCCAGTCAAGAGATCAGGGCTAGATCCAACACCGTTTTTAGCTCACTGCACCATCCCAGTTTCAGAACCTGGCTGTATGCAAATTAGTCTGTTCCTGTCCCAGTGCATGATGGGAACAGGGCAAACCAAACTACAGAAGCCAATTCTTACATTGGGAAGGAAACAAGCTCCCGGGGACCGGTTTCTGGCATTACAGCCGTCTTCGGCCCGGTTTGCTTGAATCCTGATGGTGCAATGAGCAAGGGTCTCACATCTGAGAATACCCTTCCACGCTTAGGGTGGACAAAAATATTTACAACAAGGGGTGGTGAGGGACAGAGTCTCTGAATTAAGCAGAAAGCTCTCACCCAGTCAAGAGACCACCCCCTTTTTGTAAATCGTTTTTGGCCACTATAGGTGTGGCAGGGTATACTCAGACATGAGTCCCTTTCTCACTGCTCCATCAGGATTCAAGCAAGCCGGGCCGAAGAAGGCTGAAATGCCAGAAACCGGTCCCCGGTAGCTTGTCTCCTTTCTGGTGAAGAATTGGCTTGGTAGTTTAGTCTGCCCTGTTCCCATGATGCACTGGGCCAGGGACAGACTGATTTGCATATAGCCAGGTTCTGAGCTGGGATGGGGCAGTGAGATAAATAACGGTGATGGATCAAGTCCTGATCTTTGGACTGGGTAAGAGTGGTCTGTTTAACTCAGACACTCTGTTCATCACCACCCCCTTTTTGTAAATCGTTTTTGGCCACTATAGGTGTGGCAGGGTATACTCAGACATGAGTCCCTTTCTCACTGCTCCATCAGGATTCAAGCAAGCCGGGCCGAAGAAGGCTGAAATGCCAGAAACCGGTCCCCGGTAGCTTGTCTCCTTTCTGGTGAAGAATTGGCTTGGTAGTTTAGTCTGCCCTGTTCCCATGATGCACTGGGCCAGGGACAGACTGATTTGCATATAGCCAGGTTCTGAGCTGGGATGGGGCAGTGAGATAAATAACGGTGATGGATCAAGCCCTGATCTTTGGACTGGGAAAGAGTGGTCTGTTTAACTAAGACACTCTGTTCATCACCACCCCTTTTTGTAAATCATTTGTCTTGCAGGGCGCATGGTTCGGTGGGAGACATTACCCACACTTGTTGGCCGGGTTCAAATTCGATGGAGGAGGCATTTTGATCGTACCATCGTTTCATGTCTTCCTGACTGGCCTCCAAGTTTGCTTTTGCCATCTCTCGGAACCGTCTGGTCTGGTTGCGGAGGGTTAGGAGATACTTGAAAACATCTGGAGGGTTCTTTAGAGGGGGCATTTCCCAGCCTTCTTTGACTAGGCTGAGCGGCCCGCGCACAGGGTGTCCATACAAGAGTTCGAAAGGGCTGAAGCCGAGGGATTTCTGGGGGACTTCTCGGTAGGCAAAGAGGAGGCACGGCAGTAGCACATCCCACTGGCGACGGAGGGGCTCTTCCAACCCCCCAATCATCCCTTTGAGCGTGCGGTTGAACCGCTCAACCAGTCCATTTCCTTGAGGGTGATAGGGGGTCGTGAATCTGTAGGTGACCCCACACTGTTGCCAGAGGGACTTCATGTATTTTGAAATGAAGTTTGTGCCTCGGTCGCTGACGACTTCTCGGGGGAAGCCCACCCGGGAGAAGATCCCCATCAAGGCCCGGCCGACTACCGGGGCGGTCACAGTTCGTAGGGGAACAGCCTCGGGGTAGCGAGTGGCGTGGTCCACCAGTACCAGGATGAACCGATGCCCTTGTGCTGTACGGGGGTCCAGGGGCCCCACAATGTCTATCCCCACCCTCTCGAACGGGGTGGTGACCACCGGGAAAGGTTGCAGAGGGGCTTTAAGCTTGCGGCCGCTCTTCCCGCTGGCCTGGCACGTGGGGCAAGACCGGCAGTGCTGGAGTACGTCGTTCCTCATCTTGGGCCAAAAAAAAATGGGTCACCAGGCGGCTGTAGGTTTTGTCCTGGCCCAGGTGGCCAGCCAGGGGGACATCGTGGGCCAGGTTTAGCAAGAAGTCTCTAAAGCGTAGGGGCACCACTAGCACTCGACTGGCCCCTAACTCTGCGATTCTCTGTTCGCTGTACAACAGGTCATTGTCCCAATAGACCCAATGGGTTCCGGAAGTATCCCCTGCACTCTGGGCGAGGGCTTGCTGGCGGAGTCCCTCGAGGGAGGGACAGGTCTTCTGCTCGTGGCGAAACTGTTCCTGGGTGGGCCCCCCCTCCTGACGCCACTGAGCCAGGCCGGGAAGGTCCTGAGGAGGGGCGAGCCCCTCGGGACTTTGCTCTGGGGGGACGGCACGGTCGGCGTCTTCTACTGGAGCGACCGGGGGCGGAGGTGCCGGCCATTCAGGTTCTTCGGGACGGGGGGTGGTACGGGCAGCCATGGACCGGGTAGTTACGCACGCCCAGTCCGGGATGCCCAACATCCCCAGGTGCTCTCTCCTCTCTACGGCGGCCCACGGGGAACTCTCCAGATCATTTCCCAGGAGACAGTCTACGGGGGCATCATCTCGGACCGTCACTTTCAACATGCCGGAGACTCCTCCCCACTCGAAGGGGACGCAGGCCATCCGACATAGACTCTCCGAATTGTCGGCTGACCGGACAGGGCAGAGAACGTTCGGCAGGATCTGTTCTGGGGTCACCAGGTGACAGCGGACGGCCGTTACACTGGCCCCGGTGTCACGCAGGGCTTCGGCCCGGCGTCCATTAATGTTCACCTACTGACGGTACTTCCGGGTGTTGGCGGGTAGGGGGACCCGCGGGACCATGTCTTTTCCCCCTAGGCACGCTAGAGCCATGGCGGCGGGTTCCCATTCTTGGTGTTCTTGCTCACATTCCTCGTGTTCTTCGGAGATTTTTCTTCCCCCAGGGCGGCGGCAGCCATCTGGCGGGGTCTCGGAGTCTGGCTCTGTGGACAATTCGGGTCGTTTGCGTAGTGGCCGACTCGCTGGCATCGGTGACATGTGACATTGGCACTGTATCCTGGCCGCGCCGGGGTGTTGC
The DNA here is from genome assembly GCF_964263255.1 of Lissotriton vulgaris. NCBI lineage: Eukaryota > Metazoa > Chordata > Amphibia > Caudata > Salamandridae > Lissotriton > Lissotriton vulgaris. Next base: position 339,075,103 of record NC_141699.1, on the reverse strand, counting down.
CCCGGTTGGCCGGGGGTGGGGTGCTGGTAGCGGGAGCGGCCGGGGCGTTGTCTCTTCCTCGTCCCTGGCCCCCTCCTCCTCCTCGGGGACGGTGCTGACCGTGGTTGTTCCGGATCTGTTCATGTGACCCAATTCGGCCCACTCGGGTAATTTCCCACCGGTCAGCCTCGGCGGCGAGCTGCCGCGGATCAGTCAATTTACTGTCGAGGAGGTGCTGCCTGAGCTCGACGAAGCAGTTGTTTGATAGGTGCTCCCATACCATGAGATTGAATAGTTGCTCGTAGGTCGTCACGTTGCTTCCCTTGATCCAACCCTCGAAGGCTCGGCTGAAATAGTTCACGTATTCCACCCAAGTTGTACCCGGGATCCGGGTGCAGTCTCGGAACCTCTAGCAGTACATTTCGGGTGTGAGCCCATAGCGGGTGAGGAGGGTAGCTTTCATGTGGTCATAGGAGGTCATCAGATGGTCGGGAAGCTGCAGCAGGGCATCGCGGCCCTCATTGACGAACCTCCCCCATAGACCGGCTCCCCAGTCGCTGCGATCGATCCGGTGGGAGGTCATAGCGATCTCATAGGCCTTGAACCACTGCTGTATGTCGTCATCTCGGAAATATTCTCGAACGACATCCTTGGGGATGTGTACCTTTTTTTCTGTTGCCCCCGGGATGCGCGGTTGCTCGGGCACCCCTAGTTCTTTGTTCTGCTTGCGTAAGTCTATTTCAGCTAGCTTGCGCTCGTGTTCATACGCCAGTCTCTTCTCTTCGAGCTCTCTTTGTCTCTGTTTCTCTTCCCGTTCTTCTCGGAGCCGCAGGTGTTCCAAGTTCAGTTTTTGTTCGGCTAATTTGAGTTCGCCATCCATTTTGAGCCGGGCCATTTCTAGCTCGTGTAGTCGGTTTCTTTCTCGTTCTTGGATCTCTTCTTGCGAGAGACCCGTTCTTTGCTCCTCGGGAGCCGCGGTGTTTTTTTCTGCTGCTGCGACATTTTGGTCCGGGGGTCTGACGTCCCCGGTTTCTGCCCATGACTCAATGGCGTGCTTGAAATCGTCTTTAGTACTCAGGCCGGTGGTAGCGATACCTAGTTCAATGCAGAATTGTTTCAGCTCACGATGGTTGTATTCTTCCAATTTCTCCATCTGGAATTTCTCGGTGGATCCGCTGTCTTTGGTTGGCATTGTGGTTTTGTCGTGGGGTGAGCTACTCTCTGTACGATTACGCGTTGATTCAGATCGCGCCGCTGGCCACCAATGTTAGACGGACCGGGAGGGTCGGCCGAGGACAAGGGGAGAGGCCTCCGGGGAGAGCCGTCTCCAGCGATCGTACAGACAAGTAACTTCCCCCCCACAGATGTACACCACACAAGGATAAGGTTCAACGTTACTTTATAAGCAATTCTTCAAGTACGGTGCAATGGTACAAGGAGGTCTGGACTCAGGGGTCCCCTCTAGGCTAGTCTCTTAGGTTGGGAAAAGGGTAGCGGGACAGTCTCGTTACCAATCTGGTAGATGAAAGAGCTCACAATCCTCGAGCTCGGCGTTCTAGATGATCGGGCCGGCGGCGGAGCCAGCAGGTCCCGGGATGGTTGAAGGTAGCGACGGTCCGCGGCGGAGCCAGCAGGTCCCGATGAAGGTGGTGGTTACAAACGGTCCGCGGCCACGCCAGCAGGTCCCGACGACGATGAAGGTTTCAGAAGGTTGCGGCAGCGCCAGCAGGCAGGTCGATAGTTCACAAGGCAGGGCTACGGCAGCGCCAGTAGTCCGTCAAGGATGAGTTCTTCACTGCGTCTCTCGACTCCAGGATACAACTGCCTTCCTGCTCTGGAGCTGCCCCAGTTATATGTCTGGCGCCCTTTGATGTCCGGACCCTCGCACTTGGAGGTCGGGAGGTCCGGGATGAGGGAGTCCAGACACCCAGCAGGGGGGTGGAGCCAGCGCCTCGGGAAGCTGGGGCGATCGGCACCTGGCGGGGGTAGAGCCATCGACACCTCTTTCTCCCATTGACCTGCCAAGTAGTCCGCTCACCTCCTGGGTGGATGGTGGTGCCGGGATGTCGGGGCCTGGCCAGGCCCAGGGTTAGGGTCGATCGGAGGCCACGCGGCCTCGTGGTGCTGTGTCCAAGATGGCGCCCAGGCCGGGCGAGAGGACCGGTAGGAGATGGGCCGATGACGGGGAGATGTCCAGGGGCAGGGGTCCCATCTGAGACTGGAAACGGGTGGTGGTTGTGTGTGACACCTGAAGAGCCCGGGTCGGGCCTGGTCGTGCGGGGAGGGAGCAAGCCCTTCACGTGGCCTGTCCAACATGTGGCATAAATCATTCCTGTGAGAGAAACTAGGTCCGCTAGCCACTGTTCTGCTGCTACCTGCAGCATGTATGCGGGTGGGTGGAACCAAAAATAAGCATAGTGTGTCTGAGCGCAAGAATAATATAGTTCGAAGTCTGGGACGTCGAAACCTCCCAAAGCGTAGGGCCTAGTGAGTATTGTCAACTGCAGTCTCGGCTGTTTGCCACCCATACCAACCTGATCATTTTGGATCGCAGCGCCTTGAAGAAATACCTGCCTGGGTGGTATGGGATGTTAAGAAATAAGTACAGTAACTGGTAGAACAACCATTTTATTAGGGAAACTCGTCCTGCCATAGACAATAGGAGAGAAATCCATTGGGTGGCACAGCTCGCAATACGCTCTAGCGCGACACCATAGTTGAGGCGCATTATTTATTTATTTATTTATTTAGTATACTTATAAAGCGCAAGCCTGTCACCCAGAGGGCATCCTGGCGCTTTGAGCTTAAACAACGGCACTAATCACTTACGCAGCATTTTTTGGAAATAGGTGCGTTTTTAGAGCTTTCCGAAATGGCAGATAGTTGCTGTGGCTTCTCAGAGAAAGAGGCAGGGAGTTCCACAGCTTGGCAGCAGCCACACTGAATGAACGGCCGCCCATCCTGACTCTCTGAAACCTCGGAACTACCAACAGCTGCGCAGAAGAGGAACGTAAAGTTCGCGAGGCCGAATACCAAGAGAACATGTTCTGCAAAGGGATCGGACCCTGATGGTGTACAGCTTTGAACACTAAACACGCGACTTTGTACAGCACCCTCAGATGTACCGGGAGCCAGTGTAACTCTCTCAAAGCCAAGGTAGAAGAACTAGAACTAGGCCAAGAGAGGGCCAACTTGGCGGCCATGTTCTGCACGCGTTGTAACTTCCCCACCAGATTTTTCGGGGCCTCCAGGAGTAGCGCGTTACAATAATCTAAATGGCTTAGAATAGTGCCACAAACTATTTCCGGCCTAGCATGGACGGGGAGAAGGGGCAGAACTTTACGCAACATGCGTAACAGCATCATGCACGTGGACGTGATTTTATTCACGTGCAGGTCGAGCTGTAAATTAGGGCCGAAGATCACCCCCAAGTTGCGAGCAGATGGTGCAGCCGAGACTGGCTCGGGAAAGGAAGCTGGCCTCCCTGTATCTAGTGATGCATAACCCCAGGTAGAGTAAGTTGGAGTTACACCATTCAAATGGGAAGTCCAGGGGAATTGCGTAGCAGCAGGCGTAAGGGCAAGCACTTGCGAATTCTCCCATTTAAAAATTTTTTTTTTAAAGACCTTTATTCTTCATAAAACATAGTATGCATTACATATCCCACAATCTCGTATGCTTAGTCAAAGTGACTCCACTTAGCTGCATAGCATAAATATGTTGGACACAGCCATTTAGCCGGCATCCCTGGGGCCCGGCGGCGTACAATGCAGCAGGCTCGCAGAGTCAACAGTGTTTAGCCACATCAATGCAGTAGAATATATAGGTCCATGAGTGTTTGCAAATACCTGGCTTCTCCAACATATACATGCCACGGCTGTGCCCGCGTGTCACACATCGGTGGTCGCCCCTGCACATGTGCCCAAAACCTTAGGTATATGAATAAAGGCCTAGAAACAAACTAGCTACCCCAACTAACCCCCTCCCTCCCCCGTGTGCCAGCAATCATGTTCCTAGTAATGTACTCCAAATGGTACTATCTGCTAGTTCATACTTCACTGCCTGCAGCTATCACTCCGGGATCCCTGCCCCAAGATCTAAGCTGCCTGGAAGGGACACTACGTGTGCTATTACCAAGTTCCCCACCTCTCCCCGGCCCCCCCCCTCCCCCCCTGCAAGACACTACGCCTACTGCTCCACCTGACCCTCTGGGGATTCCGGGAGGTCCAGTGCCCCGTCACTGTCCGAGTTCTCCTCCTCACTCTGCTGTATGTATGCCTGGTAGAGACCCCAGAAATTTTTGGGCCTGCTCCGGGGAGGGAGTAGTTCGCTATAAAGTTCTGACTGAGTGCAACAGTAGAGCAAATCGCCCGCCCACCTCTTCTTGGTGGAAAGCGGTCCCCTCATCAAACACTGAGCAACTACCCTTCTGGCCACCAGCAGGGCCATATCCACAAGTCTTCGCTGGGACAACGGAAGTGGCTTAGAGTACCCCAGAAGCGCCAATGCCTGTCCAATAGTCAACTCCGAGCCCAGAATCGTGTTGAGCTCTGAGAAAACCTCCGCCCAAAATCTCTGAACTCCCGGGCAATACCACGCCATGTGGATAAAACCTGCAACCGGCGCGTGGCACCGCTCGCACTCCGCCGTCTGCCGGAGCCCGTATCGGTGCAGCCTCTCCGGTGTATAGTATACCCGCTGTAGAAACTTAAAGTGCACCAGTCTATGCCTTCCATTAAGGGAGAGTCTTCTCGTGCTAGAGCAGCAGTATCTCCACATGTCGTCATCAATCGGCAGCTGCAGATCTCTTTGCCACTCATCTCTAGCTTTGGAATGCTGGAGCTGTTGATGTGTAATACCCAGTTTGTTCATGTTGGAGATTAGTTTACGAGATGACGTGGAATTAATAACATAAGTGAGCTCAGGGACCTCCGGGGGTTCCTCCATTTCAGGGCACAATACTTCCTTTAACGCACTCCGAACTCTATGAAACTGAAACCGCTGCAGAAGCGTAGGCCCCATCGGTTTGGGGGAGAGCTGTTCCCAGGACTTCGAAACCCCTGCAGCAAACAGGTCCTCCATTTTCGTGAGTCCCAGCGCTCGCAGCGCCTCCACTACTCCCTTTTCCCTTAGTGGACCCAGCCACAGTGCCCAGTCGATCTGCATTTGCGGCGAATACAGGAATCTACAGTCTCGCGAACGGGTCAACGCGTGCCACGCATGATTGGTAGACTTGAGTGAGTCTAGTTGGCCAACGGCACGATCCTCCGGGAGACAGACGGTGGCCGGAAGGGGGAGAGACTCCGCAAACAAGCGTTCTAAAGTCACATGTGGTATGCGCGGGTCCCCATGGATCCACGAGTGTAAATGAGCTGCTTGCGCAATATGGTAGTATCTTTCCAAATCAGGGGCCCCCAGCCCCGCCATTTCACAAGGGAGCAGCAGTGTCGTCCACTTAACTCTAGGCTGTTTACCCCCCCATGCTAGCCTGGTAAGCACCTGCGTAAGATGTTTGAAGAAAGCCTTTGACAGAACCACCGGTATGTTGTTGAAGAGGAATAGGAACCTAGGCAGCACTATCATTTTCATGATGGCTATTCTGCCCATTAGGGACAGCGGTAGTTTACACCATGCGTCCACATCCTCTACCAGCTTTGCGTACGCTACGCCATAGTTTTCCCTAACTAAAACCTCCGGCTCAGTATGAAGGTGCATGCCTAGGTATCTAACTGAATCAGTGGTCCATTTCAGTGGGTACTCCATTTCAAAGGGCTGAGTCACGGGCGTCAGTGGGAAGGCAATTGATTTATCCCAGTTCACTTTCAGCCCGGAGAGAGCGCCAAATCTCACGACCTCTCGCAAAACAGCTGAGAGGTTCGTTTCCGGATCGCGGACGTATCGGAGAGTGTCATCAGCATACGTTGAGATGCCTATTTTATACGTTGGAAAACTAATACCTTCCAAGCTGTGGTATTCTCTGATTGCACAAGCCAACGGCTCCGCCACCAGCGCGTATAGAAGGGGCGAAAGAGGACATCCCTGTCTAGTGCCTCTGCTGATTTCAAACGGGTCCGTTACTCTATCCCCTATCTTCAGCCTCGCTGTGGGCCGGTAGTACAAGGCTCCCAGCATCTGCAAGAATGGTTCTCCCAACCCCAGCTACCGAAGGACTCTGATCATGAAAGGCCACTCCACAGAGTCAAAGGCCTTTTCCATATCCATGAAAACTGTTAAGGCCGTGTTTTCCTGGCGCACGTGCTGCATTGTCCTAGCACTGTGCGGATATTATATGTCAGGTTCCTATTGGGAACGAAACCGGCCTCTTCAGGGGCTACCAGTTCCGGTACTAGGAGTGCCAACCGTGTGGCCAGCACTTTAGCAAAAATTTTAGTGTCCACATTTAACAGGGAGAGCGGCCTGTAGGAGCTGCAAGGCTCCGGGGGTTTCCCAGGCTTTAAGATGGTGACAAGTAGGGCTTCCCTCATGGAGTGGGGCATACTGCCCTCCTCGCATATATCATCGAAGAGGGTGATCAGGTGTGGGACCAGCTTGTCTTTAAATGACTTATAAAAGCCAACCGTCAAACCGTCCGCTTCCGGGGCACTACCAGATCGCATGCTCGCCAGTGCCTCCAAAATCTCGTCCTCCTGTATGGGAGACATCAAGAATTCCCTGTCCGAATCTGGCAAAAATGGCATGGCAATATGCTCGAGATAGTCATCGATCTCTTCCTCAACCCGCAGCGATCTGGACTTGTACAACTCAGCATAATACTGCCTAAACGTTTGGAGGATCTCCTCCTCATCCGAAATAACCTCACCCTCTGGCGTGAGTAGTTCATCCACCACCAGGGGCCTCCTGGTACTGCGTATCATTCTAGCCAGTAGCGCGCCCGGTCTTTCCCCCTCCCCGTACGTTCGTGCCGTAGCGTATTTGCCCATGTGTTGCACTTCCCTGTCGGCTAGGTCATGGTATTCCGTCAGTAGGAGTTTGATTTGAGAGTCTGCTCTAGCATCGGGGTCATCCTGTAGACGCCCCTCCAATACGGACAGTCGGGATTCAAGCTGCTTCAAGTCACGCCTAATAGATTTAAGCACACTCGAGTGTTTGGACATCGACATACCCCTGATGTAGGCCTTAAAAGCATCCCACACAGTCAGGAAACTGTCAACAGCCCCCAGGTTTGTGTCAAAAAACGTGTCTATGTGTTCCGCCAGTTCACCACGAAATACATCATCCAGAAGGGAGTAAGGTGGGAATCTCCAGGTAAAGGGGGGAATTGTTTTCCTTGGGATCGCTAAGTGCAGCAGCACAGGTGAGTGATCAGAGAGGGTACGGGGCAGCACCTCGCATCTCCTAATACTAACCATTAGAGCCTGAGACCCTAGCCAGTAATCTATTCTAGTGTGAATATTGTGGAATGCAGAGTAGTGAGTGAAACCACCTTTCGTGGGGTGCTTACTTCTCCACACGTCCACCAGATCCAATTTGAGCAGTTCCGCCTTCATGTGCAAAGCCGAGGCCACTGGCCTCCGGGCGGGTCCCGCCGACCTGTCCAGGTCAGGGTCAAATACAAAGTTGAAATCACCTCCCCACAGCATTCTAGCGGAAACGTGTGTTCTGCACTGTGCCGACAGCATTGTATAGAAGTCAGGGCTATCGTAATTTGGTCCGTAAACATTAACCACAAGCAAATCAAGACCCCTGCCCACACACCTAGTTATAACGAACCGACCCTCCGGGTCCGACACCAGTGGTACCAGTTTTAGTTGAGAGGTAGGGTTGACCCAGGTGAGTACACCTCTGGAGTGTGTCGTAAACCCCGCTGCCACAATATGTCCCCCAAGTCCCCTGGCCTGCAGCATCCTGCTAGTAAGTGGGAGGTGAGTCTCCTGGAGGAGAGCAAGATCAACATGGTGTCTGTGCAAGTAACTGAGTACCTTCCGTAATTGTACTGTTAGTGTGTAGAGAGTCCTGTCCACTTTTTCGGGCTGATCTACGTGCTGTAAGGATAGGATAACGGATGTTAAGCAGGGCTCAGGACGGGAGCTCTACTATCACGCGTCCGCCATGGACGCCAGCAAGCTCCGCCCCCACGAATTCTCCCATTTAATGTGAACCCCAGAAAGTTTCCCAAAGACAATGACTTCACAAAGGAGTGGATTTATGTTGTGCTGTGGATCCCGAACATATAGGATGATGTCATCGGCATATAAGGAAATGAGTATTTGGCGCAGGCTACAGTGTTGCAAGGATCCTGCTCATACACAGAACTGTGCACAAAGACCCAGGACATCAGTGAATTGTGGTGTACCAAAAACTCACCTCAGTACCTAGAAAATCCCCAACCAGCTAGCATCAGTGTCACTCTGAGGTTCCGTGAATTCTGAACCTGTTTTATAAATGTCATGGTTTTGTTACGAATTTGATAGTAGCGAACCGTAACTAGTGAGTACGGCAAGTACGAGTGATTTCGCTATGTTAGACTGATGGATTCACTGTGTATTTTGGGATTTCGTTCTGAACCCTGGGTTCCATTTTGTGCATGGCAGCCATTTTGTGGTTGCCCTCACATAGGCCGATGACTACGGCCGAACGAGTCTTTAGTACACGTATGCGTTAGCTCGAGTTCGTGCTGACTTTTGGATGAACCGAGTGAACTGGCCTCGTTGCCTGAAGCTGACCTTGTTAGGCCAGTTCCTTGCCCCATAGGTAATCAAGATTGAGGATCAAAGCACAGGACATTGTAAAGTTTGGTATGCACACACACCCCTTATCCTGCTTTTTATCTGTTTCTGTTTCTTCCTTTATGGTCTCTTTGTGATATGGGTTGTGGTCTTTTATTATGGGTTTGTCCTGCTTGTGTAAGAAGGAATGTTGGGCTTTCCTGTGTAATTAATGGTGGGCCGGACAACTGAAAAGTGGGTTTGTCGTCATGCGGTGCCTTTTGCAATAATACCTATGATTGGACAAATTGAAAATAGTGGGTGTTTGTCCGGAATGTGATTTTTGGCATAAAAGAGGATGACTCGTCTTGTAAATTTGAGCAGTCTCCGACGTATATACCTGTGTTGTACTTCGTGGACTTCTGTTCCTGGTTGCAGCCAATAAATTTGATCTTTGATGCCACCGAGGAGTATCCTGTGTCTCTGTAGTCTAAGACAGGTGAACCCGAAGACTTTGGGCATGCCCCTGGCGCCGCTGGGTTCTAAAACCCGGTTCTTCAGTTGGCGCTCAACGTAGGGCGACTTCAGTGGTACCGGTCCAAGCCTGAAGATCGTGAGGAGCTTCGTGAGGAAATTCTGGAAGAGGGCCCCCACTCCATCGACCCCGACATGTCAAATGTGGACTGAAGGTTTTTGCTGCGAGGCTTCCAGCTTTCCTGACGGCTACGAAGGACTGCTGCCCTGACTGTCGCCCTGTCTTGGACCCCCCTTTGTGATGATTTGTACGGCGAGACGATAGACGGGTCTTTTGTTGGCGTGACTGATACCTTAGTTAAGTATAAGTGGGTCGCTCCCAGTCCTTTGCTTTGGGTTCCTTTACGTCTTTGATTTGGTTCTTGGAAGCACCAAAGCCGAGGGACTCGTATATTTGTGAGACTATCGTTGTTGGTAATCCCTTGAAGTTTGAAGCTAGATTAGTGAGCGAAGATGCCTGGTCTTAGCAAAATTAGAAAGATATTTTGTTGTGGTTGTAATAGGGATTCCCGATTGGAGGACTCGTGTCCGATACCTCCGGTTGGAACTCCGACTTATGAGCTCTATTCTAAACATGGCGTGGGCCCCATTACGTTTAATGAAGTATGGGTCCGCTATACTAGGAAAGATGGTGTCTTATGATGGCCCCAACATGGTAGTTATGATACCGAGATTTTCAATAATTTGGAAACTGTACTATTTAGGAAGAAAGCCTGGCCGGCAATGTTTGACTCTTTCCGCCTTCGGCGTAAGGAAGCCAAACAGCGGGAAATTAAACAAGCTAAAAGAGATAAGAGAGAAAAGGGTATATCAATAATACAAGCTGCTAGGCAGTTTAAAGAAAATAAAGAAGATCAAGCGATTGAGGAGTTGCATAGGCAAAAAAATATGGCCATCGATAAATGTTATCCAGCTTTGCCACCTCTTCTACAAGGTGCAACGAAGGACCCTGATAAAGATCCTTTGATGTCACATTTGTTGAGATTACCACCCCCTTAAGTGCAGAGTGCTACGGCACCTCCGCAACCTCAGCCTCCTGTTGTTGCTCAGCCGCCAGCTCCTCTTCAGCTGGTTCCTCCTCCTCTGGCGCAGCCTCCTCTAGGGCCGCCGGCTTTGCTATCAGTTCTGCCTCAAACTCCTTTGTCTTCTCCTCCTGTACTTGCGACTTCTCCTGCTACTACTCCCACGTTTGTTTCACCTCAAAATACTTTGTCTCCTGTCCTTATGACAGCTTCTCCTTCTGTTCGACAAAGAATGACTGATACTGTTGCTGGTCTTTTGTCTCCTTTCTTTGGGTCACTGAGTGTGACCCCTGTTTCTGCGCGTAAACAATTACGTAGCCAGCTTCCTAGTCCCGAAGAACGGGCAGTGTTAGATCTTTTGGCTCGTAGATGGGTTTCCAATGTCTTGAGATATAATCTAGATCAGTTATGGATGTCTTCCAGCAATGGGAAGCACCGAAGCAAGGGGAACGTTTTCAATGTTATGTGTACTTTCCTCCGTAAGGAATGGGAAGATAGTGAGTTGGGTCAGATCCCATTGGAGTTACTTAATATACAGTCCGAGTTTGCGAAAGGGACGATAGTGGGTCACGGTGTTGAGAAAGCAGTTGCGACGTTACTTGCGTTTAGGAGCGAGTTTCCTTCCCAGCCACTGTTTAAGCCTGATACTTCTGTTAGGAGGAAAGTGAGGCAATATCCCATGAGAGAATTTCCTCCGGTATGGAAAGAGGAAGTTGTGGCTGTCCCTAATCAGGGTATCTTGGGTGTACCGGCTCATTTTCAGCGTGTTTGGGTACATGTCCCTTGGAAGAGAGCTGAAGTTTTGGCTCTTAAGCAGACTCTACCTGATCCCCGTAAGAATCCTGCAGAGTATTACAAGGAGGTGTCCCAGACAGTTGACCCATGTATCATGAATTTAGCTGACATAGATATGTTGTTGGGTATCGTAGTTCCTCAACCTTTATGGGCGAAGATTCGTCACGAGGATCATGCGCAAGAGTTAGGTGATACATGAGTGAATAATGTTGCGGCGGATGGTAGACAGGGTGGTGGAGCTAAACCTGAGCCTTTAATTGCAGAACTCCCTGGTAGAATCATTACTTTCATGAAGACTCTGATGCCTGCTATGCGAGTGAATTGGGATAAGTTATCCGCATGCAAACAGAAGAAGGATGAAAGTGTGTCTGATTTCTTCACTAGGTTTGAAGAGACTTTCATAGATCACAGTGGTCAAGATATGAGTATGGAAGGTGGCCAAAGGTTGTTCGTAGATACGTTTGTTCATAATTTGCTCCCCGAGTTGTGTAATAAGTTGAAGGACTCCGAGAGTTCATGGGCTGTTTCTTCGTCGGCCCAGATATTGGCTACTGCACAGTACTACGAGAATAGAGATAAAGATGAGAAAGAGAAAGCAGAGAAAAAGACTAAAGACTTAAAGATGAAGGTTCTTTTGCAACAGGCGCATCAGCCTCGTTATAATCAGCGTGAGTTTCAGCAACCTCAACAGTTTCAGAGAGGGTTGCAGAAGCCCGAGTCCTTTCAGCAGCGAATTCCGGTTGGCCCTAATCAGTGTGCATATTGTAAGGATGAAGGCCACTTCAAGAATAGTTGTCCGATTCTGTTACAGCGTGCAAATGGTGCGTCTGGTGTGAGAGGTCGAGGCGTTCAGCAAGTACCTAGGGGTAGAGGACGTGGTGTGTTCCCCCAGAATGGACGTTCCTTTCCCCCGCAGAATTCTATGAATTGTTTTGATCAACAGAATGTTGTGTCTTGTCAGTCGACTCAGTACTATGCTGATGACTACTATGTTGAGAGTGAGAATGCTGATGGTAATGATTGCTAGGACAGCCATGGACAAAGAGAGGGAGTAGTGTCAGTTCCAGTAGACCAGAGTGGACCTTATGTTGCAGTAGTCACATCGGGTGTCGTAGAGCCTTTTCTTTTGGATACTGGTGCAGTGAAGAGTTCTATCATTCACTCTAAACTCCCTGGCATACCTTTGTCTGGCTTAACGAATGTTTCGGTAGGATTCTCTGGCGCCCCAGTTCGTAACCCAGTTTCTAATCCCTTGTCTCTTTCTATAGGGCCTTGTGAATTGGAAGCACCCCTCATTTTAACAACAGGCTGTGGTGAGATTTTGTTGGGTTTGGATTTGTTGAAGAGATTGCATGCAACATTGCATTGTTCTCCTTCAGGAGTACAGCTTACATTGAGTAAGAGAGTGATCTCTACGATGTATTTGTCTAAAGATCGGCTTCCACTGGAATTGGGTTCTCTTCCTGATACTCTTTGGGCTACTGGTCCTAATGACGTGGGTCTTTTGGAGATCCCACCTTATGTTGTGACGCTTAAAGCAAATGCTAGATTGCCACGTATTCCCCAATATAGGATTTCTATTGATGGTGAAAGAGCACTTTTAGCGATCATCTATGATTTGATTGAGAAAGGTGTGATTGAAGAAACGAGAGATAATGTGTGTAACAGTCCTGTTTTGCCTGTCCTGAAGCGTACTGACTCTTCTCAGCTGCCTGTGTATAGGTTTGTGATCGACCTTCGAGAGGTCAACAAAATTGTTGTGCCACAGTTTCAGGTTGTTCCAGACATTACTGCTTTGTTGACTATGATCCCTGTTTCAGCTGCCTGGTTTTCAGTTATAGATCTGAAGAATGCTTTCTTCAGTATCCCGATTGCCGAGGAGAGTAGAGATATTTTTGGCTTCTCTTTAGGAGGACGAAGCTTCCTGTTTAAGCGCGCAACTCAAGGTTATTGTGAAAGTCCCTCCTTCTATAGTCAGGCTTTGAAAACACAGCTTGATACGATTGTCTTGCCTGCTGGTGCTGCTCTTATTCAGTATGTGGACGACTTGTTAGTTGCTGCTGATGATGAGGAAACTTGTAAGGAAGCCACTCTTTCTTTGTTGCGACATTTGTCTGACCTTCATCATAAAGTGTCACCTTCGAAGTTACAGTATTGCCGCCAAGAAGTGACCTACTTAGGTCATCTCTTGTCGAAGGAGGGAAGAAGGTTGACCCCAGAACGAATTCAAGCGATTGCGCAAATGACTGTGCCAACCACACAGAGAGAAGTGTGTGCTTTCTTGGGTATTACCTCGTACTGTAGACAATGGATTCCGAACTTTTCGTTACTTGCGAAACCTCTGTTAGCACTTACCCTTAAGGATACTCCAAATCCTCTTCCTTGGTCTGACGAATGTCAGAAAAGTTTTTTCTGAATTACGTGATGCATTGTGTTCTGCTCCGGTGTTGGGTACTCCCGACTACAGTAAGCCTTTTACACTCTATGTTCACGAGAGAGAGGGTTGTGCATTGTCAGTTTTGACGCAACAGTCTGGTGACAAGCAGCGTCCATGTGCGTATTTCTCGTCGACTTTGGAACAGGTAGCTAGAGCGTTGCCGAGTTGTTTGAGAGCTACAGCGGCAGCGGCTGTTTCTATTTGACAGTCTGCTGGTTTGGTGATGGATAATAAGTTGGTTGTGATGGTTCCACATGCAGTGGATACTTTATTAAACAGAACGAAGACTCACCACTTGACTAGTGCACGATTGTCAGGTTATGAGTTGATGCTTTTGGCGAGTCATGTGCATATAAAGTGATGCAACATGCTGAATCCAGCTACGTTGTTGCCGATTTCTGTAGAGACAGATGTTAAGGAACAGCATGATTGCTTTCTGAGGACAGAGGAAGAAACGAAGGGTAGAATTGATTTGAAAGATACTCCTCTTGTGAAATCTGATGGTACCTTATGGGTAGATGGTTCATGCTTTAAGCTTCCGAATGGCGATACGACTGCAGCGTATGCGGTTACGACTTTGCATACGATTGTTGAAGCTTCACGTATTCCACAAAATTCAGCTCAAGCAGCAGAGTTGATTGCACTAACAAGAGTGTGTGTGTTATCAAAAGGAAAGAGAGTGAATGTGTATACCGATAGTCAATATGCGTTTGGTGTTTCCCATAGTTTTGGGCGTTTGTGGAAGGAACGTCGATTCCTTACTTCTCATGGTACGAAGATTCAGCATGGACAGTTGGTGAATGAACTTCTTGAGTCACTTACGTTGCCGACGCAAGTTGCGATCGTGAAATGCAGTGCACATAAGAAGGTTACCGATGACGTTGGTCGTGGTAATGCATTTGCGGATGAGGTAGTGAAAGAAACGGCGAAAGATGTGACAAGTCGAATGTATGTTGCGGGTCCATCGAGATGGGTGCCGGATAGAGGAATGTGTGAAGACACAATAGAGAGTGTGAAATTGATTCAGGCTGAAGCTACTGAGAAAGAATTGAGTGTGTGGAGAGAGAGTACGGGAATGTTGGATTCGACTGGTTGTTGGATTGAGTTGTTAGAACACCAGCAATGGTTGTTACCTGATGCGAATGTGCTTGCAGTGGTTACAATGGCACATGGAAGGGCTCACATTAGTGCGAAAGGGATTTGTAAGTTGTTGGCTCCAGTGTGGGAGAATTCTGGAATTCCTAAGTGTGCGGAAAATCTGGTCAAGAATTGTATGGTTTGTCCTGGCACGGGAACCCCAACTCCAGCTGGTCACTTTGCGCCTCCGACGTATCCGTTCGAGGTGTTGCAATTGGATTTTATCCACATGGAGAGATGTAATCATTTAAAATACGTCCTTGTGGTTGTCTGTGCCTTTTCAAGATGAATAGAGGCTTACCCCCTAAAAGATAACACTGCTTTATCCACAGCGAAAGTCTTGCTTAAGGAATTTTTCCCGAGGTTGGGTTTGCCAAGGATGGTGTGGAGTGATAACGGAAGTGAGTTTGTGGGCCAGATTATGAAGAGAGTGTGCGAGGGTTTGGGCATTAGGCAGAAATTCCATGCTGCGAATCACCCCCAATCAGCTGGTTTAGTCAAATGCTATAATGGCACTCTGACGCTGAAGTTAGCCAAGATTCAGGCGAGTTCTGGTCTCCAATGGCCCGATGCGTTGCCGTTGGCACTTTTGTCAACTAGAACTACAGTGCATTCCCGAATAGGCCTTAGTCCCTATGAAATTGTGTTCGACTGCCCGGCTAACGTATGGGGAGTGCCGAGGCCAACGAAATTTAGTGATATTGAATATCCTGTGTTGATTGATTACTTGTATGACCTGACGGCTAAATTGCGTGTCTTACATCAACAGGTTCATGATAACCTTCCACAAGCATCTGAAGATCCAGGACACGTCATTAATCCTGGTGAATGGGTTCTAGTGCGAAATTTTCAACAGACCAAGAATGATCAGCCCCGTTGGACAGGACCACATCAGGTGCTTCTATCAACACGAACATCAGTGAGAGTTCACGGCAAGAAGAACTGGATCCACGGCGTACATTGTAAGAGGGTGCCTTTACCTCTGCCGTACGACCAGTGGGTCCATGAAGGTGTTGGTGATTCAGAGACAGAAAGAGTGCCAAAATTCATGCCGTTTAGTGATGCACGTTTGATTGGGACAATGTCTGAGCGAGAGGACGACGATATTTTGCAAGCAGCTGTGCCTCCGCCTTTAAGATTGGACACCACTGAGCCTGAGTTGTTGTTTCGAGATCAGACAGTGCCTGGTAAAGGCCGCTATAATTTGCGACCAAGAAACAATGGACTAATAAAGAAATAATTCCTTTTTGTTTTTGAAAACTGTACTCTCTCAACCGAAAAGCTGTTTTGTTCTATTTTTCTTTTTCGAACCGCCATCTGGGTTCAGCTGTAGGGTTGTGGTATCAAGACTTGGAGTGTCAAGTCGTGTAGACGCAAGGTCGACGGTTCTGGTTTGTTCTAGGGCGTTCCCTGGACTTACAGACGTACACCTGAGCGAAGAGAACCAACTGCCGCGAACAGCACGGTTAGAGGATGGAGTTTTTTGAGATCGAGAGAGTTGTTTCAGAAATGAACTTTAAGACAAAACTGTGTAAATTGATTCGTAGAAAATGTTTTCTAATAACGTGTCTTCTAGTGTTTCTTAGCATGACGTTGTCTTTGGTGGGTTGGATTGTTTTCGCTACCCGATTGACGTTTGCACCCACCTTACGACCTATGTCTTTTCCTACTACTACTTCTTTGCATTCTTTTCATACTTTATCTGAACATGAGTTAATTAGAAGATCAGAGTTCATTAACAATTCCTTTGTGCAACTTTTGCATCAACATCAGTTGGTAGTGAACACCACTAATTGTTGGATGTGTGGTCTTATGCCGCATACTACGGATAGAGGTATCCCCTATTTGGTTCTGCCATTCAGTTACAATGGGTCTATATGGGCGTATCAGAATATGTTTATTTATGCCCACGAAGTCTATCCCCTGCATTCCATGAAAGATAACTCGAGTAATAATGCCTTAGTGAAGGGAATAACGGATATGATCAGAGATATCGATACATATGAGACTATTCCTAAGGGTGAGGCATTAGCTTATATTGGATGGAACGTGACTGGATATAGTGTTAGTCTGAGTGAAAAGCAGAGACGAAAGAAGTCACCTCCGATTTGGATCGTACCCCATCATGGTTATTATTGTCTGCAAGGTAGTGGCAAAAATCCGAGAGCTCAGTTGGGGAAGAGTGTTTGTGCACAGACGTATGTCTTTGCGTCCCAGACTTCCCCACCGTTTTTAGCAGCTAAGGGCACGTATTTTGTTTGCTATGACAGAGCATACACATGGTTGCCCCCTGATTTTTCGGGAACCTGTTATGTTGCGTATTTGTTACCCCCTACGTATACTGCAGCCGCAGATTACCACAGAAGGAGAGTTGTTAGAGGTGTCTTCGATCAGGAAGATACCATAGGACAAGAAGTGGGAGACTTCCTCAAGGGTTTCCTACCGTTTTGGGGACCTATAGTTAATAGTAGAAACATACGGCAATTGACGGGAGTGGTTGAGTCCACCATAAATGAAACTGCCGGTGCCCTTAGTAATTTGACTGCGAGCTTCAATCAGATCGCCTTATGACATTACAAAATCGTATGGTTTTAGATGTCATACTTGCAGATCGAGGTGGGGTATGTAAATTGATCCAATCGAGTTGCTGCATTTTCATACCAGACAATGCTCCTACAGTATATCAGGCCATTTCTAAGTTACATAGGGTCTCCGAGTCTATACATGTGGACGGAGGAGACTGGTCGTTGACTGGATGGTTTTGGGAATTGTTATCCACTTGGGGATGGAAGATTTTGATGATCATTCGGATGACTTTTTTAGCGATTCTTTTCTCGTTTTGTCTGTACGTACAGTGTGCTCTTGCTATATGTGGCCTTTGTGCTACTACGTGTGTAAGGAGACCTGTCTTGAGAGAAGTACTGAGTAATAGGATGATGCTCCAGCAGCATCTTGATGATCTGATAAATATTGACATCGATTCAGATAAAGACTGAATGATTGCCTATGTAAGGGCAAAAGGAGGGTCTGAGGTTCCGTGAATTCTGAACCCGTTTTATAAATGTCATGGTTTCGTTACGAATTTGATAGTAGCGAACCGTAACTAGTGAGTACGGCAAGTACGAGTGATTTCGCTATGTTAGACTGATGGATTCACTGAGTACTTTAGGGATTTCGTTCTGAACCCTGGGTTCAATTTTGTGCATGGTAGCCATTTTGTGGTTGCCCTCACATAGGCCGATGACTACGGCCGAACGAGTCTTTAGTACACGTATGCGTTAGCTCAAGTTCGTGCTGACTTTTGGATGAACCGAGTGAACTGACCTCGTTGCATGAAGCTGACCTTGTTAGGCCAGTTCCTTGCCCCATAGGTGATCAAGATTGAGGATCAAAGCACAGGACATTGTAAAGTTTGGTATGCACACACACCCCTTATCCTGCTTCTTATCTGTTTCTGTTTCTTCATTTATGGTCTCTTTATGATATGGGTTGTGGTCTTTTATTATGGGTTTGTCCGACTTGTGTAAGAAGGAATGTTGGGCTTTCCTGTGTAATTAATGGTGGGCCGGACAACTGAAAAGTGGGTTTGTCGTCATGCGGTGCCTTTTGCAATAATGCCTATGATTGGACAAATTGTAAATAGTGGGTGTTTGTCCGGAATGTGATTTTTGGCATAAAAGAGGATGACTTGTCTTGAAAATTTGAGCAGTCTACGACGAATATACCTGTGTTGTACTTCGTGGACTTCTGTTCCTGGTTGCAGCCAATAAATTCGATCTTTGACGCCACCGAGAAGTATCCCGTGTCTCTGTATTCTAAGACAGGTCAACCCGAAGACTTTGGAGGTGCCCCTGGCGCCGCAGGGTTCTAAAACCCGGTTCTTCAACATTAGCTCTTCATCCTATAGCAAAGTAACCAATGATTAGACAACCTAGAACATGCGACTTAGGACCATCTCAGGAATGGTGGGAAGTGAGAACACTCTTTTGTTATACTCTCATACCAGTCCACAACAAGAGTAAATAAGAGACACAGTAAGGTTAAAATATTTATTTTAACAACGTGATCTCAGGTGTAGTATCTTAGCCAACATTAAAAATAATATGGCCAGAATTGTTACAATTCCATAAAATACAAAAGGAGAAATCATATTACAATGATAGTGAAAAACAGGTCTCATAGCTCCTAGTTTTAACACCCTCTCTATATAGAAACTATGTATTATAAACTAAACAAGGTCTTTTAGGTTTGTGTGGGGGACCCCATTACCTTTCCACTCAGCAAGAGTATAATACATCTGGATCAGCATAAGATCTCTGCATCCCTGGAAACGGAAATTTTCCAAGTGTCTGAATTCATGGCAAGTGTGTGATAATTAAGACGCCAGAATCTTAGTTGGCTCACAGCTGCCAAATTGTTATGTCTAACCGCGTTACTCGATCATGTCGAACAACATTAACCCTGTTATGATAACCTTGACGGCTTCAGCACTAAATGTGCAGACTAGGGTTACGATGTAAGGCTAGAGATGTCGAAAACAAATCTTTTTTCATGTATAGACCTTCGCAAAGCCTAACTTACAAAAACAGTTATATGCAGTGTCGTGTGCAAAAGCAGCAAAAGGTAAAATGGCGTTTAAACTTCTAAATAGCCATGCTAACATAACATGCACGCAAAGTAGGCCTCAGCCCATACAACACCCTCCCTTGATTAGAGAACACACAATAAAGGGGGCAAAAGTCACAGAATGCAGAGTTCAAGTTCCAATGAGACAGAACCAACTTCAGAAGTTTTTGCCAAACTTGATAATAGGGAGTAAAAATCCAAATTAAAAAGCAACCAAGGCAGTGAAAAACATCCACGGGTGGCCAAGTTGTGAATATGAAGCTCAAAAAAGATTTTTTTTTAAACCAATTTAAAAATTGTTCAGGTTACCAGTACATGTCTTTGAAGCTGAAAAAAAATTATGACTTCAATCCAACAGCGTATAGGCACTGTATGTCGCAACTGCCTCCAACAGGTAGTCATTATTATCATCTGAGAACATTTCAGCAATCCAATTCAATAATGGAAATGAACATACATGTTCTTCAATAGCCGGAGCCTCTAGCAACATCAAAGGACAACTCGGACTTACTTCAAGATAACTGCGCGCCAAAAAGTGATTGGCCGCAGTCCATATGTTCCAATTGCCCAGGACCCCATGAGCCGCTGCGCAGGCCATAATCCCGAAATCAGAACAATCTACTTCATGAGCAACTAAGTGACTCATTAGTAGAATCAAATCCAGGTAGGGAGACACCGTGGTGCAGAGACACAAATCCAGGGCCCATTCAAATCCACAATCTAGGCAATGGAAACCAGGCTGCACGCAAGTAAAGATGGCGAACCGGAAGGATAAGCCATAAGCTACACTCAAAGTCGCCAGACGTAGCAATCCATAGTATTCAAGCATCCGGTTACACAGCTGTAGCAGCCGGGGCAGATTGTCATGGGTCACAGGATGTGCATCCATTTTGGAGTAAACAAATTAACAGCAGTACGCCCGCTCCCAAAGCTAGAATTAAAGGAAAACCGCCGAAGACACCCGAAAAAATTGAATGAAAAAATGCAGGAATCATACCAAATATAGCTTGTAATAAGGTCAATAGGCCAAAAGTTACTACTTTAAAAAAGTGCGCCAGGCCCATGGTTGACGAGGCATTAAAGATTGTGTGTATCAAAGCCCCAAAATGATCCATATTTAATAAGGCATGTACCTCAGTACGAGTGTTTGCAAGGTGAAGGACAAATATTTCACCCGCAGATGTAAGGGAGAGTTCTTTCTAGGACAAAAGAGCTCTTATTCGACTCATCTTGTTGAACTCTGCTTTCAAGGTCCGAATAGAAGGCCAGATGGAAATATCGAGCCTCCCATGTGGAGGAGGAAACAGGACGTTTTTACAGCAAACTACACGTTGGGAAACCGTAACAATATAAGGAATTCCAGCAAGCATACCACAGAAATCTTCATTTGTTTGATAACAAATAACTACCGTTTGCAAGCAATGTGAAAGTCGGTGTAATAGCTGGGACTGGGGTGCCTTTCAAGATACACGCAAGATTCGGTGCCTGTACATTACAAGAGCCGTGCTATTGTAATTTTTACAGACTAAGGAAAGATCTGGTGTAGATATGCAGTCTTAACCTTTTAAATAAACCTCCTTTCCTTCTCTCAAGCACCTATATGTAAATGGGAGATTCCAATTTTCATGAAGATAAGCACCACCTAAAGAATCAAACCTACCTGTGGCATAATGTTATATACAGGGTTCGAATTTAAACAGGGGGAAAGGTAAAGTTACTAACCCATGGATGAGCCAAACTGCTGAATTGGACTCGGCCACTGAAAATGGTAACGGCTCCGGTTTCTCAATATACAGCAGTGAAAATGAGGTATCTTTCATTAACATGAATTGTTGCTTACCAGTCAAATTAAAAGGCACAAATAATGAGGAATGTTAGAAATGGGATCTCTGGTTGGCGGAGGCTTGCGCCAAAGCCAGGCAGAGACCACCACTCTAGTTAGGGCAAGGGAGTTACACTCCAAAGATAACCCCTGCTCACCCCCTTGGTAGCTTGGCACGAGCAGTCAGGCTTATCCTGGAGGCGATGTGTAAAGCATTTGCGCACGCACAGAACAGCAACAACATCCCAGGCACACTACAAAAGGAACTCCACACAAGGTTATATCAAAAATAGCCTTTGTATTCTCAAAACACATTAGAATAATAATCACATTATGTACACTGTGCCAACTTGCACTGGGCAATATTTACAAGGGATTATGTACACCTGACAGGGCCACATGGACCACTGTCAGAACCATCACAAAGCGAACTTAGTAAAAGTAAAATAGATCCTAAAACGCACAAGTAAAATAGGTCATAAAACGTACAACCAGTAATTACTGATAATCACTGTAATTTGCATCAGTCTGTGACATAAACTACATTATGCATAGTATCCCACAAGTCTAAATACATTAGACCCTAACCACCTAATTATAACTCACATTAGGGGCGTAAATCACACAGGGAAGTATAATCTCCCTAACACAAACCAAAATAGGTAAAACAACCTCATAACCTTAAACCGTATTTAGAGGTATCAAACAGGGTGCGTAAAACATACTATACACAATACATTTCCTAGCAACAAAAGCATTAGCACATAAATCACCTTAGCACATAAATCACATTAGGGCCTGGCACCCTATAAATGTAACCATCCCCCTGGCCAACTGGTCATCTCAAATAGGGGGGGCTCAAATGCCCTCTGTCCACAAAGTCAGGGCTGCTGTCTAGGCAGCGAAGGTCAAGGGTGCGCCACTGCACAAAACCTAAACGTTGCAACTGGCACTAATTGCTGCGCAGCTGCAGAAGGCCTGGCACCTCTGTGCCACTTCTGTCCCTCTCAGGGATTCTCTTGAGAAGTGCGCCTAAACGGGCAGCTGCCCACTAATTGCTCGGCAGCTGTAAAAGTTACAAATGCAGGATGAGCTCTCACTGGCCCTTGGGATAAACTGCGCCAAAGGCTGGAGCAATCTAGGCTCTAAAAAACAGCGATGCGGGGTGTTGGAACCATCTGATTCTTGGAATAACTCTGCCCCCGTGGAGCACACTGGCTCGTTAAATATCCCCAAATAATGAAGATGCACTTGCCCCCACACTGGTGTTAAAGGCAAAACGATATTGAGGAGCGTGAGGGGTAGGTGTTCCGCCGATCCAGCGCTTCAATGAACGTAAGCTCCTACTGTAACCCCCGAGGCTCTTGTTGTGGCCGTGAGCCCAGCACGAGTAATAGCACCCGGTAATGCTCCCACCGCTCTGATCGGACCCGCTGCGAGTCTCCTGAAGCTTACCACCAGTTCCCTTTGCCTCGTTAGGCAGTGGGCACTAACTTAAGTCCACACCATGCCCAACCCTGCCATTACTGCTCCCTGCTCCCACGCAGCTTGGCTAATAAACGAACAGAGTAAAGGGCAGTACCTTGGATTATCTCCGCCTCCTCCCCTTGTTGGTTCATCTCTCTGTCTCCCTCCCCCATGTCCCCGGGTACATTCTACCAGTCGAAGGCTGAACTCGGCTCGAGTAACATGTGAACACCACACATGGGTGGTCTGACTTCCTTCACCTATATGTTTATTTGGCATGCTGGTTCCAACACGGAGTACCCCATCTCCATAGCGCCGGTTTCAACCTTGTGTTGAAGACTGGAGTATGCGGTGTTAACTAAGTATTACTCCCATGTTAACCCTATGTTTGATAGAGTGGGGACCCCTCCTCCAAGTCTCTCCTATTTTAATTTATTGTGAGTTGCATTCTGGCTAGTATACTCACAGCGATCTAGGGGTGTCACCATAGAGTTCATTTTTCCTACTAGCCTCCAATGCTTTCCTTGCTGATTCTTTCCCCCACTTTACACTGCTGGACCATATGCCAACCCTTACCTCCCTTGCATACCCTACAGGTTCCTCTAACCTAATAGCGCTGGCCTCACGGGAGTACGCTGCGAGGCCTTAATCAATTCCTTTAGGGTAAGAACATGCTTGCTTTCTCCTATGATTAGGTGTTGTTTTGAAAGTTTTTGGCTTCACACCTCAGTTCTCTTTTAAACGCACGATGGACACCCTCCAATGTGAGATTTTACCCGTGTCAGATTTAGAAGGGACTTTGCAACCAATAACCAGTACAATTGCTTTCCCTTCACACATTCAACCCCCCCTCACCCCTCACAATATGTAGAGTTGTCACCAAAGTCACATTATACCTTCTGAGCATAAAGTCACTTATGTTATATTTGACTTGACCTGTTCTGTCTTTGTTAACCTTTTTCCCCCACCTCTAGGTCGCCTAAATAGAGCAGGACCCCGTGGCCCTCTTTTCCTCCGACCCAGAGAGGTTGTATTTGCCTTCTTCATAGTGAATGAGCATTTAGTTCATATGTGTTTTTGTGTAGTACTTTACTGAGGTCCTGACGAATCGCCGGTTGGCGAGAAACATGTTGACCACACCAGGGGGTTGAGTTTGAGTTCTGTACACCTATACGGTCTCTAGCTCCCCTCTCACCCCTTTTAACCAGGGAACCAGCCACGTTAATAAAAGTCAGTGTGGACTGTTTTACCCTTTTTAACCTTCACTCACGTTTTCACTGACTACACTTTTCTTCATCCTCACTCACACCCACCATCGGCAAAGAACAAAAGAACCCCGCCAAAAGAGTGCCTGTGGGTACTCCGTCAGACATTGCAGCGCCGGTCTGTCGAGGGGCAGTGAGTCGATGATGACACTGGATACCCTCCAGTAAGGGTGTGTTCCACACCTAATACTCTGGGTGTATGAGGCTCTCTAAGTTCCGACTAGGGAACGCTTTCAATCACGGTACTGACAATACCAACCCCTCTCTCCACGCATTCACACCTTCTCTGGGGAATTTTGTATTCTGCTGCTAGCGCTAAAGGCAAAACGATAATCATGGACATTAACTGCTCCATCTTTTCTGATGAAAATTCTCTCGTACATATAGGCTGCAGTCATTCTGACCGTCCACAGCCATTTTGTACTTCATAAGT
Source organism: Lissotriton vulgaris (assembly GCF_964263255.1). Taxonomy (NCBI): domain Eukaryota; kingdom Metazoa; phylum Chordata; class Amphibia; order Caudata; family Salamandridae; genus Lissotriton; species Lissotriton vulgaris. Next base: position 339,050,920 of record NC_141699.1, on the reverse strand, counting down.
CACCCTTTGTTTCACCCTGACCTGACTAACATCTATCTGACCCGCTGACCAAACCTGGTATGTGTGCTGGGGCCATAAACTGGCAAACATGCCCGCCTTTGATGGTAGCTTCAAGGAGACACTCTATTGCCACGACAAACCTTAGGGCCTATTGCTGAACCATGTTGTAATGGACATTTCTACCGCGCTACTTCCACTCCAAGGAGTATCTTGGCGCATTACACAACTCAGATGGAGAGTTGGAAAGGAAAAAGATGTCTTAATCTCTTCACACACATTACACCAGGGTCCGGCACACGGCATCAGGCAGAGAGAAGATCCAGGTTTTCAATGCCTTCCTGAAGGAGGCTTCTTGAGAAAAAGACCGCAGGGAGAGGGGGAGTTTATTCCAGGCCTTAGTTCCCAAAACGAAGATGGATTTGCCACCTTTAGTGGTCAGTTTGAAATGGGGTGTAGAAAGTAGGTTCTGGTTTGTGGATCTCAAGCAACGCGCTGGGTGGTATCTTTTGAACCCCTTCTGTAGGTAGGTTGGTCCACGTTGGTGGAAAGCCCTGAAAGTGATTAGGAGAAGTTTGAATAAAATTCTCTTCCCAATTGGCAGCCAATGCAAAATATTCAGGGCTGTTGAGGCTGACGATCTACGGGGCAGACGCAGTACAAGACGGGCTGCCGTATTTTGGACCATCTGCAGTTTGTGGAGAATGATCTTATTTGCTCCAGCATAGAGTCCATTGCAGTAGTCTAGCCTAGAGTTAATTAAGGCCACTGCAACTGTTTTCCTGGCCGAGAGGGGTAGAAGGTCAAAGAACTTCCTGAGTGCTTTAATAATTTGGAAGCACATGCCTGCTACTGCTATAGCCTGGGGTTTAAAGGATAATTTGTTATCAAATTTTATGCCCAGGTTCCGGGCGGATACAATTGTATTAGGTGGCACTTCAGCATCTGATGGCCAGCATGCTATAGGGGAAAAAGGGTTGTTTGTCCCTACAGGTAAAATTTCCGTTTTACCGGCGTTGCACTTTAAATGGTTGTTGTTCATCCATTTAAAAGTTGCTGCAAGACAGTCCCTAAGGTCTTCCTCGGCACCTGGCCGTTCTTTGTCCAGCACCAAAATCAGTTGGGTGTCGTCAGCGTATGAAATAGAACTGATCCTAAATGACTCGATCAAGTTCATCAGGGGTGTCATATATAGATTGAATAAGACAGGGCTCAAACTGGAGCCCTGTGGCACCCCTGAGCTGACGTTTTTAGCCTCAGATTGATATGGGCCTAACACTGTTATTTGGCGTCTGTCAGTGAGGAAATTCCTACACCAGGCCAACACCTGTCCTCCTATCCCTGCGGCAGCCAACCGGTCCAATAGGATGTTGTGGGACACGGTATCAAAGGCTGCCGACAGGTCAAGTAGGATCAGGACAGCCTGTTTTCCTTGGTCCATAGCTGCTCTTAACGTTTCAGCAGTATATAATAGAGCTGATTCGGTAGAGTGTTCTGACCGAAAACCTGACTGATTGGGATGGAGAACGTTATTCTTCTCCAAAAAGTTGGTCAGTTGACTATTGACAAACTTTTCAGTCAGCTTAGATAGGAAGGGCAACAAGGAAATAGGACGTAGGTTAGAGAGGGTGGTGGGATCTGCAAGGGCCTTTTTTTGGAGTGGCTTAACAGCTGCCAGTTTCCAGTCATTGGGGATATTTGCTGTTGCTAGAGAGGAATTGATAATTTTGTTGATAATAGGATTGACCATCTCTATTAAGTAATGCAACACTGGAGGGGGACAGGGGTCAAAGGGGGAACCCGATTTGCTGGCCAAAATAGCTTTGGCAGTTTCTTCTAGAGACACTGGGATAAACTCATCAAGACGGAAGGGGGAAGTTGTCTTCACTATCTCTTGATCATCCATTATCGTAGTGTTTTCCAAAGGAAACGTCTTGGTAATAGTCAGGATTTTATTGTCGAAGTAATCAGATATCGCATTACAGAGTTCTTGGGATGGAGGGATCTCTTGCGATAGAGCTGAAGGATTCATAAAATTCTTAACAATCCCAAAGATTGCTTTTTGTTCTTGACCTGCTAAGGAAATGGCTTGTAGATAGTGAGATTTTTTTGCTAGTTTTATTTCTGCGTGGTACTTCCGTCTTGCTGCAATGTAGACGTGGCGAGCAGCGGTGTCGTAGTTACGGCGCCACCTCGTTCTGTCTTCAGTAATCAATGAACTTATGAACTTTTGCATTCTTCCTTCCCCGTGCCTGTGTATGCAACCAAAGATTCCAGATACCGAGAGGGCCCGTACAAACATGGTTTATTGCACTCCAAAAAGCTCACCCTGCAACGGACAATGGAACTTGTTTCCTATCAACAGTGAAAGACACTAAAACCTGACCAGTCTCACATGTTCTCGACCCTGAGGCCAAGGCCAGCTGGCTGACAAACACCACATGTCCGATTGTTTATGGTTGGGAGGGTATGAACAGACTTCTCCGACATGTATGGCATCCTGTCTGGGGCGGGGATACCAAGCTTACATATCACTGATAATAAAGATTACTTTGTTCCAATACTGTTTAAAAGTGGCCTGCAAGAGAGCTGTGGCAGAACACCTCCCTCAGGCATCCAGGTGTCTGCAGTTGACGTGCTCTCCTCATGAGAAATAAACCTTTTTCTTGTCTTCCAGTTTCCAGCGATTGCCTCTTTATTTTTTTAACCGAACCTAAAGTGAATTAGAGGCGGAACCCTGCGCCGAGCAGCATTGAGGGGTCTTAGAAGACTCGCTGCCTTTCACAATTGGCGACCCAACGTCGGGCCCATCAGCGACACGTGGGTCCTGTAGAGAGGTCCTAACGACGGAGTGAACAACTAAACAACGGAGTGCACCTGCCCAAAAGAGATCCTCGTCTGGCTGCCGATCGACGGTACTTCACTGGTTCCGAACGGACCTCTCTCAAGTGACCTGCGGTCCTGACTGGGACCTTACAGGAACGCCGCATGGGTCGTTGGAGTAAGAGGACAAACATGCGCTGGAAGAGGAAGGCAAAGAACTGTCCATACGGTCCGGGTAAGGTCGCGAAAAAGCGACTTTAATTGATTTGATTGATTGATTGATTGTTTTGACAGAATACTAGTATTCCCCTCTTCGAGTTATTGGGTTATTTGAGACATTCCCTGCCTGCAAACAAGCGTAGAGTAGGAATATTCCCTCTTTGCAGCCAGTGAAGGAAAGGTAGTGCAGACTTTTGTGGTTCTGTGAAAACGGACCTTGTCTCGTAAGGTTATGGTTCCGTCATGATTTTGGTGATGTCGAACCGTATATAGTGAGTTCGGCTAATATGGAGTGAATTTGTCACGTTAACTAGCGAGTTCATTACGTATTTGGAGATTTCGTCTCGAACATGGGTTCCATTTTGTTTAAGTCTCCATTTTGTATTGCCATCACGCAGGCCGACGAATGTGGTTGAACGAACGAAGCGGCCTGGCCTTCACCTATTGGTATACATTAACAGGGTCTTTCTTGACTTTGAGGTGAATTGCAAGGATCTGATTCCTTCACCTGAAACTGACTGCCGAGTCAATTTCCCTGGTTTGATCGTTGTCTGAGATTGCCAATCACTGTTCAGGACATCGTTAACATTTAGTCTCCTTACACATGCCTTATCTTGCTTACTATCAATCATTGTTTCCTTTTCTATGCTCTTTTATTACATGCATTGTGCCTTTCAATTAAGGGTTTGTCCTGCTTGTGGAGATTGGATTTGGGACATTCCCAATGATTAACTTTGGGTTGGGATGTTGCAAACTGAGCTTTTAGTCATGTGATACTTTGTTTGAGAATGTACCCCATTGGTTAGATTTTTGCGCAGTGGGTGTATGTTTGTAAATGTGAATATTGTGTATAAAAGGAGATGTCTTGCTCTACAAATTTGAGTAGTCTCCTGAAATACTCCATGCTGTGTTTCTAGGATCACTGTTACTGGCTGCAGCTAATAAACTTGGTCTTTGACGCCACCCAGAAGTATTCCCTGTCTCTGTATACCAAGACAGGTGAATCCGAAGACTTTGGGCGTGCCCCTGGCGCCGCTGGGTTCTAAAAGCCCGGTTCTTCACTTTTGTCTAACGCCTATTGAGATATTTATTTTGACCTTTGGAACCGGAATCGGAAATGTCAGGCCAATACCCTGTCAGAGCACCCTCGACTCTTTACCCCGAGTTACCGGCGAAACAAAGAATAGGTGACGATCTATTATTAGGTCCCCCAATCATATACATGCCACCCCCTTATGCCCCTACTCACCCAGTAGCGCAACGCCAGGAACCCCAAAATATGGTAGAAGATAGCATAATTGTCGTGGTCTCCACCGCCTCTGCGCCAACCGAGTCTCTTGCGCCAAATGCCTCATCAAAAGATACAGCAGTAGAAGCAGAATCAAGGGAAAGAGGGTTGCCTAGGGCCAGCGATTAAGTAATAACGAACGAGCAGGCATTGAAAAAATAGTTAAAACCCTTATAGATAGGAAAGAAACAGAAGAATATGTATCTGACATATGCAACTCCTCTGTTGGAAACCACAAACGATACTTAATTGTGCGCCTCTGTTACCACACTCTAACTGCGTATGAAGAGAAATACCAGGATGTAGGGCCCGAACGACTAGCGGCTCTCTATAGAAAGGTAGACATAGGAGATTAAGGCGACAACGATGTTGCAGAACTATTCTCATCTACACTAGAAGTACTCCGTCACCTCTTAGAACAAGGACGGATAGACAAGGACAGGTCATCTAAAATAGCAGGACCCCCGATAGATAAAGCCGATAACATGATGCCAATTAAAGAAGCTCCCCCTTATTGGGTTCCTCCTAGAGGACAAGGGACTAATGATGATCTAAACCATCAAGACGCTAGAAGAAGGGTAGTCTACAATTGGGTGCATCAGCCATGGGACAGACAGGACATTTTGACATTCCGTAAATCTTTGCCGGATTTATGAAAGAACCCCACCGACTTTTACACCGAGCTAGGTACCGCTTTGGGATCGACGATAATGACACCTGCCGACATAGACTTGTTCTTTGGGCTATGTTTACCAGCAGATGTGTGGAAACAGATTAGGAAAATAGACCAAACAGAACTGCTCGGTCATACCTAGGAACAACTCAGCACTCTAGATAAACAGAGGAACCCTGGTCAAAAGCCGGTCAAATCAATATTGGACCTCCCCGAAAAAATAGTGCAGAAAGTAAAAACGCTGATCCCAGAGAAAAAAATAGACTGGTCCATAGTAACCGCGTGCTGTCAGAAGCCACAAGAGGATGTCTCAGAGTATTTCTCAAGGTTCGAAACCGTGCTCTCCGATTACAGTGGACAAGACATGTCCACCGCAACCAGACACCACTTATTTGTGCAGAACTACATGAAAGGACTACTGCCAGAGGTATCCTAGAAATTGCAAACTAGTGAAAGTAGTTGGGCAGCATCCAAACCGGCAGCCATCCTTCAGATGGCCCAGTATTATGAGCATCAAAAAAACGAAAATGACAGGGCTACAGAAAAGAAAAAGAAGGACTTGAAGGAGCGAGTAATGATAGCACAACTTCAGGGGGTTAATACTGGAAGGGAGCAATATAAGGGAGGATACCAGCAGAATGCCCCTAGAGTACAGCCACCTAGACACAATTCATCGACACCCTATGTAGGACGCCAAGATTTAGGACAGGATCAATGCGCATTTTGCAGAGAATATGGACACTGGAAATCCCAATGCCCAGCTTTGTTTGGAGCTGGTAGGGGCAGAGGGGTGAGGGATATAGCAAGTGAACAGAGAGGAATAGGACATGGGAGAGGGTACGTGAGTGAAGCAAGCGAGGAAAGGCCAGGAAGAGTAAACGCATTTGACCGTCCCAGACAGAATCAGTACCAACAGACAGATTACGACGACATGTACGACTTTGCATAGGATAGCCAGGGGCAATGGAGGGATCCAGTCGAGCTCTATGTTGACCAGCAAGGCCCTTATGTTACCGCAAAGGTCCTGGGCACAAAGTCGCCATTCTTGGTAGACACAGGAGCAACACATAGTGCACTATCTAAATGACTGAATCAAAGGGCACCCTTGTCTGGCTCACATGCAACCTCAATAGGATTTGATGGTACGCCCTCCACCAACCCTTTGTCCAGATCAATCCCTTTTATTCTTGACAATAATATCATTGAAATGACATTTATTCTCCCTTCTAACAGCCCATACCCCATTATGGGTCTCGACCCTTTGAAACATTTCCATGCGACTATCAGATGCTCACCCGACGGAGTACGTGTCATCCTGTATGACAACCACCAGCACCATAGAGATAACCCCTCTCAGCACATGTATCCTATCTCTGAGACTGACGCATCCCTACTGGACACTTTGCCATCACACTTATGGGCTAGGGCTGATTCAGACGTAGGACGAATGATGATTGACCCAGTACATGTAACCATACGACAAGACGCGACCCTACTGAAAGTACCACAGTACAAAATATCGCCAGAGGGTGAGAAGGCACTGACAGAGATCATACACTCTTTGGTAGAAACAGGGCTGGTAGAGGATGTAGTGAGCAACATTTGTAACAGTCCAATACTACCGATTGTAAAGAGACAAGGAGAGGGAGACGGAAAAGCCTACCGCTTCATCATTGACCTGCGGGAGGTAAACAAAATCGTAGTGCCACAATATACAGTAGTTTCCGACATCACAAAAACTTCGACTTTAATCCCCTCCACTGCTACCACCTTCACTGTGATCGACCTTAAGAATGCCTTCTTTTCCATTCCTATACATGAAGACAGCCGCTATCTCTTTGGATTTACCCTAAAATCTCGTTCATTTAGATTTTGTAGAGAACCCCAGGGGTATATAGAGAGCCCGAGCATCTATAGCCAGGCACTTAAAAGACAGTTGGACGCCATACAATTGCCGGACGGATTGGCGTTAATACAATATGTAGATGATATCCTCCTAACAGCAGACACCACACCGATAGCAGTCACAGCCACCATCAAGCTCCTCCATTTCCTTTCTGAGAATGGTCAAAAGTCTCCCGAAAAAAAATTGCAATTCTGTAAACCACAAGTGACTTACTTAGGTCACCTTTTATCAAAGGAAGGAAGGAAACTCACGCCTGACAGAATCCAGACAATCCTAGACACACCTGTCCCCAAAAATCAGAAGCAGGTCCGCTCTTTGATAGGACTCACCTCGTTTTGCAGACAGTGGTTACCAAACTTTAGCCTCATTGTCAAACCCCTTCTTTCCCTCCTAGCTAAAGACAACCCCACACCTCTCCCCTGGACCTCTGAATGCCAATCAGCCTTCAAAGAACTATGCAATGTCCTTTGTTCAGCACCTGTCCTAGGAACCCCACATTACTCCAAACCATTCTTCCTCTGCACACAGGAGAGGGAGGGATGTGCATTGTCTGTCCTAACACAATCGATTTGTTCACAAACTACGCCCTTGCACGTATTTCTCTGCCACCCTCGATCCAGTAGCCAGAGCGCTACCAGCATGCTTGCGTGTTGTGGCAGCTGCAGCAGTTTCAATACGCCAGAGCGAAGGAATAGTGCTCTCCAATCCAATCACAGTATTAGTACCTCATTCAGTCGATACACTACTAAACCAGACCAAAACCCAACACTTGACTAGTGCCCGACTGACAGGATATGAGTTGACCCTGCTAGCACCACACATTACCCTAAAGCGATGCACTACCCTCAATCCAGCCTCACTGTTGCCACTACCAGAAAATGATCCTAGTACGGCTCCACTGCACGAATGTGTAACACTGACTGATGAGCAAACAAAGAGTAGAGTAGACCTCAGAGACATTGCCTTTCTGGAGCCAGATGGAGAACTATGGGTGGATGGCTCATGCATCAAACTCCCTGACTGCACCACCTCAGCTGCATACGCTGTCACCAGAGCCCGAACCATTCTAGAAAGAGCCCGTATTGCCCAACATTCCGCCCAAGCAGCAGAACTCATTGCCCTCACACGAGCATGTATTTTAGCAGCTGACACGACAGTTAACAAATACACCGACAGCCAATACGCCTTTGGGGTAGTTCACCCTTTTGGGATTCTATGGAAAGAAAGAGGGTTCCTGACTTCACACGGTACACCCATCCTGCATGGAGATGTAGTTTCCGCCTTGAAGGAAGCAGTCCTCCTCCCCAAGAAGTTAGCAGTGATAAAATGCCACGCACATAAGAAAGTGACAGATCTAATTGGACAGGGAAATGCACTGGCAGATGTTACTGCCTGAGCCACGGCAGAAGATAGAGGACTACGACACGTATGTATGTGACCAGGTCACAAGCTGAACAATGGACTGACGCTAGGACCACTGTAAGGGACATACAGACGACAGGCACACAAGACAAATTGACCGAGTGGGAAAGGGTGGGACTAAAAGACAAGTAAAACTGCTGGAGAACTAAAGACGGAAATAAATGGCTGTTACCCAATGCCTATCTAATCCACATATTGATCATGGCACATTTACCGGCACACATAGGCTCCACCCCCATGATTGAACTAATTACCAGAGTATGGCACAACAGCAAGATAACCGAATTGGCAAAATGCCTAGCACAGCAATGCATAGTCTGCCTACAACACAACCCAGGGAAGGGGACAGTAGTGCCACGGGGAGGGTTTGGAGTCCCTGACCACCCCTTTGAAGTCCTTCAAATGGATTACATCCAATTAGAGAGATGCCATGGTCTAAAATATGTCCTGGTGGTTGTGTGCGCTTTTAGCAAATGGGTGGAGGCATAACCCACCCGTGACAATACCGCCTTAGCCACTGTAAAAGTATTGCTGAAAGAATTCTTCCCCCGATACGGCCTTTGTAGAATTTTATGGAGTGACAACGGCCCCCACTTCGTAGCGGAGGTGATACAGAACATACTGAAAGGGCTGGGGTCAATCAAAAGTACAACAATCAAAGAGATGGGTGGAGGGTCCGAGGGAATGTTTAACGACCTCAGCACAGTTACAATCCCCCTAACAAACTATAGAATACATAATGGGTCTTTAAATGTCCACAGAAACATGTCGACCAGCAAACCCAGTCAGAAGTTATTTGTTTGAACCATCTGACTTTTTTGCACTCTTTTGTTTTTAGTATTGGAAGTGTACGACTCAAGAATAAAATTTATATTGCGCACACTCTCCAATTTTAACAAGAGCACACTTTATTCTTTTCACAAATCACATATGCACTGCTTTCAGTTACAAATAGACAACATCCACCAATCATCTTGGGCATTAACATCACTAGAACCATCCATCTCATTTTAATATCTCAAGAGATGGTAAAAATACGGATTGCCTACTATGTGAAGTAGACCAAATGATGAATTGGGCGGCACAGGAAAAGTAACTGATGAACATTTTTCACATGGGGTAAATGTCCGGTTGTTTGCTCTAAGTTGAAAGCATACACATAGTCATCCTCACACACACCTAGTCTTCTCTTTGTTTAAGACCCACAGTTACTCTTTATGTATTCTATGGTCAAACAAAAGTTCCATGCCGTCATCCATCCCCAATCAGCAGGCCTGGTGGAAAGACACAACGCAACACTGAAGGTAAAACTGGCCAAAATAGTTGCCACAACTAGGTTGAAATGGCCCGACGCCCTTCCATTAGCATTGCTATCCATGCGCTCCACCCCAACCAAACACAGACTGACCCCATATGAAGTGGTCTTTGGCAGGCCTATGAGCATTTGGGCGGCACCAAAACCCACTTCCATTAGCAATGTCCCGGACATATCAATGTCAGATTACCTGTATAAATTGACAAACGAGCTAACGATTATCCACCAACAGGTGCAGCAAGCCTTGCCAGATGCATCCAGGGGGCCAGGACACGAGATAAAGACTGGTGACTACGTCCTCGTCAGAAATTTCCAGAGGACGAAGAGTCTGGAGCCCAGGTGGACGGGTCCCTGGCAAGTCCTGATCACCACACGAACTGCCCTTCGAGTGGAAGGAAAGTGAAATTGGCTGCATGGTCACCATTGCAAAAGAATCCCTCCATCGCTGGCAACCCGTGAAGAAGTGGAGGCACAATAGGAAGTACTACCAAAAGACCGACCAGCTCTGAGTTGCTACCCGCAAGAAGAGACACTTGAACTGACCAAGTTTCAAGACCCCACAGTGCCATCCAAAAAGGGGTAAAACCTAAGATCGACTAAAGGAGCGTGCTCCGGTGGACAGGCCACTGACTGAGTCAAGGTCTCAGATTGGTAGCACAACCAACTAATGCTACCAAGAAAAACGCTAGACAAAAGTCTGTGGCCCTGTCAGTCATTAGCCCTTTGAAGATGATGGAAGAAAATGAACACCCGAAGAACAACCACAAAGACACCAAGACTGCCAATCTGCATAGCACAAAGACAATCGCACTTGCAGCAGCATTTCTCACCTGTCTCCTGCTAATGGTCACTTTCTGGATCATTGAAGAGAATGCTCCTGCACACCGAACAATGTCACCCACCATTCAACCAACCACCAAGAAAGAACACCATATGATATCACTGTCACCACATCTCTGAGAACGATGCAAAGAATTCTGGAACAATTCTTTCATGCAGATGCTGCACCAGCACAATCTTGCGACAAATGACACCAACTGTTGGGTCTGTGGGCTGCTACTACATGCCACTGAACACTCCATCCCTTTCATCCCTTCACGCTTTTCTGTTCATGGATCTTGCCTCGCCTGGATGATGCTCCTACAAGAGAGTTACAGAGACAATGCCACTTCCAATGGGACAATCGCTCAGTTCTATAGCGAGTTCTGGCTAAACAAAACAGGAAGAACAGCCGCTCTCTTTTGTCCTCACACAGCAAATGCGACATTCCCAATGAATGTCCCCTCCAAAGAACGAGTGGAAATGCAAGTGTTTAATAATCCTAACAGAGCCACATTCTCCTTCCTAAAGAAAAGAACTGCAGCAACACTGACTGTGGCCCGATCTGTGGTGAACGTCTCTGGCCTTGTATGCATTGAAGGCCGTGGGACCAAAAATGTGGGTCACAGCACTTGTAACATTGTGAGAACTTTGGAAACTGCCAACCCTCCAGCATTTGTTGCATCACCCAATATGTACTTTGTCTGTGGAACCTAAGCCTACACCTGACTCCCCAGAAACTGGGGGGGGCACGTGCTACATCGCCTTTATATTGCCACCAACCTATACAGCCCATGCAGAGCATCATCAAGAAAGGCGTTGAAAAGACACTGACCAAGCAGACTCTGCTGTAGCACAGTTCCTCGACGCAGCGAAAAGGCTCGTTCTGCTATGGGGTCCTATGGCAAACAGCCGAGCCATCAGACACCTGACCCAAGCAGTAGAAACTGCCTTAAACGTCACAGCTGGCAACCTCACCAACAACACTGCTGAGCTCCTGGCGGTCCGTCTGTTTGCTCTTCAAAATCGCATGGTCCTAGACGTGGTACTAGCGGACCGTGGAGGAGCATGCCACATCATCGGTGCCAGCTGCTGTGTGTACATTCCAGATAATTCACCTTCTGTCTTTGAAGCGATCGAACATCTCCATAGACTGTCTTCAGAAATTGATCAACGATCAGAGACTTGGACAATTGGAAGTTGGCTTTGGGGCATTTTGAAGGACTGGGGTTGGAAAATATCTATGATTCTCTTGGTCCCAGTATTGGCAATATGTGGTTGTTGTTTGGGCATACACTGTATACCACCTTTGTGTTCTTTTTCCATCAGCACCATGTGCCCTAAAACTATGGACACTCAGCTAAAGAAAATGAGAGCAATGTATGAGCAAGAGATACAGGACATTATGGAAATTGAAATAGACTGACAAGCTAGCTAGTTATGTTCAAATGGGCGACTGTTAAAGGCAAAACGATAATCATGAACATTAACTGCGCCATCTTGTCTGATGAAAATTCTCTCGTACATATAAGCTGCAGTCATTCTGACCGTCCACAGCCATTTTGTACTTCATAAGTCACCCTTTGTTTCACCATGCCCTGACTAACATCTATCTGACCCGCTGACCAAACCTGGTATGTGTGCTGGGGCCATAAACTGACAAACATGCCCGCCTTTGATGGTAGCTTCAAAGAGACACTCTATTGCCACGACAAACCTTAGGGCCTATTGCTGAACCATCACCTCGTTCTGTCTTCAGTAATCAATGAACTTATGAACTTTTGCATTCTTCCTTCCCCGTGCCTGTGTATGCAACCAAAGATTCCAGATACTGAGAGGGCCCGTACAATCATGGTTTATTGCACTCCAAAGAGCTCACCCTGCAACGGACAATGGAACTTGTTTCCTATCAACAGTGAAAGACACTAAAACCTGACCAGTCTCACATGTTCTCAACCCTGAGGCTAAGGCCAGCTGGCTGACAAACACCACATGTCTGATTGTTTATGGTTGGGAGGGTATGAACTGACTTGTCCGGCATGTATGGCATCCTGTCCGGGGCGGGGATACCAAGCTTACACATCACTGATAATAAAGATTGCTTTGTTCTAATACTGTATAAAAAAGGCCTGCAAGAGAGCTGTGGCAGAACACCTTCCTCAGGCATCCCGGTGTCTGCAGTTGACGTGCTCTCCTCGTGAGAAATAAACCTTTTTCTTGTCTTCCAGTTTCCAGCGCTTGCCTCTTTATTTTGTTAACCAAACCCAAAGTGAATTAGAGGCGGAACCCTGCACCGGGCTGCATTGAGGGGTCTTAGAAGACTCGCTGCCTTTCACACTGGGGAATGGAACAAGGGGTCACAGGCCCCTCTGGCTCTCTATAATAGAAGCAAGGGCCCCCCTGGGCCCTTGATGTGCTACTAGTAGCAAAGGTAGGGCGGCCCGCTCCCTGGTGGGCCCACTCGGGGTCAGGGCCTCGACCAGCACCTTCCCGCCCCCCTCAAGCCCTCACTCACTGGCTCTGGGGGCAGGACTCCGGTCTTCTCCTTCTGGATGCAGCGGGGGCAGGCACCGGCAATGTACCTCGGACCCCCTCCGCCAGATTCCTCAATGGTGGCAGTATGCGCCACGCTTCACCCGGTCCCCCATCTCGGGACCGGTACTTCAAAGGAGGAGCCAGCGAGGCTCCAGACTGCCGCCTCCTCACTTCTCTCCATATGCGGTGGGGGCAGGCACCGTTAATGGGCCTTGGGCCCCCTCTGCCGCCGTCACCATACTTGAAGGGGCTCTCCCAGCTCACGGGTGCCTCGCGGTCATTTCTGCCTGCATTACGCTTCCGTCCAGTGGCCCCACAACCAGGCGGGCCGAGGACTCGGCATCAACTCTGGCTTGGCAATGAGGGTTAGGCTCCCCCAGCGTTAAAACAGAGCGGGTTGGGCACCAGCAAGTGCAAATCTCGGCCATGTCGCGGGGTGGGCACCCGCTGGGATCCAAACAGCAACTACGGACAAAGTTGTGAGGTGAGCACCTGCGCACTAAAATACAAAGGCAGGCCAGCAAAAGATGCAGGGTGGGCACCTGCACACTATCATCAAAATAAGCGGGTGGGCACCTGCTAGGCTGGCATCACAGAGGAATCCCCAAGGTGGGAGGTTCCCTCCCAAAAAGGGGGTGGAGGGCTTCAGCTCAGCGCTGCTCAGCCCCAGTCTCTCCCTCTCCTATGGAAAAGCAAAATGCGCCGAGGGCGCAGAAAGGCTGGAGAAAGTCCTGGAAGCAAAATTGAGCAAAGAAATGGAGCAACCAGCTCCTCAGTGAAGGAAAATCCTCCAGGCAGCCAGGGGCTGGACAGGGCCCTGGGAGGCAAGCCTTCCCCTGGGCCCCAGTAGCAGCATGCCCCTGGTTGATTCAAGTAGCAAAACAAGAGCATTTACTTGGAGTCATAGCCCCTTATTTATACAGCTTTTTCCCATTGTGACACAGCACAGGGCTAGGAGAGAACCAGTTACAACTACTTCAGGAGCACTTGAGCACTTTGTTGACCACTTGACCACTTTTGCTCAGCTCCTCTCCTCTATTCACAGGACAGGCCATGGGACATCAGATGCACGACAGGAGGTGGAGCCAACATTGTGGAGGGGAGGCCCAGCCCTATTCAGGTCCCAGGTACAACTCCTCCCTCCCATCTACATGCAGATCTCCCCATTCACCATCGGGCAGACCCATCCTGGCTCCTGGAGCAAAGCACACCAACTAGTCCCTGTCACTCACAAGCCAGACAGGGAATTCACATCTCACAGCACACAGAAATGCCAACTTCTAAAAGTGGCACTTCTACACTAGACACAATAAATCTGCGCACATCATTGCACAGCATTTATTCTCAGGAGTTTGCACATACTAAACTCGCCCCTGCACTCCTCTCACATCAGGACCTATCATAGACACACATACCCCCCATGCATTCCTATTGGAGGGCAGGCCAATATCACCACACTCACTCAGAGAGCGCACGCACTTTACACTGGGCCACAGTGCTAAAGTGAGCAGAGACCAGAAACCACTACCATCATGTCATATTAAAAGGCAAAAAGTTCAGGGGTGAACCTGCCAAAAGGGCCAAGTCCAACACAACCCCCTTCCAGCCAAAATGCAGGGCAGACCAATCACCACTGTGATGGGCTTCCCTGCATGGGGCGATAGAACACGGACGAGGGTTCTGACTGCAGGGACACCCTCCGATTCTATGACACGTGGTTCCACAAAACAAAAACACAAAAAAACTCAGGCCCAATTAGGCTACCCCACTGGTACTCTTGAGTTGTCCACGGCTAGGACCAGGCCCTAGGCCATCCAGATACCACTGGTCCTTGCCAATCCACAGAGTGGGAGGTAGTAACCCCTGGCATACAATAGCCATTTTCCACTCCCCTTCTCAGTGTAGTTCCAAACTACCACTAATCCTTCAACGTAGGGTCCATACCCTCTGGCTGACCAGAGGTCGCGGGCAGAGTGCCCCACCCTACCTCTACTTCTGGGGTTCGGCTCCCTCCCAGGGGAAGCGCCCACCAGAACACAACCCTTCCACCAGTTCAGGACCTCTCTCCATCAACTGGTCTACCACCTGGGATCCACATTCACCGGAGGCACAGGGGTCAGAGGCGAGGTCTCCCTCACTCTGCACCCCCTTCCAGAGTTCTGCACCCTCCCACTGTAGAACATGGTCCTTCCACTTAAGGTGGGCCCCACCTGCTCTCAGGGTACTACTACAACACTCAGCCAAGGACCCTAAAGATCCTTGCTAGGCCTGCACCACCCCTTCGGGGAAACACAGGGTCTCCTCACTCAAGATGAGCCCCACCTGTGTTCACAGGGGTACGCCTAGAAGGCAAAACCGGCCAGGACACCGATTACAGTTGCCCTGCCCTGCAGGACAGGCAAACACCTGAACCTGGCTCCCCAACCCAGGGACGCTACCCTTTGGTAAGATGACTGGGGCACCAGGACTTCATAAACATGACCTGAAACTAATGTCAAGGACACTGATTACAGTTGCCCTTAAGTCCAGGACAGGTAAGCACCTGAACTTGGCTCCCCAACACCGGGACACTACCCTTTGGTCAGATGCCTGGCGAACCAGGACTTCACGAGGGTGACACATAACTAATGTGTTGTGTAACAGACTGCCTTGCGCAGATCTCACAACCTCCTGTCCAACTGATAGTGTGTGCAGAAGTGGCGTCACCATGGCCAATCATTGCCGACTCAGCCCTTCTGGCTGGCCCCTGACCCACTGGTTCCCACTGGGGACTCTTTCCCCCTCTCACCCCACCATCTAGACTTCTGCATCCTCCCAACTGGAGCGGTACCACCAGACACCAGAACTAATGGAGCCCTGCTTACAGAGGCTCCACGTTCTCTAAACACTGGGAGATCCTCCTCAAATGGTCTACAAGTACAGCCTAGGCTCCCAACCTGGTGTTCCCCAAATAAACCATCCAGGCCCTGGGACAGGGTTTCAGGCACATGGAGACACGCAGTCCCACCCACTCCTTCTCCTCAGAGACAGGACCTGGGCCTCTACACCGGGACCTAGCTGGGCTACTCTGAACCTCTTCCACCACTTTGGGCTGGAAGACCCCTCAGCCACTCCTTTTGGAATTGCTCCCCAATGCAAGCTCTATATTTCAGAGAACTCACACCCAATCAACCAGAAATCTCCAGAGAACTCACGCGAAAGTATTGAGCAAGCTCCTTATTTCAGAGAACTCACACTCAGTCGTCCAGTGCAATACACCATTCATCCACACACACACACCCCCCAGACTGGTGAGACAGTATCTACTGCCCCTGAATTTCATCCTGCACCCCTGTTACTGAGCACCAGGTACCACACTCTGGGAACGGGAAGGGAATACATGCACTGGACACACTTTAGCTGCCACCACTGCATCCCACCCTTACTGGTGAATCCAGAAAACTCACACTGCACTTAGGGGATGATCTACCCTCCCGAGCTAGTGACTCCATACCAATTAAGTCCCCACTGTAGGCTAACCCAAGAACCAGCGCAATGGCTCAAGGGCAGTCTCTCCTCCAGATTCTCTGGTTTTTATCCTTGGCAGGACACCCAACTCATAGTGCAAAAGAAACACATTTCCACAGAAATGACATTTAGAACAAACTTAAGATAATAATCCCTTTCCATTTGACTAGCTAAAATGCAGAGTTTTGTAATGTAGCCAGTTGTAGCTGCAGTACTGCAAAAACACAAGTCCTTATCCCTCCGCTGCTCACCACTGTTAGAAATGGGATCTCTGGTTGGCGGAGGCTTGCGTCAAAGCAAGGCAGAGACCACCACTCTAGTTAGGGCAAGGGAGTTACACTCCAAAGATAACCCCTGCTCAACCCCTTGGAAGCTTGGCACGAGCAGTCAGGCTTATCCCGGAGGCCATGTGTAAAGCATTTGCGCACGCACAGAACAGCAACAACATCCCAGGCACACTACAAAAGGAACTCCACACAAGGGTATATCAAAAATAGCCTTTGTATTCACAAAACACATTAGAATAATAATCACATTATGTACATTGTGCCAACTGGCACTGGGCAATATTTACAAGGGATTATGTACACCTGACAGGGCCACATGGACCACTGTCGGAACCATCACAAAGCGAACTTAGTAAAAGTAAAATACATCCTAAAACGCACAAGTAAAATAGGTCATAAAACGTACAACCAGTAAACACTGGTAATCACTTTACTTTGCATCAGTCTGTGACATAAACTACATTATGCATAGTATCCCACAAGTCTAAATACATTAGACCCTAACCACCTAAGTATAACTCACATTAGGGGCATAAATCACGCAGGGAAGTATAGTCTCCCTAACACAAACCAAAATAGGTAAAACAACCTCATAACCATAAACCATATTTAGAGGTATCAAACAGGGTGCGTGAAACATACTATAAACAATACATTTCCTAGCACCAAACGCATTAGCACATACATCACATTAGGGCCTAGAGCCCTATAAATGTAATAGGGGGGCTCAAATGCCCTCTGTCCACAAAGTCAGGACTGCTAGCTAGGCAGCAAAGGTCAAGGGTGTACCACTGCGCAAAACCTAAACGTTGCAGTTGGCACTAATTGCTGCGCATCTGGGGAAGGCCTGGCACCTCTGTGCCACTTCTGTCTCTCTCAGGGACTCTCTTGAGAAGTGCGCCTAAATGATGCAGTTGCCCACTACTTGCTGGGCAGCTGTAAAAGTTACAAATGCAGCATGAGTTCTCACTGGCCCTTGGGATAAACTGCGCCAAAGGCTGGAGCCATCTAGGCTCTAAAAATCAGCTATGCGGGGCGTTGGAACCATCTGGTTCTGGGAATAACTCTACCCCCGTGGAGCACACTGGCTCACTAGATACTCAGGCCCTCAAATAATGAAGGCGCACTTGCCCCCACACTGGGGAATGGAACACGGAGTCACGGTCCCCTTTGGCCTTCTATAATAGAAGCATGGGCCCCCTTGGGCCCTCGATGTGCCACTAGTAGCAAAGGTAGGGTGGCCAGCTACCTGGCGGGATAGCTCGGGGTCAGGGCCTCGACCGGCACCTCCCCACTCCCCTCGAGCCCTAACTCACCGGCTCTGGGGGCAGGATTCTGGTCTTCTTCTTCTGAATGCGACGGGGGCAGGCACCGGCAATGTGCCTCGGGCCCCCTCCGCCGGATTCCTCAATGGTGGCAGCATGCCCCACGCTTCACCCGGTCCCCCATCTCAGGACCGGGACTTCAAGGGAGGAGCCAGCGAGGCTCCAGACTGCTGCCTCCTCACTCCTCTCCATATGCGGTGGGGGCAGGCACCGGCAATGGGCCTCGGGCCCCCTTTGCCGCGTCACCATACTTGCAGGCCTCTCCCAGATCACATGTGCCATGCAGTCATTTCCGCCTGCACTCTGCTTCCGTCCGGGGGCCCCACCCACAACCAGGCGGGCCGCAGACACTGCATCAACTCTGGCTTGGCAATGAGGGTTAGGCTCCCTCCAGCGTTAAAAGAGAGCGGTGTGGGCACCAGCGAGCGCAAATCACGGCCAATTCACGGGGTGGGCACCCACTGGGATCCAAACACCAATTACGGGCAAAGTCGCGGAGTGGGTACCCACGCACTAAAATACAAAGGCAGGCATGCATAAGACGCAGGGTGGGCAACTGCGCACTATCATCAAAATAAGCGGGGTGGATACCCGCCAGGCTGGCATTACAGGGGAATCCCGATGGTGGGGGGTTCCCTC
This sequence comes from Lissotriton vulgaris, assembly GCF_964263255.1. NCBI lineage: Eukaryota > Metazoa > Chordata > Amphibia > Caudata > Salamandridae > Lissotriton > Lissotriton vulgaris. Next base: position 339,032,165 of record NC_141699.1, on the reverse strand, counting down.
CCAAAAAGGGGGGGGGGCTGCAGCTTAGCGCTGCTCAGCCCCAGGCTCTCCCTCTCCTGGGGAAAAGCACAGCGCGCCCAGGGCGCAGAAAGGCTGGAGAAAGTCCTGGAAGCAAAATGGAGCAAAGAAATGGAGCAACCAGCTCCTCAGTAAAGGAAAATCCTCCAGGAATCCAGGGGCTGGGCAGGGCCCAGGGAGGCAAGCCTTCCCCTGGGCCCCAGCAGCAGCACGCCCCTGGTAGATTCAAGTAGCAAAACAAGAACATTTACTTGGGGTCACAGCCCCTTACTTATACAGCTTTTTCCCATTGTGACACAGCACATGGCTAGGAGAGAACCAGTTACAACTGGTTCAGGAGCACTTGTGCACTTTGCTTTGCTCAGCTCCTCTCCTCTATTCAAAGGACAGGCCAGGGACATCCGACCCACCATAGGGGGTGGAGCTAGCATTGTAGAGGGGAGGTCCAGCTCTATTCAGGTCCCAGGTGCAACTCCTCCCTCCCATCTACATGCAGATCTCCCCATTCACCACCGGGCAGACCCATCCTGGCTCCTGGAGCCAAGCACACCAGCCAGCCCCTGTCACTCACAAGCTACACAGGCAATTCATAACTCACAGCATACAGAAATGCCAACTTCTAAAAGTGGCACTTCTACACTAGACACAATACATCTGCGCACACCATTGTGCTGCATTCATTCTCACGAGTTTGCACATACTAAGCTCGCCCCTGCACTCCTCTCACATCAGGAACTATCATGGACACACATATCCCCCATGCATTCCTATGGGAGGGCAGGCCAATCTCACCACACGCACTGAGAGAGCACACTCACTTTACACTGGGCCACAGTGCTAGAGTGTGCAGAGACCAGAAATCACTACCATCATGTCATATTAAAAGGCAATAAATTCAGGGGTGAACCTGCCAAAAGGGCCAAGTCCAACAAACGATTTTAACGTTTGAAGAGTCCATGCAAACTGCATAAAAGAACGCAATTGATTTTGTCCATGGTATAGAACTGAAACATCTTTTTGCACAATATCAACAATATACGAAACAATATTATCTAATGTGTAAATACGGGAAGAAAGGGTGTTAATGCTATTATCTACAACGGCAAGCACTTTCTCTAAATTAGCCTGATCAAAAGCTCGGAGCCGAGAAGCAGCTTCAATTTGGGAACGTTTCCAAACCTTGTTGTATGCAGCATATATCCATCTTTCTGATCTGCCTGCTGCAGGACCTTTCACAAAATCATTGAAATCAACAGCGTCAGTCAGTTTAGCCAAATGTGATTTAACTGACGCTAAGGTAGAGTGTTTGAGTTACTTCTGACACAACTTGCCGACAGAATAGGTGGTGACTGAATGTTGACTCTCAAACTGGGGTCTACTCTAACCTCTGTATAGCCAGGGGTCAGACCCAGAAAACGGTGTTGGCAGGAATCTGCACTCTTTTGCCATAGCAACCAGCCCTCGGGATTCATGCTGGAAATATTGAAAGAGGAATTTCTCAACAGGGCCTGTAAATCACTAAGGGAAGCACTGGTGTAATTGTTCCAATCGGGGTATTCACCCAAATCAGGATATGAAGGAGCATTTAATTTGTTAGAAGTAGCCAATCCAAAGCAGGTGGTTTGTGAAATAGTAGCATTCAGAAACAACATATGGTTTGGGATGAGACATGCACGATGTAAAGCCTCTGTGCTTTGTACTTGCTAACTTTTAGAACCCCAAACAGATTTAAGATCAATGGTATCATTCCACAGTTCATAACCCCCAACAGCCAACTAGTCAATAAAGGACTTAGAATACCGTAATTTTGTGTGGGTAAGTCTAACTTTGGAAGAGGACTTTTTAGTCATCTTAAAATAAAATGCACCTGGGTTTGATTGATCAAAATCAGTAAAGTAAGAAAACTTTTTCAAAAGTGTTTTGAGCTGCCTTCTACAGATGCGGGACAATGTTCCCACTGTGTGTATTTAACCACATTTCTAAACTTGTTAGCTTTATGCAGAAAGTGATTTCCAAAATGCTGGTAACCGAATAAATCACCATAGTTAGCAGAATCTAGATACAAATCTTCAGCATCAGAATCAGCATAATATTTCAAATCAGAAAATAAAGCCTCTACGGCCTGGACGTCCCAATCATCAGAGCAAATATTTTGTTTAACCACATCCCCCATAGAAACACGGAGTACATTGGGAACATTAATAACCTCTGTGGGCCCATGAATCTGGAAATTTACAGCATCCCATATAATCCCATCTAAAACGGGCCAAGCAGTTATATTCACAAATGGCTGGTCCCTCTTCATGATGTGCGAAGAGGAGTGGGGGGCCAAAGTTCCATCAATTAGTGTAATTGAAGTTCTCTCTTGAACGTAGTGTCCATTCACAAAACGAAAATAATACACCACAAATCCGATGGACATGAATAAAAAATTTTTTTAAAAAGCACCAGCCAAACGTAAGTCCAAGGGGGAATCAAAAAATGTTTTTTAAACCAGGTAGCAAAAATCAAATCTTTTGAAGGGGAATTTGATGTGGTCGAGCCAGAGTCAAATGAAAAACATGATTGATTAGCCACACGGGTCTCCAAATCAGGCATAGACAAGTCAGCAGGGTAAGTTTATTTAGTATCATTAAGAGGATCACCAGCAGGTGTATTCAATAAATGATTCGCAACTGTATTCATTTCAATAGCAACATCAGGCCCAATAGCAGGATCCAGGGCCAAAACAGAGTGTCGCACCATTGCTGGACACAAGACCGCAGGAGCCATACTAAAAAGAATCGGGCACCCTGTGTAGTTTGACATTGTCAATGGAAATGTACCTGTTCCCCTTTCGCCCAGGAAGAGGAGGTAAAATTGCTGTTCTTGAACCCTGCACGCCAAGCACAGCAACTGGAACTCGATAGGAAGGACCAAATTCTTTCTTCTTCTTGATCTTCTCTCGGGCCAGTTCTCCAACTTTTGGTAGCCAGCCGACTACCGGAATCTGCAACGCAGCATCAGATGTGGAGGGTAAATGTTCCTTTGCAAGACTGTCTCTGGTCATTTGTAGGTTCTGTAAAATAGCAGAATGTTCACCTACGTCAAAGGATGCAGCCGCCGCCGCCATGTCTAGCCCCTCAAGGTCGGAAACGTACATTTTGATGCCAAGGAGCATTTCGTATGGGGCCCGCCCACCCAGAGACCTTCTAGGGAGATTATTAAGTGCATGCTGAACGCTATTGAGGTGTGTCAAGGACTATAGTTTTTATTTATTTTTTATTTAAGAAGTTTTCTATATCGCTCTCCAGACCCAAGGGTATCGGAGCGCTTTACAGTAGGAGCGTTACATATAATCATCAGATACATGACATAGGAGCGATGTAACAACCGAAGAGTGTCAGAGTAAAGAGCAGCGTATTGTTGTGCAGAGCCTTTTTGGCTTCACGAGTCTTAGGATTGGAGCAGAGCTCGATGATTACTGTCTGTCCCAAGTTATCCACTTCCTAGGGAGCGGTTGAGGAACAGGGATTTGAGTTGTCTTTTGAATTCCACAAAGGAAGGCAAGTTTCTGATGTGCGGGGGTGGAATTCTAAATTTTGGGGGCGCTTCTAGTGAAGGAACATTCCGCTGTTCTTTTCCTTCTGGTTTTAGGTGGGATGAGTAGGAGGGAGTTAGAGCTTCTTAGATTCCTGGATTGGTCTGCTTTTCTGAGTTTTTTCGCCAGGTATTCGGGTTTGCCGGTGTGAAGGGCTTTATGGGTTAGGCAGGCTGTTCTGAAGCTACTTCGCATTTCTACTGGAAGCCATTTGAGTTCCTTGAGTGCAGGGGAGATATGATCAGATTATTTGATGCCGGTGATCATTCTGGCTGCCGCATGTAATCTTGTTTTAATGGGTACCAAGTGCGATTTAGGGATTCCTGTTAGGACTACGTTCCTATAGTCCAGTCTTGACAGTACCAGAGATTGGGTGGCCGGTTTGAGATCCTTGGTTGGGATGTAGGGTTTGATTTTGCTCAAAAGTCTGAGGTTAAGGAACACACTTTTGTCTGAGTTCTTAATGTGTCTCATCATGTTCAGTTTTGGGTCTAAAGTGATGCCTAGAGATTTGAGAGAATCTGCTAGAGTGAGATTCTTCTTGAGCGCATCAATAGCCTTTAACCATTTGGTGAGTTGGGGGTTATCATCCTTGTTTGAGATGAGGAGTGTCTCGGTCTTGTCAGGATTTAGTTTCAGGTGCTTGCTTGTCAGCCAGTCTTGTACATCTTTCAGGACATCATTTATTCTTTGAATGTCTTTGAGAGAGGTAGTCTCCAGATAGATCTGCGTATCATCCGCATAGAGGTGGAAGCGGATGTTGGCTTTTCTGAGTAGTTTGGAAAGAGGTTCCATGTAGATGTTAGAGAGTTGTGGAGAGAGCACCGATCCTTGGGGGACGCCCTTGTTGACTTGCTGGATTTCGGAGGTGAAGTTTTTGATTTTGATTTTTTGCATGAGATTGTGGATAAAGGAGGAGCACCATTTTAGAACTACCTCACCAAGACCAGCTCTTTCTTGGAGAGCCTTATGAGGAGTGTGTGGTCAACAGTATCAAATGCTGCCGAGTAATCAAGGAGAATGAGGGGGCAGCATTTGTCAGAGTCTAGTGATCCATGGATATCGTCCATGATGTTAAGAATCGCGATTTCTGTGATGCAGCCTTTTCTGAAGCCAGACTGGTGGGGGTCCAATAGGTGGATGTTGTCCAGGTGCTATGTTAGTTGATGTGGTACGCATCTTTCGAGTGTTTTTGAGTGCAAGGGGAGGTTTGACACAGGTCTGAAATTGTTCAAATCTGTCCGATCTAGGCCGGGTTTTTTCAGCAGGGGGGTGACTTTCCACATTTTAAGGCAATCAGGAACTACTCCGTTATTTAGGGAACTATTTAGGATTTTGCTCCAGAACGGTGCAAAGGCGTGCTTCATTTTTTTGATCATTAGGGGAGGAATGGGGTCTAGGACATGTGCTGAGGGTTTGGAGGTGGAGATCAACGTGATTATCTCAGTTTCTTGAACGGGACGGAAGCTGAGCCAGGAGTTGGGAGAGGAGCCTGGAGAGAGAACATGTGGTACAACCGGGATGCTCTTCGTGAGGTGTGAGTTGTTGATGTCTAATGATAGTTCGGTTTTTGAGATCTTGTCGTTGAAGAAATGGGCGAAGTTGTCACAGAGTTCCTTGGACGCCTGTACAGATGAGGACACTGGCTTGGAGGTTTGTTGTCTAATGATGCTATAGAGCTCCTTAGGTCTGTTTTTGGCACTGTCCTGTGCCTCGCGGTGAAGAACCGGGTTTTAGAACCCATCGGCGCCAGGGGCACGCCCAAAGTCTTCGGGGTCACCTATCTTAGAATACAGAGACACAGGATACTTCTCGGTGACGTCAAAGATCAAATTTATTGGCTGCAACCAGGAACAGAAGACTACGAAGTACGACACGGGTAATTCGCTAGAGACTGCTCAATTTTAGTATTGCGAGACATCGTCTTTTATGCTAAAAATCACATTCCTGACAAACACCAATTATTTACAAACTATCCAATCACAGGTGACTTTGCAAAAGGGTATCGCATAACGACAAGCCCACTTTTCAGTTGTCCAGCCCACCATCAATTACACGTAAAAACCCAACATTCTTTCTCGGACAGGCCGGACGAACCCACAATTAAAGGACCACAACCCAAATCATAAATAGGCCATAAAAGAAGGAACAGAAACAGATGAGAAGCAAGATAGAAGGGTGTGTGCGTGTACCATAAACTCAGCAATGTCCTGCTCTTTGATCTCGATCTTGACCAGCTGCAGAACAAGGAACTGGCTCACCAAGGTTAGCTTTGGGCAACAGAGTCAGTTCGCTCGGGTCATCTAGAAGTCAGCTAAAGGTGTACGTGTCCCAAAGACTCGTTCGGCCGTAGTCATCGGCCTATGTGAGGGCAACCACAAAATGGCTGCCGTACACAAAATGGAACTCAAAGGTTCAGAATGAAATCCCTAAATTCATAGTGAATCCATCAATCAAACATGACGAAAACACTCGTACTTGCCGCACTCGTCATTTGCGGTTCGCTATTACCAAAATCGTCACGATACCATGAACTTTACAAAACGGGTTCAGAATCACGGAACCTCAGACCCTCCTTTTGCCCTTACATAGGCAATAAACCTAAGCTCACGTCAGTCTGAATCCAGGTCTATATTCATCAGATAATCCAGATGTTGCTGTAGCATCATCCTAGTACTTAGTAGCTCTCTCTGGACAGGTCACCTCGCACACGAAGTAGCACAAAGGCCACATATAGCAGGAGCACACTGTACGCAAAGATAGAACAGGAAAAGAATAGCTAAAACCATCCCAATGATCATCAGAATCTTCCATCCCCAAGTGGATAACAATCCCCCAAACCATCACATTAACGACCAATCTCCTTCGTCCACATGTATAGACTCAGAGATCTTATGTAGCTTGGAAATGGCTTGGTACACTGTGGGACCGTTGTCTGGAATGAATACGCAGCAGATCGATTGAATCAGTTTACATACCCCTCCTCTATCTGCAAGTATGACATCTAACGCGACTCTGTTCTGAAGAGTCATATGGCGATCTGACTGGAGCTCAGCAGCCAAGTTACTAAGGGCACCGGCAGTTTCAACTATGGCGGACTCAACCACTCTCGTCAATTGCCGTATGTTCCTGCTGTTAACCATAGGTCCCCAAAACGGCAGAAAACCCTTTAGAAAATCTCCCAATTCTTGTCCTGCGGTATCTTCCTTACTGAAGACACCTCTAGCAACTCTCGTTCTATGGTAATCTGCTGCAGCAGTATACGTAGGAGGCAACAGGAACAAGACATAACATGTGCCCGAAAAGTCAGGGGGCAACCATGTATATGCTCTATCGTAACAGACAAAATAGGTAACCTTAGCTGCTAAAAACGATGGGGAAGTCTGGGACGCAAAAACATACGTCACAGTACAGATACTCTTCCCTAACTGAGCTCTCGGATTCTTACCATTACCTTGCAGACAAAAATGACCACGATGGGGTACAATCCAAATCGGAGATCTTTTTGCTTGCTAGTTTCCACTCAGACTAACACCATATCCAGTCACGTTCCATCCAATATACGCTAGGGTCTCATCTTTCGGGATAGTCTCATAGGAGTTAATTCCTCTAATCATGTCCACTATTCCCTTAACTAGAGCACTATTCTTTGGATTGTCTCTCACAGAACGTAGGGGGTAAACTTCACGAGCATAGATGAGCATAGTTCTGTATGCCCACACAGAACCATTATGACTAAATGGCAGGACCAGGTAAGGAATACCTTTATCAGTCGTATGAGGCATAAGGCTACACACCCAACAATTAGTCGTGTTCACTGCTAGCTGATGTTGGTGCAAAAGTTGAACAAAAGAGTTATTAGCAAATTCCAATCTTCTAACGGACTCATGTTCAGACAAAGGGTGAAAAGAATGCGAAGAAACAGTAGAAGAAGGTATGGGTTGTGTAGTGGGTGCAAACGTCACTTGAAAAGAGAATATAATATATCCCATCAAAAACATCATTACGCTAAGTAGCATCAAAAGACATATTATCAGAAAACATTTTCTACTCATTATTTTACACAATTTTGTCTTAAAGTTCATTTCTTCAACAGTTCTCTCCATCTCGAAAAACTCCATCCTCTAACCGCGCTGTTCGCGGCAGTTGGTTCGATTTGCTCAAGTGCACCTCTGAATGTTCCAGGGAACGCCCTAGAACATACCAGAACCGTCGACCTTGTGTCTACACGGCCGTACACTCTGAGTCTCTATACCGCGACCCTACAGCTGAACCCGGATGGCGGTTCGAAAAACAAAAATCGGTCAAAACTGTTTCTCAGATGGGAGAGCTTAGCTTCAAAAATAGCAAGAAAAGATTTTATTTATTTATTTGTCCATCGACTCTCTGTCGTAAATTATAGCGTCCTTTACCAGGCAATGTCTGATCACGAAACAATAGTTCAGGTACAGTGGTGTCCAGTCGAACTGATGGAGGCACAGCTTCTTGCAAAATGTTGTCGTTCTCACGCTCAGAACTTGTCCCAATTAAACGTGCATCGTTAAATGGCATAAAACGGGGCACGGTCTCAATCTTTGAATCAGGAATACCTTCCTGGACCCACCGGTCGTACGGCAGAGGCAAAGGAGCTCTCTTACAATGTACACCGTGGATCCAGTTCTTCTTCCCGTGGACTCACACTGCAGTTCCCGTTGACAACAATACTTGGTGGGGTCCAGTCCCGCGGGGCTGATCGTTCTTTGTCCGCTGAAAATTCCTGACCAGGACCCACAAACCAGGATCAATGGCGTGTCCTGGATCTTCAGAAGCTTGTGGCAATGTTTCATGAACCTGTTGGTGTAAAACACGCAATTTAGCTGTCAAATCATACAGATAGTCGATCAGTACAGGATGTTCAATTTCGCTATACTTTGTCGGCCTCGGCACTCCCCATATATTCGCCGAGCGACCAAAAACAATTTCATACGGACTAAGTCCCACTCGAGAATGTACTGTCGTCCTAGTTGACAAAAGTGCCAATGGCAAAGAATCGGGTCATTGGAGACCAGAGCTCGCCTGAATCTTGGCTAACTTCAGTTTTAAGGTGCCATTATAGCATTCAACTAGACCTGCAGATTGGGGGTAATTTGCAGCGTGGAACTTCTGCCTGATGCCTAAACCTTCACACACTCTCTTCATCACTTGACCCACAAATTCACTCCCATTGTCACTCCACACCATTCTCGGCAAACCATACCCAGGGAAGAATTCCTTAACTAGGGCTTTAGCTGTGGACAAGGCAGAATTATCTTTCAGGGGATATGCTTCTACCCATCTGGAAAAGGCACACACAACCACGAGGACGTACTTCCGGTTGTTGCATCTCTCCATATGAATGAAATCCAATTGCAAAACCTCGAACGGATACGTCGGAGGCGCAAAATAACTAGCTGGAGTTGGAGTTCCCTTGCCAGGACTATACATCAGACAAACCATACAATTCTTGACCAAGTTCTCTGCACACTTAGGAATTCCAGCATTTTACCATACTGGAGCCAACAACTTACAAATCCCTTTCGCACTAAAGTGAGCCATTCCATGCGCCATCGTAACCACTGCAAGCACATACGCATCAGGTAACATCAATCGCTGATGCTCTGACAACTCGATCCAACAACCATTCTAATCCAATTTTCCCGTACTCTCTCTCCATACACTCAATTCTTTCTCCGTAGCTTCAACCTGAATTGATTTCACACTCTCTATCGTATCTTCACACATTCCACTATCCGGAACCCATCTCGCCGGACCCGCAACATACATTTGACTCATGACATCTTTGGCGTCTCTTTCGCAACTTCCTCCGCAAACGCATTACCACGACCCACGTCATCGGTAACCTTCTTATGTGCACTGTATTTCACGATTGCAACTTGCAACGATAAAGTAAGCGACTCAAGAAGGTCATCCACCAACTGACCATGCTGTATTTTCGTTCCATGAGACGTGAGGAACCCACGTTCCTTCCACAAGCGACCAAAACTATGAGCCACAGCAAACGCATACTGGCTATCAGTATACACAATCACTCGTTTTCCTTTCGACAACACACACGCTCTTGTCAGTGCAATCAACTCTGCAGCTTGAGCTGAATTATGTGGGATACGTGCAGCTTCAACAATCGTATGCAAAGTCGTAACAGCATATGCCGCAGTCGTGTCACCATTCGGGAGCTTAAAGCACGAACTATCTACCCATAGGGTACCATCACACTTTGCAAGAGGAGTATCCCTAAGTTCTATTCTACCTTTCGTTTCCTCGTCTGTCCTAAGAAAACAATCATGTTGTTCAGAAACATCTGTCATCGAACTCTGTGGAGGAAAAGACCGTGCATTCTGGGGGAACACACCACATCCTCTACCTCTAGGAGCTTGCTGAACACCTCGACCTCTCACACCAGAAGCACCATTCGTACGCTGCAACAAAACCGGGCAACCATTCTTGAAATGACCCTCTTCTTTACAATACGCACACTGATTAGGGCCTACAAGAAAACACTGTTGAGAAGACTCAAACCTTTGAGAATTTTTCTGAAACTGCTGAGGTTGCTGATATTCACGCTGATTATTACGAGGCGGATACGCTTGCTGCAAAAGAACCTTCGTCTTCAACTCTTTAGTCTTTCTATCTGCTTTCTCTTTCTCATCCTTATCCCTATTCTCATAATATTGTGCAATAGCCAATATCTGCGCTGACGAAGAAAAAGCCAATGAACTCTCTGAATCCTTCAACTTAGTACACAACTCGGGAAGCAAGTTATGCACAAACTTATCGACAAACAATCGTTGGCCACCTTCCGTACTCATGTCTTGACCACTGTGGTCGATAAACGTCTCTTCAAACCTAGTGAAGAAATCAGACACACTTTCGTCTTTCTTCTGTTTACATGCAGACAACTTATCCCAATTCACTCGCATAGCAGGCATTAAAGTCTTCATATAAGTAATGATCCTACCAGGTAGTTCTGCAACTAAAGGCTTAGGTTTAGCTCCACCACCTGGTCAACCATCTGTAGCTGTAATATTATTCCATGTATCACCTAGCTCTTGCACATGATCCACATGACGAATCATTCCCCATAAGGGCTGAGGAACCACATTCCCAAACAACATATCTATATCAGCTAGATTCATAATACATGAGTCTGCTGTCTGTGATAACTCCTTATAGTACCCTGCAGGATTTTTACGGGGATCAGGTAAAGTCTGTTTAAGGGCCAAAACTTTAGCTCGCTTCCACGGAACATGTACCCAAACACGCTGAAAATGAGCATCTACCGCTGCAATACCATGGGCGGCATCGGCCTGAACTGCATCTTTCCATACCGGAGGAACCTCTCTCATTGGATATTGTCGCGCTTTTCTCCTAACAGAAGAATCAGGCTCCAACAACGGCTGAGAAGGACACTCGCTCCTAAGCGAAAGCAATGTCGCAACTGCTTTTTCGACGTCGAGACCCACTATAGTTCCTCTCGCAAACTCGGACTGTACACGGAACAACTCTGATGGAGTATGTCCCAAATCACCATCTGCCCATTCTTCATGAAGGAAAGTACACATTATGTCAAAGACATACCTCTGCTTGGGTGCTTTCCATTGACGGAAGACATTCATAACAGACTCTAAATCATATCTCGAAGGATTAGTAGCCCATTTACGAGCCATATGATCCAACACTGCCCGCTATTCGGGACCAGGCATTTGGCTACGCAACTGTTTACGCGCAGATGTAGGGGTCATACTCAATGACCCAAAGAAAGGAGACAAAAGACCAGTAACTGTATCAGTCATTCTCTGTCGAACTGAAGGAGAAGCTGTCATAAGAACAGGAGGTAAAATAGGATGAGACAAAGTATACGTAGAAGTAGTAGCAGAAGGAGTATCAGAGGAAGTAGGAAACACAGGAGACAAAGTCGTAGGAATTGGAGGCGGAACAGATAGCAAATTCGGCGGCCCTTGAGAAGACTGTACCAAAGGAATAGGAGCCAACTGAAGAGGAGCTGGCGGCTGTACAAAAACAGGAGGCAAAGCAACTGGAGGTTGCACAACTAAAGGTTGCGGAGGTGCTGTAGTACTCTGCACATAAGGGGGTGGCGAACTCAACAAATGTGACATCAAATGATCTTTTTCAAGATCCTTTGTTGCACCTTGCTGAAGAGGTGACAAAGCTGGATAACATTTATCAATCACCATTTTACGTTGCCTGTGCAACTGCTCACTTGCTTGTTCTTCTTAATTATCTTTAAACTGTATAGCAGCCTGCATTATCGATATACCCTTCTCTCTTTTATTTCTCTTCGCTAATTTAATTTCTCTCTGTTTGGCTTCCTTTCGCCAAAGGTGGAAAGAGTCAAACATCGCCGGCCGGGCTTTCTTCTTAAAAAGTTTAACTTCCAGATTATCTAAAATCTCTGTGTCATAGCTACCATATTGGGGCCATTTTAGGACACCATCTTTTCTAATGTAGCAGATCCACACTTTATTATACGTAATGGGGCCCACACCATGTTTCAAATAGAGCTCATAGGTCTGAGTTCCAACCTGAGGTATCGGACACGAATCCTTCAATCGGGAATCTCTAATACAACCACAACAAAATATCTTTCCAAGTCTGCTAAGACCAGGCATCTTCGCTCACTAGTCTAGCTTCAAACTTTAAGGGATTATCAAACTCGATAGTCTCGCAAACACACGAGTCCCTCGGCTTTGGCTCTTGCAAGTTCCAAATCAAAGATCCCGAAGGATACCCAAAAACTAAGGACTGCTGCACCCATGAGGTGGACACTGGTGACAGTCTGCCTGTGAAGAATAAGATCTACAGGCAACCTGACCATGTCAGGGATTGTATAAAGGCTGAGGTGCAAAAGATGTTGGAGCTTGAAGTGATTGAGCCATCAGAGAGCCCATGGGCTAGCCCAGTGGTCCTGGTGCCAAAACCTCATACCAAAGATGGAAAGAGAGAAATTAGGTTTTGTATGGACTACATAGGTCTCAATGCTGTCACTAGGACAGATGCACATCCCATTCCAAGAGCAGATCAGCTCATTGATAAATTGGCTTCTGCCAAGTTTCTGAGCACATTTGATTTGACAGCTGGCTACTGGCAGGTCAGACTAGCTGAAGAGTCAAAAGCCAAAACAGCATTCTCTACCCATAGTGGACATTATCAGTTTGTGGTAATGCCCTTTGGTTTGAAGAATGCACCTGCCACCTTCCAAAGGTTGGTGAATCAAGTCCTTGCTGGGTTGGATGACTTTTGCGCAGCATATCTAGATGATATTGCTGTCTTTAGCTCCACCTGGGAGGATCACCTGATCCACCTGAAGAAGGTTCTGGAGGCCCTGCAAAAGGCAGGCCTGACTATCAAGGCTACCAAGTGCCAGATAGGGCAGAGCAAGGTTGTGTACCTGGGCCACCTAGTAGGTGGGGGTCAGGTTCAACCACTAGAGAGCAAGATCCAGACCATACAGGACTGGGCTCCTCCAACTACCCAGACACAAGTCAGAGCCTTCTTGGGCCTGACTGGGTATTACAGAAAATGTGTAAAGAACTATGGGTCCATTGTGACACCATTGAATGACTTGACATCCAAGAAGATGCCCAAAAAGGTTCAGTGGACAGTTAGCTGTCAAAAGGCATTTGATGACCTGAAGAAGGCCATGTGCTCTGCACCTATCCCGAAGGGTCCTGACTACTCCAAACAGTTCATTGTACAGACAGATGCTTCTGAGTTGGGGGTGGGAGCTGTGCTTTCACAACTTAATCAAGATGGTCAAGACCAGCCCATTGCTTTTATTAGCAGAAGGCTGACCCCCAGGGAGAAACGTTGGTCAGCTATTGAGAGGGAGGCCTTTGCTGTGGTTTGGGCCCTGAAGAAGTTGAGGCCATACTTGTTTGGTACTCACTTCCTAATTCAGACAGACCATAAGCTCCTCTTGTGGCTAAATCAGATGAAGGGTGAAAATCCCAAACTGCTCAGGTGGTCCATTTCCCTAAAGGGGATGGACTTTACAGTGGAGCAACGCCCAGGGACTGACCATGGTAATGCAGATGGTCTCTCCAGGTACTTACACTTAGAACATGAAGACTTATCTGGTCAAGGTTAAGTTTAATGTCCCTGCGTTTGGGGGGGGGGGGGGTTGTGTAGGAGAGTAGGGTCTGCTATCCTATGGTCACCCCAATTTTTGCTTTTTGCTTCACTGGTTTTCGACTTACTGAGGCTGTGGGCCTGCTAATCAGACCCCCAGCCTGCTGTTCTTTCTCTAAATTTGTAATACATGTGCTATAGGTACATACCACAATTGGAAATGGACTCCTTGTCAGCCCCTGTACCATGCACTATAGGTGCTCAGGGCATAGGTGCCACCAAGGCCTACCAGGGGCTGAAGCATAGCTTTTGCCGCCCCTGGCTGGTTCTTAAATTGACACAACTGGCTGATCACTCAGCTGGGGCAAGTGGGTGTAATCACCCCTTGCTTAGATATAGTATACCTATATCTAAACCTATATCTGGACCCATATAAACCTGTGAGTCACTTATCAATCCTGGAGGCAAAGTGTGTGGTTTAATGTGAGATGGAGCTCTGGCATGAGCTGAGCCTGTCTGTAGCTGTCAGGAACAACTCCCTAAGCTGATCCGGGATAATGCCATACCATGTACTATTAAGTGCCTTATAATCCTCGCGGTTATATAGCAACTTTGGTTTGGCTTTATCAAAACATGTCGTGTAAGGTGTCATACGAATTGGAATACTACCCCCTCGCCAGTTCTGGCGACGGGGGTAGCATTCCACCCTTCTAGAGGGAGAAGACATGTTACTTTACTGAAACGCGGTTGATTTTAAAAGAGCCTCAGATCCACAAAATGGATGCCTCTGCCACAGACACGGGTCTGGCCTCCTGCTGCTGACCGAAACTCAGCAGATGGTGGCCTGGACAAAGGGTTTCCTGTCGCAGGGCGGTGTTACACCACCCCAGACAGGAGATAGTGGATTGTAGCAGGGAGGTTTCAAAGAAACCAGACACTGCCTGGGGAGCACAAGGCTGCCCCTTGCATAATCCGGCCAAACCGGTTCTGGGGCGCACCAGCCCCAGTCCCAGCGCGGCCTAAATCAAAGGAAAGGGGTGTATCCACCCCCTTCCTGGGTCCCACCCATAGGAGGGGACCCAGAAGGTAATCCAGCTCACCAGATTCGAATGAGAGTGGGAGCAGTGCCAATGCAACTCAGATTATCCTGAAGAAACATAAGAAACAAAACTCTGGACCCTTCGACATCCTACTCAACGTAGAAGACTGAAGAATCTCCTTTGTGGTCAAGGAGTGACCACCCTGTGCAAACAGGTACCATCCAGCACCTCGACCCTTGCTTTGTTTTAGTTCCCGCCGGAACTCGAGTGACAGAGATCGACGAGATCAAGCTTGCCTGCCTTCCTCCAGCCCGATCCACAGTCCCTGCAGAGCTGAGACCCGTGGAGGCGACCGGAAGCGTGGGGCACGCCATCTTGAAAAGGCCACGAGACGCTGACCGTGCAGCCCACGAGTGACCCTCGAAGCTGTACACCGGGGTTTGAGAAGCCCCAACCCTGAGCTGCTCTTGCACCGAAGCTCACCCCTCCACACTCGACGAGTGCTGCGTGGGGCCCTTCTGCTTGTGTTGGCTCGACGCGTTGGCCCGGCCACTTGCCAGCTGGCTTGTGGCCCCTGTGCCGACGAAAACCTTAAACCGACTTGCTTTTCTGGTTGCTCCAGATTTGCACCAGCTCCTGTGAAAAGGAGCCCCCGCTCTGACCCTCCTGGTCCGAGTGAGAAGCAATCTCCCAGTTCCGCGTAGATTGCTTTTGACAAGTGTTTTGTTTGCTCCAATCTTGAAGCCGACGGCGCTGACGGCGAGAGCCTGCGTGGGACAGATCGTGACCTGCTCCTGGACGTCGCAGATGCCCCAGAGCCCACGTGACAGCGGAGAGAAGCTCCTCGACAACCATCTGATTGCGCCCGACATTGCCTGGTTCCGTCCTGGTTCCACCCTGGTCACTGCTGAGTGACCTAGACTCTGTCCCCTCTGCTTTCAGATACTTCTCGACTTCGATCCACCCTTGGATCACACCGGACACTTCTACTTCCCATCGCCTGCAGCATATTCAGCTCCAAGCACCAAGAGCCTGCGTGTCAAAACCCGACGCCACTTCGACCCTATGCACCCGCTTCCTGTGGGTGAGGTAACATTGCAACGCTGGTGTTCCCACACTGGTACACACCTCTAGGGTCTGTGTCTTAAGTTTTGTTCCTCTAGGTTCAGCGGAAGTATCTTTAAACTCTCTTTGTGTAACTTTTACGCACCATTGACATTGCATTGGTGCAAGCCGCACTTTACGTGCTGCACCCAAATCCCGCGGGCTTTTCCCGACTTCAGCATTGCTAGTCCAGACTGCTCCCAGCGATTCCCTAGGCCTAACCACTGTTCGATTGGTATCTCTTATACCACTTTTTTAATATATGGTTTGAGTGGCCACCCGCCCTGATCCATAATTGTGCAACTTTGTTTGTTATACTGTGCTTTTGATTTAACGCTTGTGCCCCTTTGCTCATAAAGAGTACTGGGGATTATTTTAGAAATAAACACATATATTTTTATAATATATACTTGTATGGTGTCCTTTCATTTGGTATTACAGGATTGTATGTGGTAAAACAGCTCGCTTAACACGACCTCTGAAGTTAAGCCTTTAAGGCTGCTTAGTCCATGCTACCCCTAGGATAGATTGTCCAACAAGGTTGACTTACAACCAGACACCATAAGGGATTGTTTGGACTGATACAAGGTGGTTCCAGAATTGGAAACATCACATATCAGGCCAACTTCTCACAAGCACAAAAAGTAATGAAGCTAGAGCCACTCCAACCATACCCTCAGGAATTGTTAAACCTCCTAAAGCTGTTCAACTTGCTACAAATGTAACTCCGGCAGTTCAAAACATCCAACTAGACACAGGGGAAAAAGGTGTGTTAAGCAGAAAGACCCAAGTTACTGAGGCAGATAAGGTGGCTGTCTCTAAACAGGTTTTAGATCCAGGACAGGGGGTCAAACAGCCTTTGAGTAATGCACCGCAGGGTAAAGAAGTGCCAAGAAAGAGGCTCCCGCGTGTAAATCTCCCCCCGGAATCCATGCCTCTGACTATTACTCTAACAGGGGTACCAGAAATTAACCCAGAACATCAAGAATCAGACAGAGAACTAAAGAATAAAGTTATTTACTGGCTTAGTAGGAATAGGAGATTACCCCCGGGTTTAAACTCAGAGATTTTAGGCGTGAGGCGAGTGGCATGGCTGGGGCATAGCACTAAGGATCTCGAGGGAGATTGTATAAATGTTGATCTCAGAGACCCATGGGTTGTGGATTACATACATATGGAACCAAGGTTTGCCAGATTAGGCAACATCCAATCATTAAGTTTCGATTACTTCTACCCCCATGTGATCTCCAATTTGCCACAACAAACACAGAACTTTGGTAGGGGTAGATATAGGAGTTTTAACAGCTTGGACTGGTTACCCTTAAGAAATAGGTTTGATCCACTCATGGGATTGGAGGGGGTGGACTGACTTCGGAATATCTACTTCCTTGACAGCGGGGCAAAAGATATGGATAGGGATAGGACTGTTAGTCCAATGAGGATAAATCCGATGAGTATAAATCCAGATAAAGCAGCTGGAACTGTGGTAGAGACAATTAGTAATATACATTCACATCCCAATCCGCCGCTTGTTCCCTTAGTAGTGGCGAGGGGAGGGAGAGATACGGCCGAACAAACTGTAAAGGTACCTTTGGATATTGATGATACCGATATTGTAGTAAATCAGGGCGGGAGAGCTAATACCAGACAGGTAGAATCGGTTCCCTTGGTTGCAGACACTAGCTCAATAGTAGCAATTCTGAGCGAAAGTGACGCGACTCAGTTGAAAGTAACAATACCCCTGGGGGAAGCAGATAGTTTGGCTGAGGGTTGCCCTTTCCGCCTGATTTTTTGGAATATAGCTGGTCTTTCGTGGAGGCTAGAGGACCCGGCATGGTTAAAATTTGTCGAATCCTTCGACATAATCTTCCTCCAGGAGACTTGGAGCAGAGGGGACCTTAGCCTGGATGGATACCAAATCTTTAATGTTTGTGCCGAACCCTCACATGCTCGAAGAGCTAAGGGTGGTCTTATGACAGCTATTTCTGTGAAGCATAATATGATAAAAACTGTTAAACTGGTGGAATCTTCCTGGTACCAACTGCTTATGATTAAGGACTTATTTCTAGTGCCTTTGCTTTTAATTAATTGGTACTATAACATATTTGATACCCATGTCACATCGGTCATTGAAAAATTACAGGATGAGATTGTTAAAGTAACCAATACTATATTTCCTCTTTTCATCATGTGGGTAGGAGATTTTAATTGTAGATTGTGTAAATTCAGTGGTTCCAGAGTCTGTGGTGTAGTAGATCTAAGTGACCAGCCATTGGCACATTTTAAGCACTCAAAACAAGGGGAGGCCTTAAATAACATCATTACGATTAATGACCTTTGTGTCCTGGATATGTCCAACTTCTCACGATTTCTGAGTATACCTACCGTCCAGGGTATAGGGGGTCAGATGAGCGTAATTGATTTTGCTTTGGTCTCTAGAAATTATATTCATCTTGTCAATGATTTTCTGATTGAGGCGAATCCAGTTAGTGATCATAACCCCTTAATCCTAAGTCTGCGTCCCGTTTTTTTAAGAGAGTTCCGACTGTGGCCCACTCAATCACATTCAGCCAGAACCAGGGGGTCACCTTAAATTGGGATAAGGTAGATGCAAGCCATCTAGAGGCAGAGATTTTTTAAGTAAACAAAGAAAGGATAGATGCTTGCTTAACCCCCTCTAATCAGACCCCCCAGGATATAGCGGCATGGATTAGCAAATTTAGCGGCAAAAAAATGGAAATTTAGCGGCACAAATATGGAAATTTAGCGGCAATTTTGCGGCATTTTATTTGGCCATTTTTCCTACAACAAACACAAATATCTTAGTTTTTGAAGTTATTTAACAACATGAAGCTACATGAAGCTATGTATATTTGGTTTATTTACAATGTAGACACTTTGTTTGGCTTGAAGGCTACATATAGGACATAAACATGTTAATGAATAAAGGCCCCAAAAGCAATGCCCCCCAGGGCCCGCTACACACTGGGCACGCACGTCTTATGGTCTCAGTAGGATTTTAAATTTAAGAAGGTAAATTAAGTGACACTCTGAGTGGAATCACTTGGAGCCGCCTAGAATGAAGTCAATGTAAGAATGTAGGGTCTCTTTAAATATTAGATCTAGCATGTGGCCTGGCACATGTGTCGGACCACACACCATCTGTGTCCCTTCAACTGTACCCAAATATGACAGCATCTGGAGGACTTCTGTGTCTTGGACATTCTCCCAATATGGGCCCAATAACACCTGCTTGCCCTTTGGCCCTCTGAAAGGGGTTCTGGCAGTTGCTTTTGCAAAAATATTCTTTAAAAGTCCAAGTGTTTTTCCGCAGGGTTCTCAGTATTTTGGCACAGGAACATCACTCATGTCTTCCTTAGCTAGACCAGAATAGCCTTTTCTTCTTTGGTGAGGTCTAGCATCTTCCCTGCTCCCAAATATATAGTTCAGATTATCACTGTGGATGGGTAGGTGTAGGTGTTGCAGCTGAATCTACAACTGGAGGCCTAACATAAAGGCATATAGGGTCATCGAACTGGTTAAAAAGTGCACTATTATATGCTATGAGATTTTAATTTCTAACTCCCATGATAATCTGAGAGTATCCAATACAAAATTGAAGCATATTCAGTTGTTGAATAGTAACCAAAGCTTTTTCATGACGAGTTGTCAAAAGGCAAAAAGGTAACGAGAGAAATAAAGAAAATATTAACAAGACGCTCTCACAATCTCGCCAGCGCTTGTTAAGAGACTGAGCTCTTGAGGCGGAAGCCGAGAGCAAGAGAAACGCTACTTTTAAGATTACTTTGAACTTGTGTTTGTGTGAATACTGTGATTGCTGCAATTTTTTAAAGACTACTTTTAAAATTTGTGAGTGTGATAAACTGTATTCAACAAAATCCTACCTACTGCCCCCTTGGTGATTGACCCCTCGCGCAGCCGAGTCAGGCGCTGACGCGGGTTGAGGACAGCCGCCGTGAACCCCCGGGCAACGCCCACTGAGTTAGGCCACACCCCCCCACCAACCACACTTAACAATGTGCTGCTTCCGGAGGCGCAGCGGACGGGCGCAGCGGGCTCGCCGGCGGTGCGCCGAAGGAGCGCCAAAGGCAAGCCCGTCTGCGCCCGTCCGCGACCTGACGGGACCAGGGGCCACAACCCCTGCCCCTCACACCACCCAGGTCAGGACCTATAGCTCGGCCGCTTTAAAAAAGTTAATGCCCTCCACCATGGCGCAATGCCCGCTTTCCTTCCTCCCAGTCGAACTTCCCAGTCAATGCCCTGGCTGCAAACACTCCTTTGATACCATCGAGTCGTCAGCCACGTCCCAGGAATACCAGATGTATTTGCTAAATTGTCGATCTCTCCCTCGGCACAGCACACAAATATGCCTATTACTAGAAAACTATAATCCAGACGCTATCTTTCTGACCGAGACATGGCTCATGCCTCATTCAGAGCCAGACATAGTCTCCGCCCTACCCCCCGGGTTCCAAATCCATAGACTAGACCGGACCAAGGGAAGAGGTGGAGGCCTGGCTATTATTCTAAAAGATAAGTATTGCTGCCGTACCTCTATCGAAGCTATACCTGAGTGCGAGAGCCTAGCTTTCAGCATAGACTTCTCTGCGAACTGCTCCTTCTCTGGTACTCTGATATACCGCCCCCCAGATCCAGGGAAGCTGTTCCAAAAATCTCTCCCAGATATCATCGCGAACCGACTTCTAACCTCGGCTAATTACACGGTTCTAGGAGATCTCAATTTACACTTCAACTCCCCTACAGACCTTGCTGCCAGGGAACTAACAGAGGACCTTGCAGCCTTACAACTGATCCAGTTGGTCAGATCCCCCACCCATGAAAAAGGGAACTTATTGGATCCTATCTTTAGTAACTGCACTAAACTGATGGTCGGGCAACCTATTTGCCTCCCATGGTCAGACCACTTTCTCGTTCCACTCACCTGGTCTACCGCCAAGCCTCCCTCACCGACCCCTCAGCCTATAACTAAGAGAAACTGGAAAAAACTCCCCATAGAGCCATGGACAATTAACCTTGAAGGTTCCCGCCCACCTCCCTGCATAAACCCTAACCAAGCAAACAACAACTATGAGGGCTGGACCAGGGAATCACTGGACACGATCCTCCCGTTACGGAAATCTATTCCTAAGAGGTCACACAAATCTGCCCCCTGGTTCTCAGATTCCCTGAGAGACCTAAAACGCCTCTGCAGGAAAAAAGAGAGAGCCTGGCGAATGCACTACCTCCCGGAAAATAAAACCCAATACAGAGAGGCTATTAAGAACTACAGAAATGGGGTTAGGGCGGCCCAGGCCTCCTACTTCGCAGACCAAATAATGGCAGCAAAATCAAAACCCAAGGAAATCTTCCATCTGGTTAAAAAATGCATCACCGTTAATACTGCCCCCCCCCCCCCCAAGTCCCTAAAACACTAGATCAATGCAATGAACTTGCAGACTTTTTCCATAATAAAGTCACCCAGATTTACTCCGCATTCCCGGCAACAACCAACAATTCAATAACACCCAATCTGATCTTCTCGAGTAACTCCCCCCCCCCAGGACAGCCTACGCTGGACCACTTCTCTCCATTAAACCTGGAAACACTGCAACAACTAGCATGCCAAGTCAAATCTGGCTCTCCCCTTGACCCTGCCCCACCAGAAATATTGCTTCAGGCAAGCCAAATAATTCTTCCAGTGGTGCTAGAGCTTCTCAATTCATCTATATCCTCCTGCTCAGTACCCACTGGATGGAAGAGAGCGATGGTACGGGCTTTGCTAAAAAAACCATACCCTAAACCCAGAAGATCACTCCAGCTACCGCCCAATCTCATTACTTCCTTGGGTAAGTAAGGTGTTGGAGAAGCACATAAATACGCAGCTGACACAATTTCTGGAAAGCCATGCACTTCTTGATCTATCCCAGACAGGTTTCAGGCCTAAACATGGTACCGAAACCGCATTGTTGGCAGTTGTCGAAGAGTCCCGAAGGATATTAGATCAGGGAGGATCAGTGGCAGTGATCCTCCTTGATCTAAGCGCGGCTTTCGACACTGTCAACCATGCCACCTTGCTGAACCATCTGCACAACATCGGGGTCGGAGGCAATGCTCTAAAATGGCTTGAATCATTCCTGCACAACAGATCCTTCCAGATCTTCGATGGGGACATAATATCAGCCAGTAAACCCCTGAACTGTGGAGTGCCACAGGGCTCCTCATTGAGCCCTGTGCTCTTCAATGTATATATGAAACCATTGGCTGGGCTCGTCGAACCGTCAGGTATAAAAATCGTATCATATGCTGACGATACCCAGCTAGTGGTTTCACTGACCCAGGAAGGCGCCGGTCATACCTCAGGAAGTCTGATGAACTGCCTAGAGGACATAAAAATGTGGA
This sequence comes from Lissotriton vulgaris, assembly GCF_964263255.1. NCBI lineage: Eukaryota > Metazoa > Chordata > Amphibia > Caudata > Salamandridae > Lissotriton > Lissotriton vulgaris. The sequence goes on along the minus strand of NC_141699.1, from coordinate 339,009,878 downwards.
TGACAGGCTCCTCCTTAAAACTGAATGGAGACAAGACCGAGCTTATGCTCCTAGGCCCCGCACTACCCACATCAATTCCTTCCATGTGGCCTGGATGTCTGGGCACCCCTCCCACCCCCAAGGAGAGCGTAAAAAGCCTAGGAGTATGGCTGGACAAAAACCTTTCTTTCTCCACCCAGGCTACTAAATTATCCGCCATCTGTTTTGGCTTACTGAGAACATTAAGGAAAGTCCTCCCCCTCTTCCCTATGGAAGCCAGACAAGTGGCAGTTCAGGGCCTCATTCAGTCCCGGTTGGACTCAAACAACGCCCTGTATGTAGGGCCCCCCGAGATGTCCATGCGAAAACTACAGGTGGTCCAGAACTGTGCAGCCCGCGTTCTGCTACAGATCCCAAGGACACAGTCTGCTAAACCCGCACTAAGCAGCCTACACTGGCTCCCAGTGAAACAGAGAGTGGCTTTTAAGGCACTATGCATCGCGCATCGAGTTTTCTGGAAGTCAGGTCCAGCGCTCATTAACAAATTGGTTACTCAATACCATCCCAACAGAACCCTTCGGTCTACGGAGGCCTTCCTGGCCGTAGTCTCAAGAGTAAGGAGAGCCAGGACCGGAGGAAGGTCGTTTTCCTTAAACGCCGCGAAGATGTGGAACACACTCCCTCTACAAATCAGGTCCAATCCCAACCTACTCTCATTCCGTAAACAACTGAAGACTTATTTATTTGCCAGGCCCACCTAAATCTCAATCTCCGTTACCCCATAGCTCTGTTCTCTGCACTCTAGCGCTTGGACGCCCTTTGGGCAGCAATCGCGCTTTACAAATTACAATACAATACAATACAATACAATATCTGCACTGGATCACTGCAACAGAATCGTGTAAATAGTGGAAAATATATACAATGAAACAAAACTCTTGCAACAAAAAAAAATTCAATTGAAAGTGAAAGACAGAGCCGAGTCAAAAAGCAAAGTGAGATCCCTTCCAAAATGTCCAAAGCTGCAACTGAATACATGGGGCAGTGAGGGAATCGCAAGAACAGAAACCAGACCGGCCCAGCAGACGGTCATGGTTCAAGCCTGCACACAATGTATTTGAGCTGCACTCACAGCACTGAGCGTATGACGGAACGAAAGGAGTTTGCAGTTTAGCTTCCTTTGGTTTCCGGTTTGTCTATGGGTTAAACAGCGTGGACTTCCGGGATTCAGGTATTTCAATCCTCAACTTCCACCCTGATGCTGCTTCGTATATTCCTGAAGCCCTGAGTGACCTGCTCGCTGAATCCCTGGAAAAATTTGCCAGTATCGTTTCTTGATAGCTGGTTACACGTGCAGTGAGTAGCTCTCTCGCTTTCAAAGCCACGTGGATTGTACCTCTCGCCTGGAATGCTTCCTGAGTATTTAGTACTTCATGCTGGAATGCTTTGTAGGTAATTAGGGCTGGAGTGCTTTACATTTTGTTTTATTTTACCCGCGCTGGAGTGCTTTTGATTGTTTAGTGTTCCATGATCTGGACCACTTCTTATTTTTCTTTGCATTATGAGCGCTGGAGCGCTTTTTCACTTAGTTCATTATTGTGCCATCTAGGCAGGTACAGAGGCCTGCGTGGTTGGGCCCCTGCTGCTGAGAGCCCACATGCAGGGCTTTAAGTGGGATAAAAAAAGCAGTCTGTCAGTCCAATTTCGCGGGCACTTTTGTAAAAATCGCCGCATTTTTACAAAAGTGCCGTTTTCGCGGGAACTTTTGTAAATATCGCGGCATTTTTACAAAAGTGCCGATTTCGCGGCAAACCTCGAAATCACGAAATCGCGAAATCCTGGAAGGTCTGTCTAATGAGCCGGACGTAATAATTGAGAACTTTGAGGCTCTTCTAGGCAATGTGGCTTCTCACCTCTTAAAAACTGTGGGAGGGAAACAAGGAAATGGCTGCAAATGGTTTGATGCAGAATGTTCTAGAGCACAAACTAGATTAACGAAGGCATTCGTTATTGTAAAGGCATTATGACAAAGATAAACAGATATATGGTTAATTAGTCAGTCTCTATAGAGATGAGGATCTAAATGCAACTATTAGTACAGGATCACACTACTGCTTGCAACAATGAAAGCTGCACAGCACTAGGTTTTGAAGACAATCTGTGTGAAAGGTTGCCTGAGGTCAGCCTTCATTAGTTGTATCTGTTTATATCTGACGAGGAGGGCGACCTTGTAAAAGGGTTATGGTCGATGCACTAAAATAGAACCCTATAAATGTGTTTGACTCGCCTGTGTATCGATGTGCAGGTTTTAGATTAGCTGTGCTAGCGTAGCTATCACAACACTAATTTAGACTGATCTTTTCTCCTTCAGACTCTCAGAAAGCATGAGAGAAAATTGACTGTGATGCGGGCCAGCTGCCTCTAGTAAGTAGAGGGTTTGTGCTCTTCAAAACCAAATTGAAGTTCCAGCACACAACGCAGAAAAATGCGCGAAATCTGTCACTCCTAAGAGGGGTTTCACAATACAGATTGAGACAAGTCAAAGGCTTCCCTTAGAGATATCTTACTGATGAATCGTGTTGCACCGACAGTTTAATAGTCTACTTTACAGTGTGATTTTTTTGTGGTCCTGTTGACATAAGATCAATGATTCGCTGCAAGGGGCTACTGAGAATTTGCAAACTTCATTTGTTTAGAACCAGTGAATAAACCTGGTTTTAGAGCCTTTTGTAAATGCTGATGCTGTTGCTCAAAACTGCTAGGAATTCCTGTATATCTTCTCATACTTAAGGCCTTGCCAAAACAGACTTTTAGATGTAGTATATTTCTGAACCATGGGGAAATTAAAATACTTATAGGGATAATCATTAACATTCATTAGAACATAGATCGAAAGATTCACACATGCTACTGTTATTTTGTGAATCAATGTTGCATTTATTTTAAAGATATGTCCTGATTTTGGTTTTTAATTTACATATGTTTTTTTTGTATATGCTGATTAATGGCACAAGCTTTTTGAAGACTATCACATACACTCAGGTCTTACAAATAGATAAAGCACACTCCTGCGAAAATCCTTTGAATGGAATTAAAGAAACAATAGTTAAGATTTATCCTATGCCTTTGAGGTATCCATGTCTACCAACAACCTAATGAAAAGACTAGCCCTCGTGTTTAGTCTGCTTCATTTTGAGGAATTTTGAGCCAACCTGTGTATTTGTTACCAATGGCATCTCATCTTAAGACCACTGTCGGATGTGCCTCATGTTTTGTTTATGTATGCAGCACCACACTACTCTCCTGGACCAAGTGGGCACCCACAGTATACACCCCTCACAAGTGGAAGGCAACTACTACCCGCTCACCAGGCTCAATGTACATTGAGAGATGGTAGTAACTAATTTGGCATGAAGTATCACAGGAATGTTTACATGTAACACTCGTGTTGAAAACATATGCCTAACTGTGACCGTTATGTCACTCAAGAGATGTGCTTTGCTACAGTATTAGGTATGGCATGCGTATGTGCCGAGTGATGCATGAGCGGCGTGTTTTTGAGGAACACAATGCATGTCCCACAAGATTGCTGGTCCATTGGTCAATGGAAGTCCAACTTCTCTGTCTTGGAGCACTGGTCGGGGCCTGAGCTTCAGGGACCCATGACAGCATCAGTCTGTCTAGTTTCAGGACTGCAATTTAAATTGAGCACAGAGACCGGTAATGATAACCGGCTGAAACCAGTCTGGATGCCCGAGCAGGCTAGTCCAATGATCTGCACATGAACAGCTTAACCTCATGTTGATACTTTTCCCTCCCAGCACACATCCTCTTGACCATTCACTGCTCCTCTCTGCCTTCAGTCTGTGAGTCCTGCTCTGGATGGAAGGAGTTATAACATTTACAGGCATCACTGCTTCTGAGTGAACACTAATTTACTTTCAGCGCAACCTGTTTTGGCTAAGTACTGGCATTTAGTGCTCTTCTCTTGCATTCACTTTGGCTTCTCTTGAGGAATTCTGCAGCACCTGCTGAGAGGATACCAACATGCTCTAATTTGCTTTTCTCCAGAGGCGGCCAAGGAAATGTATAAGACCATGGAGAATCTCTGCTGCTGTGCCCTCCCCAAAAACCTGAACCTAAACTACCCGAATACAAGATGACCCACTAGGTGTGAAGACGAACACATGGCCATGCATGCAGGAAGATTTAATGAGAGACCCTGCCCAAATAATCTCAAAGACTTTTCCTGCTGCCTGCACAGAACATAAAAATAAAATTTAAATTCACATTTTTAGACTGCTGAGACATATCAGACACCAGTAAAACGGGCATCCTACCTTAGTATTCTTACCTATTCTAGCAACCTGGTAGTGGATGACGGGGCTTATCACTTGCTGATACCTTGGAGTGTGGCCTGATGATCGGTGAAGCACCCTTCTTTCACCTTATGGTAACATCTGTCGTCCATTGCTCAGCCTGAGGTACCATACATGATTTCTCCCTTTCATCCTAGTCCCCAGAATGCTTTATTTTAGGAAAGGCTGATCACACTGGTCACCCACCCTTCTTTGACCTATTGCAGTTTGAAGGATGAGTAGAATTTTATTCATAGACTAGAGAGATGCTTTGTTCCTGGAAGATACCAACCAGTCCATTTTGGGTCCTCACACTCATAGAGGCCTCTACCCATGAAAAACCAAGATATCTGAGATAGAGTGGTTAAGGAATTTGATGTCCTTGAGTTGTCATTGTGATATACCATTCAATTTGGCACCTGGCACATTGATAGAGAGCTGGTTGAGTAAAAACTGTTCTACTGTCCTTTGTGTATGTTCACTCATCCCTTTATCCACCGTTCCCATCATTGACAAGTATTGCCTTGCAGACATGTGGACTAAAGTAAAATAGGGCTCTCTAAATGACACCTGCCCCCTGAAAGTCTTAAAAACATTATTCTCCAACTTCCCTGACCCAGCCTTATCCCCTCTTAATATTTATCTTAGCAAAGCTAAGGCACCTAGTTCATCCAAAAGAAAGCTGGCTAAGACCCAATCGCACTGAAAAAGTTTTCGTCACATTTCCCTGCTCCCCTTCTTAGCAAAGGTAGTGGAAGCACATGTAGCACAAAACCTCTGCTCCTTCTTGGAGGAGTCCAAATTTCTTGATCCCTGTCAGGTACACTTACACCCAACTCATTCCGCAGAAGCTGTAATCCTCTCAGTAATAGATGACATGATCAAAGAATGCAACAGCGGCGCCACCCAGGCGCTGGTTCTCCTCGAACTATCGGTGGCCTTCGATGTGGTCGACTACAATCTCCTGGGGACCATGTCAAGGCCACGATGTTGAAGGGCTCAGTGCTCGACTGGATCATTTCCTTCTTGAAAGATCAATTACAGTCAGTCGGGGTGACCCAATTCAACTCACCCACAGTTCTTCTAAACAATGGAGTACCATGGGGCACCTCCCTGTCACCACATCTGATCAACTTATACCAACGCCCCTTAATTCACACCCTCAAAAATATAAACCTTAAAATTTAGAATTATGCAGATGACATGCAGCTACTTTTTAACATTGACAACTCCCCTGAATCACAGGCGGTATTCTAAAACAAAATGCTACCATCTGTGACTGAATGAACGGGAACCATCTAAAATTAAAACTAAGATTGTCATCAATAGGAGCAAGTTGGACCTTTGGAAAGCACCATTTTGGCGTTGATAGATGGGATCTCCTCCCTCAACCAAGAAATCAGTAAAAAGTCTTGAGGTCCTTATCAACTAGGAACTCTCAATGAATCCCCAGCTCCAAGCAGTGATCTCCTCCTGCTTTTTACGACTTTGTAGAATCAGGAAAATTTGAAAATTCCTCACTTCTGAGCCCTCATTCAAGCTGTAATTACCCTAGTCATTTCTATAATAGACTACGTCAACTCCCTCTATATGGGCCTCCCTAAATGCCTCAATCGTAGGCTTCAAATTGTTCAGAAACAGTCAGCCCAATTAATCTTTTGACAACCCAAACATTGCCACATCGCCCCTTTGATGAAAGGCCTCCACTGGCTTCCGGTGAAACAAAGGATTCTCTTCAAAACTGGATACATTATCTTTAAAGCCCTTAATGGAAAAAGTACTGCCTTCATCACATCTCGAATAAAAAAAATACACCCCAAACGAACTCTACGGTCTGCTCCCATGAACTACCTGATGACACCCAAGTTTGAAACGAAGAGAATGGTCAGTTAAACATTCTCAGTTATCGCCCCTGCATCTGGACCTCCTTCCTTTGGGAGATCAGAATAACCCAAAGCTACATGAAATTCAGACAATTGTTAAAAACGTGGTTATTCAGACAGGTCTATTACTAGTGGGTAAATCAGTAGCTCTGTGAACAGTTCTATCCTTACCCCAGTGCCTAGAAACTGATTGGTGAATGTGCGCTCAATAAGTTCTGGTAAGATAACCTAACAAAACTAGTAACTCTTTCCCATACCTCGTAACATTACAAGAGGCCTGATGTCCAGGTACTCCAGATAACTGTGATTGGAGAGTCTGTATATTTTTTCATTTGCAAACTAGTAATCCCCATTGTAGCTCAGGTTGGGATCCAATTTTGGCTAGTGAGATGCTGCGATTGGCACTAGCAGTAGAGTATTGACTCAGGACCTTTGAGCTTGAACCCACTGCCTCAGAGAATCAAAGACATTGGGCAGAGAAGATATAGCCCTCAAAGATAACAATGGTAACCAAAGGATAGAAAACCCAACTACAAGCAAAAGGATGCAAGGATTGCGAAGCCGGAAAAACACCCTTCTTTATAGACTAAAATAGCCTGCGGGTCCCAGTCATACCGCTTATACTTTTCCAAGTGAAACTGTGCGCTTTTTGGACAACATAGCCATCAGACCTGGGCAAGGCTAATTCCACGCACACATCTGTTATGTTAGCTGAAGTCCTGATAGCTCACATTGTGCCATCTTTACCCCAAACCTTACAGGGTACCAAATGGATGTGCAACCTCTGAACATGACAACCATGGAAATCATGGTAACGGATCTAGAAACCTTCCGCTTAGTTACTTATGCATACTCAAAGAGACACACAATAAATAAACAGTGAAGTGTTTCAATATTTATGGAAGCTTTGTGATTCTTGAGTAAAATACTTGAGCTGCAATAATCAATAGAAGGAAACAGAATAATGGGATTAGCATTACAAGATTAGTGAACAAGATAAACAATTCAACCATTTTGCTGATTACACAGGATATATGCTTGCATACAAGTACTGTTATATTTTGTATTCCTACCCAGCACATTCTAACCTATCCATAATCCTAAAAATCCACAAAAAAAGACAAGCCTCCAGGCAGGCCAATCATAGCATCTATAGGCAGCCTGCTAGAAAACGTATCTAAATATGTAGATAATTTCCCACAACTTTTGATAATGATCTTCCTGGCATATTTATATCAAGGACACATCAGACTTTCTGAAAAGAGTATTTGACATACAGTGGGATGATGAATTATTGATGATGTGCTTGAATGTAAACTTCCTTCCACAAGTATACACCATGAAGATGACATCAATGCTGTGAAATACCTTTTAAGGTCAAAACCTATAAAGTTTTTTGGCACACAATGAAATGTTGTTAAAATAATAAATTGGTGTCTCACATGTAAAATCTTCGTATTTAACTATGAGCTGATCCAACAGCTATGAGAATTTGCAAATCGGCTGGTGGGAGGACCAAGTGCTCAATGGAACTACAATGCAAAAATGGTCACCACACATCACTATGTTGATAAGATATACTGATGATTTGTTTATTTTAATGAAAGGTGATAAGAACTCAGCCAATGACTTTGTGAACAAAATCAACATCAATAAACTTAATCTAGCATTTACCAGTCGCATTAACATAACCACTTCTTAGATTTAAGACTATAGATTATCAATTCTAAACTTAGCACCCTTGAATACAGGAAAGTTACAGAGAGGAGCACTACTCTTCGTGCAAGCAGTTCACGCCCTCCCACCTTGAAGCAAAGCATACCGTATGGTGAGCTTATCTGGGCTAAATGCTTGTGTAGTACCAAAAAAGCATTCAGCAATACAGACTGTTAAACAGAGTGCCAGCGAGAGGGTATACATAGGGTACACATAAAATTCACTAATAGAAGCCAAAAGACATATAGCCACTTGTAAAAGGGACATAGGCTTTTTCAATGCCAGGCCTCACAATGCAAAAATCAGCACGTCTGTAGATTCATTACTACTTACAACAGACAACATGATGTACTATGGAAAGCATTGCACAAACACTAGCACTGCATTTGAGATGATCCTTTTATAGGCAAGGAAGCAGGAAATAAACTACTTATCACTCACAGAAGAGCTCAGTCTGTCAAGGGTAAATTGGTGCATAAATATGTGATGACAGAGAAGAAACATTAGTTGAAGCCACAGAAAGGCTTTACCAAATGTAGCTGATGTAAGGCTTGTGCACATGTGGAAACATCATGGAGGGGACCGCCAACCTCAATGAGAAGATATAAATTCAGCATGTCCTGAAATGCACGACAGATTACGCTGTTTATGCACTACATTGTCCTTGCCCAAAAGAAACATTGGCAGTACTAAACTACGAGTGCACAAATTTATTTTGCAGCACTTGAAGGTTATAAAGACGAAGGGTACTCCACAGCAAGGCAATTCAAGAGTGACTCTAATGGTGTTCCCCGCCTGCTTACATACAGTGCAATAGACTGTATACCTAAGACAACCAGAGGGGGAGACGTGTAAATCCTTGAGTAAGCAGGAGTCCAAGTATATCTAAATGACTGACACTATTGAACCTTATGGACTCAATGTTGATGAAGAGATGTACACACACCTATAATGCTGTAACATTGATCCTTGCAATGTTTTTATTGATCATAATTCTTAGTCTTTGCACTGGCGAGAAACCCCATTTTTTCTGCATATTTTTCATTTGCAGGTGTGCTGTCGCAATATGTAGTAGACAGTTGTGGTCACATGGTATATTGAGGAGGAGTTGCACTTTTAAATGGAAGTCTACTCAAGAAAAGTGAAACGTTCAGCGAAGTTCATAGTAAATACTTGATGTTCACTTATTTGTGAGCATTAGGCATTGCCCACTGGGGCATAATAGCATAATAGTAGAACAAATGTGTATGAACTACCATGTATGCCCGTTGATAGCACAATATTAGAAATGTCAGATATATATTGAACTATCCATACGTTTGCTCATTATTATTTTACGACAATGAGGTGCCACTACACTTGTGGTCATTTAAGTTTATAATTGTTTCTTTCTTTCCATCTGTTTTACGTGCAACTTGATTAATCTGATGAGTGTTATTTATTTTCCAACCGGCCTTTGCCCACTTGGCCGTAATTACTGCCATATACCAATACTATCCAAACCATTATTACCCACTATAAAATGACGCTGATATTTTTGGACTGCTTAAAGTCCTCCTTTTATGTTTAGTCAATATTCATGGTGTTTGAAAATGACGTGTATTAGCAAAGTCAGCGTCGTGACAAAGGGCAAAAGAAAAACAAGGAGGTGCGGCTGGAAGCAGAAATCAAAAAGCTCCAAGCAGAACCACACGCAACAGGCGAACAAAGAAGTAGAATTAGATAATTTCACAATTGTCAATCTAACACCTAGGATTCTCACACAAGCTGAAACACAAGTGTTGAGATTAGGCCTAACCTTTTGCCCCTCAAATACCCTGGAATATACTCAAACAAAAATTGATCTTTTCAAATTGACCAGAAAATTCAAACTTTACAAGTACTTTAAAACAATACCTACTTCCCATAAACCTAAAAACAACCAGTAGTTACAAGAGCAACAGATGCTCTAGTGGGTGAAGATCTTGTAGCCTTAGAAGTAATGCATTCACTACGATTAGACCAAGACACTGACTTTGGCAATGTGGATACTCAAGATGAGGTGATAAGAACTCGGCAACTGTGATTAACACAGGAAAAGGATCCAAGTCAATTCAAACCGACCTCACAAATTTTGCTTCAATTACCTCTGGATGCTATTGATGTTTTTTCAGAGGCAGTTAATAAAGATCTTTTGGCATTACGACAACGAGTAACACATTCAAGGGCTAAATGTAACCTTGCCAAAGAACAAAGTGAGTCTATTAACACTCTGAGCAGCGATGAAACACTGATATGCAAACCATCGGACAAAGGTGGTAATATCCTGCTGCAGACCAGAGCGAATTATAAGAAGGAAGCTCTCAGGCAGTTATCCGATGAGAGTTGTTATCGGAACATTTCTAAGGATGTTTATTTGGACAGCATTCAGAGGTAGCGAAGGGTGGTGGGAAGGGTGATGTGAATTACCCTGTAGCGAGGCATTTCGCTGAGAAACATAATAGCAATAGGGAGCCATTGCGTTATTATGGTTTGGATCATGTCCCACAGAACATAAGGGGAGGGGATTTGGTCAGGAAACTTCGTAGACTGGAGTCACGATACATAATAGACCTGGGCACAAAGATCCCTTATTTGATTGAATATGAGTGAAGAAATGACAGTTCATTTGGGAGACTATGGGCCCAGTGTTTGTTTGTAAGTTTGCTCTTTGGTATCTGTCAATGGTGTGCAATTTTGGGTTTTACTGATTAGTTTGAAATGTAACAATTTTTATTTATAGAGGACTTGCCGATACACGGCTTAATCACTCACAAATAGTAAGTGGTAGCTGACTGAGCCGATACACAGCGTGATTTGTTAGAGACAGAGTAATTATTTGTGTTTTGGCTAAAGGTGCGGTGTAAACATGATAAAGTTTCCTGCTCCGGCCAAATGTAAAATTTGTCCTGTAATATATATGAAATCAAGGATAATATATAATTGCATTGTAGTACTATTTGACATGAATGTTGCGAATCGATAAAGTTGGAATTATATCGTTCAAAGATGGCCGCTACATAGAAATTTTGCCAGTCCTCTTTTGAGTATCATGAAATTTCAAATCATGTGACCCATGTAAGGTAAACCTTAAAAATGTCTGCTTTACTGGTGCGTAATTTAAGAAACACAAGACTAAGGCATAGCTGAAATGCGTCTGTTTGTTCATGCTTTTCCGCATATGAAATGAAATAAATACCCTGAAGAATTGCAGTTGACCCATTGAGTGCTTTTTCCTGTACTTGAATTGGTGTGGAACTGAGCGGCTGTATTAACGCAGTATGCACTACCGCGTTTAAAGCACCTGGTGCGGCTGGAGCGAGGATATATATATATATGGCAGCACTCTATGCGTTTTGAAAAAGCGTAGAGTGCTGCCGTTAGAGAATTACCTTTCCAACAGTTTGGTGCCGTGGCTCTGTTTTAATCATCAGAAATAACTGAGTTTTGTGGGATATATACAGACCTTCGCTAAACCGCCACGGCCCGCCGTCACGGAAGCGGCAGGAGCTGCAGCAATCAAGTGTGTTGGGAATATATATATATATATATATATATATATATATATATATATATATATATATATATATATATATATATACTTCCAATAGGTAACTCCTCTTCAAGAAACCCAGAAGGACGCAGCGGGGATTAAAGGAAAAAACGCTTTATTGCTGATTCAATGCGGCATAATGCATTTCGACGTGAGTCTTCATCAGATGTCTTCGCAGTTGGAAACAAGGCAGCACCTTGATTTAAACCTTCATGGCTCCTCCCAAAGCATTGGAGTAGAGCTGGCCCCAATTAGCAACACCAAGTTTCTGTTGCGTAGTCCGAGTCAGAGACTACCAATCCCAGAAGACATCAGATTGCAAACTGTCTAGTGTGGAGCTCTTGAGCATGTTCGCGCTGTCAGTGCCGTTTTCGAGGAAAGGTGTCTTGGCAAAGGAATGTCCTTTTTCTAAAAGTCGCTCTCCCTTGTGTCCCCTAATGCTCAGCCTCAAAGTGCTTTCACCAGCAGGGTCACGGAGCAGCAGATCAGTGCCCGTGCACCCCATCAAATCCGGGTTGCTCCTATGCAATTAGACCTTATGCTGGGATGATCTGAGAGACGGTCCGAGGTTAACGACCAAGTTCATTGGGAAACAAAAGTTGCCAGGCATACCTCGGACTCTTGTGAGCGGGTCCTTCCACGCGTGACTGGCTTACACGTATAAGATACTTCCAATAGGTAACGCCTCTTCAAGAAACCCAGAAGGACGCAGCGGGGATTAAAGGAAAAAACGCTTTATTGCTGATTCAATGAGGCATAATGCATTTCGACGTGAGTCTTCATCAGATGCCTTCGCAGTTGGAAACGAGGCAGCACCTTGATTTAAACCTTCATGGCTCCTCCCAAAGCATTGGAGTACAGCTGGCCCCAATTAGCAACACAAAGTTTCTGTTGCGTAGTCCGAGTCAGAGACTACCAATCCCAGAAGACATCAGATTGCAAACTGTCTACTGTGGAGCTCTTGAGCATGTTCGCGCTGTCAGTGCCGTTTTCGAGGTAAGGTGTCTTGCCAAAGTAATTTCCTTTTTCTAAAAGTCACTCTCCCTTGTGTCCCCTGACGCTCAGCCTCAAAGTGCTTTCACCAGCAGGGTCACGGAGCAGCAGATCAGTGCCCGTGCTCCCCCGTCAAATCCGGGTTGCTCCTATGCAATTAGACCTTATGCTGGGATGATCTGAGAGACGGCCCGAGGTTAACGACCAAGTTCATTGGGAAACAAAGGTTGCCAGGCATACCTCGGACTCTTGCGAGCGGGTCCTTCCACACGTGACTGGCTTACGCGTATAAGATACTTCCAATAGGTAACTCCTCTTCAAGAAACCCAGAAGGACGCAGCGGGGATTAAAGGAAAAAACGCTTTATTGCTGATTCAATGCGGCATAATGCATTTCGACGTGAATCTTCATCAGATGCCTTCGCAGTTGGAAATGAGGCAGCACCTTGATTTAAACCTTCATGATTCCTCCCAAAGCATTGGAGTACAGCTGGCCCCAATTAGCAACACAAAGTTTCTGTTGCGTAGTCCGAGTCAGAGACTACCAATCCCAGAAGACATAAGATTGCAAACTGTCTACTGTGGAGCTCTTGAGCATGTTCGCGCTGTCAGTGCCGTTTTCGAGGTAAGGTGTCTTGACAAAGTAATGTCCTTTTTCTAAAAGTCGCTCTCACTTGTGTCCCCTGATGCTCAGCCTCTAAGTGCTTTCACCAGCAGGGTCACGGAGCAGCAGATCAGTGCCCGTGCTCCCCCGTCAAATCCGGGTTGCTCCTATGCAATTAGACCTTATGCTGGGATGATCTGAGAGACGGTCCGAGGTTAACGACCAAGTTTATTCGGAAACAAAAGTTGCCAGGCATACCTCGGACTCTTGCGAGCGGGTCCTTCCACGCGTGACTGGCTTACGCGTATAAGATACTTCTAATAGGTAACTCCTCTTCAAGAAACCCAGAAGGACGCAGCGGGGATTAAAGGAAAAAACGCTTTATTGCTGATTCAATGCGGCATAATGCATTTCGACGTGAGTCTTCATCAGATACAGTCGCAGTTGGAAACGAGGCAGCACCTTGATTTAAACCTTCATGGCTCCTCCCAAAGCATTGGAGTACAGCTGGCCCCAATTAGCAACACAAATTTTCTGTTGCGTAGTCCGAGTCAGAGACTACCAATCCCAGAAGACATCAGATTGCAAACTGTCTACTGTGGAGCTCTTGAGCATGTTCGCGCTGTCAGTGCCGTTTTCGAGGTAAGGTGTCTTGCCAAAGTAATGTCCTTTTTCTAAAAGTCGCTCTCCCTTGTGTCTCCTGACGCTCAGCCTCAAAGTGCTTCCACAAGCAGGATCACGGAGCAGCAGATCAGTGCCCGTGCTCCCCCGTCAAATCCGGGTTGCTCCTATGCAATTAGACCTTATGCTGGGATGATCTGAGAGACGGTCCGAGGTTAACGACCAAGTTCATTGGGAAACAAAAGTTGCCAGGCATACCTCAGACTCTTGCTAGCGGGTCCTTCCACGCGTGACTGGCTTACGCGTATAAGATACTTCCAATAGGTAACTCCTCTTCAAGAAACCCAGAAGGACGCAGCGGGGATTAAAGGAAAAAACGGTTTATTGCTGATTCAATGCGGCATAATGCATTTCGACGTGAGTCTTCATCAGATACCTTCGCAGTTGGAAACGAGGCAGCACCTTGATTTAAACCTTCATGGCTCCTCCCAAAGCATTGGAGTACAGCTGGCCCCAATTAGCAACGCAAAGTTTCTGTTGCGTAGTCCGAGTCAGAGACTACCAATCCCAGAAGACATCAGATTGCAAACTGTCTACTGTGGAGCTCTTGAGCATGTTCGCGCTGTCAGTGCCGTTTTCGAGGTAAGGTGTCTTGCCAAAGTAATGTCCTTTTTCTAAAAGTCGCTCTCCCTTGTGTCCCCTGACGCTCAGCCTCAAAGTGCTTTCACCAGTAGGGTCACGGAGCAGCAGATCAGTGCCCGTGCTCCCCCGTCAAATCCGGGTTGCTCCTATGCAATTAGACCTTATGCTGGGATGATCTGAGAGACGGTCCGAGGTTAACGACCAAGTTCATTGGGAAACAAAAGTTGCCAGGCATACCTCGGACTTTTGCGAGCGGGTCCTTCCACGCGTGACTGGCTTACGCGTATAAGATACTTCCAATAGGTAACTCCTCTTCAAGAAACCCAGAAGGACGCAGAGGGGATTAAAGGAAAAAACGCTTTATTGCTTATTCAATGCGTCATAATGCATTTCGACGTGAGTCTTCATCAGATGCCTTCGCAGTTGGAAACGAGGCAGCACCTTGATTTAAACCTTCATGGCTCCTCCCAAAGCATTGGAGTACAGCTGGCCCCAATTAGCAACACAAAGTTTCTGTTGCGTAGTCCGAGTCAGAGACTACCAATCCCAGAAGACATCAGATTGCAAACTGTCTACTGCGGAGCTCTTGAGCATGTTCGCGCTGTCAGTGCCGTTGTCGAGGTAAGGTGTCTTGCCAAAGTAATGTCCTTTTTCTAAAAGTCGCTCGCCCTTGTGTCCCCTGACGCTCAGCCTCAAAGTGCTTTCACCAGCAGGGTCACAGAGCGGCAGATCAGTGCCCGTGCTCCCCCGTCAAATCCGGGTTGCTCCTATGCAATTAGACATTATGCTGGGATGATCTGAGAGACGGTCCGAGGTTAACGACCAAGTTCATTGGTAAACAAAAGTTGGCAGGCATACCTCGGACTCTTGCGAGCGGGTCCTTCCACGCGTGACTGGCTTACGCGTATAAGATACTTCCAATAGGTAACTCCTCTTCAAGAAACCCAGAAGGGCGCAGCGGGGATTAAAGGAAAAAACGCTTTATTTCTGATTCAATGCGGCATAATGCATTTCGACGTGAGTCTTCATCAGATGCCTTCGCAGTTGGAAACGAGGCAGCACCTTGATTTAAACCTTCATGGCTCCTCCTAAAACATTGGAGTACAGCTGGCCCCAATTAGCAACACAAATTTTCTGTTGCGTAGTCCGAGTCAGAGACTACCAATCCCAGAAGACATCAGATTGCAAACTGTCTACTGTGGAGCTCTTGAGCATGTTTGCGCTGTCAGTGCCGTTTTCGAGGTAAGGTGTCTTGCCAAAGTAATGTCCTTTTTCTAAAAGTCGCTCTCCCTTGTGTCCCCTGACGCTCAGCCTCAAAGTGCTTTCACCAGCAGGGTCACGGAGCAGCAGATCAGTGCCCGTGCTCCCCCGTCAAATCCGGGTTGCTCCTATGCAATTAGGCCTTATGCTGGGATGATCTGAGAGACGGTCCGAGGTTAACGACCAAGTTCATTGGGAAACAAAAGTTGCCAGGCATACCTCGGACTCTTGCGAGCGGGTCCTTCCACGCGGGACTGGCTTACGCGTATAAGATACTTCCAATAGGTAACTCCTCTTCAAGAAACCCAGAAGGACGCAGCGGGGATTAAAGGAAAAAATGCTTTATCGCTGATTCAATGCGGCATAATGCATTTCGACGTGAGTCTTCATCAGATGCCTTCGCAGTTGGAAACGCGGCAGCACCTTGATTTAAACCTTCATGGCTCCTCCCAAAGCATTGGAGTACAGCTGGCTCCAATTAGCAACACAAAGTTTCTGTTGCGTAGTCCGAGTCAGAGACTACCAATCCCAGAAGACATCAGATTGCAAACTGTCTACTGTGGAGCTCTTGAGCATGTTTGCGCTGTCAGTGCCATTTTCGAGGTAAGGTGTCTTGCCAAAGTAATGTCCTTTTTCTAAAATTCGCTCTCCCTTGTGTCCCCTGACGCTCAGCCTCAAAGTGCTTTCACCAGCAGGGTCATGGAGCAGCAGATCAGTGCCAGTGCTCCCCGTCAAATCCGGGTTGCTCCTATGCAATTAGACCTTATGCTGGGATATATATATATATCGAACAGAGTCACAAGAAAACAGTGAAAAATAGGTTGAAAAAGAGGAAAAGGGAGCAGGGTAATAACACCCTGACCCTATGGGCCTGCTCAGGGAGTCCCACATGGACCACAGGGCCCAAAAACTATTTTTTTTTAACTTGCAGAATTCGCTCCGGGGTCGCATATCCCGCCGAATTTTTTTTTTAAATGAACCGCGGGCTCCCGACCTACATTTTAATGAGGCCCCTGGGTAAGTCAGGTCGCACGGGCAATGCCCAAAAAAAATAGGAGCCCTGGGGACCGCCACCTCCTGCATCCCACATTCCTCAGGGGTCCATAATGGACCTTCAGCCCCGAGGATCACCACCTCCTATTTTTTTTTAAACAAATAAGAAGTGTGGGGGGGGGGGCAAGAGCACCCCACATGCCTCGGGGGTCCGTAATGGACCCCCCAGCCCCGGGGACCACCACCTCCCTGGGGCTTTCAAAATGAAAGGAGGGGGCACGGGGCCACCCCTCCTGTAGTCCTTGATGGCCTTGGGGATGGCCACCCCCCAGGCCGGCTCTTACAATGTCCCGGGGTGCCCACCCCCGGGGCATTGCTATTTACAGCGGTCATTGCAAACTCAGCTTTGCTTCATGGAAGTGAGAGCAGGAAAACCTGCTCTTGCTTCAATGAAGCAAAGCAGGATTGCTTTTGAGCAAGGGGAGCTGCATGTTAGCAGCTTCCCTTGCTCAAAAGCAATGCTGCCTCCCGCAGGAGGCGGGGAGCTGGCTGGACTGTGGGGGCATTGGGGCTCCCCCACGGTCCCCAACACAGAGGGCTGGCCCCGGGGGATGGGGTCCCCGGGGCTAGGAGTGGCCCAGGAGTGGGGACACGCGACCAACCAACATTAATTAAAAAAGGAAAAAAGGGGGGGGCCTCCCCGGAAATATAATTCTAAAAAACAAATACCAGGCCAGACCCCGAGGGATGGGGTCCCCAGGGCCAATAGTGGCCAAGGGAAATGGACCATGCAGCCCACTTCTTGTTCTTGTTCTTTTTTTATAAAAAGAAAATGCTCAGGCCCCGGGGAATGGGGTCCCCGGGGACAATAGTAGCCCAGGGAAAGGAGGCCATGCAGCCCCTCTCCCAGAAAATAAATAAAAAAGAAACCAGCAGCTTGCCGGAGGAACCGACCCTCCCAACTGCACTCTGCAAACGCACCCCGGTGCATTCTAAGTTGAGGCATTAAGTCCCCTTGAATGCTGAGGGTCCCTGGGGACCAACTAGCCCACCAGGGACCGTTAGTAAGTGCCACAGAGCTGTATTGCAGGGAGGTGGTCTATGACCACGCCCCTTTTTACACCTCTCTGCAACGCATCTCTGTGGCGCTTACTGGAGGTACCTGGTGGGCTAGTTGGCCCCCAGGCACCCTCGGGATTCAAGATGACTTAATCCCCCAACTTACACCTCCCCGGAGCTTTCAAAATGAAGGGACGGGGCCACGCGGGCCCCCCTCCTGGAGCCCTTGATGGTCCTGAAGACAGCCACCCCCCAGGTTCGGCTCCTGCAATGTCCCACCCCAGGACACTTCTGTTTGCAATGTGTGCTCCCGCCCTATCATTACAAACTCTGCTTTGTTTCTTTGAATCAAGAGCAGGAAAACCTGAGCAGGATTGCTTTTGAGCAAGGGGAGCTGCATGTTAGCAGCTCCCCTTCCTAAAAAACAATGCCGGCTCCTGCAGGAGGCGGGGAGCCAGTGGGAGGGGGCATTGGGGCTCCCCACAGTCCCCAACACAGAAGGCCGGCCCCGGGGGATGCTGTCTTCTGGCCCGGGAGGGGGGCCCCCCACGTTAATTAAAAGAAGAAAAAAGGGCGGGCCCTGGGGGATGGAGACCCCATGGCCAGAAATTGCCCTGGGGAAGGGGGCCACATTGCCCCCCTCCCCAGAAATATAAATTTAAAAATACACCAGGCCAGACCCTTGGGGATAGGGTCCCCGGCGCCAATAGTGGCCCGGGGAAGCCGGGTCACGCAGCCCCCATCCGTTTCTTTTTTCTTTTTCTAAATAAAAAGAAAATGCTCATGCCCCGGGGATGGGGTCTCTGGGGCCAAAAGTAGCCCAGGAAAGGGGGGCCATGCAGCCCCCCTCCCACAAAAGAAAAAAAAAGAAACCGGCAACTCACCGGTGGCCCCGCCCCCTCCCTTCAGCACTCTGCAAACGTGTTGCCTGACGCGTTCTAAGTTGGGGGATTAAGCCCCCTTGAATAATGAGGGTCCTGGGGGCCAACTAGCCTACCAGGTCCTCCAGTAAGCACCACAGAGCTGCGTTGCAGAGAGGTGGCTCGAGGCCACACCCCTTTTTACACCTCTCTGCAACACAGCTCTGTGGCGCTTACTAGAGGTACCTGGTAGGCTACTTGGCCCCCGGGGACCCTTAGGATTCAAGGAGACTTAATCCTCCGATTTACAATGCACCAGGGGGCGCATATGCACCGTGGTGCAGGGAGGGGGCGGGGCCTGACAAAACAAGTGTGCAAATGTGCCCCCTGGCACATTGTAAATTGGAGGATTAAGTCCCTTTCAATCCTGCCGGTCCCTGGGGGCCAACTAGCCCACCAGGTACCTCCAGTAAGCACCACAGAGCTGCGTTGCAGGGAGATGGTTCGGGCCACTGTACTTAATATACCTCTCTGCAACACAGCTCTGTGGTGCTTACTGGAGGCTACTTGGCCCCAGGGACCCTCAAGATTCAAGGGGACTTAATCCCCCAACTTACAACGCACCAGGGGGTGCGTATGCACAGTTGTGCAGGGAGGGGGCAGGGCCTGACATAACAAGAGTGCAAATGTGCCCCCTGGCACGTTGTAAATTGGGGGATTAAGTCCCCTTCAACCCTGAGGGTCCCTGGGGGCCAACTAGTCCACCAGATACCTCCAGTAAGCACAACAGACCTGCTTTGCTGAGAGGTAGTTTGAGGCCATGCCCCATTTTTACACCTTTCTGCAACACAGCTCTGTGGCGCTTACTGGAGGTACATGGTGGGCTAGTTGGCCCCCAGGGACCTTCAGGATTCAAGGGGAATTAATCCCCGAACGTACAACGTGCCACGGGGCGTATTTGCACAGTGGTGCAGGGAGAGGGTGGAGCCTGATATAACAAGTTAGCAATCCTACTGTGTTGGACTTACTGGAAGTAATAAAAGGGGTAGTTGGCCCTCAAGGTTGACTTTGGGGGCTAACTATCCCTCCTGTCACCCCCGCTAAATCCCACATAGGGGGATTGCTAAAAGGTGTTTGAAGGCCGCGCTCACCTTTCTCCACCACTCTGCAAACGCTACTGCTAATGTTATAGTTAGAAATACGCATTTGAAAAACCTTTGAAATTCACAAAAAAACCATAGGTTTCAGGGATGCTGTAGTTAGAAATTAGTATTTAAAAAACCTTTGAAATTCACTAAAAAAACATAGGTTTCAGGCACGTTATAGTTAGAAATTGGCAATTAAAAAACCTTGAAAATTCACTGACAAAACCATAGGTTTCAGGGACTTTATAGTTAGTTGGACATTTCACTCGTACAAAACCAGAGAAATTTGACCGTTATAGTTAGTAGAGCTAACTATAACTCGCGCCCTCGCAATGCACTGCTGATGACGCCACATATTACATCACTCATGACATGGTCAGTGACATCTCAAATTACATCACTGATGACATCATCCAGTGAATGTATATTTCTTTAAAGTTTAAATATGATCTATCTATCTATCTATCTATCTATCTATCTATCTATCTATCTATCTATCTATCTATCTATCTATCTATCTATCTATCTATCTATCTATCTATCTATATATATTACCTACTGGCGATAGGACCTAGTTACCATAGGAAATGCCGAACATTCTATTGGGAATAACTTTGGCGCCGATTGAGGGATCTGCCTGTAATTTTCCCTAAATTTGCCTCGCTCCTTCCCTGAAAGTTTCGGGGGGATTTGTCAGGCGGGGCCCGAGAAAAAGGGGGTCCCAAAACGTGTTTTCCCCATGTTAATTTCCATAGGGACATTCTGACAAGGCTACAGCTCGAACGGCTGAACGGAATTACACCAGATTTGGCAAAATGGTAGGGACTGGTATGGAGCAGTGCCTTTTGTATGTTTGGTGTAAATCCCTCCAGTAGTTTATGAGAAAATTGAATGTGAAATTGAGTCCAATGCAATTTTCCATAGGACCATTAGACACAGCTACAGCCCGAACGGCTGAATGGAATTACTGCAAACTTGGCAAAATGGTAGAGCCTGGTATGCAGAAGTGCCTTTTGTATATTTGGTGAAAATCCCTTCAGTAACTGTTGAGAAAATCGACTTTTTTCAAATTATATATCTATAGGTGGGACACGGTGCGCGCCCGTGCGTGCACCGTCCTTGCACTGTCCTTGCACGTGCGCGGACCTTAGTGTGCGCGAGCTGCATGCTGATTGGCTGCCAATGTCTGTCAACACTCCAAAACAGAAATTTTTGGCAGCCATCTTGTGCCTCTGTAGACTGAGGCACAGGAAAGCAGAAAATCAAACGTGTAGAACTCAAAAAGGGGGCAGGGTAGAAGTAAACTGACCCCCTGGGCCTGCTCAGGGGGTCCCACAAGGACCCCCCGGCCCCCCAATTTTTTTTATTTTTTATTTTTAAATTGCGGGGTCCGCGCACGGTGCACTGAGCAGGCCTAGGGGGTCAGGGTGCTTCTACCCTGCCCCTTTGCGTGTTTTGCACCTTTGTTTCACTGCTTTCTTGTGCCTTGGTTCTACCGATTCAGAAAAGGGGGTGGTGATGAACAGAGTGTCTGAATTAAGCAGACCACTCTTACCCAGTCCAAAGATCAGGGCTTGATCCATAACCGTTTTTTAGCTCACTGCACCATCCCAGCTCAGAACCTGGCTACATGCAAATTAGTCTGTCCCTGGCCCAGTGCATCATGGGAACAGGGCAGACCAGACTACCAAGCCAATTCTTCACTGGAAAGGAGACAAGCTTCCGGGGACCGGTTTCTGGCATTTCAGCCGTCGTCGGCCTGGCTTGCTTGAATCCTGATGGTGCAGTGAGCAAGGGACTCATGTCTGAGTATACCCTGCCACACCTATAGTGGCCAAAAACGATTCAGAAAAGGGGGTGGTGATGAACAGAGTGTCTGAATTAAGCAGACCACTCTTACCCAGTCCAAAGATCAGGGCTTGATCCATCACCGTTTTTTAGCTCACTGCACCATCCCAGCTCAGAACCTGGCTACATGCAAATTAGTCTGTCCCTGGCCCAGTGCATAATGGGAACAGGGCAGACCAGACTACCAAGCCAATTCTTCACTGGAAAGGAGACAAGCTTCCGGGGACCGGTTTCTGGCATTTCAGCCGTCGTTGGTTCTACCGAGTCACAAGATGGCTGCAACACGTCCTGGTTTGGAGTGTTGACAGACAGTGGCATACTTTGATATGGTCAAAGGCACCATAATGAATGACTTGATTTTTCACACAAATAAAACAGCGAAATGGCGCAATGCACTCACAGAAATGCTGATCATAGTAGATTTGAAAAACATCCCTCATGGCACAAAATTAATAACTTCCCCATCAGGAAGTTGCAATGCTGAACTATGCATCACGTTATATAAAACGGGAATAGTGCTGATACAAGCAGCCAATAAGGACCTTGAGGAATTTGAAAAGACTTTCCTAATTGTAAAAGAATCTTTGGAGAGACCAAGACACCAATCACCCATGACCCAACATGAAATCATGCGGGACAACAGGGTCAATTCAACTGGGGACATCAACCAACCAGTTGATGCCACAGCTCGCCACAACTCGCAAACCCCCAGCCGTGGAGACATAACGGAAACTGAGAAGGTAACCCTAGAGACTAGTACCGATAGAACAGGGAGGTCTTCCAATCCGGCTAATGAAGAGCATAGCCTGACCCACAAGGAAGAACCGATGCAAGTAACCAACAGAGAACTTGAGGGCTTTGAGCTAACTCTCCAAAACTTAGAGGTTGACTCAGAAGGACCAAACCTTCAACAAAACGGGTCACTACCAGTTATCACATGCGATAACTTCGACTCCAACACTAGAGACACCAATCTAACAGATGGCCAGAACAACCAAACCGATAACACTGAAGATTTAACCGTAAATGCGATGGCAACACCAGAGACTGTGAGAGAAAGGATAATGATGGCCACCAACCTTGGAAACAAAGTGAAGAATAAGGTCCCAAGGATAGAGCCGGTGCCGCGAACGCACAACGCCACTGCGCTGGAAGAATGTATCCCAGCTCCAAGCGAACCCCTCTATGAAGCCAACGAAATGAACAAGGTAGATGAGATCGACCCCTACTTTCCTTCCCCGAATACAAGACCAGAATCCCTCAGATCCACTAAAACACCCCTTACCAAGAAAAGATTTGTGGGAATGAGATCTGATCAGTTGCAGAGAAGAGCAAACTACATTGCTCATCCAGCCAGGTCTACCTCACACAAGAACCCATCCCGAACTCAGAAAGAAATCAAGGAGCTCCAAAAACTTGTAGGGAATCTAGCGCAAAACTCAATGAAAGTCTCACAGACAATTGGAAAAATCTGGGAGATGACGATAAGCACGCACACCAAGGTCTCACACATCCAGAATCTGGTACTTAGACACAACAGACCTAACAGGACAAAGCCCTTGTCGATTGAAGAAACTCGAGCCTTACTCAGGTCCTATGAGCAACATGCCCGCAGTAAGGAGGAGAATATCAAAATTGTACCTATTGACTCTAATAGATCGACCAGAAAGAATGACAGGAAAGCAATCCACCAAAATCTTCAACATATTCAGCTTATTGCATCTGAAACGGATAATGGAAAACTCGTTAAACCACAGAAACCCTTGAACTGTCTTCTACTTAACTGTCGTTCGGCAACTAAACATGCAGCAGATATAGCCGCCCTCATCATCAATAAAGAAATTGACCTGGCCATCCTCACGGAAACATGGCTCAATGAATCTTCATCTCCTACCATGGATCTCTTAGTACCACCACAATATAACATCGTCAGGCTAGACAGACCAAGGAATGTGGGAGGAGGCATAGCTTGCATTCACCGGTCTGAGATCGAGGTCTGTCATTTCCAATCTGACCCCTTAGAATCCTGTGAATACCTTGGCATTAATGTGAGAACACCAAAGAATCAAAGCTGCAAACTGCATGCATTCTACCACCCACCAGGGGAGAACGCTAAGTTCACAGAACAACTGATGGAGATCATAACGACCAACTCTAACTCGGACGCCAATAATGTATTCCTAGGCGACTTTAACCTCCATTGGAATGACGGCGGTGATAAATTGGTCAACGCGCTTAAAGACTTCCTCAATGAGCTAAAACTTGTACAAGCCTGCAACCAACCCACTCACTCACTAGGAGCGACCTTAGACTGGATTATCTCAAAAAAGGATGAGACCTCTATCCTTGCTATAGACCCATGTGACTGGTCTGACCATCACATCATATCATTCACGATACCTACATTGACAAAGGGCAGGACCGTGCAACCACGCAAGCTCGAGAAACGGATCCGAGACACAAAGGAGGCTAACACTGAACTACTGGTTAAAAGGTGTGAGAGAGACTTGAAGCCACCCAACAACAAGCAAAATGTCAATGAGCTGACCGATCATTACATAACCTCAATTGGTAATATCGTCAATGACACCATGCCCCTAAAAACGAAAAAAGTATCAGAGAAACCAAGAAATCCTTGGTTTAATGAATCATTGAATGAGGACCGGCGCAAACTGAGAATGGCCGAAAGGAGGTGGAGACAACATCCCTCCTCCCCGGAGCTGAAAGCGCTCAGAAAAACAAGAAAAGAATACAACAAAAAAATAATCAACTCCAAAAAAGAATTTTTCAGAGATGAATTGGACAGTGCCATAAACAGACCACGAAAACTCTTCGAGATCTTAAAACAACAGTCAAATAAACTAACCAAAACGGTTTTAGAGAATACAAAAACGCCCATAAGCTGCGAGGAATTCTCCTAATTTTTCACCGAAAAATCTAAATTGCTTGAAGATGACCTCACAATTGCAGCAACTAACCTTAAGGCACTACCTCAATCCAGTGATGAGTCCAATTTCTCACCAGAGTGCCTCCAAACTAAAAATAAGGCAAAATGGGACACATTTGATCTATACGACCAGGAAAAAATCGCCAGAACGCTGGCGGCACTTAGACCGAACAACCACTTTCAAGACCCATTACCAGGAAAGTGTGTAAGAGAAATCTGCCACACGCTAGTTCCGATCTGGACTGAGATAATAAACGCCTCACTTGCACAAGGAACCCTCCCTGACTGTCTAAAAACAGGGCAGGTGATGCCCATCCTTAAAAAACCGACAGCTGTTGCCACAGACCCGAACAACTATCGACCAGTGACCAACATCCCTCTACTGGCTAAACTCATTGAGAAATGCGTGCAGGGCCAACTAAGTCAACACATCGCTAAATTCTCGCTACTGGATGATTGCCAATCAGGTTTCAGAACAGGGCACAGTACCGAAACTGCGATCCTGCACATTGTCGATGACGCCTTACAAGCCCTAGACCGAAATCAATCTTGCCTACTGATCCTCCTAGACTTATCATCAGCATTTGATACGGTTAAACACGAAGTGCTTATGACCAGACTACAAAACAGGATGGGTTTGTCTGGAAACGTGCTGAAATGGTTTAATTCTTTCCTACAGAACAGGACTCAGCGATTCCTGGTTAACCAAGCAATCTCTTCCCCGAGCCCCAACGCAATAGGGGTCCCGCAAGGCTCTACGCTATCCCCAGATCTATTCAACTTATACGTAGAACCTCTTACGGAGATCCTTCAAAAATCACAAGTATCCTATCACATGTATGCGGACGACACGCAATTATACATAAAGATCGCCTCCCTTGAGGACATCGACCTAATGAACAAGACATTAAAGAGTGCTCTGCGATGGCTAACGATGAACCATCTGAAACTAAACGCCCAGAAAACCGAATTCCTGCTAATCTCACCGACAAGGAGCCAATCTGAAGTTATAGAGTGGACTAAACTGGTGACTGCGCTAAAATGCACCCCGACCCTAGTTAACTCAGCCAAATCACTAGGAATTACACTAGATAAGAACCTCGACATGAAAAACCATATTAACGCAATGGCCAAGAGCGCCCGCTTCCACCTGAACTATTTAAGAAAACTGAAACCCTTTATCACTGAGACAGATCTAAAACTGGCTATACAATCACTAGTCATCTCGAGGATCGAATATGGCTGCACCACATTGGCGGGCCTGCCAAAAACATCCACAGCACCGCTAAAAGCCTGCCTCAACGCAGCGGCGAGACTCATTACGGGAACGAAGAAATTCGATCACATTTCTCCTCACCTGAAAGCACTACACTGGCTACCTTATGAAGCCAGAATTCAAATGAAGATGGCCTGTATCACGCACAAAGCGGTTCACTACAACACACCGAGATACCTAGCCAAGAAACTTCAGATCTCAGGAGGTAACAGAACAACGAGAAGCGCAAAAGATTTGCTATTACGACCAGCCTTTTTCCACAAGAAAAAGACCTACAACAGAGCATTCTCCGGAGCTGCCCCCAGAATCTGGAACTCACTCCCTCCAAACATCAGGAAGATTCAAAATACAGTAACATTCAAACGAGAATTGAAGAGCCACTTGATGAGTAAATACCCTACTTAGAGTAACTTAAGGATCACCGGGATGATCAATGACGCTAACGGAGTGCTGCCCTCTCCATGGAAGATGGAAAGATCATCATCGAACAATGAACTGATACCGTGTGCAAGCCGAGGCTTGACACTTCACAGCTACCTCGTATACATGTGGGAATTTGAATTTGAACTATATCTCACAGTCATACTACTTAACTTCTATCTCACTTGACTTATTTACCCATATATGTGGAACTTTAACTATTTGTCTCAACCACTATATATAACTTCTACCTCACTTGATTTATTTATACTTATTATCCTTGATATGCACTGAATCGCCTTATAACCCTACCTCAACGAGCATGGTTTGTTAACATGACACAAGCCAAGCCTTGCTCTCCATATAATGACAATTGCACAATCATTATGAATATATATATTAATCGCGTCCATACAGTATATTGCCTTTCTACCTCACTATGCTCTTGTTGTTATTATTGCTTTTATTATCTTTATATGCAATTCCTTCCTGTTAAGCGCTCTGATACCCACGGGTCTTGTCCGCGCTATACAAAACACTATAAATAAATAAATAAATAAATAAATCAGCATGCCTTTCACAGGAAAGCAGCATGCTCATTGGCTGTCAACACTTCTAACCAGGAAGTGTTGGCATTCATCTTGTGCTAGGTAGACCGAGGCACAAAAGAAGCAGAAAAACAAACGTGTAGAACGCAAAAAAGGGGGCAGGGTAGAAACACCCTGACCCCTTAGGGCTGCTCAGGTGGTCCCAGAAGGATATTTACATATTTAAACGTTATCCTCTAATAGAATTAGCATTTAGAAAACCTTTGAAATTTATTGAAAAAAACTGTAGGTTTCACGCCTGACATAGTTAGGAATTAGCATTTAAAAAGTGGTCCCAGAAGGATATTAACATATTTAAACGTTATCCGCTGATAGAATTAGCATTTAAAAAAACCTTGCAAATTCACTTAAAAAAACATAGGTTTCAGCTCATATATAGTTAGGAATTTGCATTTAAAAAACCTTGCAAATTCACTTAAAAAAACATAGGTTTCAGGTCATATATAGTTAGGAGTTAGCATTTAAAAAACCTTTGAAATTCAATGAAAAAAACATAGGTTTCAGGCCTTATATAGTTAGGAATTAGCATTTAAAAAACCGTTGAAATTGCTCCTATATAGTTAGTTGTACTAACTATATTTCGCGCACCCGTAATCCACTGCTGATGATGTCACATATTACATCATTCATGACATGGTTAGTGACATCACTGATGACATCACAAATGACATCAATGATGACATCACTGATGACATCATCCACGTGATATCACATACACCTTTTCATACACTAGTAAAATCTTTCATCACTCTTTGTAAAATACAGAGTATCATATTTGAATCCATTGACACAGCAATACAAGTATCTAAAAACCCACTCATTGATTCCTAGATGTATACACACATCTAATCACTTACCTGTAGATTCACTCATACATGCTGTCAATGATCAATAGAACACTATCAAAAATACTTATACACCTATATCAACATTACACACCAAAACACAACCTATTCACATATGAAGTTATCCTACTCACTTATGCAAACAATGGATCATACTTACATACTTACTTAGCTACACACTTATACAAACACCACTTCATCTATTTATTTAGATAGTAAGTCAAATTTATTGTAGAATAAAATCATTAATACAAGTATACAGTTATCCATACAGTCACACACACAATCATTGAGTCTAATGTATACTTATTTATATACAACAATTGACACATACGCTGCCTTTTATTTTTCTAGTTTATCTACTGAATCAACTATTCACACATCTTTGGGCAGTCACACACCCTCCACCGAACCACACACACATTCACTCTCCCATACAAATACTCAGTTAACTAATCAATAACTAATATAGACTTTCACATAGCTAGTAACCAACTGGAGAACCAGTTTACACAACAACTGACAAAGTGATACAGATATTCACACAGTTTAGTCACTATCCACTATATTTAGTGAGACACTATAAATTGTTAAAGTCCTCCATCCAAATATTTATTTTTATATATCCACTCATACTTCAATGCAAATTGCAATATATATAATGCATATTTAAATAACAAAGCAAACCACATTCACTGGATGATGTCGTCAGTGATGTCATCATTGATGTCATTTGAGATGTCAACAGTGATGTCACTGACCATGTCATGAATGAATAACGCACTCACGGGGGCTATGTTTGCAGTTCTTTATTTCGGCTTTTCTGACAAGACAAACAGATGCGTTTCAGACCTCAAGTCCTTCGTCAGTGTTTGCATGTGCCGCGTTACCCAACACAATATATACAATTCACTTCCTGTTAGATGAAAAGGAATGAAGGACAAATCGTATAAATACAAATACAAAAGGGCAGCCATTACTAAGTGGGTTAAATTCTTCACACAGTGACATATTCGCAATGTGTTACAACCCCTGTGTTATACTAATGCCGATTTCACAAGGTTATATATATATGTATATATATCTCAAAACAAAACCCTTGCAGGAATAGAGGGACGCATGAATTATACAAAAAAGAAGGGGAGAACTCTGGGTAGTTCTAAAGTTTAGGTGGAAAGCAGCTTCTGTGAGAGCACTCTCAACACCAGTGACACTCTAGATCTGCTCACCTCAAATGTCTGTTTTTCTATCAAAGTCTTTAAGCATTGGATTAGCACAGTGCCATCCATGCCGAGATAGAAAAGGACAAAGGGGCATATTACCAACAACTAGTGATAATTATCTCTATGTTGGTTTAGCGGCGATATTTTTATCGCCGAGCTGCGGCGATTTTTATTGCTTAGGACCTTGCTATTATCAAGGTTTATCTCCTAAGCGATAAAAATCGGCCGAAATGCATGAATATCGCTGAAAAGTCAGCGATATTCATGCATTACCGAGCTAATTCTCTTAGCCATGTTATCCACCTACCATTGGATAACATGGCTAAGAACTGCTCAGGGGCAGGTGTTAGCTTTTGGAGATATTCGCGCTTAGCGCGAATATCTTCAAAAGTTGGTAATAGGAGATAGCGATGTTAGCGACTGTTTCCAGTCGCTAACATCCTGGCACGCCCACTTTGCATGTCATTAGTGATAAATATCACTGACATGCAAAGCGGGGCCCAAGATGGTCGCTATCTCCTACTAGCTGTCGCTAACTAGTGTTAGCGACAGCTAGGTAATAGGGAGATAATGTTATCTCCGCTTTCTTGGCTTTTAAAGCCGAAAAAGCGGAGATAAACCCCCTTGATAAGTCTTTTGCCATTTCTACAGCAAAGTCTTTAAGCATAGGACTAGCATAGTGCTGACCTTGACGAGCTGTAAAATGACAAAAGCCATTTATCACTCCAGGCACCGTATCACAGCTTTGAAATGATAAAATACCAACTCAAGCCAACCTGAAATGAATAAAAGCAACCCCCTGACACAGTATTTCGCTCTAATTGCGTAAGCGTGTCGGGTCATGTGACCTGAAAATAACACTTTTTATTGGTGCAGAACAGTTTTGGTTTCCAAATGATGAAAGCCCGGGTCATGTGACCTGAAAATAACACTTTTCATTGGTTCAGGACAGTTTTTTGTTCCAAATGATGAAAGACCCCACCTTTTTTCCTTATTCTGACTTTGTCCTTTGACTGAGGAAGACCTGTTTCAACATCTTTGAGAAATATTTTGTACTTTAAAATGGCTACAGTAGCAGCAGCAGCTGGAGCATCTGCACCACCACCACCACCACCAAGAGAACCACTACAACATTACATTGGTGGTCAAGAAGAGGAGGAGGAGGAAGAGGAGGAGCAGGAGGGGAGAAGGTGTCTGCAAGAAGACAATACCCCATACAAGCCAAGGCCACACATTGTATGGGAGTTGTTTTCTATCCCAGAGGGCAAGAAGAAAGTCAATGCGCCCAAGGTGACTTGCCTAATCTGTGGCATGGAACTTTCAAGGGGGAACCTGAACAAAAAATATTCTTTTGGTAATAATACCATGATTAGACACATGCAGCGCAAGCATCGAACAACTATTCTGCTGCAGAGATGAGAGAACTGGCCAGTAACCCTCCCCAATCTTCAACCACCACCTCCAAAAGAAAGCAACCCACTCCATCGGGACCAAGACAAGCGAGACGATCCCTTGCATACAACCACGGTTTGGGGAATTCAGAATTACATGTATTTTTTGTGGTTAGACCATCTCCTATGGTGAACAGAGCATAAAGCTCATCCTCCTTGTTGGTGACAACCACAATTGCCCCAAAAAACCCTAATTTTTTCCTTTTTTTTTGCTCCAGTTGAGCCATTTTCAATTCCCTGTGTTTTGTTTCTCCCCATAAAAATAACAAAAAAATATAAAATAGTTCATAAAAGCCAAGAAAAGTACAAAATGTTAAAAAACATTAAAAAAAATATAAAACAATAAAAAGAAGAAAATAAACAGTTCTTTTTAGAACTACCTCCAATTTATAAAAAAAGGCTACATTTTTTAAAAACTCTGTCATTCTTTTTTCCCCATGGTACACTCCCCGGTCCGCTCCCCAGTGCGTGTACCGGGCGCTCCCCCCGCGCAAATAAAAAAAAAATGTTTTTATAGTCCCCGCATCAAACCTAGGGGGTCAGGGGGGGGTCTACTCTGCCCCCTTATGGTCCATTCCCCCTTTGTTTTTGCCACCTCTTGTGTCTCGATCCTACCGAGACACAAGATGGCGACCGCTCCGCACTGTTTGGAATGTCGAAAGACACCCGAGAGCCAATAAGCTTTCCGCGTGCGAACTCGCCTAGCGCGCTGGTTAGCGCCCTGGTGTGCGTAACGGGGTGCGGCCATAGATATATATTTTTTTTTAACCTAAATTACTCAAAATCCACTGGAGCACATATCTTGAGACATAGCAAAGGCACATCGGGCTACCAGTCCCTACAATTTTGCCAAGTTTGGTGGAAATCCATTCAGCCGTTCGGGCTAAAAGTGAGGTCGACCGCCCGATGGAAATTAAAATGGGGAAAACACGTTTTGGGACCCCCTTTTATCTCGGCCCCCGCTTCACGAATCCCCCCAAACTGTCAGGGAAGGCCGGAGCGCCGCGAGGCAAATTTGAGGAAATTTTCAGGCAGATTCCTCAACTGGCGCCAAAGTTATTGACAATAGAATGTAAGAGATTTTGCATTGAAAATAATCCTAACTAGAACTACCTACTGGCGACCGCCAGGAGGTAATAAATATATATATATATAAAATTTTTAATTTATATTTTTCAATATGTGTTTCATGGGTTACATTACAGTGAATGGAGGTCTGTCACTCTGTCACAAGGATGATGTCATCAGTGATGTCATGAGTGATGTCACTGACCATGCCATGAGTGATGTAATATGTGACGTCATCAGCAGTGCATTACACGCGCAAGTTATAGTGAGTCCAACTAACTATAACGTTGAATTTCAATGGTTTTATGTCGGTAAAATTTCCAGCTAACTATAACTGATGTGAAACCTATTTTTTTTTAGTGAATTTAATAGGTTTTTTAAATGCTAATTCCTAACTATAACTGGTGTGAAACCTATGGTTTTTTCAGTGAATATATATATATATATATATATATATATATATATATATATATATATATATATATATATATATATATATATATATATATATATATATATATATATATATATATATATATATATATATATATATATATATATATATATATATTCACTAAAAAAAACATAGGTTTCACACTCGTTATAGTTAGGAATTAGCATTTATAAAACCTTTGAAATTCACTGAAAAAACCATAAGTTTCACACCAGTTATAGTTTGCTGAACATTTTACTCATACAAAACCATTGAATTTCCCACGTTATAGTTAGTTGGACTCACTATAACTCGCGCGCCCGCAATCCACTGCTGATGATGTCACATATTAAATCATTCATGACATGGTCAGTGACATCACTGATGACATCACTGATGACATCTCAAATGACAGTGGCTGCATGGGTTGGTGAGTAGCTACATGACTTTCTATATGGAATATTGATTGGTTGTCTGAGTATCTGTATAGGTGCCTGAGTGTCTTTGTGAGTGGGTGGGGGGTGGATGACTGTGCATAGATGGGTGATTCACTGGGTCTATGGTTTCAAGAGTGCATCTGTGAAGGGCTGTATGGGTGGGTGAGTGTGTGTTGGTGAGGGAATGTATATCTCAGTGGTATATGTGTGAGTAAATTCATATGTGAAAGGCAGTATATGTGAGTGTTTGGGTATATAAATGACTAAACGTGAGAGTGAGTGATTGTGAGAGTGGCTGTATGGATGATTGTCTGCTTGTATGAGTGATTGTATAAGAGAGTAAGTATGTGTTAGTATTTGTATAAATAAGTGAGGTGGTCTGTGTATAACTGTATAGGTGAGTAAATGGGTGTGATTGATTCTTTGCATGACTGAGGAGGTATGTGAGTAAGGCTATGGATGAATGGCAGTGTGTGAATGTATGTATAGGTGTATGAGTGCATATGATAGTGCTGTACTGATGAGTGACTGCATATATGAGTTACTGCATGGGTGAATGAGTGGATATGTGTGTAGACCTAAGAATTAGTGAGTGTGTATGTAGTAATTGGTATTAGTGTGTCTATGGTTTTGAAAATGATAGTGTGTATTTTAGAGTGAGTGTATTCAAAGTTATATTAGGGTATGACGAGGTGCATCAGATTATCACGTGGATGATGTCCTCAGTGATGTCATTTGATATGTCATCAGTGATGTCACTGACCATGTCATGAATGATGTAATATGTGACGTAATCAGCAGTGTATTGCGGGGCGCAAGTTATAGTTAGCTGAACTAACTATAACTGCCGAATTTCTCTGGTGAAATGAAATGTCCAACTAACTATAACATCCCTGAAACCTGTGGTTTTTTTCAGTGAATTTCTAAGGTTTTTAAATACGAATTTCTAACTATAACATCCCTGAAACCTATGTTTTTTTTCGGTGAATAAATATATATATATTTATACACACACATATATGTGTGTGTGTGTGTATATATACGTAAACATATATCAAACACACACACATACATGTATATTTTAAATGGGAGCCTGCAAACTCTATATAAAAGCCTGCCTCAAATTTCCACATTACAGGTGACTTGTGACACACATAGTTGCCCATAAAAACAAAAATTAAGAAATGATTTGTCACTCAGCTGTAATAAGTTGCATATGTATAAGCAATTACATTATTTAATTAGTTTAACATTATTTCCTGTGCAGTGTTATATTAAGTCCATACTGCCATTCCTTTCTATTGGGGTGGACTGCAGTACCTGTGAGTGGCCTTGAGTGGTGTTACGCTTACTTCAACATTGGGCTGGAGTAATTTACTATTGATTGGTCACCTTTAGGGCAGTAGTAACTTTACAAGGGTAATTTATGAATAGTAACAAGCTTACTCTTGTGTGGGTGGATGTTTCTATTATAATGTGCCTCATTAAACCCCTCCTTAACCCTTTCTTATTCCTGCCTAAACCCCTTCCCATTTAGTATTAGATATTCCCACCACTCCCTCAGTGTCTCTCACATTTACTATATGTTTTAAACTTACATGTGCAGAGATCTCTCCATAATAAATATAGGTGAGGTGGAGGTGGAGTTTTTGACTCTTAGGTTTGTGAATTAGATTTTGAAGAAAGTAAGTAGTACCACAGAACTACTACTTTATAAACTACAAACTGCAGTCTGTGAATCGGTCCTAATAAATCTTTAATACCGCTAATGAGTATTCCATTTTTTACTGTAATATACGGTAAAGTTCAAGTTACTTTTTACCACAAATCATATAGATTAAATTGACTTAGGGGCTGATTACGAGTTTGGCGGTCCATTGGACAGACAAACTTGCGGCGGTGGTGCTGGAACTACAAATACGCCAGTCCCACTGCCACAGGACCGCTGCAACCGCTGAGGATCGGTGATCCCTCGTGGGGGTGCGGCGGTCTGGCCCAGCAATATGTTGGCAGTGCCGCTGCAGCACCTCCAAGCATATTCTGAGTTTCCTCACAGCCATAGACCCCCTGTTGCCTCAGGGCAATGCGGTGCATGCAGAGGGGCACATATTGTACCCCCTGTGTGCATGCACCCCAGTTCCTGCATGGGAGCTACTGCAGCAGTCCATGCCGTGCAGAGACAGGCTTTGGTGCTCCAACGGCTCTGCCTTGCTAAGGCTCATATACAAGTCTTAGCACATCACCACCGTGGGACCACCAAAGCACCACTTGCCAGACCAGGAGGAAACTCCTAATCTGGCGGGCGATGAGTGGACAACTTTGGAGGTGTGGTAGTGGGACGGTGGTGTGACGGACCGCTTCCATACAGCCAAAGTCGTGCTAGCCATGCCTGCAGAGGAGGAGGAGAGATGGAAGAGGAAAGAGGAACAATAAATTTTTTTTAGATGGTTGAGTCTGAGATGGAGGTGTCGGCACTGGTGGATGTTTTCGAAGCCAAGCTACAAGATTCTTTCCATTTTCATAAATGAAATATAAATATCATCAAGATGTTAGTGGATTGAGAGACCGAGATCCTTTATCATCACTCCTAGAGGCTTGATATACATATTGAAAAGTGATCTAGAATGATCCTCGTGGGACACTGAAAGGGGTTTCTGTGGGGGTGAAAATAGTCCCGAAATAAGACCAGTTTGAGATGTTTATTTAAGTACATTCCAGACATTTTGAGTATATTTCTCCAAAGTGTCTATTAGTCAATCGTATCAAAAGGTGCTCACATATCAAGCCGCGCTAGGAGACAATTCTCCCTTTTGTCGGGATGAAGAAGCACAACCTGTGAAATGCAGGATGACAATTTCAGGTGAATACTGTTGCGTCTATCAACACGGCATGTGGCCTTGATTTTACATTTGTGAATGAGAGTGCAACATGTATTAAATCAATTGATTAAAAATACATACACATAGTATATACTTGTTTTATTTGATTGAGAATAGTAAGGACTGTGAAATGCACCACCGTCTTCCATGCGTATAGAGTTATTTGTGTGGAGAGAGATCCAGCCTTTGATGCTAACAATATAGATCAAACACATATAAGTTCTTCCACGACCCACATGCTTTGTAACATATTTAAAAAAAGCAATAGAACTTATTTTCTAATAATATCTTTATTATTCTTCATACCGGTTTTAAATAAAGCACTTATATTATTGTTCATATTATCATTATTAATACTGTAATTATATTATAAAGAGAATGTATACAGGAAACATGAGAATGTTAAATAATATTTATTGCGATAAAAGTGTGATTAAATTTCAGGAGTGGTGGAATTCTGTATTGTAAGGTACAGACTGAGAAAGATTGTGTGAATACGATTTTGTTAAGGGCTGAACCCAATCCAAAATCAGTAGCACTCAAAACAAATTACTGCATGGAGAACTGTTTGTACTAAGTAGATAGCTGGTAAATTGAAGAACCTCTTGTAAAGGTGGTAAACACGTGGAGTGCTGCAATATGACCAATGAACTACAGAATCCTTTGAACTTAAAGTGTTTACATTCACTGCTCAAGGAAGTAAGCTGGAGATGAAGTAACAAGTAGCGTTTACCATCAGGGTTGGATTGGGATTAAAAATCGGCCACGGCACGCATAAAAAAAATCGGCCCACGTTAGCATAATGCCTTCCCTCAAATCACTGCTTCAGCGTAATTTTACATAAAAAAAGGGAGGGGGGTGGAATGCACGCATCAGTTTACACTAGTGAAACACACCTGAAAACAAGTGAGGCCACTTCTGCTCAGGCCCCCTGCCCCGCTCAGTATGCCTACATTAATGGGAGGCCCAGCGAGAGAAAAGGGGTGACGCCTCTACCTGTTGCTGCTATACGGGAGGTAATGAGCGCCCATCTCCCTCCAGAAAGGCCATTCAGAGACCCACTGGGCCGCTGGCGGGATAGTCGAACAACAGAGACGCCGCTCAAATCGGCCCCCAGCTGCTCAAAGGCCCCTCGGCCATTGCCCGAATGCCCCCTTTACCAATCCGACACTAGTTACCATGAGGAATTCCAGCAAGTTCCAAGTGATCCTCGTCTGGCAGGGCGACTGCACGCCCAGGTGGCAAGGATGAAATCATTTGGCAATGGAAGGCAGGCACTGTTCCACGTAACAATGTTCCCAAGCAGAAATCTCTAAACATGCAGAGTCAAAAGGGGTGTTACTTTAAGTATCCTCCCAAGAATACAATCCCATGAAGACGCCATGCATTACCCCCAAGCAAGGCAAGGAGGGATTTGGACAGGCAGGAGCAGACTTTAAGACCAAGTTGCCCAGCAGTCATATCTGAAGTTCCCTATCCCAGGTGTGTTACAGCAAACAAGTGATGGACGGAATGCTGACAATGCAGAATTCTCCCCAGTCAAAAGATCTGGGTTAAATCCATCGTTCTTTTACCCATTACCCCACCCCAGTTTGGACCCAGCCATATGCAAATCAGTCTTGACACTGTGCCCCATGGGAACAGGGTCCCATGAGCTGTTGTGCCTGGCGAGTCCCGTGATGGCCACCCCGCAAGGCCGCAGGTAAGAGCGGTAAAACTCTTGCCCCCCTTGCTTAGCCACTGGGCAAAATGTAACACCATATGACAATATATCTTTTAAATTTGATTTCACAGGCACATTATTTTTGAACAAACGTGCTTTAAATGCACACACTTAAAATTGCCACACAAGGTATTTTGTTTGGTACAGTCTCAGTAGAATTTGGATATTTAACAAATGTAGCAGGCAAGATTTCATTATTTTCCGGATTTGTATGAACAATTCTAATCAAAGTAGCTCAGAAACGAAAGCCTCGGATTCCATTCTGAATGAGAATTAGACGTCTTATGTTGATGTAGTCAGAGGTTCCTGCCAGAATACTCCTTGAGTTTGAACATATGGTGCAATGCCTCGTCGGGGTAGTAAGCGCTATATAAATAAATCCACGGAAGTTGTTTCAGTGACCTGCTTTTGTTTATCTGGGAAGCAGGGGCTGAAGCAGAAGTGTCATACAACAGACAGCCCATTAGCAATAATTATTTCTTTTCTAATGCTGATTAGTCGGAATTCAGAGGGGCAGCCTTAACACAGCAGGAAAGTGTTGCTGCCTCCCTGAGTGCATTACAATTGGCCTTGTGAAGTTAATGGTAATGCTCTCCTAGTTAGTGATAATTAGTGTGTGCGCGCTTTCAGCCTTTCTGTGCACTGCACAAAGACAGCGGCTGTGCGGGCGCCTGAGCGCGCACATTAAAGGGTCCTTAGCTTAGGAATCGAGGGGCATATTATCAAGGGGGTTTATCTCCACTTTTTTGGCTTTAAAAGCCAAGAAAGCGGAGATAAAATTATCTCCCTATTACCTAGCTGTCGCTAACACCAGTTAGCGACAGCTAGTAGGAGATAGCGACCATCTTGGGCCCCACTTTGCATGTCAGTGATACTTATCACTAATGACATGCAAAGTGGGCGTGCCAAGATGTTAGAGACTGAAAACAGTCGCTAACATCGCTATCTCCTATTACCAACTTTTGGAGATATTTGCGCTAAGCGCGAATATCTCCAAAAGCTAACACCTGCCCTGAGCAGTTCTTATCCATGTTATCCAATGGGAGGTGGATAACATGGCTAAGAGCATTAGCTCGCTAATGCATGAATATCGCTGACTTTTCAGCGATATTCATGCATTGCGGACGATTTTTTAACGCATTTGCGATAAACCTTGGTAATACCAAGGTTTATCTGCGATAAAAATCGCCGCAGCTCGGCGATAATTTTTTCACGCTAACCAAGCAATAGCGATAATTATAGCTATTGATTGGTAATATGCCCCCGAGTGACTTTGAAGATTACCAGTAAGGGATCTGGTCATTACCTCCTCATCCTCATTCCACTTATAAGGCACACAGGATTGGAGTCCATAGGTTCTCTGTCACGGTTCCACATGTGAGTAATACGCTGCCCTTGACAATTAGGCAGTCTTCTGTCTACACCAAATTTAGGCAACTCCTGAATACTTGGGGGCATATTACCACCAAGTAGCGATATTTATCGCTAAATAGGCTTAGCGTCAATTTTTTTATCGCTGC
Source organism: Lissotriton vulgaris (assembly GCF_964263255.1). NCBI lineage: Eukaryota > Metazoa > Chordata > Amphibia > Caudata > Salamandridae > Lissotriton > Lissotriton vulgaris. Next base: position 338,971,517 of record NC_141699.1, on the reverse strand, counting down.
CTATCGCTGGATATGTTAGCGGAGAAAACATGCTATTAGCAACGTTTTTCTCCATTGTGCTAAAATATCCAGCGATAGCGGCGAAATGCGTGAATATCGCTGAGAATACAGCGATATTCAAGCATTAGCTACGAAATGCTCTTAGCCATGTTATCCACCTCCCATTGGATAACATGGCTAAGAACTGGTCTGGGCAGGTGTTAATATTTGGAGATATTCGCGCTTAGCGCGAATATTTCCAACACTACGCCTGCCTTGCTAATAGGCGATAGCGATGTTAGCGACTGCTTTCAGTCGCTAACTGGTTGGGTATGCCCACTTTGCATGTCATTAGAGATAAACATTGCTGACATGCAAAGCGGGCCCCAAACCGCTCGCTATCGCCTAAAAGCTGTCGCTAACATCAGTTAGCGACAGCTTGCTAATAGGGCGATAGAATTATAGCTGCTTAGCGGCCGAAAACGGCCGCTAAATAAGCGATAATTGCCAATCGCCCCCCTTAGTAATATGCCCCTTGGTTGTTTAAACAGGCTGCACTGTTATGGCATATCTCTAGGAAATAGAATAACATATAGGTTTTTTCCTTGTTTATATATTTTTTCACTGGGCCGAGTTGCTCTTAAATTGCACACACATTTCTGTTTTTGGAAAGAAGGTAACCAATGATGAAAAGTGGGTTTGCTGGCGAGTACCAGTCAGCTTTTTCCCCTCTTGGTGTTGCTACCGTGAGGTGCCTTTTTTCCTTTCCACACTTTTTTAGTATATGGGTGAATGGTTGATGGTAGTTTTTAGCTTTTAGTGCGAATTGGAATACACAACGGCAAAATAACCATATGGTAATGGTAGTATTTGTGGATGAGGTTTGAAAAAGAAAAAAACCCTTTTCATTTGAAATAGCAAAGCATTCTGTGTATCTAAGTAGGGACAGCCACTCATTGATTGGTTATATGTTGAGTGGGGGGCTGGTTGTCCTGTTATTCCCCCTGAAGCTCCTGCGACCACCACCCGCACCAGCCGCCTGACCGTCTGGTCCAACATCAGTGACGAAGACACCATCAAAATCATGAACTCCATCCACTCCGGACCCCCATCTGACCCCTGCCCCCATCACGTCTTCAACAAAGCCAGCACAACCATCGCCCTCCACCTCCGAAAAACAATCAACAGTTCCTTCGAGACAGCAACTTTCCTAGAAAGCTGGAAGCACGCCGAGATCAACGCCCACCTGAAGAAGCCCAAGCCGGACCCCATGGACCTCAAGAACTTCCGGCCCATCTCCCTGCTCCAATTCCCGGCAAAAGTGACGGAGAAGATTGTCAACAAACAGCTAACCCGCTACCTCGAAGACAACAACATCCTGGACCCCTCCCAATCCGGTTTTCGCAGCAACCACAGCACCGAGACCACCCTCATCGCCGCCACCGACGACATTGGGATCCTGATGAATAAAGGAGAAACAGCCGCCCTCATCCTCCTGGACCTATCAGCAGCTTTTGACACAGTCTGCCACCGAACCCTATCAGCACGCCTCCATGACACCGGAATTCAAGAGAAGGCCCTGGCCTGGACCACATCCTTCCTCTCCGGCAGAACCCAGAGCGTCCGCCTCCCATCCTTCTGCTCAAAATTCACCGAGATCATCTGCGGCGTCCCCCAGGGATCCTCCGTCAGCCCGACGCTGTTCAATATCTGCATGGCACCGCTCGCCCACGTCGCACGACAACATAACCTCAACATTATCTCCTATGCCGACGACACCCAGCTGATCATATCCCTCATTGAAGACCCCCACACCGCCAAAGCCAACCTCCACAGAGGAATGAAGGCCGTAGCCGACTGGATGAAGGACAGCAGGCTGATGCTGAGTTCAGACAAGACGGAGGTCCTCATTCTCGGACCCACCCCATCGGCCTGGGACGACTCTTGGTGGCCCACATAGCTAGGCACAGCCCCGGAACCCACAGACCACGCACGCAACCTGGGGGTCATCCTCGACTCCCTCCTCTCCATGACCAGGCAAGTCAATGCCGTCTCCGCGTCCTGCTTCAACACCCTCCGCATGCTCCGCAGGATCTTCAAATGGATCCCTCCCGACACATGAAAAACCGTCACCCAGGCCCTCATAACCAGCAGACTCGACTACGGGAATGCCATCTACTCAGGAACAACAACCAAGCTCCTGAGACGACTTCAAAGTATCCAGAACGCCTCGGCACGACTGATCCTCGAAGTCCCCCGAAGCAGCCACATCACACCCCACCTGAGAGGCCTGCACTGGCTCCCCGTCAACAAGCGGATCACCTTCAAACTCCTCATCCAGGCAGACAAAGCCCTACACAACACTGGACCCACATACCTCAACAACCATCTCAGCTTTCACACCCCCACCCGAAACCTCCGCTCAGCCAACCTCGCCCTCGCCACAGTTCCTCGTATCCGAAAAGCCACCGCTGGCGGCAGATCCTTCTCCTACCTCGCCGCCTCCTACCTGGATCGCTCTCCCCACCAGCCTACGACAGACAAAGGACCTGCTGACCTTCAGAAGACTCCTCAAGACCTGGATCTTCGATCAGTAGCGGCCACCCCCCCCCCCCCCGTCCCGCCCAGCGATTGATTGATTGATTGAATTCAGAAGCCTGTGCAAGGTGTAATCTCTACTGTGCAATGAATCTCGAACAAGAGGACCAGGTGATGGTCTTACAAATATCCTCAATCAAGACACCCACCCATTTGGCACAAGAAGCAGCCATGCCTCTACCAGAGTTAGCTATAACTGAACTAGAAATTCCTTTACCCGAATCCTGATAAGGGTAAAAAGCAACTGATTTTATCCAACTAGCCGAGTTAGAACAAGCTGTCTTTTCACCCCTCTTTATAGGACTGAAGTTGAGATACATGGTGTCAGAATTTTCTATATTTAGCTGTTGTAGTGAGATACACCTTTACAGCTCAGCAACATCCAAAAGATGGAGAATAAGACCCTTCTTGTCTGTTTCCGGCTGTAAAACAGGGAGACAAATCTCATGATTCCTTTTTTTAAAAAATTATTTTACCAGGAAAAGCAAGAGTCATTTTACAAAAACTGAATGGGAGTAACATAACATAAATACACTATACAACAGGTAATACAGACCAGACAATTAATCAAACAGAAAAAAAAGTATTGATTTAGACAAAATCAAGGGTAGGCACAACAATAAGCACGTAGGACATAAGAAATGAATGCATACATTTTGAATCAAACAATATCACTAGGAATAATGCCAGCTATCCAGTTAGTAATTGGGCGCCAGAGTGTTTCCCCGCGAGCCCTGGATTTAACTCCTCTTGTTTCAAAAATAGCAATTTCGTATCTATAAACCGCTAGGAAACGAGCTAGCCACATCTGAAAACTTGGGGGGTCAGCTTCTTTCCAGGAAGCGGACAGAATTAACCTTAATACTGCTGTGCCTATAAAGAATAATCTTTCTTCAGATTTACTTAAATTTAAGGAACAATCATGACCTAGTAAAAACAAAGTTTCTGACTCTGGTAATTTATGGCTAAATACCTCTTCCCAAAAGGATAGTATCATGTTTTTAATCAACATCAGGTCAGGACAATTATAAAACATATGAATAAGAGTTGCCGGTCCTTGAGTACATCTGGGACATAAATCATTCTCACATTTACCCCGTGAAAACAATTTAGCGGGAGTAAAATAAAGATTGAATACAGTTTTATAAAGTTGCGCTTTAAGATTGCTAGCCATAAGTAACTTCTGGCTCATCTCTAATACTCTATCAATATCTGCATTAGGATTGTTTCATTTTGTTACCCATTTATTTTCAATTTTATCAAGATCGTCATGTTTCTTACTCAAGAGAATATTATACAAGGTTCCTATCCTAGTGTTCATTCTAGGTATAGCATCCATAATTTCAATTTTAGAAAGACAAATTAGGGACTCTTTGGCTTTTAATTTGGCAAATATCTGCGCAAATTTTAAGAAATCTCCATTTGGTTAATTATATTTTACTTTCAAATCAAAAAATGTGGTATCAAAGTCATTTGTTAAAAAGTCACCAATTGTTCTGAGTCCCAAGTTGTCCCATTTCTTTATGACAGGAATGAGATCCTGGCCATGAATGGCATTAGAGCGCCAAAGCGGCGTACATCGGTTAATCTTCCCAATATGTATATATTTGGTCACTTTAATCCAGATTCTCCATGCACTAGCTATGACTTCTCCCTTAAAATCCTTATAATTCCTTGCCTCGGTCTTCCGTAAGAGTAAACCCTTAGCCTCCTGACCTAAAAGGAGCTCATATATTGAGGGAATTTCTCCAACACCTTCCGGGCTCTCTAGACTAGAACCACTGATCATGGGGGTGAGCTGTTTTAGAAATGCCGCCCAGTGATAGAGAGTTATGTTAGGTATAGTAAGGCCACCTCTATCTAAAGGGAGTGATAATAATGTAAGTGATCTCCGAATCTTCCCATTTTGCCACATAAATTTTGATATGAGTGAATTAATCAACACTAGCGTTTTCTGATCAATGGCTAGCGGAATTGCCCGAAATAGATAGAGGCATCTGGGTAGCGTGTTCATTTTTAAATAATTAGCTCTTCCTATAATGGAGAGATGGAGGCTATTAACTCTTTCGAAATCATTCTTGATCTTGACCACTAATGGATCAAAATTAGCTTTTGGTAATAGCTTAGTATTTGTGCAAAGAACAACTCCCAAATACCTAGCCTTTTCAGCTCTTCGTTGATCCGAACAGATGGTATTATCAGTACACAGAATAATCGTTTTTCCTTTGTTAAGAGAATATCCCGAGCAGCGCCCAAATTCCGTAGTCACTCTCTCTATTTCACAAATAGCCTCGATCGGGTCAGGTATAGTAACCACGATGTCATCGGCATAGGCCAATACTTTAGTTTCAAAGTGGCAACTAGTAACAGGTTTAATAATGTTACTTTCTAATAATATCAAAAAAAGGGGGTTAATATATAAAGCAAAAAGCAGGGGTGAGCACGGACACCGTTGCCTAGTGCCCCTGGCAATGTTAATATGTCCAGATATTGACCCTGCTGCTAGAATTTTTGCTTTGGGGCGGAGATACATTGATTTAATAGATTTAATGAATTTGGGGCCGGAATTATTGCGTTTCATAACTTCCCGGAGAAAGTCCCATGAGACGCGGTCTAAGGCTTTCTCAGCGACGAGTAGGATCATCGACATTTGTCCCCCCGTGGCAACCATGGCATCAAATAAGGCAATTGCCTGACGGGTGTGTTCTGTAGTTCCTTTACCAGGAATAAAGCCATGTTGCCACGGGGAGACAAGATGTTCAATGACCCCACTGAGTCTGAGCGCCAATACCTTTGCATACAATTTGGAGTCCGAATTAATCAGGGATATGGGACGATAAGAGGTTAGCTGTTCGGGGGGTTTTCCCTTTTTTGGAAAAACGATTATGTTAGCCTCATCCCAAGAGGCTGGTGGAACACAATTACATTGAATCCCGAGAAATAAATCATGTAAGATAGGACATAGTTGGTGGCTAAGAATCTTTAACAGATCAATCGGTAATTTGTCAGGGCCTGCTGCTTTACCAGATGACAATAATGATAAAGCAGCACCCACCTCTGCTAGTGTGATTTCTTTTTCAAGTTCTTCCTTAGTGACATCATCTAGTAGCTTCATAGCCTCAGAATTAGTAAGAAAATTATCCAGATAATCTACTATATCCTTTTCGGTAGCTGGAGCTTCCTCCGAATAGAGGTTCTGATAATACCTTTGAAATTGGTAGTTGATATCTGTCGTGTGGGTGAAAGTCTGTCCATTATCTACTATTGAGGAGATGTTATTCCTAGCATTTTTCTGACGTGTACAAAGTGCCAGCTGTCTACCCACTTTCTCCCCACTTTCATAAATTTGTTTCCTGTATGCTTGATATGTTTGGGCAGCTTTCTGACTAAGTTTAGTGTTTAGTTCAGATTTCAGCACTGCTACCTGCATCATCAAATGTCTGGCTTCTTGTTTTTGTATAATTTTAGCAGTATGTTCTTCCTCAGCTTTAGCTAAGGCTGTAATTTTCAATTCATATTCTTTTTTTAAGATTTTTCCGGCTTTATTTTGGAAGCTAATGGTTTCCCCCCTTAGTGCAGATTTGTAGGTATCCCATACAATATTTATTGACGCGCTAAAGCGATTCATATTAAAAAATTCATCAGTCGAGGTTTTAATATAATTGATGTATTCATTATTAGATAACAGCTTCCTATCAAAAGACCAAGAGTATTGTTGAGTAAGATTGGTATCGTAAGTAGTTAGCAATACTAAAGGATTATGATCCGAGATTATTTTAGGTGGTTTGTTTATGCATGAATAAGATGCTAGGTCCCTGGAACTAAAGATGTAATCAATCCGGACATGCTTTTGATGGGGGTGGGAAAAATACGTATAGCCAGGGTCATTAGGATTGTTTTGTAACCATATATCATTTAAGCCCAAGCTACGTACCAGGCTTTTTACAGCGCGATATACCCTTGGTTTTCGACCCATATATTTCTGTATTGGCGTTTGCGCCAAGAGTGATGGCATAAGTGTAATGTTAAAATCACCACAGAAAATTAGTGGGCCTTGCCACGTAGCTAATTCGGTTTCCAAAGTTTCGAATACTGCGGGGTCATCGTGATTTGATCCATAAACGGAGCAAACAGTCAGTCCATTGACCAGTTTAACGATTGCCCATCTTCCATGTGCGTCAGCCAAAAAGCGTATTCCCTGGCCAAAACAGGATTTTGCAAAAATTGCTACACCTCTGATATTCGAAGATTGGGATGATGTTATCAACAAGTTATACCCCTTGAGCTTTAATAAAGCTCTTTTACTCCAGGGAATATGCGTCTCCTGAATGCAAAAAATGTCTACAGGATTTAGTTTCATTAATCCCCCCAATCTAAGACGCTTGTCTCTGGATAAGAGCCCCCTACATTCCAAGATTGAACGCTAAGTCTGCCAATTGTTAATGTAGAAAGATTGCATGATAGCCTTGTTCAAATAATATTTCTTGTCCTGCTTTATCTCCTTTCCCATTGTTTCAGAAGTTGACATTGCTCTTGCTAATAAACCTGGTTCATTTTTTATTTTTTCTTCCCCTTCCCCACCCCCCTTCCCACCACCCCAAGAATCCCTCCCCAAAATCCCCCCAGAACCCTCCCCCTTCACCCCTCTCCCCCTTGCGTAGGCATTCAGACTCCACCAGAGTCTGTGTGATGTAGTTGCTGCACTTCTACTGAGCTACCGCTTCCCGGCATGAAAAAAAACTAATAAGAGTTAGGAAGAAAAAAAAAATGATAAGCCATGACCAAAGTGGCCTCTATATCTTGCCGAACATCTAAGTAGCTCTCAACTCAAGCCAACCAGTTATTTCGGAAAAATTGATGTATATGTTACATAATACAGACCAATCATGATTAAGTGTTGTTTTTTCCTTGAGCATATACAAAATATTACTAGCAATACCTATAAGTTTATCTAGAATTTATAGTTCATCAAGATAGGCCTTTGCTTTTATTTCAGACCGAAAAAACTTTGTCTGACCACCATGAATAATTTTAAGTTTGGCGGGATTGTTCAAGAATGCCAGGGCTCCCTGTGGAAAATGGAACCATATTCCCATCGATGCCCAGGCTGCTGGCGCAAACCGCCTCTTAGTTCCCATGTTGAGTAATTACCAAAATAAAGAGACGGGCGCTGGAGGCAGGAATCACGAACAGAGTTTATTACTCATGAGGAGAGCCAGTCATTTCGGACACGAAACACAGTGTCTTTCGGGAGGTGCTCTGACAAGTGAGCTTGAGACTCGTGCTTTTATACCTTTACAAAACAGTTGGTGATACAATCAGAACGGTATGACGCACAAGAAGGTCATCCCTATAATCCTCGTGGTGATCCTACTCCACATATGCTCACAATGGGGACCTTTAGACCTGCTGATAAGTGGGGAGGGCAATCACGCAGCTGAGTGCTTTGGTAGGATGTACGCCTGATCATGGCCCAGGGGGGTGGGGTGGCTAGGCATACAATAAGGGCAGTAAATGGTATCTCCTGGCATGGGCGATGGCCTCGGACATGTGTGGTCAGCCGGGCTTGGGGGAAGGGGGTTATCAAAGGAGGGGTATTCATGTCTGCGTGGACAATCGAGCGCGGAGGGAAGGCTTGTCAACAGAGGGACATTCATGGAAGGGAAGGAGGTGCTGGTCAGGCGCGGCCGTGACCCTCAAGGACAGGGCTTTGCGTAAGAAGAGGGTTTATGACTTGTTCATGCGAGGAGAAGGGGGGGGGACAGGGTGCGTGCAGGACCAGAGCCGCGCAGAGAGGGAGAGAGAGAGAGAGAGATCTCATGACCTGTACATGGGAGAACAGGGGCAGCCAGATACAACTGGGGGGGGGGGGGCTATGTCAGCTGAGGCGAAGGATGCTTCTTCGAGAGGGAAATGGAGAAGGCCTGGGTCAAGCAGGAGGGTTACCTTTCACATCAGGGTCGCGCAAAGGGAAAGGGTGTCGAGGTCTATACATGGGAGAGGGGGTGCAAGATACGCGCAGGAGGGAGGCTAGGGATTCCAATGGGTAAAAAGGCCATGGTGCCTAGAATGGCTGTACATATGTATAGGGGTACGGGTTTTTACTGGCAGGGTGATATAGTCAATAATTTTCAGTATCCATGGTGCTCACAAGGAGGGGAGTGGGAGAAGAAGGGAAATGACTGCTGTCTATGTACATCGATTTTTGTCAGATTTCACAGTCGCCCCTTTTTACATAGCAGCAATCATTTTTACAGCTTAGGACATTCCATGCAGGCAAGCATCGGTGACGAATTAGCACTTTGTCGATACTAACATGTGGCGTATAATCATAGACAGCTAAGGTGAAGGGAAGAATGCAGTACATACGGAATTACATTTTCGGTGTGTTCCTGACAGTTAAACGCATTACATAGCACAAATCTTTCTGACTTGAAAATGTGACCAATGAACAGTTTGACCAGATAGTTGAGAGCGGAATTCAGCTCACTACACAAGATCTCTTCGTCCCAGTGTCTTTTTATCAGCGAGCCATCACTGGTAGGCTCTAATCCGAGTATTTTCGTTGGCACTGTTGAGCACCGGCGGTGGAGCTATAGGTCCAGCTCAGTTCCATCCTTACGCGTCGCAGGGTGCGGTCAGTCCTCTGCTGTTAGACCACAGTCCTGTTCCCTAAACAGTCCGTTTGGCGGCGCCTTATGCTCGGCACCTATAGTTCTGTTGCAACACCCTCTTCCCACATAATTGCAGCTCTTTCCTTTGGCAAAAAGTCACGTGGGAAGGTGGGTGGCTGTCGTTCAAACAGTCAATGGGAGAAAAGAGTGAGCGGAGTTGGGTCAGAGTTCCTGGGACACACAAAAGGGACCAAGAGACCAAGGGAGCAAAGGATAACAAGTAGGCAGGCCCATCAATCGGGCCCAGAGTAGGGGGACGGAGACTCCAGGCACACGTGGGTTAGCAGACGGAGGGCTCCAGGGTGGCCCGTCATTTTTCATTTTCCACGTTGAAAGTGCTGTCTCGTCCGTATCTTGTTGCTCTGCAGCTCCACCTTTGGTCGAGGTCACACGTGTCCCAGGATCTGTAGTCAGGCTGTACGTCACATCCGACCCATCTCCTTCGGTGATCGTGCATCTTTGAATGAGTACAAGACAGTGTTTTAGAGAAATGGCAGAAGAAGATATCTACGCATGTGAATTCCTCCCTCAATTTTTCGCATTTGAGTTCTTATGGTCATCGGTCACAGTCAGAGGTCTATTACCAAGCAGTGCATGTGTCAGCAATCCTACTGAGTTTATGGCAGGTATATTCATCAGCTCATTTATGATTCGAGCAAGGACAAGATAATATTTCCATCAACTGTGCATTACATCATTTTCGACATCAGCGCAGCATTTCCCTTCGGAACTGGCTAGCATTTTCAGACAGGGTGGGGGGGGGTGCTATCGTCGAGTGTCGGACAAAACAAGATTTCCTCAAGGGTCAGCGGCTACCCATGGTCATTATGTTAATACCGGGGACAACAGGAGTGGTTCTATCAAAGAAAAATGGGGCGGGGATGCTTCGGGCGCTTGCGCTTGGGTGCAAAGGGGGTGGGGCAATCTTGGTATTGGGTGTCAATCTAGGCGTTTTTGGCGTTCGTCTCTGAAAAACAGACATAGGATGCCATTGACATACAGTTCCCCTAGAAACGGCCTGATTTGGGGGACTTTAGTCGTCTTACCTGTCCTTTCCTTCTTAGCCAATTCAAGTACATTCATTTTGCAGAAAGGAGAGGCAGTAACATGGCAAGATACAGTCATTTTAGTTGCGGTCAATTTCGCTGAACACCTTCGCGTTCAAAATACGTATCAAATCGGACTGGTGCCGGTGGAGCACAATTTTACCAGAAAGACAGAGAGAAAATAGGGAGACTTTCAAAGAGAGTGAGAGTCGTCCGCAATCTAAACGAGCCATTCGGTACACGTATGACATGTAAGGAGGGAGAGAGATAGAAAAAGGGGGTGGAGAGAGAGAGAGACGTGTACAAAAATAGGTCATTTAGCGTGCTCACATCACAGAACGGCAAAAGGTCAGGTGACCTATAGATACAGACAGGGCGGGGGGGGGGACATAAATACGTACGTTACATACATACAAACCCAGACAGGGAAGACGGCACATATATCACACATATACAAGACATTCACGACAAGACATAAAACAATTGTTAGTCTACAAGATCTGTTTATACATATATATGTATATATATTTTTATATCCTACGTACCTCTACTATCCTATTTGTCTACGTACTTAGCTCTTCCTGCCCTTCCCCCTTTTTCCCTTTTTCCTTCTCGCTTGTTGTACCTGCGAGCGTCCCTAATTACCAATACTCACACCTCGGTTGGTCGACCAGAAATCAACCTGGTTGTGCTAGTTACCCGTGGTCGGATCTTAAACCATTTTTCAGTTCCTTCCGTTGGTGGAAAGTTCTCCAGGCTGAGGCAACGGCAAATATTGATCGGGAGAGCAGTCGGACAGCTTGGCTATATCTACAAGAGTGTGAGAAAGGGGGTAGTGCATTTGGAACATCAGTAATATTTCTAACTTTCTAGACGGGTGGTGCCGTGGCAACCCTTACCCGTACAATTTTCTTTGTCCTTTCCCTACCTAGTCGAAACGTCTAGTTATATTATTTAATACGTCATTTCCAGTCATTTTTCGTCAATCAGTACCTGTCCAGTTTCTGCGTCAGTCTACCCTCTCAGTCGCTATGTCCTAAGGAGGAACAGTCCTGTAAAGTCTACGTCTTTTCTTTTAAAAACCTATCATTATAACGACCACACACATATTCCCTCTTTTCCTGTTTTCGTCGGTGATCCGACCATCGCTCTTCCACACCTCAGCCGACGTTCTGACGTGACCTGCAGAAGGGTGGGGAAAAGAAGGGGTGGGGGTGGCAGCATTCAAAGTACATCAGCATGTAGTAGTCCGAAAATATTTTTACTCACCACATACTCGACCCATCTTCACGTACTGCCTTTCTTTACCATCTCGGCGTTTAAGCCCAGATTGACCAGTAATGTCAGGTAGATAATCATTGACGATCTGCCTACCTACCTGAGTTACTCGATCGTAACCCTCTTTATCGGGTGCAAGGGTGACGGTCAGGTGGCATTTCCGCGGAGTCTTTTTAAGGGTGTCTAAAACACTTTTCTGGGCTGCCTGCAATACATAATGTAGCTGCTAAATATCTGATCCCTTTTGATCTACATCCTTCATCATACTTATTCTTCTCTGCAATAGTAAGGCATCCAAAACTCATTAATGCAACTGCTACAGCCATGCGTTCTTTTTCAAAATATTTTTTTTAATAAACGAAATTGGTGACAGTTCATTGCATAAAGTGCAGCAGTGCAAATAAAACCGTATTAAAAGTTCCTTACAGAGCAAGCATGATGCATGTCAAGAATTCATCTTCAATTAATTCAGAAGTTCATCTATCCAATACTCATTCGTTATTCAAATTACACCAGTTCATTTTCCAACTCATAATCAGTACCCACCCTAAGTCAATTCATTGTCTAATCACATGCTCAATATCCTTCATATCTACTTTCATTTATCCAAAACGATATATATATCTCGAGGTAAAAGAACTGCGTGGTCATGGTGCAATAAAGTTCATTATATATAAAAAAAAACGTCTCATTTGGTGTCGGGCCATTTTGGGTGGGGTCAGGCAAATTCCAGCATAGTCAGAGTGTCTCTAGTCCTGCATGGTTGGCGCAGGGCCTTCCATTGGGAATTCAAAAAGTTTGTGCTATAAGGTTAACAGTCTAACAATATGGACCATGAGTCAAAGAGTGGGAAGGGCGGCAACAATTTTCCTACCGGGTCATCCTGGTGTTCCTCCGGAACTGAACAAGTCTGTGCCGTGGCTGCATTTTAGCCATTTCCAATCCGAGGCTGGTGCCGGCAGGAGTTGCACCGATGTCGTGGCTCCCAGTGAAGGGGGCGGGGGCACCCCTGTAGGGGGTCGGGGGCCCCCCGGCTCTTATAGAATCTTCAAGGTCGAGGAGAGGCGATATGGAACGTGTGCCCGTCCTGGGCAGAGGACCGCTTTATGATGTTGACCCTCTTTAAGTAAGAGCATTGGGGTGTCGCTGGAAGCCTCCACCTGGAGGGAGGTGGGGGAGGGTCGTTCGCGCCGCCTCCCCCTTCCAGCGACCCCGCGCCGTTCCTCGGCTCCGTCGTCTTCAATACCGGTCATGCCAGCCATTGATGATGGGGGGGGGGGGTCGGCGGCTGAGGCAAGACAGCCCCCCCCTTCCCTTGACCTGTAGCGGGACTACCTGCGCCGATGCAGGCGGTGGCATGCGGTGAATTTGGCATGTGGCAGGACTACTTGATTTGCCGCCGTTTTCGCCTTGGCTTCGGCCTTTGGCAAGCGGGCGATGGCATGCGGCGAATTTGAAATGTGGCGGGACTACTTGATTCGCCGCCGTTCTCGCCTTCGGCTTCTGCCTTCTTCGTGGGTCGGACCAGGCGAGAGACAGAAGGGGGGGGGGTGGTCGGTGGCTGAGGCAAGACAGCCCCCCCCCCCCGTGGCCTGCAGGGCAGCGGAAGAGGAGAGAAGGAGAGGACTTTGCCATTCTTTTGGACCGCCTGCCCAACATCGTCTCCTCCCGACCGTGGTCAGGCGAGCCCCTCGTGCCTCGAGGCCTCGCCTTCCGGATGGGCGTAATCGCGGACCTGTTGCACTTCGGGAGCTTCCGGAATGGGGGTAGGTACCTATTGAATTGTTTCTATTTCATGTGACCGTTATTTTGGGCGTGGCGGGCAATGAGGCAGACATGTTGGGAGCAGGAATAGGCAGTAGAGCCTAGCTACCTCGTGGCTATTTTTTTCTGTCAAACTTTTCGCCATTTTATATTTCTTATTACGAACTATTTCTAATGTTTCTTATTTTTAGTGAAGTCAAAAGCTCATCAGGGGGTTACTGACTTAGCCTGATTTCTTTTTATTTTTCTTTTCTTTCTCTTCCTTAGCGTGTTTCGAGCTAAAGTTTTCTGTTAGTAGGGAACGGTGATCACTTCATATTTTTATGTGTCCTTTTCACTAGGGGGTACTTCTGGATGGACCAGACGAGTTCCCTCCAATAAATGGTCCGGGGTGGAACTAGATTATCGATCAAGAGGGGAACATATATTCCTTCATTAGGGTATCATCCTGGACAGACCGAGCGATGTACTTCCACTTACTAGGGTAGCCTCCTGGACGGACCAGATGGTCTACTTCCACTAAATGGCCCATGAGCGGGGAGTATATGTCCTCCATAAGGGTAGTCTCCTGGGCGGACCATGCGAGCTACCCCACAATCACCAACCAGTGGGGAGTGGGTAGGACTGACGAATTCACAAAGGGGCATAACCTACCCTTTTCTACTTGCAAAGACTAAACAGAATATTTCCATTTCATGTTGTTTGCAAACAGAAAATACCTCAAACGAAGCAATGCCTGGAACAACAATGTCCAGGTTTTCAATCAATCAGTGGGGAGAAAAACAGGCATGACGGATTACAACGGGGACAAAGGTCTGCATTACCTGCCCTTCGCTATCCACAAAGGGAACAGAATATTCCTATTCGTCTCTGTTTGTGGACAGGGAAGATCTCAAAGAACAACCATCGACCATCAACCGACTTCAAACAATTCTCAAAGAACAACATCGATTATTAATCGACTTCAACAATTCTTTAAAGAACAACAATCGGTTATCAATCGACTTCAAACAATTCAGTGGGGAGAAAGGTAGGTATGACGAGTTACAATGGGGACAAAAAGTCCGCATTACCTACCCTTCTCTATCTGCAAAGAGGGACGACGTTCCTATTCGCCGCTGTTTGCAAACAGAGAATGTCTCGTTCTCAAAAGAGAACCAATATGTCAAGTAGCCTTCAAAGCTAAATGAACCAATACCAACAATGCCAGTATACAAATACTGGTTTTCAATACAAACAATCAATCAATCAGGTGGATAGAGCCACCCTACCAATCAGATGTAAAAACACCCTACTTAATCCTACCCGGACCGGACCATACGGACAGTTCTTCGACTCCCTCCTCCAGCGCCCGATCGTTCTCTTATTCCATGTAGCATTCCTGTGGGATTCCAGTCAGGACAATAGGTCACTTGAAGAGAGGTCCGTTCAGAATTGGTGAAGTTCTGTCGATCGGCAGCCGGGCTAGGGCCCTCTCAAGGCAGGCATACCCCGATCATTTAGAAGTTCACTTCTTCGCCTGGATCTCTCTTACCGAACCCTATGCCACTGATGGACCCCGCGTTGGGACGCCAATTGTGGAAAATGGAACCATATTCCCATCGATGCCCAGGCTGCTGGCGCAAACCGCCTCTTAGTTCCCATGTTGAGTAATTACCAAAATAAAGAGACGGGCGCTGGAGGCAGGAATCACGAACAGAGTTTATTACTCATGAGGAGAGCCAGTCATTTCGGACACGAACCACAGTGTCTTTCGGGAGGTGCTCTGACAAGTGAGCTTGAGACTCGTGCTTTTATACCTTTACAAAACAGTTGGTGATACAATCAGAACGGTATGACGCACAAGAAGGTCATCCCTATAATCCTCGTGGTGATCCTACTCCACATATGCTCACAATGGGGACCTTTAGACCTGCTGATAAGTGGGGAGGGCAATCACGCAGCTGAGTGCTTTGGTAGGATGTACGCCTGATCATGGCCCAGGGGGGTGGGGTGGCTAGGCATACAATAAGGGCAGTAAATGGTATCTCCTGGCATGGGCGATGGCCTCGGACATGTGTGGTCAGCCGGGCTTGGGGGAAGGGGGTTATCAAAGGAGGGGTATTCATGTCTGCGTGGACAATCGAGCGCGGAGGGAAGGCTTGTCAACAGAGGGACATTCATGGAAGGGAAGGAGGTGCTGGTCAGGCGCGGCCGTGACCCTCAAGGACAGGGCTTTGCGTAAGAAGAGGGTTTATGACTTGTTCATGCGAGGAGAAGGGGGGGGGACAGGGTGCGTGCAGGACCAGAGCCGCGCAGAGAGGGAGAGAGAGAGAGAGAGATCTCATGACCTGTACATGGGAGAACAGGGGCAGCCAGATACAACTGGGGGGGGGGGGGGCTATGTCAGCTGAGGCGAAGGATGCTTCTTCGAGAGGGAAATGGAGAAGGCCTGGGTCAAGCAGGAGGGTTACCTTTCACATCAGGGTCGCGCAAAGGGAAAGGGTGTCGAGGTCTATACATGGGAGAGGGGGTGCAAGATACGCGCAGGAGGGAGGCTAGGGATTCCAATGGGTAAAAAGGCCATGGTGCCTAGAATGGCTGTACATATGTATAGGGGTACGGGTTTTTACTGGCAGGGTGATATAGTCAATAATTTTCAGTATCCATGGTGCTCACAAGGAGGGGAGTGGGAGAAGAAGGGAAATGACTGCTGTCTATGTACATCGATTTTTGTCAGATTTCACATCCCTTGTCTTGGAGTGGTTTAATCAAAAGGCGCAACCGCCATCGTCTTTCCACGGTTGCGTGACAAAAATCGGGCCTTGAAAAAAATGAAAAATCACTGAAAGATAATTTGCGGTCAGGTCTCGCTTTCTCAGCCACCACCTGCCGTAGCAAAAACATTCGGAAATATACTAAAATAGCACGGGGATACCCTGGTTTGGGTGGTAGGTTAAACGGAACTAGATGGGCCCCTTTTTAGACCGGATTGCAGCACTGGGGAGGCAAGATGGCGGTCTAGCGTTAGACCGGATTGCAGCACTTTGCTGAGCTCCTCTTCACCATGACTGGACCGGAGATGGCTCAAGCAGTTAATGCTCGCTTTTCGATGATCGGAGTTTTGTAAATGACTCCGGGCTTCTTTGATGGCTAAAAGCTGATGGCCGATCACTGATTAATGAGAATTGTGGAAGCCGAGGAAAATTGAGTATTGGATTCTGAGTATACGCCCTAATCTGCACTACCGCTGCTTGCTACTTTTCTACGGGACGTTATGCTACAGGGGTCACTACAGTATAGAGAACCCAGGGAAAGCCACGGAAGACATTTGAACTTATCTGCATGTGCACGGAGATTCGTGGCTCTCCTGCGCAGGAGCGCTTCGGGCAGCCTCCGACCTGTTGCGTTGACTGTGCTTCGGTGGGTGTGTCAGGCGGTGCAGCCGCCGCTGCAGAGCTCCGGGTTTGTGGTCTGTGGCTTCGCCTGCCGGGTGCAGCCGTGTGTGCGGAGAAAGACGCAGAGATCTCCGAAATTGCCAGCAATGCCGCCGAAAAGTGCCTCAGACACCGCAGCGAGGGCACGGGTTGCGAAGGCAGCCAGAGTGCTACGTAAGGAGGCAGAAAGGCAACAACGAGAGGGCTCATTGGATGGGGAAGAGTCTGACAGCATACCGGCCAGAGCGGCGAGATCGAAGGCAAAGAAACAACAAACAACTATGCCCACGAACAATACCCCAAGACAGGAAGTCCTCGCCTCACGAAGAAAGCTAAGTACTACTGGGGGGAGAACAGTACTTGATTTATTTTTGAAGAAACTATTGGCCCAGGCCCAGGCTAGTCCCCAGACTGAGGCTGAGTTACTATTAACTATACCCTCAAATGATGGTCAGAACAGCATATTAGACGAGGACTCCTTAGTTCTTTCCACGTCTCAGACAAATAACATTCTGGGCTCAAACAATGGAGCATCTGACCCCCTAAATGCTCCCACTATACTCCAGCCCATAGTTGTGGATATGGCAAACAACCTGACTATTACTGAGACTTTTGAAACTTCTGAACCTTTACAAACTAGCGAGGTGGTAGAGGGGCTAGAAACAAGCGAGATCCAGACAGAGGAGGGGCGCGCTATGTCGTTCACTGGCCCTGGTGGAAACATTTTAGGGGTACAAAGTGAGCTAGGTAATTTGGCTGCGGAGGCTGCACTAGCTATAAACCAGACCATATCTACAACGCCTACTTCACACTCAGCTGCCTCCGAAGAACAATTGTCCATACCCCCACATATGCATCCCCCCGAGCGGACTGCAGTAAGTGAAGGCATCAATGAGCCATTACCAAGCTTGTTACAAGCCGCTCAGCTCCCGGAGGGTGAAAAAGATCTCAGCGAGTTTTATTTCTTTTCTGACGAGACCGGAGAAGTCGGAGCTGATGCTGCAGGGGAGTGGTCAGAGAGCTATGAGTCCACAGAGGAGGAGGACGAGGAGTCGGAACCTCTTCCATGTTCTTCAGAAGATAGCTATGGGGAAGAAAGACAGAATGTTAACACTGTTAAAGCCAAGACCAAAGTAGGGCCTAGAGTTATGCAAAGTGATCTAGCCAAAGCACACCCTGATACTAGCCATGGTGCCACCTCCGGTATCTCAGAGATGCCTCCCACGGCGGTTGAGACTATTCTACAAGCTATAGCAGCTCATAGAGAAGAGGCTGCTCTAGATAGCAAAAAATCTCGGGCTGCCTTGCGCAAAATGCAAGGGGTTGTTAAGAAGCTTTCTAAAACCTGCAACCACATAGGCGAAAGAGTCACGGAAATGGAAGTAAGGGTGATGTCGGCGGAAAAAGACTCTTCTGAGAATTCTGAGAAAATCAAGCTTCAGGAAGCAGAACTCATGGATATCAAATGGAAGCTTGAGGACTTCGAAAATAGGCAGCGGCGCAATAACTTGCGTATCTTAGGTGTTCCGGAGAAAATGGAGGGGGAGAATATGCGGGCTTTCATTATTAAACTTCTCAGTGAATCTATGCCTGAAGTTCAAAACTGGAACTGGGATGTGGAAATACAAATCTCATGATTCCAGCGGAACTTAAAGTTAATCTTCAAAAGAAACTTTGAATCAAGAGAAAAAATGATCCAGTCCTCAAGGATCCTCAAATATGGAAGTCTGCAAACAAGAACTCCAAGTTCCCCCAAACGCCTAGCTGTTGTTATGGCTACGAGAAAAAGGGTTTTATAAGTGAGTAACTTTTCGGCCCCTTCCTCTAAAGGCTGAAAAGCAGCCTTCTGTAAGGAGCCAAAAGTAAATGTAGATCTCAAGAAGGAAAAGGACAGAGTACCTTAGGCCACTGAAGATCACAACTCTTAAAGAGCTTGGAAACTAAGGAATCAATGGGAGAAATGTCACTCCAGGGTAACATAAATGTCCGACTAGAGGCCCATTGTAGCCTAAGGGTGGATATGGACAACCCTCAATTGAAGTCTTCCAGACGAAATTGCAGTATATTAGATGTAGAAGTAGCAACCAGGTTCAGAGATGTATGAGACCACCAAGTGTCAGAAGAGGTCTACTGTTGGTCATAGAATTTGTATAAACAATTCTAATCAAAGTAGCCCAGAAACGAAAGTCTCATATTCCATTTCTGAATGAGGGAATTCCTATACATAAAAAGGGATCAAGACTTCAACCTGGTAACTACAGACAAATCTCTCTGCTGGATGTCACAGGAAAGATCTTCACGGCAGAAGTCTTGGATCAACTTAAAAACTGGGCCTTTTCATCTGGACTGATCCCTCGATATCAAGCAGGTTTTAGACCAAAGCATTCAGTCACGGACAATATTGCCATGCTGCAAACTATCCTAGATAAATATGTGTCCATCAAATCTCAGGCTGTTTACGCAGCTTTTATCGATTTTTCGACTGCGTTTGATAGAGTGGACAGGAGAATACTCTGGGAAAAACAAAGTAAACTGGGTATCCCTGATCAGTTACTACAAATATTAATATCATTGCATACAGACACCTGGTGCCAGGTTCAAATGGGGAGAGAAAAGGGCTTAACTAGCCCTATCCCGACCCCTAATGGCCTCAAACAGGGATGTCTTCTGGCTCCTCTACTGTTTTCACTTTATCTCAGTGATATGCCTCAATGTCTCCAGCAAGTACGCAATTTTCCACCAAACGTAGTCTCCCACAACATACATACGCTGTTAGATGCAGACGATATTATCATATTAGATTTAACTCCATTTGGACTACAAAGCAATCTCCAGGCACTGAATAAATATACGGAGGAAAATTACTTAATCCCTAACATTACTAAAACAAAAATAGTTTCTTTTTCAGGAAAGAAACAGAGTTCAAAATACAACTGGACCCTTGGGGGAGACAAAGTGGAAGAGGTAAATGAATACACCTATCTAGGCAGAATCTTCACCAAGACTTTACAAAATCGGCCACACACTGTGAACTTGACCAGGAAAGCTGATGTACTTTCAAGATTATACGCAGCGTCAGGACACAGGCATTTCTCTTCCCTGCTTAAGGTATATACTGTCAAGTTACTGCCTGTACTATAATATGCTTTGGAATATATTCCCATAAACCAATGGAACTTCTTAGACTTAAAAGAAGGGAAAATATTACGGAGACTAACGAAGGTGTCACAGGCTGTTCCAGTACAAGCTCTCCGCCTCGAGTTTTCACTTACCAGCTCCTATTCTCGAGGAATTGCCAACGTCATCAGGTGGGCATATAATCTCCTGCACGCCGAGGAAGGAACTCTTCGATCTCTGCTCAAAATAAAAACAATTGATCGTGACTCATCCAAACACGTTTTTAGGAAAAACAAGTCAGTGGCCTTTAAGCTAGCAGAGATTAATACCAATTTGCTGCTAGCTTGGACACCATCCCAGCTAAAACTCTTTTTGAAACATTTCACTTCAAGGCTTAGCTTTGATCTTGACTTTTCGCATTGCTCTAAACTATCTACATATTAGAATTTTATTGAAACTATAACATATAAGAAAATTCAACAGTACATTGCTTTCAACCTAAATCATACTGTCAGGAGAGCGATTGTTCTGCTCCGGTTCGGTATATTACCGGTCAAAACTGTAACATCTAAATGGCACTTAAAGGAAAGCCCTAAATGTAATTTGTGTAATGGAGGAGAGCAAGACGTTGAGCATTTAATGTTTGTATGTCCAAAACCAAAGGTGGTAACGGCAAGGAAGCGGTATTTGCAAGCCGTATACGTCAAATGTAGGATTAACTTAGCAAAGGAACTGATCACTTTATGTAAATTCCCGCCAAATGAATTTGTCTGTTATAATTTTTATAAATGTTTAAAGCCTTTTTTAACATTGTATTAGCACAAAAAATTTTAAATGGTGTAAAAAACCTGAATATTATGTTAAATTATTTGTGGTCCTCAGTAGAGTACCAAAGCAAATACAAATAAACTTGAAACTTGAAACTTGAATGAGGGAATAAGAGACGGATAAAGACAAATCCTTACTCAGGATACCCTCCCTCTCAACCTCCAAGCCGACAATCTTAACCATATTAACATCGCTAAGGAAAGGAGGAAATACTAGAGGAAAGGTGAATGTATGAAGAAGCCACTCTGGCCCGTCTTGTAGAAGTCGCAATACAGGAAACAAAAGTCTCCTTGTCCAAAAAGGTACAATTATTACCATATCTGCTGGTTCCCCTCTGTAACTGTGCGAAGACTCCCGAAAGTAATGGTATCAGAGGGAAAGCATACAGGAGACCTACTGGCCGAGGTCTGGTCAGGGCATCTATGCCTATTGGTGTCTGGTCATGAAATCTTGAGCGAAACTGGGGATGTTTGGAATTTTGGCAAGAGAAAAACAGATCTTTCTTGGGCCCTCCAATTACTTGTACATTTTGTGAAATATATGGTGACTTTGAATGAAGACTTGTGAACTAGGGATGACCCTGCAGAGGAATTCTGCCTGAATGTTCAGAGATCCTCTGAGATAAATTCTCCCGAGATACAACAGGTTTTTCTTCTTACTCCATAGACAAATATGCTGCACCAGATGATTCAGGAAACTGGAGCCTGTCCCAAACTGGTGGTTTAAGTAGGCTGCCATAATCGTGTTGCCCATTTGGACCAATACTGACTTCCCCTTCACTAGATGAGAGTAAGATTCGGGACCATCACAAGCTCTTTCCAATTGTAATAGTTGCTCCATTTCACTATGTTCCACTGACCCAGAGCAGTCTGACAATCCAGAACTGCCCACCACCCAAACCCTATGGCATCTGTTTTCGATGCGACTGGGATGGGATTCATGAAATGGGATCCTGTGTCCAAGGAGAGAGGACTTGTCCACCACAACAAGCTCCTGTGAGTCACTGGAGTTACTGAAATTGGATCTTCGTAGCTCTGGTGGTAGGAATGTTAGTTTTTTCAGATGTGGAAAACTACCAGACCCAAGTAAACATGAGCCCAAGAAATAATATACAGAGTTGTTACATGAAAGGAAGAACACACTGAATTGGTATCCCTCCATGAAGAAGATACAGAAAGTGAGTCAGTACAGGGATATAATAAAAACCTCTTACCATCTTTCCCTGCATCTTGAGCCAGTGCCTGGTTGGAGCCTCCTGCTTCCCATCATGTTCTGTATTAGGGTCATTATGGTCCTCTGTTGAAATCTAGCTTCTGAGACGTTTGGAGAGAGGATTTCTTACAGATGATTAGGAATCCAAATTCTAAAAGGGTCTCTATTGTACAGTAATATCTTCCAGAGACTTCGAGGCCTAAGGGAATTAGATGAGAAAATTGTCGTGTGGATGAGACATTAGCTCTTGAAGATGTAAGAGACCCACAACTGCAGCCAGTACTTTGATGAAGACTCTGGGTGAGGGTTATAAGATGAACTGCAAGACCGGGATCTGCTAGTTGATACCACCCACTGCAAACCTGAGAAATCGCTGATGGGGTAGAGAAATCAAGATATTCAGCTAGACGACTTGGAACTCAATATATGTCAAATAGCCTCCCCTTGGTATTAGAGGACTAACTTTCTACAGAGTATTCATCTTGAAATGTGTTGTGGGAATTAAGGATTCAGGAACTTTAAATCTATAATCATCCTAAATCCCCCAGTGGTTTCTGAACAAGTAGCACTCTTCTTCTGATAATGATTGTAGGCTTCAAACAGAGGTCCCACAGTGTCCTGTAAGTGCCTCTCATTGAGGAATCTGTTTCTGACCCCAAAAAGGGAATCTCTCCAAAGAGATAGAAGCGGGGTATGACTTCTGCTGGTGCTTTCCAATAGCGAAATCTCACTCAGTCAGTATATAAAACAATGTGACCCCAGGCAAAGGCTACCCTGGGTCCTTAATTTAGATGTCTCTTTAAATACCCACATGGGAGTAAATGGGAAAGTGTCAGGCGACAAAGAAGAGTATAATGAAGATGGCCGTACACAAGGAGATGTGTTCAAAACATTAGTTTACCAGGATACTGCAGCTCTCTAATCCACAGAGCACCAGAGAGCAGAAGCTTCCTGTCTACAAAGGTTAGTGTAAAAGCCGATTCGCTAAAATATTACAAGTTACAAATTACAGAGCAATATCAAAATAAAAAGCAGCCACTCTCTTACTGTAAGAAGATTACAAGGGGCCCCAGGAGCCCAGAAGAAGGATGTTGCCTCTACAAACTCCCACTGCCCCAAGACAGTTCTGTAGGTGAGAGGTGATTTATGAGTAATTTCTACCCATGATGCAGAAAGAAAAAACAGCTTTGGGAAAGTTGACACAGCTAGGGTAAATAGACAAATTCACTTGATACATAAAGAATGGGCCGAGGAGGGAGATGAGATTTAATGACGATTACCGGCTAGTAATTGTGATATTACTCTCAAAGGAATTGCCAAGCCAAAACATGCTGACGATTATTGAACACATCCTCTCTTCTAATCGTCCTTGACTTGTCATCTGCGTTCCATACGGTTAAACATGGCAGTCTCCTAGAATTACTTGAAAGGAGGATGGTACTTTCATTGGTTCGTTTTAAATTTGTTCTCCTGATTTTTCTACAAGAGCACTCAAAGATTTAAGGTTAACAAGTCCCTGTCCAATGCCTCACAGGTTACGTTAGGGGTCCCACACAGGTCCTTTCTTTCACCTATGATCTTCAACCTTTCCATGGAGCCTCTAGCCGAAATCTTGAATTCCTCCAACACTAACTTCCACCTGTACATGGATGACACAGAAGTGCACCTAAAAATCTCTTCCCCAGAAGATATTAGTTCCCTCCCCACAACCCTACTAAAAATTTAAAATTGGCTAACTCACAACCACCTCAAACTCAATGCCATCAAAACATAATTCCTCCTAATAGTCCCACCCAATCACTCAAACGACATCAATCTATGGATAAACGATCAAGCCGCTCTCAACTTCACACCACGTATTATAGACTGAACAAGATCTATGTGCATTACACTTGACAAGAACCTAAACCTTCAGGAACACATCAGTTACAAAGTTAAAGGTGCGAATTACCAAATGAACATTTTCAGGAAATTAAAACCCTTTCTTCCTCAAGACGACTTCCAATCAACAGTCCAGGCCCTAGTCATTCACAGATTGGATTATGGAAGTGCTTTCCTCTGTGGTTTTCCTCGATCCAAGTTGGCTCCTCTTAGGGTCTCTCTCAGTGCTGTAGCTAGGCTCATTCCAGGATCAAAATGAAACCATTACATCTCCCCAGATCTTAAAGCCCTAAACTGGCTCCCAAATGAGGCAAGCTTACAGTATAAAATTTCCTGCATAACCCACAAAGCCCTACGTTACAACAATCCAAGATACCTGGCACAAAAACTAAAATTATCTGGTGGATGCAGATCATCTCGAAGCAACAGCAGATTGTTACTGAAAATACAAACATTGTATATAAAGAAAACTAGCAATAGAGCCATCTCTGGTTTTGCCCTGAGAATTTGGAATTCCCTGCCACCTGATATCAGCCTGATTCCCTCAACGGCTTCTTTAAAAAAAGAAGTGTAATTTCTACTTATAAACAAACTTGTGCCCTAGGTCAAACAGTTCGCCTCAGGATCTGCACACATGAGGATCATCACTAGACTGTCCGACCATACCTATTTTCTTGTTGATTTGTCCTAGAGACACTACCTCTACATTTCGTAAATTTAAATATGTCTGTAAGATTCCTGTGTTTTCTAAAGACTGGTATATAGTGTCAGTTACAACTTCCCTAGTCGATTACGTATCACGTCACATAAGTGTGAATGGTTTTACATTGTTTGTAATTGCTATAAAATGAAATTTGTTGCTGTTAACACATTATTCTAACGTGCATTTTACAATAAGCCTTCAGTCCTGGTCCTAAACTGAAGATTGCACAGAACGGGCAGGTTACAGGAAAGGATGGGATTGGACAGAGCTTCTAAAAAGCATGTTTCCCACCCGCTCTCTCGCTCAAGTGACAGCCATGCAGGAAGCTGTCTCGCCTCCCGCTGCCTCAACGCCAGGGAGCCTCTCTGTCAGCCCATTATGCCGCCGCGTGTTCTAATTATTGCTGACACCTTACCTGTCCTTTCATCTGTTCTGCAGGTGGAGGAAGACGAGTCCATCACCTTGAAATCCCCAGGGAAGGACGCGAGCAGCGTGAAGGCTAAAAGGGTCTGACTGTCCTAATGTGATGCATGTGCTTTGTGATTCCCTCAGAGACGGTTGAGGGGGGGGGGGGGGGGCATGGAAGGGGTGGAAAGGGAGAGTGAGTGAAGGAATGAGCAGGCTGCAAAGGGAACAGGTGCAGGAACACAGGGTATAATAGGGCTGAAAAACGAAATGGAAATGAGAACACTAAGTGCTGGTATATGATAAACGTGTGGAGAAATAATCGAATTGGCAGATTTTTTGAAGCTTTTGGTGGCATAGAGCAGATGTTCCAACCTAAAAGTACCCCGAAGTACTTTTCTTTCTATAAGGGCATGGGGTGGTCTAGGGCAGTGGTTCTGGGGACACTTGGGACCCACGAGGCCCACTCAGGGGGCCAGCAACTGTTTTACAAAATTAAAATATTATTGCAATTAATACATTAAAATGAATAACATATAAGCAAATAGAGAAGCAATGTTTTTACTATATTACATTGTGAATTAACAAAACATTCCAAAATTTGAGCATTTGCTTGGAGTGTACTTGTTTTGTATTTTTGTGCATTGTTTTGAGGCTGAAATCAAAAGCAATGTTCCCCGGCTTCCAACGATGACTCAGTAGGGGGTCCACAGAAGTCAAAACCTTAAGAACCGCTAGTCTAGGGCATCTGGTCTGGCTGGTAGACTTTGACAGAGAACCACAACATTACTCAAGGCACTGCAAATTCTTGTAATGCTGTGTGAATCTCCCTATCTTTCTGCGCCCTATACTAGCCTTTATGTTTTCTCTAATCATGCCTTGCTTTACTCACTGATCGTGCGTGATGCTGAGTTCATCTAATAACTATGCTACTCTAATAATAACCCTACCCTAATTTCCATTTATCAGACATTTATTTAATTACTTCTCTTGTGCAATATCTGTGTCTTGCTGACAATTTTCTAGATTTAAGTGTACAATTCAAAGCAATAAGTACTCTGTTTTCCAAAACGTGTTGACATACCTCATGGTTTAATTCAAATCTACACTCAAGTAGAAATCTTGAGACAAATCCCTCATCTGGCTTTCGTGTTCCTGACTTTCTGGAAAGCTTTGTTGACAATCAACGCCCTACTCAAAGATTTCCACAGTAAGCTGATGTTATCATTCTAATTTTTTTATTTTGATTGCTTCTTTTGCTCATGTTATTGCAACGCCAGGTATACTGCTTGGCGACTTGTGTTTGGGATCTGTGCTATTTTCTCCTGGTGTACGAGAAAACATCAAGAAAAGGCTGATATTTTATTTTTGAGCAGGAGACATCCTCTCGATAGGAAGTTGGCTCTTTATATAATACTAGCGGCCCGTCCCGACGTTGTCCGGGTAAAAAAAGGCTAGGCAGCAATGGTTTTAGTATCATTGTACATTCGTCCCACATGATAAGAGACACATTTTGAAGCAGTGTCCCCAAAGGTCAGTTTTTCCGAATAGAGCATATTGAATCCCTTTCAAGGGAAACTGTTAGAGGCAGTTCAAAGGTAGAATGTGCTGTTTTCCCAGCTGTTAGCAAAGTGGCAGCTATTCCAGATGAAGCAACAGCTAGAGCCAAATTCCCAGAAGATCAACCTTTGGCAAGTATGAGGTTGATTAGGTAAGTCTTTCCTGTGCCACCGGGGGCGTCTATGAACAATAGTTTGCCTTGCTTCTTTTCAGCACTATCAACTATGGTGTTGTAGGCGACTTGTTGATCGGGAACTAAGTTAGGCAAGTGTTGAGCAAGGTAGTTATTTAGCTCTGCAATATTGTGTGCGGTAGCGATATTGTGGTATCCAGTTAGGTTAGTTCGGACCGCTGGCGCCAGGCTGAAATCTTGTAAGGACTTCTCGCTTAATAGATACAGTGAGTCTTCAATTTCTATAAGTCCTTGGTTTATGATTTCATTGTTGATAGCAGCCCGTGCCGACGTTGTCCGGGTATGAATTGCTGCCGGCCAGTAGTATATTGTTTTGTAGGATTTCGTTTTGATAGCATTTCTTATCTGTGACAGGCCTGTGAAACGCTCCGATTCACAGTGCACTGCTGATGCACTTAAGAGTGCGCGTTCAGTAGTGTGTGAACTCGAGCTTCCCTACTTTATATTTCTTTGCAATATTATATAGCGCAAACTCGACAACATGGCATGAGCACAATTTACATTACAGAAGAACACATTCATTTGTGGTAGGCACGGGAGACAAAGCGATTTGCCTGGAATCACAGGATGTTGAGCTGATGCCGAGATTCAAACGTATCTCCCCAGCTCTAAAGTTCACAATTCTAGAACTTGTGGCAGGAGGTGTGTCTAAAAGTGTATGTTGGTGCTGGCCATCAATGAGAGAGACCTGTGCATTTTTCAAATGGGTGGTGAAAAAATATGAGTATGTTGCTGGAGATGTGGGCCGCCGTGCCACCAATGCACTTACCGGGGGAGGGTAAACACCGATTATTCCGCAACTTTCTTTCCGCATACCATCACTCCGCATACTTTCATTACGAAAGTACCATAACTCCGTAATGCCTTTATAACGCATGGCATTACATTTAATATGCTTTTACTATGCATACATTTACAACGAAATTCGTTGTAAATGCATGAATGGTAAAAGCATGTTTTTTTAAATGTTTGGATAAAGTAAGTATGGGTATAGGGGTATATGTTTTGGGGTACTGAGGTATATGTTTTGGGGTGTTTGGGTATTTTAAGGGTTCAGATATAGCTTTGGGTTGTGGGGTACAGGGGTAGTTTTAGGGTTTAGGGATAGGTATGGGTTTTGGGGTACAGGGGTATTTTTAGGGTTCAGGGCTAGGTTTGGGTTTGGGGTATAGGGGTACTTTTAGGGTTCAGGGGTAGGTTTGGGTTTTGGGGTACAGGGGTATTTTAAGGGTTCAGGGCTAGGTTTCGGTTTTGGGGTACATGGGTATTTTTAGGGTTCAGGGCTAGGTTTGCGTTTTGGGGTACATGGGTATTTTAAGGGTTCAGATATAGTTTTGGGTTTTGGGGTACAGGGGTATTTTTAGGGTTCAGGGCTAGGTTTGGGTTTTGTGGTACAGAGGTATTTTAGGGTTCAGGGGTAGGTTTGGGTTTTGGGGTACAGGGGTATTTTTAGGGTTCAGGGCTAGGTTTGGGTTTTGGGGTACAGGGGTATTTTTAGGGTTCAGGGGTAGGTTTGGGTTTTGGGGTACAGGGGTATTTTAAGGGTTCAGGGCTAGGTTTGTGTTTTGGGATACAGGGGTATTTTAGGGTTCAGGGGTAGGTTTGGGTTTAGGGGTACAGTGGTATTTTTAGGGTTCAGGGCTAGGTTTGGGTTTTGGGGTACAGGGGTATTTTTAGGGTTCAGGGGTAGGTTTGGGTTTTGAGGTACGGGGTATTTATAGGGTTCAGGGCTAGGTTTGGGTTTTGGGGTATAGGGGTATTTTTAGGGTTTAGGGATAGGTTTGGGTTTTGGGGTACAGGGTATATTTATAGGGTTAAGATGCGTTAGTGTTTAAGGGTGTTGGGGTATTTTAAGGAGTAAGGGTGGGTTATGATCATGGGGTGCATGGGTATTTAAAGGGAGCAGGGTGGGATTAGCACACAATATGAGACATGGCATGAAGGGTGGAACGTACCACACGCCCCCAGTGTTTGTCACGCCCCCAGCACACGCCCACAGCACAACGCAGACACGCCCACAAGGGACTACTTTGCTGGCACGGTTCTTTTACCTTTTAAATGTATATGGTGGGCGTCTGTATAGCCTATGTCCTTCTGCTGCAACTGCCCTTTCCAACGCTGTATTGGGTGTTGTGATTGGTGTTGTGGTTCCTGAGATTATCCGCCTCAAAGGTTTGGGCTCTCTCTTTATATTATTAGTATGGATATCAAAATGAAATATATTGTGCGAAGAGTCCAGTGACTCCCTCATAATTGGACAGGGGCTTGCTAAAGAAATCCCAAGGTGCTCTTCTTGAGGCTAGTGTGGCAGAGCAGCCTTACACTTATCAGAGGGAAGTGTTAGACATTCACAAATAAACAAAATAATAATTAGGTGAGACACATGACTCCTTAATTTACAAAAAAAGAACACATATATTTATATATATTTAGGCACCAGAAGCCATTTGTTTATGTAAGTACGTTTTTCAAAAGAAATACTTTTGTATAGAAAAAGTCGACAGTGCAATTGTCAGAAGCTGCAATGTTGTCCTATGAGAGGAAAAGCAAGTGCGTCATTCAGGTAAAGCTCAGCAGCGTATGGGACCAATCTCCAGGAGTTAAGGTGAGTAGTGGGCAAGGTCCAAGGCAGCACTAGCAGAACCCCACCAGCGGAACTAGGGTGGCTGGGTGCAATGGGGAAAACAGCTTTGGTGCTCAATGTTACTCTATGAGGATCGATCTTTGTGTGAAGAGGCTGTAGGCTTTGATTGGTAGGCTAGTCGGCTGAACCAACAAGGGACTCAGGCCTCATGATGCTCAGGGACATAGGGACACCTTTGGTCCTCTTCTCCACAGGCCTGGGGCAAAGGGGGCAGAGGTGTCTTTAGGCGTCGGGTTTTCTTTACCCGGAGCAGTCGTGGTAGGGAGGGCCTGGGTGCAGAGGGTTCAGGCAACTTTGGAAGTTCACTGGGGGAAAGTGAATGAAACCTGTGGTAAAAAGTGTTTGCGCCAAGCACTGTCTTAACTAACCAAAAAGGGCACAAAATACCATCAATCAAAACATGCTTTGCAATGTGGTGCCTAGGGTTTCATGTTACCTGTATGGAAAGGCTGTTAATATGCAATGTTATCTTACCATGCTCCAAAGTCATGGGGTTGTGTTCAAGTTTATTGACCAAGGGGCATATGTAGGTAAAAAAGGTTTTGCAATTCTGAAAATGCGATTTTCTGCAAATCACATTTTCTGAATCGCAAATCGCGATGTAGGTAAATAATCGCAAAAAAATAGCGATTACCAAAAAATCGCAGAATATCATAGCGATAACTCAAATAGCGATTCCTTAATAGCGAAATCGATAATAAGGAATCGCAATTTCGGAAAACAGCAATTCAGGTGCAGAATGATGACATCACAACCAGGAAGTGTGACTGCCCATGCTGCACCTGTTTGCCAGCACCTGTGTCAGAGTCAGAAGCTGTCTGAGAGACTGTGAGGAGGGAGTGTGGTTTTTACTCAGCAGTTGCAGGAAGGAGAAATGGAGTCTCAGGGGAGTGAGAAGAAGCCAGAAGAAACCACAAGAAAAAGAAAACAAAAATTTAGTGAGAGGGAACTTGAGGTGCTCACAGAGGAAGTCGTAAGACAACATGACCTCTTCTTTGGGAAAAACTCACTCTGTGTTCCAGAGGCAAGGAAAAGGAGAATCTGGAATAAGATTCAGGAGAAAGTGAACGCGATTGGCGTAACCCACCGCACAGTTTAAGACCTACGCAAGCAGTGGTACGAAATGTGCCAGAGGTCAAAGGAGAGGGTGGCCACCAGATTGGCTGAGGCTAAACTGACTGGAGGTGGGACCTCAACAGCACCAGAGCCTACGCCCCTGGAGGAGTTGGTGGAGGGCACACTTATGCCTGAAACTGTGACTGGAGTGGCTGACCTGGACAGCTCCGAAAATACAGACACCAGACAAGGTAAGATACATGCCAATATCCCCAAAACATAACCAGCCCACTTACAGCCCTAAACACCCAGCCTGAGTACAACTCCAGTACATGTCCACAAGCACACCCAGAATTGCGTTATGGGAAATGTAGTTCCATGTACTGATACCTGGCCCTGTGAAACAAAGCAAGGGGACATAGGGATGAATCATACTTGGAATGTGCAAAACAGTCAAGTAGTAGGTATGTGATTAGATATTTGCAAACTTTAATGCATAACAAAATTTAAACATGACACACAACTAATGTGTGCATTTAATTTTACAGCACCACCGACAACACAGGAAACAGTGGCTGAAGGGATGGAGACACCAGCAAATGTGGACGTGGCAGGGCAGGAGGAGCAGGGCGCAGTAAGACACACAGGCCCTGCGCCAGGCAAACGGCGCAACATTGTCTCACCACTGCCACCGATGAGGCAGAGTCCACAGATGCAGATGAGGAGGCACAGCCAGTCCCAAGGCAACAAGCAAGGCAGCACACACCACAGTCCACTGTCCAAACATCAAATGGCAGTGGTTCAAAACACAGGAAACGGGCCACCACCAGCAATTCACCATCCAAAAGAGACACAGTGTTCTTTGGCCTTGTGGACAGCATGTTAAAAGCACAGCGCCTGCAAGGTAAAGGCATAAGATCAATCCAGCGCCAACTTGCACCACAAAACCATAACATGTCTGAGTTGCGGCTCAGTTTCAATTCCATTACAGGTGCATTGGAAGGACTGTGTAGTGAGATCAGGAGAGACAGGCTGGCCAGGCGCAGGGAGAAACACCGCCTCCACAACCGGATGGACCTCTACATTAACGCTGTGAACCGCCAGTCCACTGCCATATCTCTGCTAGCCAGGAGATGTGTGAGCATGCAGCATGAAATGGCACACTGCTGCCAGGATGTGGGTAGGGGCCTGGTGCAGGTCACACATGTGGTGGACCAAATACATGCTGTAGCCACAGGTGGCATAGGGACACTGGGCAACTTGGATACAGATGAACAGTCAAACAGGAGCAGCATTACTCCACCACTTCCTGCAGAAAACGCGCCAGAGTGGGCGCCAAGCGAGAGCAGGGGAAGACTCCAGTGAGGCCAGTGTGCAGCCTGAACGAGGGTCAACAGGGCGTGCACGTAGGAGGCGAAGGGGCAGCATGTACTCATGGCAATGTGTGAGGCAACACATACCATATGGACTGAGTGACTCATGGCAATGATAGCACTGTGACCTGAACATGTGCAACTATCAACATTTCAGTCACGCTGTGTGAAAGGTTTACTCCTGCTGTTAAGGAAATAAACATCATAATTGAACATTATTATTTGGCATTGTGTCCTCATTTCTCTCCTAGAAGTAGTTCTGTGTGATGTCATCACGTCTCGGGCCCTGGCAGCCGCCCCGGCACCACCTGCACGCCTGCGTTGTGGAGCTGGTTCCTCCTCATCTGATGTGTCTGCATCTGTCAGATCCACCGGGGTGCCCTTCTTGGTAGCGATGTTGTGTAGCATTGCGCCGGCCACCACGATTTTGCAACACGTTTCAGGGCTGTACTGTAGTGCACCTCCACGCTTTTAAGGATTCCAAAGGTCCTCTCAATGGTGCATCGTGTGGCTCTGTGGGCACTGTTGTACCTCCGCTCTGCTGCTGTTGATGTATTGAGGTACGGTGTGAGGATGTAGTCACGCACAGCATACGCACTGTCACCTGCAGGGCAAAAGTAGGTTGATGCTAAGTACTGTCCTGCCAGTTTATACCTTTCCTAGTTGTGTGTGTGTGTGTGTGCCATGCAATTACCTAGCAGGTAGCCCTCTCCAAACTCGCCATTCGTGAGTCTGCGATGTAATCTACAGTGGCATAAAATGAAGGAATCGTGTGTACTTCCTGGGAATTTTGCAACAATATCTGTGATGACATGTTTAGCATTGCACACTACCTGGATGTTCAGGGAATGATAGGATTTTCTGTTTCTAAAAACATTCTCATTCTGTGATGGGGTGACAGTGCAACATGGGTCCCATCTATGCAGCCAATGATGTGGGGAAATTGGGCTATTTGGTAAAATTCTTGCTTGGTCTGGTCTAGTGCCTGCTGTGTACTCGGGAATTGGATGTGGTGATGCATCCTCTGAACCATAGCATCAAGGAAAGCGTGGAAAAAGTGCAATAGTGCACTCTGGGAGACCCTCCTGCTGTGGCTATTATCCCCTGAAAACTCCCTGATGCTAGGAGGTGCAGTGAGCACAAAAGCTGTATGTGGGTAGGAATGGTGTGTGCCCTGTATGTGGGGTGTTCAAGTATGGGTGTCAGCTCCTCTATCAACTCCAGGATACTGTCTGGGTGCAGCCTGTAGTGCACATGGATGTCCTCCTGGGTCCGCTGGAAGACGGTGATGCGTGCTCTGTAGATCCTTTCCTGGCGTCTCCTTCTCTGTGCAGCCTCTCGGATACGCAGCCTCCTGGCTATCACACACAGGGCAGCCATTGTGGGAAGCCCCAGTGGCATTGTGGGCCTGTTTAAATAGGTTGCACCTGGTTACCACCTGTTCAGAGTTGGTGGTATTTGAGAAGTGCAAAATTGCGATTTTCGTAAAATCGCAAATTGCAATTTTTTGCTAAATCTCAAATTCCGAATTTGTATTTTGCGTGAACAGTATTTGCGATTTGCGCAAATACTGAGACGGACCTGGCGCATTCGCAATTTTATTTGCAGAATCCTTGTCATGCAAAATTGCTAATCGCTAAATTTGCGATTCTCATTTTTGCAAGCCGCAATGCTTACCTACATCGGAACACTCTCTTTTGCAATCACATACACCCTGGATTCTGCGAATCGCAGTGTTTGCGATTGCAAAATACGTTCCTACATATGGCCCCTAGTCTGTAACTCATAGTGGCTCACTCATAGACATGGATGTGATCCCATTCCCTGTCTGTTTTTTGGAGCTGGTGTCAGGAATGCTGAGAATGAAAGAAGTAATAGAATGTTGGTGTGTAGTCTGGAGTGGAAACTAGGTGATAGGGACAGTTGGAGCGAGGATGGAGCCATACTACGATATGCCTGCTGTTTCTGCAATCTAAGGGTCTAACATGAAATAAAGAACTTACCTTCTACTTGAATGGATCCAGACTCTTGTATGAAGACTTTGTACTCTAACTTCAACACTTTATGGAGCCCAGCATGGAGTGACCAGAGGATGGGATGCAGCTTGTTGGACTTGGCCTTGTTGGCTAAAGTTCACTTAAACTTTTTGCTTTTCCCCTAGACTGTTTTTCTGACAGAGAGCTGCGAAGTTAGATGCTGTAGGTACTTGCCACTGCTTATCAGTGTGCAAGTACAGACGTTCCCTGCATAAAGTGTAGAGTTTGTTTGGTTGTCTCTGATTGGTATGTTTTCCTTACTAGCTGGATCCCTAAGTGATGTGCACTGTGTGTGCCCGAGCTAGTATAAAGGAAATATGCAGAGAGGGAACACAGGTCTTCAAAATAGGGCCTGCGTGCATTATGCTAAATTAGCATGTTGTCCTGACAAGTGCTACCACTTGTCAGGCCTTACTTTCTCTTTTGTATACACATTGGGGCACCCCTGTAGGACGTCCTGGGTAATCCCTAAGCAGGGTGTGGTGTAGGTAAAAGGCAGGACCTGTGCCAGTGTGGGCGCTAGGCCCTGACAGTGGAAAATGCTCCATTTCATTTTCCCTGGTGAAAGGCCATCCTGCCCGTAGGACAGAATGGGGGAGGCTGGGTGTATTATTGTTAGCCCAGTTTCCCAAGATTTGGAGATGGAACAATGAAGTTTGGTATGTCTGAACTCACAACGTCATAACGCATCTTTTTGGGAAGATGGTTTTGTCGCTGTGTGTCCAGAAAGCGCTGTTTGAGAAAATGGCTGAGTTTGTGCTTTAGACCTATTTGCATGTCTCAGCAGAATATGAATTGCTTGCCTGGATCTGGGGGAGGCGAGAAAGGCTGAGGGAGGTCGTGTCCCAGGGGAGGGGTGGAGACGGTGCCAGGCTGCCCTGCACCTGGAGCGGGGTGAAGGAAAGGCTTTGTGAGGTGAAGAGGCCAGGTTCAGAGCCATTAAACAATAGACCCATCTCCCTCTGAGTGATTAAAGATCCAGGCCCCCAGTATCAAAGAGAGGACGGTGACACTGGGGGGGAGATATGCAAGACTGATTTAGGGAAGGAATCGGGGACCTCTGAGCACAAGGAAACTTCAAGGACACTGAGGGGTATAACTAGAAGACTGTAAACTCAAGACTTTTGTTATGTTTTGTCATTTTGACAATGTTGTTGAGAACGCTCTCTGTATCATTCAGAGAAGTGCTGGGAGCGCTTTGATGACGCCATGGACTGGTCGGGCCTCTGGCGGCTTTGACCTGTCCACAATCGGGAAGAAACCCTCTGACTCAGGAAGAGTTGCTGAATAGCCTGCGGGAGACGCTTGACCCTTGCTTCGTGATCTGGGGCTTGTGGGCAGTTTGTAACTCTTGACCAAGGAGAAACTGAAGGGGCGCTGCAGTGAGTCGTGCGCCCCCTTCTTCCTGAGCAGGACTTTGCTGTGTGCTACGTCCTGTACCCCAAGAGCCCGAGGTGAGCTAGCTCCCTGTTCGGAAACACAGGAACATAAAAGTTTCCAGGAAGACTCAAGTGGCGCGGTGGTGGGACCCGTGTCATGGCAGCCTGGGACTTCCTAAGGGGTGCTTAGGGTAATTGGGCGCACCTGGAAGGAATAAAGACTCTGACGCACAGGGTGCAGGTCTTGGTGCGGCTTCAGGTGTTGGAGTGCCTGTGGATTGTGGGCATTGTGGAAGAGAGCCGAGATTCGGCACCCGCAGAGAATGCGTGTCACAGTGAAGTCTAGGCACTGGTGGAGAGTGCCGGGACATCGTCGGGACTGAGAAGGAGTGAGTCTCCGACATGCGGATCGGCGTGTGGTGGTGAGGTGAGACTCAGATGTGCAGTGTGCGCATCGTGGTACGATCCGGGCGTTTGTGGAGAGTGCTGGAAGGCCGGGTGCACCAGGACACGAAGCGAGTCTCAGACGTGCCGGGGGTGCATGCCGAAGGTGCCACCATAGGTGCTGGTGAGGAGTACTGGGGGGCAGTGAGCACCAGGGAGTGAAGAAATCCCAACAGCGCTGGAGAGGAGGGCCATGTGATCGGGCCCTCAAAGGCAACGTGAAGGAGCACCAGCGTCTGATGGAAGGCTTTGTGGAAGGAGTTGTGCTGAACGTTGGTGGACCGGACCGGCAGCCCCGCAGGAGCTGAACAACCGGCCTGAGCGAGCCTTGTCCATGGTGACAAGGTTCTGGAGTGAGGCCAAGCCGCTGCAGCAGGAGAGGAGAGTGGGGTCGCGCCACCCCAAGTACAGTGGATCATCATCTGGGGCGGGGTGCGGGCCCGGAGGGACACTCTCTCTGCCTCTTGCTGCTGGCAGCT
This sequence comes from Lissotriton vulgaris, assembly GCF_964263255.1. Lineage (NCBI taxonomy): Eukaryota > Metazoa > Chordata > Amphibia > Caudata > Salamandridae > Lissotriton > Lissotriton vulgaris. The sequence continues at coordinate 338,935,452 of NC_141699.1, read as the reverse complement.
GTGTGCGCCTGTTACTCGGGCCCAGATTTGGCCCATGTTGGTCCCGGACAGGGCAGTAAAGGGGCCAGGGCCGGGAGTGGAACTTGGGTGTCATCGTTGATCCGTGTTGGAGGCAACCTTCTAAAAACAGTTGTATAACACTTTGCATATTTGCTGCTCACGAACTATTGAACTATTGAACAACGTCTGACACTAGAGGTGCTTAACAACTCAGGGGGTTAGCGCGCTACGCACTACGTTATGATGCTCTTGCAGGATACAGGATCATATCGTAGCACACTGCATTGATTGTTTACTGCACTGTACTGAATTGCACTGTGACGCGTTACCTTATTCCTTTCTTGCACATGGCATGCTGGTGGTGATACGCATTGCATTGTTTTCCTATTGCACTGTATGTAATTGCAGCGTTTTGCATTGCTGCATTCCTTCCTTGAGCAGGGCATGCTGGTAGCAACCGAGTTGTATTATCTTGTGTGAACTCAGTGCAGGATCTTGACACTACGCATTGCATTGTTTCACTGTGGCACTGTACAGAAACCCATTGTTAAGTAGGGCAGTATTCCTTGTATTTTGCAATGTGTGTGAATCTAGTGAAACGACGCACATAACCTGTTGAGAACGGATAAAAGTCAGCATAAATGTTGGTTGGAAGCGGTGGTTGGGAATTAAAGCTGCCCAACCCACGGAAACAATATTATCCATTGTATATGTGTGGAAGGTGTATCATGTGGTCATTTCGTATATCTTTTTACATAAAGTATACTCGTTTTATACAAACTCATGTGGAGTCCATTGTGGTGACATCATTGGGGTTGCTGTGGGCGTGGTTGCACATACTGAACACTCGTGCCTTGGAGATAAGCCTGGCTGCTCGTCTCAAGCTACAAAGGGCGTGAGCAGGGCTGTCTCGGATGGTGTCCTATCATGGCCTAACGCGGGCGCAGGGGAGGTCCGGGTCTCACACTTGATAACAACTGTGTGTGCGGGAACTCCGGGTTCTAACACAGCTCCTGCTAGCACTGTAGTCAATGAGATTGACAAGGGTCTTGTGGCAATGGCAGCACCAGGTAAACTGGGGCCTTCCTCTCCAACATAAGTCATTTGGTGCTGGAAGAAGAAGGTCTGGTGTTTGGGGGCATAGCAGTGTAATTTACTAGTGAGTGAGACTCACCAAAGTCTTGAGCTTCAGACTTGTGTGTAGGAGTGGAGGTGCTGTCTATGTACACTTCAACATCAAGAAGGAGGATGATAAGCTAATGTTTGATTGGGGCAGTTCTGGAGACATTGATGAAAGACTACAAAGGCCTACCTATTAGTTTAGAAAGGGAAGTAGGACTATCTCTAAGGACATTGGAGGTAGAAATAAGACTGTGTTATTTGAAGGTATATTGTGAACATAAATAATGGGAAGTGGGAAAACTTGTTGGCATTTTTCCAATTGTGATGTTAAAAGATGAAATTCAGTTTATTAATCGGTGGGAATATATGGAATTCATGGAGCTCCTATTATTTTATGCTTCTGTTAAGATATGTGCCTAGTTTCCCACTGTGAAGTTGATTAAGATGGGGAATAGTTTGGCTGGTGATTCTTGTGTACTGACGTGCCATATGCATGTTATTGATAATGGATGGGTATGGTTAGTAAGTTTCCACATAAGATGACTCTATTTGTTAGAGTTTATGTTAATGGTTGTGGTGTGCTGAATGCGTAGTATTGCTTGACAGGTTGAGAAGTTTCAATTATCCAACTGTAAATTGTTTTGGGTGTGCAATGTGGGTATTTACTTTCAACCACATGTGCTTTGGTATGATGGATTCCAGTTAGCCATGGCGGAAAGACTGTGAGGTACGTATCTATGTGTTGCTATATAGATAGCTACTAGTTGTGCATGGCGAAGTGTTGTGAATGTGAGAAAGCATAGTAACTCATTGCTAAAGTAACAAGGTTAGTAAACATGTGTGTTGGTGCGAACTGAAGAAAGAGCGGAACTGCTCTTTCCTCAGTTGCTAGAGGTAGTAAGCTGGGAGTACCTAGTGGCATACACAGTTGGGGATAAGCAGTACCCTGTTGTGAGACGTTGTACAGGGGAGAACCCCCGTAGCGTGATAAGTTGGGGAAGTGTAGCAGCCATTATGCATTATTTGCTAAGTTGGGAAGGAGTAGTACCCTATTTTCAAATGTTGCATGGGGGTGTACCACATAGTTGCAATATGGTAGAAGAGAAGTACCATATTCTATGAGGTTGCAAGGGGAAGGTCCTCATGGAGTGAAAATGTGCAGAAGTGTAATACCCCATGGTGTTGGGGTTGATACCCTCAAGTTTTGCATGAGCAGCCATTCTGTACAAATGGGAAGATCTGACTGGTGTGGTGTACAGCTTTGTGCTGGGTTTTATTCAGTTTATGGAAAATAAACTAAGGCAGTTTTTTGTTTGAATGGTAGTGTTTAATGTAGCTCTAGTGTGTTGTAGGTCAGTACTACAAATATACCTGTTATGTGGTCTGGTGTCAATGGTTGTAATGCTGGACTGCTGTAATGTTTAATTGTTTTATGCCAATAAGGTTTCCGTGCGCATCTAGTGGAGGCATCATTGTGTTTGGAAAGATGTCCAGATTTTTTCTGGTGCAGTGTACAGAGGGCGAAGTTCATTGTGCAGACTAAGGGGCTCATTATGATGGCGCAACGATCTCACTGTTACGTCATTGTAACATGAAATACCCCTGCCATATTATGATGGCGGGGGTATTGCGGTGGATGCAAAGTCTGTCCACTGCATTTCCGCCGGTCGGCAAGCGGTGCTGGGGCAGTATAATGGTGGCTGTGTCCAGCAGGCACCACCAGTCATATTACGATGTGGGAATCATACAGGCCCAAGGGCTGGCAGGGATTGGCTGTGGGGGGCAGTAGTGGGCCCACGGGGGTGGGTGGGTGCACTTGAGGGGTATCCATGGTACCCCCCTGCAGGTCTCTGCACAAAGTGGCAGGCACCGCATGGTGCCTGCTACGTGGTTCAGGGAAATGCCATGCATGCAATTTTGACATCGCTGCGGGTGCTGCTGTAAGCAGCACTTGCCGCAATGTTAATATGCGGAATGCGGCCGCCAAGGTGGTGGTCGCATCCGAATTGATGGTGCGGGACCGCTGGATGTTTGGAGGCCGGTCCCAACACCGTGAGGATGGCGGGCGGACTCAGGTAAGCCCGCCATCCTAATAGGCCCCTAAGTTCTTTTTTCTGCCTGGCACTTAGTCATGTTGGTTTGGCCAGCTAATGTGTCTGGGTGTGGGGACTGTTGAAGTCCTGGAATGTACATTTGTTTGCTGCAGTGTGTTTTCCTTGTGGAGATGTGTTAGTAGCTTGTGAAATATGGAGAAAGTCTGAGAGCTTGTTGTGCTGTAGTTTAATAAACTGGGGTGGATGTCTGGAAACAATGTTATGGGTGTAGTTTTGATTACAGTTTTGATATTGGAGTCTGATCAAGGGAGTTTTGAGTTAAGGTAATGTATGGATAAATGTTCAGTTTTTGTTTTGATTTTGGCTTAAATATGTAGACTTAGGGATGATGGTCAAACTATTTGTGGAAGGGAACCAGTTGGTTCCGTGTCCTGGCTGTCGTGTGACCGAGCATGCATAAATGTTGTATGGAGTCATTGTGAGCGTGCAGACATGTGATGGTAGGGCATCATGTCCAAAGAGGTCCCAATACATGCACGCCTTGGACCGTTGTGCAATGGTAGAGATGACCCAGTTATTGTTTGACATGAGGTGCTGGGCCATCATGCTTTGAGCTGTTTCTGTGACTGATGTTTGTTGTCTTTGTGTATTTGCATGGGTATTAGAGAGTTTAACTGGTTGTTGTTAGTTGAATGTGTAAGCAAGAAATCTTTCAGACTGAGTGATTGTAAATGGTCGACCCTGTGCCTTATATGCAAGGGAATGGCTGTTCTCAGTTTTGTTGTTTATAAGAAAGGGAGGTGTATGGGTATGTTACCGTTACAACGCAACTTTTACGTCGTAATGCTGTTACAACGCAGCTTTTACAACGCTGGTTCCATTACATCGGATGCTATTACAACGCAGGATATTACATAGCAGATGCTATTACAACGCATACCATTACATCGTAAGTATTGGTAAGTATATAATTTTTTTTTATTTTAATTAATATTATTTAATTAATTTAATGAATATTAATTATAAATAAATATATTTATTTATGTTTTTTAATATTATAAATTAAATATATTAATTTAAATAATTTTTAAAATAAGTATGAGTATAGGAGTATATGTTTTGGGGTACTGAGGTATATGTTTTGGGGTGTTTGCGTATTTTTAGGTTTTAGGGCTGGGTTTGGGTTTTGGGGTATAGGGGTATTTTTAGGTTTTAGGGCTGGGTTTGGGTTTTGGGGTACAGGGGTATTTTTAGGGTTTAGGGCTGGGTTTGGGTTTTGGGGTACAGGGGTATTTTTAGGGTTTAGGGTTGGGTTTGGGTTTTGGGGTACAGGGGTAATTTTAGGGTTTAGGGTTGGGTTTGGGTTTTGGGGTACAAGGGTATTTTTAGGTTTTAGGGCTGGGTTTGGGTTTTGGGGTACAGGGGTATTTTTAGGGTTTAGGGCTGGGTTTGGGTTTTGGGGTACAGGGGTATTTTTAGGTTTTAGGGCTGGGTTTGGTTTTTGGGGTGCAGGGGTATTTTTAGGTTTTAGGGCTGGGTTTGGGTTTTGGGGTACAGGGGTATTTTTAGGTTTTAAGGCTGGGTTTGGGTTTTGGGGTACAGGGGTATTTTTAGGTTTTAGGGCTGGGTTTGAGTTTTGGGGTACAGGGGTATTTTTAGGTTTTAGGGCTGGGTTTGGGTTATGGGGTACAGGGGTATTTTTAGGTTTTAGGGCTGGGTTTGGGTTTTGGGGTACAAGGGTATTTTTAGGTTTTAGGGCTGGGTTTGTGTTTTGGGGTACAGGGGTATTTTTAAGTTTTAGGGCTGGGTTTGGGTTTTGGGGTACAGGGGTATTTTTAGGGTTTAGGGCTGGGTTTGGGTTTTGGGGTACAGGGGTATTTTTAGGGTTTATTTTTTTTAAAGTACGACTTTAATTAAATTAAATTAATTAAATTAATTTTAATTAAATAAATTTATTAAATCAAATTAATTACAATTTTAAGATTAATTCAATTATATTAATTAAATTAAATTAATTAAATTTAAATAATTACTATTATAAAATGTATTAAATTAAATTAATAAAATTATATTAAATTAATAAAATTACATTTATTCCTATTTAAAATTAAATTAAACTTATTTAAATAAATTATATTTATTACATTTTTAAAATTAATTTAATTATATTAGTAGAATAAAATTAATTATATTAACTTAATTACATTTTTTTTAAAAAGTTATACTTACCTATACTTACGATGTAATGGTATGCGTTGTAATAGCATCTGCTATGTAATATCCTGCGTTGTAATGGCATCCGATGTAATGGAACCTGCGTTGTAAAAGTTGCGATGTTACAGCATGCGTTGTAAAATAACGCTTTGTAACATCATAGATCCACGTGTGTGGTATCATGTGTGACACCATTTCCTGTATGCCTGATCTGGTGTCTGGAGCACTGACGGTGAATGGTGTAGTAGAATGTTGATGTGTAGTGGAATCTAGGAGAACCGGAGTGTTGGAGGGAGGCTGGAGCCCTGACTGGGCCTACCTGCTGGTGCTGTAAAGTAAAGGCTTAACATGGAACAAATACCTTATTTTGTACCTGAGGGGCTCCAGACTCTTGTATGAAGACCCTCCAAATAACTTCAACAAAAAGGAAACCACTTCATATGTGAAATACACTTGGAACGTAGATCAGATTTTTAGCAACCATGACTTCAAGGGGAATTGATGCAACAGTATATCCGTGAAGTCCACGACAAATTACGACCTATCAGAGGTTCAAAAGGCAGGGTTAGTGCTGCAGCTCTTGATGTCTATAAACACTGCACCTTTCCTCCAATAAAATCACTAGTTAACTGTCTTCAAAGCTAACAAGGGTACTTCAGTTTGGGATCAATGTAGTCTCATGACGGAGTAAGGACAAAATATATTATTTTCAAATGTTCAGAAACTTCAGAGGCCCATATCTTAAAATGGGCCTACCCCTCAAGGCTCAGGGCCTTGCCTCTGGGGTACAAGGACAAGGAATGTGGACAGCCACAGAAGTGCAAGGGGTTCTCTTCCACCAGAGGAGATAGGGTGTGGTCCTAGATGTGAATCCAGCATCTTCAAATTCACAATCACTAGCTAAGGAGGCAGAAGCACACCCTCCCCAATGCTAGACCGCAATAACTGGGTATAGAAGTCGACAGAAGAGAGACCAAGCAGGAGAGCTGGTGCATAAATGGGCAACTTCTGCAGCTGGCTCCTTCGTATGCCCCCACTTCATTTTGTATCTTCTTGCTTCAAGGTTGCAGGAAATCCCCTGACCTTGGGTGGACGCTCACTTCCCAAGCATGTCCTCATTAAGCATGGGTGGAAAATCTGTTCCGCTCGCGGATTTTGCGGATTTTCGGTAAATTCGCAATCCGCGAACTCTCGCGAATTTACCGAAAATCCGCAAATTCGCACGCCGCTGATTTTTTTTCTTGGTGATACAATATTGCGGTGTGCGGCGTTCACTTACCGTCATTCAGCGTTTGCCAAGTTGTTTTTCTCGATATTTTGCGAGTGCTGCGCCATTTTGGATCTTGCTGCGGGATCCCGCGGGAGTTTGGTGACGCATCGCGCGAGTTCGCAATTGCGAACATGTAGGTGCGGCGGGCAGCAACAATCTCGCACTCGCGAAATTACAAAATTAGCAATTCTGCACAAGAAATCCACTAGCAAGCAGCATAGACCTTCTGAAAATGATGATTTTTATCAGAATAACTCCTCAGGTTGACATTTGCCTGCACTTTTTTGGATTTGAGGCCTTTTGACTTTCTTTGGATCACTTTTGGATTAGAAATCAACTTTCACAAGTAAGTTTGTTTGGGGCATTACAGTTGCTGTTCTGCAGAAAAACGAGTTTTGCAAAACTGAAAGCACTCAGCAGGTGCAAAAGTTCACTCATCATTAGTAACCATTCCCTGTAGTACTTCCTGAGGGGCCCCTCCAGAGTTCAGTTGCCTATGTTTGTTTGGGGCATTACAGTTGCTGTTCTGCAAAAAACCGAGTTTTGCAAAACTGAAAGCACTCAGCAGGTGCAAAAGTTCAAACTCATCATTAGTAACCATTCCCTGTAGTGCTTCCTGACTGGGGCCCCTCCAGAGTTCAGTTGCTAGTTGCAACAATTCTATGACCCTGCTCTGACCCTCACAGCAGGCTCATAGAATAGCTACAAGTAGGCCACAAAGGTCCTGGAGAAAAAAAATTGCACTGCAACAGAAAGCAAATTACAGATAAGGAAGCAGGTGCCAGACTGGAATTTTAACAGTGACACATTAATAAATCAACCCCAAATTAATTCATGTCAGTTGAAGCAGGGCAGGTGTGCTTGCTTTCCCCCCCCATAATCTACACTGATGAACCAGAGGGTGGCATTGATGTACCAGAGGGTGGCATGGGTGAAACAGAGGGTGGCAGTGGTGAGACAGAGGGTACTGGGAACCTGTGATGATGAACCAGACGTAGAAACAACATAGTCGCGACCGTTGCGAGCCGACAAGTAAGTTCGCAATTGCGAACTGGTACAAAACCCTCGCGAACCGGCAGAAACCCTTGCGAACACAAAAAAAAAAAATCCACAAATTCGCGAGAATTCGCGGATTTTGCGGATTGCAAGTTCGCAAATACGTAAATTCGCGAACGCCAGATTCGCAAAATTCTCCCATGCTTAGTCCTCACAGCAGAACTGTCAGTTGTATGTAGCCAAGAAGAGTACTCAAAATGTGTGAACTTAGTCCTAAATAAATTGGGAGCCATAAAGAAGAGGAGAAATACAGGAGGAAAAGTAAAGTGCAACTTATTTACAGGAAACTGTAAAACATTTCCATTGCATCTTGAGTGGATGCAGCCGCTGTAGTTGCTTCCAGACATGAAAGAGAGATGAGGCGCACTGGAGCTTTGTGTGAGGGCTTACAAGATTCCAGAGGTCTATCAGAAGCTTTGCCTGCCAGTCTTTTCCATGTAGTGGCTCTTGGTCCCAAGTCTGGTGGTAATTTTGATGAATGTGCTACACTGGCTGCCAAAGAATTTTCATTTATTTAATTCTTTGTATGGCACTCCCCAGCCCAAATGGAGTCATGGAGCTAAACATAGTTCATTAGAATATATTAGAACATTTGAATGTTGAGAGCTCCGTTGAAGCCAATTGAGTAACTCTGAGCTTATAATGGCTGGTATAAGCCCAGAGTTTCAACATTCCTATGTTTGTCTTCAATATTTAGTATATTCTACCCTTATTGGGTAGAATGTACTAGTAGGGGGATATTCACAAGGAACTATCGACGAATTAACGGCACTTTATCACAGAAAAAGTTGTGATAAATTTACCCCACCATTCACAAGCAGGTGCCAACGGCCCACAGCACCAGTATTCCCGTGAAAGCAGCCGCAAAAAACACCGTCACAGAGGACCCCCGCAACTATCGCTAATGAGATGCAAAGTAGGCGTTCCCATGCAAAAAGACGCGACAACACCACACCTCAACATTCACAACGACCAGACAGATCGGCAATGAGAACATAAAACACGCGATAAGGGGCGTTAGCTGCAGGAAATTTACTCCTGCTCTGACCTGGAGTAAAGTCGGATGGCAGCCTGCACCACAATCGGGCACTCAGTCAGGGCATCATAGGAAAGGCAACAGATGCCATGGAGCAACTGATTATGCCCACACGACACCCAAGAGGGCCACAACACCCACCGCCACCACACCCAGGACTCCCTCCTCCTCAGCGCCTCCCTGCAAAGACATGCCACAACGCAGAAATCAAATTTAGACACATGGCGGCTCCCCTCGACACATCCCGTAGGTCACAGCCTGCAAGACAAAAAACAGGACGAGAAGGAGTGTCCTGTGCACATCAAAGGACAGAGAGAGGGCAAAGGAGAGAGAGAGAAGAAAAGAGTATGTATAGCAGCACACCAGGTCCCACATCTGAGACAGAGCCGTCATCTAAAACAGAGTTCAGAGACATGACAGGCACAGTCCACACACTTGCACAAGACAACATCGCCCGTCCGCCCGCCTACCCATACACACCCAGGCAGAGGCATCCCAGCCCCGTCCGCCGTCCATCGGAGCATGCCTGCCCATGCACACCCAGGTAGAGGCATCTCAGCCCCTCCCGCCGCTCATCGGAGCATGCCCGCCCATGCACACACAGGCAGAGGCATCCCAGACCCTCCCGCCGCCCATCGGAGCATGCACACCCGGGCCACACTGCTCACCTTCCGCCAGGGTGGTGTGGAGTGCAAAAAAACGATGGATTTAGGCCCAGATCCTTGTACTGGGGTGAATGTATGACATTGTTCTACATTCTGTCCATCAACTGTGTTTTTTGCAATTTTCCCCTTCCGCCACTGGCATGTATATTGCAAGTCCCACAACATGCCGCTACAAGCCACAAGGCCGGGTCCCCAGACATGGGACCCTCCAAACCATACATCCACGTCTGGTGCGGAGACTAAATGACACCACGGCATGGTCTGAACCAGGGCACCTGGCAACATCGTAGCCTGCACAGCCGCTTAGCCCAATGGGTGCCACTAACTCTGTGACCCCGGAAGCTGGGCCACGTTGTGGTAGGCCTGCGCAGGATGCTGGCATGGCCTACACTGCAGTCCAGCAAGGCACATAAATCTTGGGCAGTCCGGACCGCCAGGAAGGGCCATCATCGCAGGAGGTACATCAGGTCAGCAGCTCATGGTGCCACTGACTCAGTGCACTCTAAGTCACCATCCCATGGCGGGGTGCCTGTGCTGGCCGCAATGCAGCATCTGACACAAACCTTGTCCAACCCCAGTCAGCGTCCCGTGGCGGGGTGCTTGTGCAGGGCGCAATGCAGCGTCTGCTACAAAGCCTATCCAACCTCGGTCAGCGACCCGTGGTGGGGTGCCTGTGCAGGCCGCAACGCAGCGACTGCCACAAACCCTGTGCAACCCAGTCAGCGCCACGTTGTGGCAGGCCTGTGCCGGCCTCAAGGCCTCAGGCCTGCCATCCAGTCACCACCAGCAGAGGGTTATGTGACATCAATGGCCCCTTTTATTTGCGGGGTCACATGGCCTGTGACGCCTGTGCCGGGTGGGTGTGGTGTGTGTGCAGACCTGCCCTTATGGAGTGGCTGTGACATGCTGACAACTAGACCAGCGAGTACCCCTGCGACGGGTAGCAACGAGGCCCACCCTGAGAGCGTGAGCGGAGGGGTCTGGCCTGCCGTACGCCGGAACAGGGCAGGGCTAGCAAAAAAATTACTCGTGGGCACTGGGCGTGGTTCAGTCCATGTTCGAACAAGAAAGTGGCTGATGCGTGTGTCCCGGGTGTGGTGTCCACGGGACCGGTGACACAAATTGCCATGTTGCACCCTCTGACTGCCATCCTGCAGGATGTGCATCATTGACACAAGGGAAATCACTGTCCCTACATTCATCCACACATACATACATGAATGGTGGAAGACATGACACAGCTGTGCGTCACTGGATATTTATTGCACATCCAGTGCTTTTCAGCAGCTGGAGCAGTACAGAGCACTGCCAAATGTACCACACTATCTGGGCCCATGGAGTGCCAGCCAGAGTCCATCCGTGGATGACAAGTACTGCGGAAGAGGAGGGGTGCAGTCCGCAGTCTGGTCGCGGTGTCATTGGTCCTCAGACAAGATGTGGCGGTCTATGTTGCTGTCCAAGGTAAGTGCATCTGAGTGAATCGGGGGTCAGTGGAAGGTCATGAGGCCACATGCGGGACCAACCAGGAACAGGCCAGGTGGCGGAAATTAATGTTACTGAGCCCTTCTAATCACAAGCCCATCCACATCCTCGTCCTTGGATATGTGGCCTGCCCCACCTGTGGGTGTTGCTGTACCGGCTGCGACACAGGGAGGCACTACACCTCAGGTGCCGGAGGTGGTCTGTCTGCCACACTGTGTGGCACTGACACCTCAGGTGCCGAAGTGGTTAGGCCTGCCGCACAGGGAGGCATGGCCACACCAGGAGGCGGAGATGTGGATGTTGTGGGGGCAGCAGCATTCAACATCGCCATGCCTTGTGGCAGCAATGCCATGATGAGGCTCTGCAGGGCATGGTAGATCCCAGCTACATTTGCTGATGTTCAACAGTGGCTGCCATCCTTTCCGCCTCCATCCGCACCATGTCCTCCATGAGCCTCTGCATCTGTGGCAGCTCCCGGCTGGTATCGCTGGAGCCACTCTGAGCAGACAGGTGTTCTTCTCTCTGCGACGTGACTCCAGCGATGTCAGTCAGGGCTTGTTGGAGACCATGTAGCTGAGATACACACCCAAGGATGGCGTCAAGTTTGGTTGCCCTGTTTCCAAAGCCCAACTGGACCTGCTCTGCGGACTACCTCTGGCACTGCAGCACACGGAGTTAGAAGGCCATGTATTGTTCCTGGGGGTCCTGGGGGGGGTGCCACGGGTGTGGGTGCCTACTGCTGGGTGCTTTGGGTAGTCGGTGGGGTCTCCTCGATACAGCTGGCCTGCCCTGATCCGGAGGTGAGTTTTGGATGAGGTCCATGATGTCTTGGATGGCTTGGGTGTCGATGCTGGTGTTGTCCTCCTCGTCATCAGTGAAGAGTGGCTGGGACTGCTCTGCAGGAGGTGATGACGGTGCCCCTGCGATGTGAAGGGGAGATGGTATATTATGATGTGTCCACATGTATGTAGCTGCATGGTACCTGTTGACTTTCAGACAGCATGGCATTGTGCATTGTGACAGTCTGTAGATCTGGGCGAGGACCCAGAGTCATTGTGGGTGTGCACTGTGCTCTGCTTGATTGTGCATGTATGCCATTGTGCCCATCTCCACCCGCACCCCCAGTACCTGGTGGTCACTCACCCTGTTGTGGTTGTATTGTGTCCTGTCGAGCAGTATCCGATCCCCTGACTCCGGCCACAGTCTCCACACTTATGACTGTCGACACCAGCTCCTCCATGTCATCCAGCTCGAGCTGTGGCGCTATGCCCCACCTCCAGTCTGCGCTGCTGCCTGCAGGTTGGTGGAGAGTTTCTCCTTGGTCCGCAGCTTGATGTAATTCCATCACCTCTTGACCTCGTCCATTGTTCTCTTGTGCTCCCCGATGGCATTCACCTTGTCCACGATGTCCCGGCATATTCCGTTTTTGGTGCCCAATGACGAATTGGAGGTGACGAACAGTTGTTGATGGTGTTCCATCACCTCCGTGACTATGAGCATGTTTGCCTGCGGACTGAACTTCGTCTTCCTCTTCTTCTTGACCTTGCCCTTCCCTGTCCCCCAGGTCCCGGGCTGGTCGTCCGGGGTGATTGTGGGGTTGCGCTTGTCTTCTGTGCCTGCTCCGGCTGTCTCCATGATGCTTGGGTGTTGGTCAGTTTGTGTTTGGGTGTTTTTTCTACTTTTATGGTGATTTCTCCCGCCTGCCAGGTGTGTGTTGCAGGCCTGGAACTGCTTTTTGCTGGTTTCCTCATCGCGCTTGGGCCCATCGCATGTTTTTTGATGTTGTGATTTGTGGTTTTGTCTCCATCGAGGTGGTTGTATCGCGGACATTGTCCACGGTTTCAGCAGACTATTGCATGCTACCGCCGTGTTGTGAATTCCACCTTGACACTGGGTTATTTTCCCGCAATGGGCTGCGATGTTGAACGTTGTGTTACACTACTCTTGCGGTAGTTATCACACCTTCTTGTGAATATACCCCTCAGACTTATAGCCCTTCTGACTTGGGCTATATCGGTTGTTGAAGGACCTCTCCCTCAGTTATTGGCCTGAGTTGACAGCTAAGGCCTATAACTACGGTTCAGAGCTTTTCATTACCGGCATAGCCCTTGGCGGAGGACTAAAAGGCTATAAAGAGGAATACCCCTTTTGAAGCTGAACAATTATAGACGATGACATACGAAAACATCAAAGAGGAAATACATGTTGACATCGGTATACTTATAGGAGACATAGCAGATTTACATACGTGGAAGAGACAGGGAGAAAGGTACAACATGAATTTGATTACAAAAGATAACATACAGGCTGAAGAAGAGGTTATTTTGACATTATGGTAGCGCTGACATACTGAGACTACACATCAAATGAAGGAGGAGTGGAGAAGCTAGGAAGGGTGCAGCAGATGGCACTTCTGTTTCGACTTAAAGGTCTGGAGTGGAAATAGAGTCCTACACATCAGGTAAAGGTTTTCCACATTCTTGGGACATAGCCTGAGAGGTAATGTTCTTTTCTTTCCTTCACTTTCTAAAATCTATGTATATTGAAACAAAGTAAGTAAATGTAAATCTTTATTGTCAGTTAACTTTAATACAGAAAATTGCCAAAGAATTAAGGTAATGACTGTCTGTACGGAAGGTTTTACTAGTATCTAAAGAAGCTATGTCTTAATAATGAAATGTAAAACGATGACATGAAATGTAAACAGCAGAATGAAATGTTATTTTAGTGAAGGGCTTTTGTGATATCAATGATCCAATATGACATGTTATACCTAAACTACCTAATTACTATTAATATTGTTGATCTGAATTTGGTGATTGAAGAAATTAACACTCCAACTCTAAGTAAATTTTTTACTCTATTCTTTTAAACAATCTAGAGTATAAAATGTATTCCCTGATTGAAATGATTTTTACTAATTGGCAGTAAATATTAACATTTACTTACTTACAAAGTAGAACATGACATCTATGTGCTGTGGTTTCTCCTGAGATCTGTTGTGTTGCCTTGTAGGTGCATCATGCTACTGTTTTTTTTTATAGCTAGAGGTTCCAAAGGTAATCAATTGAGGGTATCAAGAACTGGAGAGATGTCGGTGGTCAGCTTGGAGGCAGATGAAGGGATTGGTTTGATGAGGCGAGTTGTAACTTGGGGCGTCAATTGAGCTGTGCATTCCTGTGCTCACATAGGATTGGCCTTAGCTTCTGGACTTCAAATGCTCTGTGAGGATGAATGATCTGATGTCCCACAGAAGCTTCGATTGGTATTTGACATGCTTAGTCCTTCTTTACAAACTCGCTGGGAAAACTGGCTACAAATGTCCCCATGGGTAAGATACAAATACTGGGAAATCAGTATTAAATAGGATGAAATTCCCAAGGGATTCTGAGTTTTGATCCTCGAAAGAGGTAGTAAAAGTGGGCATCATCTTTTCCTCACCAATTCCTGCATGTTTTTATATTTGGATTGCCAAACATTTCTCCTACTCTTGGCAAGGAATGACAGGCATGGAATGAGTCTATCATTAAGGAAACTGGCCTTGACTTTACGTTTGTCCGGAAAAGGGTGGACATGCCGTACTTTAAATGACTCCAGTAAATGAACTTGATCAAAAGAAGCATATAAAATGTAAAGTTGTAAGAAAATAACAGTCACCCTGTTGTTAGCCATCAGAAGTGGACTGGAAGGGGCATACTATTTTAGCTCCTTAACGAGTTGAGCTGCTCCATAAAGGATGCTTTTTGAGGTGTGTTTTGGATGTCTGGGATACCTAGGAGCAAGGCATGCCCCCTTCCAGGACCACTGCTTTAATAAACGTTCTGAAGTCAGGATTTAGGTGTTAACTTTGCAAAGATTGTTGAGTTGGTATCAATGTGTCTGATTCTTCTTGGCTATGTGTGGCTTGAAGCTGAGGGCGCTTGTGGTGTGTACACTTTGAGCTTTGGCACTGTCTGTATGAGTAGCACTGAGGGTTGTTTCAATCAGGGTTCATTGCAGGGATTCATGCAGGTTATATGGGAAATCGGATTTCATTGTCAATCAAGATAAACTCTTTTTGCAGGGGACGAATGGGGGATTATTCAAGTGGGCAATGTTGCTGGTAAATGAGATATTCGAATAGACCTAAATGTTAGCTAAAAAATGATGTATCTTCATATCCTTGTCAACCAGAATTCCAAGTAGTTTCATAAAAGACTTGAAGCTGACCAATTAAAAGGTGAAGGCCTGGGCTACTCTGCAGGTCGTATGGATACCCTGAGATCTTGGTGTGATTACCGCCCTAAGCTGATATCCATTGGTCAGGAAGGAGGCAAACCACTGTATGATGAATGAGGAGGAGGAGAGTATGCCAAAAGCTGTGGACAGGCCTTAGAGGATGAAGAGACAGATTGATGTGAACCACAAAGATGTTGGCCTTCTCTGTGCTACATTGGCATACATCCAGATCTAAAATCCTGAAACAGCATATTGGTCTTCATTCAATCTTTTTAAATTCTGATGGAAATTTATCAACTAAAAAGGCACATTTTGGGGTTTTCTGCACAGGAAGGAAAAAGAGGTCGATAAGTCTCAGATGGTCCATTATCCAGGCTTTTGTTGTAAAGGGGATCTTCCTGGCTCTTCTACCATCCACAGAAAATGTGAGAGCCCTCAGACCTGCTTAAGGCTCCAGATACCCTGCTGCTAGACAAGCGCTAGAGTATGTGCATTAGAGGTCTAATGCCAGAAAGAGGAAACCAGCTTCGGAAGATCAATGGGGTCTCTGATGGAGCTAGTTAAACTAGTGCCAAGGCAGGGAGAAAATGTGATCTGCATTTTGGGTCACCATGTGCTTCTAAATGACACTAGACACAGTTTCTGTAAAATTCTCTCTCTTTCTCTCCCCTTCTCCTTCCTCCGCTCAATCTCAAGATTCCGATTATGAGAGACTTGTAGGATTTTACCATGATAACAATAGTATTTCACCACAGGATGGAGAATATAAGACCTACAACAACAGGTGTGCAACCTCAGTATCGATAACCAAGAATATTGAGAACACAATATTGTAAATAAAACACTCACAGGTAAGCCTAGATTCTCTATAGCTAAATGTACATTTATGTACCTACGCGTTATATACATCTTCAAGGTATCTAGATGTGGAGTTAGGAATAGCCAATCTATACTTCCCTATATGCACGTAGATTTTGATATTTTGTCCCTCGATATTCTGTCCTTGATATTAGATTATCACGATATTCTTCATGTTGATATGTAGTAGTACAACCACCTGCACAATTAAGAGCTGCAGCCAAACATCACTCTGCACAAAGCGTGGTCAGGAGGCAGTAGACAGCCTTGAGGCAGAGTGAGAGCACATGTTTTTTACATTCCTATATTCTAACAGCATGCAGAGCCAATAACAGGAAACAAGAGGAACAATACTCAGTGGGCTCAAGGCACAGGCGTAAGAAAGATACCGCAGGAGAGAATTTGAATGCCACTGGGTAAGAAAGTTGCCTTGTCCAAAAGAATGCACAAAATGGAGGCAGGATAGAAGTTTGTGACATCATGCAAAGAAATTAACATTGAACACCAAAGTTCTAGAAGTGGTAAGTGGAGCATTTTTCTAACTCATCGTCAACAGGATGAGATCTACACAAATAGAAACTGTAATTAAAAATCACATATTTATTTTCATCATTTATTGAACACTTTTTCTTATAGCACTCAGACACTAGCATAGTATATTGTAACGTTGCATTACCAATAAAGAATACAGCAAAATGTTTAAATGTGAAACAAAATAAAATACTTGGAATCAGAAGCCATATTTGTATCTGAAGTAAGAGAAACTGATATGTTATTCATAAGGCACTCAGTGCATGTCTGTTGAATATTGACTGAAGACTAGAGCCTTTAGTTGTGTACGTCTCGATGAATTTAGAGACGCCCGCCAGCATGGTGGACATCTCCATGCGTTCAGAGGATCTGCCGCCACAGCGGTTCCTCTGAAGGAATTGAATATTTGCTTAATGGCTGCCAAGTTTTCTGCTGCAACTCAGAAAACAATTTGATTTCCTAAGCAGGGAGTTTTACTTCTGTAAAGAAAAAACTAAGGAGATTTCTCCGAGGGTGTGGGTGTCATTGTTTTCCCTTCAGGACCAGAAACTTTTACTGGTGGGTCTGAGGAGATAATAAAAAAAAGTAGATCTGAGCATCTACGCTAAATAAAATAGGTTGTCTGATGTACTTACACCGACTGTGACAAGTCCGCCAGGCTGTCGGTGTAACGTTTCCACCCACAGAGGCAGTGGGGGCACCCCCAGCAAAAAAGAACACAGTCGATCCAACCAGTGGTTAATTTGTAAAGAAGAAGTAAGTGCCGGGGCTCTCATCAGCAGGCACTTTGCCCATTTCTCCTGTTAGCTTCGCCTAAAACAGAACCAACTATTAACCATCAAAGTGTGGAGAGGATGTGGCATAATGACCAGAGCTGCCGACTTCGGCGCTGGGGAACCAGGTTCGAGTTTCTGCGTGGGCTCAACATCCTGTGATTCTGGGCAAGTAACTTCATCTCCCCATGCCTACCATTAATGAATGTGTCCTTAACTGGTGCTCATGAAAAGCGCTGATGTTGATGATTAAGATCCAACTCTAAATACAGCGGGCAGACTGGCAGTTTGGTGGACAGGGTGCTCCACCTTGTTTGTGGCAGAGTTCTCTGTCTGCCACACTCTAAGTGGACACTCAGATTCAAAATTCATTCTTAGCAAGTTCTTGAAGGGGGTAGTTGTATTAGAGAAGGATTAGTGCCTCATGAGGGTTGTTTAGAATCTCAGGTCTTCCAGAAGGAGTGTATTGTTGCTTCGGAGTCCTCTTTGACCATCATAAAGTTTAAGGAGTTTTGTGAGATAAGGTTGGGTGTTATGCTGTATCGCTTTGCAAGTTAGAAAAGCTAATTAGACCTTTATTTTAGTCTTGACTGAAAGCCAGTGCAAATGTTTGAAGTTAGAGATAATGGGGTCAAATTTCCTTTGAGACTAAAGGAGTCTGACTGCAGAGTGGAGGGTGGCTTAGAGAGGGCTGAGTGAGGTGTGAGATAACTCCCCTAGAACAAAGATGAGTGCAATCAGATTAAGGTTTAGGCGGAAGTCATTAGACTAGGTGATGGCAAAGGCTTATTATTTTTATGCCAATAGTAGGAAGTTGACAGATTCGGTGACGTTGTTGATATGGGAGGTCACCAGAAATAAGAGACACAGAAAGAAGTAAGCAACTATCAATTGATTAAGAACAGCCCTAACCAAGTTGGTTTTCAATTTCAGAGACAGTAGTATAAGTTATGTTTTGCTAGGATTTAGTTTCAGGAAGTCATATAGCCATCTAGGGTTGCAGTTTGACAAGCATGGTCAGCAGAGTGAGAATCTTGTGTAGTGATGTGTTTGTTTGACATCGCACCAACATCTGCCTTCTGCCAGATTTCTCCTATAAAAAGATTTTCTAGAACTTTGGTAAAAATTTTAACTGTAAAGGACTAATAAAATAATTGACTTAAATCAACAATCAGTCAGAACATTTGAGGTGTGTTTGCTTCCAGGGATATATCCTTTCCTGTGTAACGGTGGTGGGGTTCAGCCTTTAGTTTGAAGTCATTGTGATGATGTGATTCTGATGCCAGTAAAACTCTTGGAGTAATGTGTGGAATGTAGGCCCAGGGGAGACTTTCACAAACCTCTCTTTCCAACATCTCTCTTTTCCCATCAGTATGTGTACATACACACACGCCTCCCCAGGACATTCCTCTTTAATTATTTGAGATCTTACCTCTTCTTTGTCGCTGTGCTAAGCAGCCCCCTGGACAGTGACCTTACCAGATAGCTTTATATGACCTTGTTGGAACATATGCTCTTAAGCTGCAACATCATAATGACTTGGTACCAGGGCAGTCAGTCATTTTAGGATGTATTGGTAGGTTAGCACATATGAATAGCCATTATTCCTGGTCCATGGTGAGTCACACATCTGCCTCCAGCTTTATCAGAGTTTCAGATGCCAGGGCCGCTTATCCTCTAAGGAATTAGTTTCCCTGAAGGCCAGTTGAGCTCAATACATGGTGGACGACTCCAGCACACCTCAAGCTACTATGTGTGAGAGGCTGAACTTAGTACAAAGCTAATGGTGGGAGGAGGGGGAAAGAAGATGAAGCCAGTACCCTTGCAGCTCTTGAAACATGTTGATATTCCAGTTGGGATCCATTATTTGCAGACGAGACTCATTCTTATAATAATATATATTCTTTTGAGAGTCTGCAGGGTCAACATCCTGCGGCACTGTTTCCATGTGACGGATTGCACTTCCTTTTAGAGTTTTGGCAGCCTCCGAATGTTGTCTTCTTGTGCATGAGATTTGGATCACTAGTCTCCTTATGAGTGTGGTACATGGCTAATGCCTGTTGCTCACAAACAGAGTTCTAGCCTCTGCTGGGTAGCAATTGTCCACCCAAAGGAATACTCATTTTGACTTGTATGACAGCCACCCCCATGACCAGACCATGACATAACCAATGGCTGGTGGCAAATAATTATAAATAAGTAACTCAGGGGAGACCCGGCCAGGGGTAACCCCCTTTCATGTATCTCAGTACTATCATGCATGCAACCTGCAGAGAGGTGAGGGGCCCATGGAGAGCTGGTAGGCTGTCTCTCCACATAGGTGCAGGTAAAAATGCATGAAGCCCGTTTGGGGCCCATCTCCTTTCACCATTCATGGTCATGCACCAACACTGATGTCCACTGATGCCGTTGGCCTACACACTGCATTGCTGTGCACCTTTACCCCATGCAGCACTGATGATCCTGAAAGGCACATTTGTCTGTGCACTGCATAGCTGTGTAACTTTTCTTCGAGTAGCAATGATGACCATATGAGGCCAGTGTGTCTGAACCATTCATCGCTCTGCATCTATTCTTCACTTGAGATCGATAGCTGGGCAATGTCCTTGTGCCTGTACCCTGCATGGCGATGCTTCTTTTTTCACATGGCATTTATGCCTACATGAAGACTGAGTGCCACACCATCCGCGTTTCTGTTGCAGAACTTTTACCTATTGTGCTGTGGCTCGGATGCCAAAGGAATACTCTACCATCACCCACTGCCACTCAGTGATTCGTTTGTGCTAGTGGTTTCCGATGCTCAGCCCTGGCACTTAATTGTCAACCCCGGCACTTGTTTCAGTCTGCCATATGGTGGCGGTGTTTGTGTAATTTGGGGATGAGCACAATAGCAGCTGTTTATTAATCTAATATACATTAAAACAACTATTATCTGCCACCCATGCTATTCTTATAGCTTAGGAGGCCTTGCATAGTCTGAATTGTCACACTTGTAACAGTGTAATGGTTAGTAGTTGTCTAGTTACTGTCATTGGCAGAGCTGGCAGGGGCGATGGGGGGTGCAAGCTACAGTGAGGTCTGATGAGGGCCCTGACACTTATTTTTTAACACATGAAGCACTGCTGCCACTGCCCACAGATTCCTGGTACATCTTGAGACTACTGCCACTTCCCCAGCAACCAGCTCCCACAAACGGCATCACTGCGGCTGATGAGAAAGGTCGGGCAGCACAGTGGCCTAATATAGTTCTCAAGTAGCCTAACTGAAGCCCACTGAAATTAAATGAAACTGATTTGGAACTATGCTGGTAAGTACAGGGACATCTTAAGGATTTTGAGGGCCCTGGTCCAAACGTATTTTGGGGACCCCTGTTCAGATCAGCTGTGATTTTGGCATATATTTCAGCTCTTTCATACCCTCTTTGGCCTGGCCACTGACAGTGCACAGGCACAAGCTAATATTTAGGGATTTTGACTTGAGTTTTCAATATTATAACACAACAACAGCTCACTAATATTTCTGCAAATATTGTCTGTTACACCTTCCCATTTCTAATATGTGAGGCTCCCTTTTGAGCTAAAAGAAACTTTTTTATGAATGTTGCATGAAACATAAACAAACCTTTCTCTGCCAAATGTTTGTAATAAACTTTCAGATAATACACACATTACAAATAAACTAAAGAAAAAATGTATTTAAAACGATTGGTTTAAGAATTATTCAAGCTCATCAGGCCAAGGACAGAGCTGGATCTATCAGAGGGCCCCCCCGAAAGGCTGGGACTCTGGGCCAGAGCCCACTATGCCCATTACGTGCGTCGGACGGCCCCTGGCCGTTCTACGTCACAGTGGGTGTGTGCGGAGGACGGCTGGGGGCCGTCTGAACGACGCCCAGTCATAAACCACCCGCACTGCGGCGGAATTCCTGATGTGGTCAACGGGTTAAAGAGTCTCTGGGTAAGTACTCTGGTAAAAAGGCATTTGCAATTGACAATAGAGTGGGATTAACCTTAGTGGAGTATTCCCTGATAACTGTACATATACAAGACCCTCGGTGAGTTACAGAATAATGAAGACACCAATTTGAGATTTGTTAATGCCATAACTGGTGTTACCTTTACAGAGCTTGTCACCCAAATGAATAACACCACTTGGATTGTATATTTTGTGAGTGATACAAGTGCTGGATAGTCCACCCCTCACTGACCTCCATCAGTAAGACTTGACTGTTCAACTTGCTACACTCTGGAAGTAAAAGCTATAAATGAAGCACTTGGCAATTCAGCGAGCTCGCAGTAGCTCTTCTTTCTAGTATTTCCAAGGACAGCCTCAATATTCGTCAAAATATTTGCCTGACTGCCTCTGATGTACACAAGCCCTGGAGAAATGGCACAAGAAACAGAATGTATACTCTAACCCAAAACCCTGTTTGCCTTATCAGTTGTTTCTCGGAAAAACTGAGAAAAAATACTACAAACTTTAGTGGTAAGCCACTTTAGATGAATAACAGTCAGATGTGGACTGACATCCAGGAAAAGGGAGTTTGCCTGGTGGCATAAGGCCTAGGACAGCACTGCTGGACAGGGTCAAAGTTAGTCACATAACATATGATCCTGATATGTGACTATGGGTGTATGAAATGTGTATAATATGCTTTTGCATAATCATGCACAATTTCTGAAATATTATGCAAATTTACACATATTTGCATGAAATGCATTTGACGCTATATTTTAGTGTGAAATGCATCCTCAGTTCTAATTTGGACGCGAACAAGAATTTCGCACAATAAAATTTGCACAAAAAAATCATAAGCGCAGCAAACAGAAGATGCTCGGTCCACGTTGTTCCCCTGCACTATTGATACATCTTTATCGCGAAAGGCGCGTAATTACTTGGCCTATTAGCGTAATTTCAAGAATTTTTAATAATAGGAGCAGCACACTATCTCTGAAATTCAACAGATTACCCCCACAGTAAAAGAAATCCGTCTATTAGTGTGTCCAGCGTCAGGAAATCTGATTTATTTGTAATTGTGCCTGACTCTGGAAACAGAAGAGGGTCAGGGTCCGAGCTGCTTGGGGCCTGAGACCAGTCCAGCAGGGACACTACATGTCAGGTCGATGTAACATTACAAAGTTGTGTCTATGAGACATTCCGATGATGAGAAAGCGCCAGCGGTAATGAATAGTGTTGGCCGCACTGCAGGATAATGTTCTAGGCAGTGGGAGACTAGTCTTTTCAAACAAATGCAAACGTTACAAATTACTCATAACATACCATATAAGACCAGGGTTTTATTTATACAGTAGACCTTGAAATATGGAAGTGAAACACTACAGCATTGTGCTCATGTTTAAACCAAGATAATGTCAACATCCTGTTACAACAGCTTCGAAACAGTGAACAATGTGGAGAAAAACAAACTCCCCCAGAAATATGTTTTCGCTAAAAGCAGGTGAGCTGTTGCAGCTTAACAATAAGAAGAAAAAAAAAGATGTACAAAAAAGATGTACGCTCCTACGCTTTAAGTGGGACTGGACTGGTTTTCCAATGTAAATTGAGGATTCCAGCCAGAGGGGGCTGAAGACGTGCTAACCCCACTCCGCTGGCCCACAGCCCAGAAAGACAACAACTGTCCCATGGTGTGATCACAGCAGCTGGTATTTTGTACGTAAAAGAAGATGGACGCCATCCACCTGACGAGACATTCACATCATGAAGTGTACCAATCCGCTGAGCTGGGGCAATGGCAAGTGGAGTCCAGGACGAATAGGAAGGCTTCAAGCAGAAATCTAGGAGACAATGGTTTCTTGGCTGTCCAATGGTAGCTCAAAGCTGTAGCCGTCATTACTGTGCTGGTAGTAGGGCGGGACCAGAGGTGCCTCAATGATCAGCAACCCCTCTGGAGACAAGGAAGCAAAGACTGTCAGGGGGTCCACTTCAGACGGGAGTCTAAAAACACAAGAAAAGAAAGTAGAATAGAGGTCAGTCATTGTGATCGTGCTCCTAGACTTTTCATTCCATGCTCTTCATCCCTTCTCATTCAACAACTTTTTCAATTTCTTCATTTGGGCTACCCTGTCTCAATCACTCATTACTATTCTCCTTCCAAAGCCTTGTACAATGTCTCATATCCTCCCTCATCTTTACAGACCATTTTACTCTATAACATCAATTCTCCAAATGGATAAAAACTTCGGATTTGTATACATTTAATTGCCAGTGATCCAATGCTCCTGGCAGTCCCTGCAGGCTTGTGAGACAGAACAGAGGAAAAGCTAGAAAAGCCACTCCTCTCTGGAACTTAGTGAGGAAAGGTTGGAATGTGACAATTTAGAAAGTTATGCCTGGTGACACATGTCTATATCCAAGGAGAATGTATGATGCCCATGACGTTGTTGAAGACTGCTGACGTTAAATGATGGATGCAGATGTCAGAATATGGTAATCCCTATTCTTGAAGGCGGGTGACACCGGGACATTTTGGAAGTAAATCTATGCAAAAAGGCATGAGCACTGCTTAACCAAATTGCCAGGTGGAGAGGCAGAGACATCACACACCATTACACTGAATTACCATCACAGAATTCACCCTTTGTCCCACCCATACTCCTTTCTCTTAGTCCTATTTGCTGTTGAGGGACTAAGGCAAGGACAAAATCAGAAACTAGGGAAAGGAAACAAGTCTCTCAAGGCTCTGTTAACTTTCTCGTCCTGCTACTGCCTACATGACCTGTGAGACTAAGGATAACAAGTGCAGTGTCAATGGTACCAGAGAACAAGGTAGAGATAGCAGCTTCTTCCCCTGGCTGCCACATCTGGATATTTATGTTGGTTCCTAAGATATAAAAGTAGATGAGACTATCACATGTGTTAGACATTGCAAGTCCATTTTATTAAAAAAAGTAAAGTTCTTGGCTACAAACTGGCAGCAATTTGTATCTTCTTGAAATGTTCAATGATCTATCTATGATGTCTGAACAGGTACAGTACATGAATCGTTCATATGCAAGATGAAGGTACGGTCCTGAGGATGCTCTTCCTGGCTAATCCTTAGAGATGAGATGACCTGCAGAGGGTTATGTCTTCTAACATGGGCTCCCTTCTTCAGAGCTGGACTTCCAGCTAATGCCCGAGTGAAATGGCTGGATGGACAATTTCTGAGAGGATAAGGGCTACTTGCTTGAAAGTTTATAAGGGCGAACTTAGGGACTTGACTGATACTTTGAATCAATAGAAACCACCCAGCTAAGGTGTACAATTTCCCAACACCTCCTGAAAACTATTAGACAATTGTCTCTTGACTGTAGCACATAATTTGGGTTAGGTCAACTGTGTTGCAAGACAATAATAGCAGACCTTCTTCAGGCTCTTGGATTTAAGATAGACAAGCCTGAGAGTGTCACAAGCATTTATGGCATATAATGATTTGGCCTTGGTTTGGTGGGCTTGCATACATTTAGATTTGAGGGATTTCATTTCAGGATCATCACTTTTATTTGCATGCTTTGAGGCGTATATGTTGTTGCAGTCCAGTATGACAGATAAATGGCCTGGGGGACTGTTGTGTTGAAAATGTTTATTTAACCCTTTAGGTTGCATGGAAAGAGTATTTACTGATGTAGGAGGATGGATGATGGAGCCTTTTATATCACAAATTGTAATTTGTAAGAAGCACAGTCACCTAGGCGTATTGGTGCTGTCGGACCAAACAGAATGCTAAAATGGTGACACAATGTAATTCTAAGGTAAAACACCACGCTCTGAACTGTTTCCTAAATACCAACAAGAATGGTTGGGAGCACAGGTGCAGTGGTAGGGAATACTACAACCTAACCCCTGCAATAGGATAAGATCTAGATCCCACCTCTACCTTCTCAGTAGCTGAATGAACTTGAGTTTGTTGTTCAATGAGGATGATGGAGGGCGATGAGAATTTATCGTCTAGTGAGGTGGGAGACTAAGGGCCTGATTTAGATCTCAGCGGACGGGTTACTTCGTTACAACAATGACGAATATCCCGTCTGCCAAAATTTAAATCACATTATGTCTTATGGGATTTATATTTCGGCGGATGGGATATCTGCCACCGTTGTGACGGAGTAAGTCATCCGCCGAGATCTAAATCAGGCCCTAAGAGTAAATAACTTGGGATTTTTATATGAATTCTACATTCCCTGGGCTGTCAATAGGGCATTTTCCTCTCTTAGCTACTGTTTGATTATGGAGGGGATGCTGCAGACCACTATGGATATGCTCTTGAATGTTATAGTGCTGTCTGTGCGTTTGTTAAAATTGATCTGTTTTTCTTTTTTCTTACCTTGTTCTCTCTTTTCTACACATTGGTTGGTTGGTGTATGTTTGCTCTCCACCTTTACCCTCTCCAAAAATCTGGTCACAGTGTAGATGGGCTAGATGGCTTTGTGTCCAAGGAATGAATGGTGTGTGTGATGGGAGGAGGGTAGCGGAGGAAGGGATCCTGTAATACTGCACAGGACATGATGTGATAAAAAAACAAAAATATGAAGAAATGCTTGAGCTAATGGTTTACAATCAGGGTGGATGCCTCCAGATCGCGTTCATCATAATTTCTGTGCGATTTCAGAAAGGGTCAAACCCAGGCAGCCCAGTCCAACCAAAGAGAAAAGGGGCATTCTGGCCTAAACTTGTAGGTCACACCACTTCAATTCATTTTTTTTTTAATTTGTTTTTATTGCAGAATTAGAAACCACAGCTTACAATTGCTCAACCAATCCACTCATGGTGTCCCCCCGCATCAATCGTGAGAGCGTGTACCATACACAGCCATTCAGCCCGCATCCCGGAGGCCGGGCGGCGTAGTGTCCTAAATAACAGTAAGACATCATGGTGAGCGTCCCTATGGGACAATGGTCGAAAAAACGTTTTACGTATCTGCATTTTACCCCCCCAACTACAAATAATAACAACATCAGCCATCCTACATGTGCAGTTCAATGCTACAAAGCCGCTACCGTTCCACCCCCGTGCTCTGTGAGGCCCATCATGTCTGTCCCGTACCCCTCTGCTACCTCCCGCTGTCCACCTATGCCCCACAGGCCCATTCTCAGTCCCAGAATCGCCACCACGGTCAATCTACCTCCTGGCTCCTAACCCACCCCGAACACCCTCTAAACAACCCCCTGGTGCCCCCTCCCCGGCAACCGCTAATGGCATGTGTCATGTTCCTGAATGTAGTATGGGTCCCGCTACAGTGTCAATGATAACTCTGAACTAGTATGCCTCGCGGCGTCCTCAGGTCCCATCCACTCAGTTCTCATCCTCTACTAATGAATCATGCAAGGCCTGCACCACCAATTCCCACGCACGCGCTGTATCCAAGGCTTTTTCATTATCAAGCTTGGCAGCCTGCTTCATTCGGAGCACACTCTCACACTCGGACCACTGCAGCAAGTCATTCTTCCACCTTCTTACTGACGGCCCTCCCTTGGACTTCCAATGCCACGAAATCTCTCTTTGTGCCAGTATCAACCCCAGGTCAATGAATTTGCTCGTCACCTTAGTGTGTTTGGTGTGCGGGAACCAGAGCAACAGACATGCCGCCATATCAAATTCCACCTCCCTGTCAGTCACTTCGTTTAGAAGGTCCCCCACCTCTTCCCAATAGGCCTCCAGATTTGGGCAACCCCAGAACAGGTGATCCATGTCTGCCTCCGGTGACAAGCACCTCGGGCACCGTGCGTCCTGCACCTGGAAGTACCGTCGTATCTTTTCCGGAGTCAGATAGGCCCTATGTAACACAAAGAAGTGCACTTGCTGGAAACGCGCATTCCTCGTGCCTTTCCACGTACGCTGTAGAATATGGCTCCATGCCGTGTCCGGAATGGGCCTACCCACACTCTCCTCCCACTTCGCCTTGAGCCCCAGGAGCGGTTCCAGTCCCTCGTGCAACATCCTATTATGGAGGCAGGTCACCGCCTTAAAGGTGCTCGCTGCCATTACTACGTACTGGCATGCCATAGTCGTGTCCGGTTCGATGAGCCCTCCCCTCCAATGCTTCTGTATAGCCGCCACCACCGCCGCGTGTAATAGGAAACCCCCTTCAGGTAGCCCGAACTGTTCCTGTAGTACTCCGAAGGGCACCAAGGTCCCATCGACATACAGGTCCCCCACCACTTGAAGTCCCGCCTCTTCCCATTCCAGCAATGGGGACCAATAGCCCCCATGTGGCAGGGCTGTCAGCATGCCAATCGGTATCTCCGGCGCATACGGTCGAGTCGCCTTCGCCCTCCTGAGACTCCTCTGCCGGCATAACCTGAGCGTCCGTTCCTCCATAGTGAGGCCTTGCAACTCCAGTTTCTGCTGCATGACGATATAGGCCAGCACATGGCGCTGTATCCCCAACTCTCGATCACACTCCGGTCCCCTAAACACCCGAGCCACGTGCTGCGTAAGAACCTGTAGCTGCGCCGCCAAGTAATACAGTTCAAAATCGGGGACGGCCATCCCCCCTTCAATCTTGGGGCGTAGCAATGTGCTCAGTGCCACTCTACGGCGGCCATGTCCCCACAGGAAACCGATAACCATCGTCCTCAGGTCCCTAAAGATCCTCTGAGGAATCCAAATGGGCAGCGTCCGAAAGTAGTACAGGAGCCGGGGGAGCGCCACCATTTTCAAAAGAGCAATCCTACCCAGTACCGTCAGTGGAAGGGTTGCCCAAAAAGACATACTACCTCTCAGCGCCCGTACGCACCATCCAATATTGCCCTCTAATAGGTCCGCGGTCACGTGGTAGATGCGGACTCCCAAATAAGTGAAGCAAGATGGCTCCCAGACCACCCCCAAGTCACGTGCAGGGCAGGGCGACTCCGCTCGCAGCGGAAACACACAGGTCTTCGCCCAATTGACCTTGAGGCCCGACAACTGGCCAAACTCCGACAACAGGTCCATCGCCCCTTCTAACGCCCGCTCCGTGTCGTCCAAATACAGCAACAGATCATCCGCATACAGCGAAATGTGGTGTAGCCGCCCGCCGCTTTCTATCCCCGCGTATCTATCTCCCGACCTAGCATGGACCGCCAAGGGTTCCATCGCCAGGGCGAACAGAAGGGGGGAAAGGGAGCACCCCTGCCACGTGCCTCTACTGACCGGATAAGCAGCGGACACCAAGCCACCCAGGCGTACTTGCGCCGTCGCCGAGGAATACAGCACCTTCGTCCATCTGCGGAACCCCTCACCAATACCAAACCTCTCTAGCACTCCATCCAGAAAAACCCACTCCAAACTATCGAAAGCCTTCTCAATGTCCACCGATAGTACCGCCTGGTCCCCGTTCTCATCCACCACAGCGTCCATTATCCCAACCAGGTGACGAATATTCAACGCCGTACTCCTCGTGGGGATAAACCCCGCCTGATCCCTGTGCACCAGGTCAGTCATATGTGGAGCCAGCCTGGTGGCCAAGATCCGGCTCAGTATCTTGTAGTCCACCGTTAGCATGGATAACGGTCGATAGGACCTCACATCCGTCGCATCCCTGCCGGCTTTTAGCAGCGGCACTATCAATGCTTCCCTCATGGATCCGGGCAAACCCCCTGACTCATAAGCCTCCATGTACACCACCAGCAGTCTGGGTGCCAAACTATCTACAAACTTCTGGTAGAACTCTATCGGCAACCCATCCACACCGGGTGTTTTATTCCGCACCATATGCTTAATGGCCGCCCTTATTTCAGCTAGTTTGATCAGCCCGCCCAGATCTTTCGCGTCCTCATCGTCAAGGACCGGAAGCTGCCTCGCCTCTAGGTACTCTGCAATTTCGTGGACCCCTACTCCCAACTGACTCTGGTACAGTTCCTCATAATACACACGAAAGCACTCCAGCACCGCTGCCTGAGAATACACTGATTCCCCCAGTGCGTTGTTGATGCTAAGGACCGGGCAGCCCCTAATTTCAAGATTAGCAAGTCTGGCCAGGAGCGTGCCCACCTTATCCCGTTCAGCATGCGCTCTGATGGCGTATTGCCTATAGTCGTAGCTCCTCAACCGTTCCGTTTCGGTAGCGACCACCTCCTTCGCTTCCAGCAACCGGGCCTGCAAGTCCGGTCGGGCCGGCCTGCGCCGCTCCATGTCTCTCAGTTTCTCTTCCGCATTGGCAAGTGCATTCAACACAGACGTACGAGCATTCGAAAACCTACCCAGGCACACCCCTCTCACCACCACTTTCATCGCATCCCACTCAGTGGACCTACACGTAGCAGTACCCTCATTCTCACTGAAATAATGATCGATGCCCTGCTGGACCACTTCACTGAACACTGAGTCCTCCAACGTGTCTGGCCGAAGCCGCCATGTTGGAATCGCCGAGCGCTCCCGTTGCCACTGGACATGTACCAATAGGGGATTATGATCCGATATGGTTCTGGCTAAATATTCCGTATGAGAGATCAATGGGGCCAGGGACCCGCCACAGAGCACCGAATCAATTCTCACATGTAGTGCATGGAGGGCTGAGAAAAAGGAATAATCCCTGGCATCCCTGTGCTGTTCCCGCCATACATCCAGCAACCCCCACCTATCCTGCCAATCCTTCCTGTGCATGGCTAACTTGCGTACCGGGGAATCAACAAGGGGAGGGTGAGACCTGTCCAAGACCACATCCGTAATCGAATTAAAATCCCCTCCCAGTATCACCGGGCCCGCCAGAAAAGAGGCCAAGGACCCGGAAAGGCCATCGAAGAATCGGGCCTGATCAGCATTTGGCGCATACACACAACAGAGAACCACATCCCGACCATACAACCGTCCCTCCACCACCACAAACCTGCCCTCAGGATCCACCACTTAGTTCAGTACCTGAAACGGTATCCCCGCTCTCACCCATATCAGTACCCCCCTAGCATACGCTGAGTAAGTGGTGCCAAACACCTGACCCCGCCATCTTTTTTGCAGTGCGGCACATTCCTTTTTCGTCAAATGGGTCTCCTGCAGCATGGCAACCTGGACCCCCCTTCGCACCAAATACGCATGTACCTTGTGGCGCTTGACCATAGTTCGCAGCCCCCGGACGTTCCACATCAGGCATTTTAAGTTAGGTAACGTCCCCATACCAGCAGTGAACAATCCAAGTCAAACATTGCCAGTTCGTGTCCACACCATAGCAGTTGCCCCCCCCGAAACAAACTTTAGAAAAGAAAACGCCCCAAACCCCACTCCCCAGGACAGAGCCTACAAACCCAGTGTCAACCCCGATCCAAACTTCAAACCAAACACACATCCGTCTAACCTGTGGTCGCCACCACAGAAGGCCTTAAGGGCCCTGCGGGGTGAGTTATCGCCGGCCCCAGCGAGCGGAACCCACGCCCCGCGCTCCCCATCCCATCATGCCAACGCAGCACCCTACCCGGCAACCCACCCATCTCCAACAGGATACCACCCTAGCAAAAACCGTGTTCAAGTCCCAATGAAGCATCAACCATGAAAAATCCCATCAGATGTCTGGGGGGTGACCACCGGCCCCTTCGAACTCTCCGCCTCCAAAAGGTCCTCTCCAGTCCTGCCGCCTTCGTCGCCAGAGTCCGTCTCCGCCAGTTCACTTTCCTGCTGCGACCTCGTAATGGCCACCGTCGCTGCAAGCGCCTCTCTCTTGTCCGCAGCCATTTGGGCCTCCCATTTCTCCCGCTGGCGCCTATTGCGGGACCGGATCCGTTGTGATTGTCTGACCTGAGGTGGTTTAGGCCGATCTCGTCTACTTTTGTGAGACCTATCCGTCCCAGCCCTGTACGATTCCAGCCACTGCCATGCTTCGTCCGGGGACTGAAAGAAGTGCGTGGTCTCATCCAGGATGACCCGCAGCTTGGCCGGGAAGAGCAAGGAGTACTGGATGCCCTCCTCTCGCAGTTCCTTCTTCACCGCCAGAAACGATGCCCTATTCTTCTGGACCGCCTGGGTGTAATCCGGGAAGATCGTAACCCTGCTGTTCTCCACCTCATACGGGCCCGATGCCCGAGCCCTCTGGATGAGGAGGTCCCGGTCCTTATAATGGAGGAGCCGCACCACCATCGGTCGGGGGGGGCGGCCAAGCGCTGGCGGGCGAGCCGGCACCCTGTGGGCCCGTTCCAGGGTAAAGAAAGGAGTAAGCCCCTCTGGTGCCACCACAGTTCGAAACCAGTCCTCCATGTAGGCCACCGCATCCTCCCCCTCAATTTGTTCCGGCAGGCCTACAACCCGCACGTTGTTCCGCCTATTGCGGCTTTCGGCATCCTCCGCTCGTCGTTCCAGCGAATCCAACCGGGCCAGGATATCTGTTATCTTATGTTCCGCGGTCACCACCGACGGTTTCAGGTCCAATAGGAGTTGATCATGGTCCTTGACCTTATCCGCCAGCTTCGCATGGTCCGCTCGCAATAGCCCCAGCCCTGTGGCGACTTGTGCAATGTCCTGCTGCAACGCCTCCTTGGTCGAGGTGATAGCGTCCAGTATGGCATCCAAGCGCCGATTCAGTCGCTGCTCCTGGTCCAACATCGGCGGGGGGGCCTCGCCCACCTGGGACAGCGCAGCCAAGTCCTCCTGTCCCTGCTCCATGGTCGCCGTTCCTCCTGCAGCCGCCATCTTAGGTTACTGCGTCACAGGCAAAGAGACTCGCCTAGTCCCGGCAGTTGCCTTGTGACGGGGCAAACGTCTCAATAATGTACAGGATCAAGTGCCACCTCTGATGCCCGCAACTCCAAGGACCAAATGGGCTAGCACCGTCCGACTTGCCCCCTCCAGATCCGGAGGGAGGAGGGGAAGGAGGAGGGATAGCGGTGAGCAATCGTCCCCGATGTCCGAACAGCGCCGGTTTCCCGGTCCCCCAACCTTCAGGACCGTCGCCACAGCCCCCACAGCGTCGATCTCACAGCAGTGGGTCCCCCCACCAGTCGGCGCCAAGACTGCTCAATGTCGTCGTCCGGAGCCGTCGGTCCGCTCCGCCGCCATTTTCTTCGCACTCTCGGCGACACCTCGGCCGTCGTTCATCGAGGTCTCCCCGGGGCCAGCGGT
The DNA here is from genome assembly GCF_964263255.1 of Lissotriton vulgaris. NCBI lineage: Eukaryota > Metazoa > Chordata > Amphibia > Caudata > Salamandridae > Lissotriton > Lissotriton vulgaris. The sequence continues at coordinate 338,903,153 of NC_141699.1, read as the reverse complement.
CCCCCAGCAGCTTTCCACCGATGCCTAGTGGCTCCCCTACACTTCGTAGGGCAGGATTATCGACCACGGGTCGCTCAGGGTGCAGGAATCAGGAGAATTAGCGGGATTCCGTGCGGAGCTGCAAGCTCACGCCGCCATCCCGAACGGCGTCCAAGCCACGCCCCCCACCACTTCAATTCATGACAACACAACATACAATGACCATAATCAGAGAGGTCCAGATTGAATCTCTAGACACCACAGCAAGTAAAGAGTCCACGTCTGGACAAACCCATTCCGATTATCAAGACGAGCCAGTCAACCAGGGCTTTCTTTGAGCCTTGATCGGGTTGCCTGTGAGCGTTAGCTCCTGTCCCTGGTGTATACATGTGTTGCAGTAATGCTAATTTAGGAAGTGTGGCATCAATGCACATCTCTAGAACTATATTAAACTCCTGACATTGCACTCTCACACAGCCCAGACTCTCAACACCGCTGTATGATCATGAGTCTGTGATTTCAGAAGTTTGCCTTTAAGTCCATCCAAATCATTGGCTTTGTTTACGTGCCATACAATTATAAGGCACTGGACAAAGAGTGTATCTTGGTCACAGGAATGCACTGATAATGTCCGAGAACATGACCAACTGAAATGCATGCTCCTTTGTTGAAACCACCAAGTCTAGTTTCAATGATCTCCACCAGAGAGAGCGGATGGGATCAAGTTGCTGGATGGAAAGACCCTCTGATGTTCTTAAAAGAGCGGGGAAACCTCAAGGGATCGCGATTGGAGATCTGAACCTGATATTTTCCATTAGGCACAGTGGGCTTGGGAGTAAGAGTCATTGGAAGATATTCTGGGGGAACTGTTCTGCATGGTGGCTTTTTGTACCTGTCCTAGGAATTACACATCAGGCACAGTGGTGGCGTTCACAGTTACTATAGCCTTGCTAGGCATTAAGTGTCTGAGCTTGTGCACAAAGCTATCAAGAACAGGCTGTAGCTGCCATTATTACATGAGTGCAGTGGCAAGAAGACCCAAACAATGAAGGGCCAACTGCTTCCTAATTGTGGCTATTTTACTGGAGTAACGCATTGTTAATAACGCACTACCAGGGCGATAAATTCCAGAGATAGCCTGCGATAATAAAATTATCACTAAGCACGGCCAGCGATGATTATCGCTGGCCGTTGTTAATATGCCCCTACTTTTCTTAAGCACTCAGTAGCAATGCAACTAGTTATCAATAGTGAAGGAGGCACAGTGGCGTGGGGATACAGGGGCTCACGAGCCCAGTATATCTCAGTTAATAGCTGTTTTCCACTACCAAACCCAGAGTAGCTGGCCCAAGTACCTAGCTGTGATTTGGTCCCAACACGGACATGCTACACCACTGAATGCAGAAGAGGACTCGAAGGAATACTCAAGGACGTGATGAAGGTAAGACACTCAGAACTTATATAACAATACTCAATAAGGATACCGCTTCTGATAGTGCTTTACTTTGTCAAAAGAAAACTACTTTACTACACCATGATCTGAATACTACAGCTTAAAGGAGGGTGAATAATGGAAACCATAGCTCTCATGCTTTTTTCTGGAAGAAGATAGAACCCCAAGTCCTAATAGAATGCTCATGCACCAACACGAAGTCTATGCACAATGTTCTATCGGTGGTTCAGTCCCACTTGCAGTACCAATGTGCTGCCTGTATGAGGCAACTGTCACCAATGACTTTGATGGGGATGTTTTACAGAATCTTAGCACCGCATTGGATGCAATGGATGTCCCCCATAGCCAACCAACGAGTTTAGCTGATATGCTTCAAATCTCCAAACCTCTTGGGGCCATATGTAGGTAAATGGCATTTACCGAATCGTAAATACCGAATTTTACCGATTCGGTATTTACAATTCGGTAAATGCCATGTAGGTAATAATTCTTTAAATTTTACAGATTCTGTAATATTCGGTAATTACCGATTCGGTAATTGCCATTGATTCCTATGGGCCTTGAGGCCCATAGGAATCAATGGCAATTACCGAATCGGTAAATACCGATTCGGTAATTTTACCGATTTGTCAAGGGGGACAGGGTGTCACTTTGACACCCTGTTGCACCCCTGATTTTGGCTTGTGTGCAATGTGACACACATACATGCCCTTAGGGCATGTATGTGTGCCACATGGCACAGGTGTACATGCACAGATGTGCATGCACACAGAAATTCGTTATTTACCATGCCATTGTATTTCATGGTAAATAACGAATTTCTAAGGGCATGTGGCAGTGTTTCCAGTGCCACCTACATCCCAAATTTCCGATTCTGTACATTTACTGAATCGGTCATTTACCGATTCGGTAAATATACAGAATCGGTAATTTTCAGGCCCCCTACATCTGGAATTACAAATACCGGTCGGTAACGGCGAAATCGGCCGTTACCGACCGGTATTTTGCCACCTACATATGGCCCTTGGAGTCTTGAAGCATGTCAGCTGTGTAACTTATCTTCCGTAGAGTCCCACCCGATGGAACAATGGAGTGCCCAATCAATTTGTGGCAGAACACAGTAATTGAAGTAGAGTACCTTGTGAAAGCACTGTCCAGTGCTTTAGAACAGGGATACAGTCCATGGGAGTCCATGAAGGGGGCAGTGAAGCATCTGCTATATGAACTAAAGCGGTGGTGCCCCTAGGCAGATTGAATGGTTCCTAATGGCCCATCTCAACTTTGATCATTGACCTTCAGGTCTCAGGGTAGAAGCAAAAGCTAATAAACAACACTGCAAGAAAGAAGGTACTGTGCCACAGCTGTGGGATGGGCAGCAAATAGTGACAATCAAATCTAGCATGATTAGAAAAAGAGGTTATTTTTTTTAATGAGAAGAAAAAAGTGAGGGGCGAATGAAATGTGTGTACAAGTAGGAAAATCAAAAATGCAAAGGAGAAGATTAAAATGGAAGTAAGAAAGAAAGCAGGATGAACTCAAGGTTGGAAGCTACAAAAGAATAGAAAGAATGGAAGAAAGATTGAAATGAGAAAAGAGAAGGAAAGAAAGGAAGGAAAGGAAGGAAGGAAGGAAGGAAGGAAAGGAAGGAAGGAAGGAAGGAAGGAAGGAAAGGAAGGAAAGGAAGGAAGGAAGGAAGGAAGGAAGGAAGGAAGGAAGGAAGGAAGGAAGGAAGGAAGGAAGGAAGGAAGGAAGGAAGGAAGGAAGGAAGGAAGGAAGGAAGGAAGGAAGGAAGGAAGGAAGGAAGGAAGCTTTTCTCAGGGGAGCAATTTCAGTAAACCTACCTAGAAAGTATCAGAAACGCATGCTTTTCACACTCATGTGGATTGACATGATTGAAAGTAGGGAGCATTTTAGTTTTCTGGCTGCTCCCTTGAGCCGAGATTACTCAGGTGGGGAACTGCAGATGAAAACTGGTACACTGCACTGGGCAGATTTTAGTTTGCAGAACTATATCTATGATGCCACCAGTCACGCTGAAGTGTTATGGCATTGGGTGCCCACAGGCCTTAATCACCATTAATGCCACTGTAGCAGCTTCAACAAACACTGAGGTGGAGAGAGGAAATTGGGATTTAAATCAGTATAGCTTCACAAACATACAACTGTAGTACACCTCCTTTCTTGGTCAATGGGAATTTCTGGAACGAAGTATTGGTCAAGGTGACCAGTACCGATCTTGAGAGCTGGTCAATCATTTCTATCGGAAAGTTCAAAATACTGTGGACTTTCCTCGTCAAATGTGACATGATCAACTAATGCCAGGGCCCTGGACAAAAGGAGCATCTCCTGGGCTAAGGCTATCTGGACCAGAGATATGTTTACTCAACTCTTGTGACTGAAAGGGCCATGACTCGTGAGACAAATATTGCAAAGTATTGGTTTAGGTGGATTGTGAAGCGAGAAACACCTAGTAAGCCCTGCATTAAGAAATCAGAGCAGGAGGCAAAAAAGAAAACAAACTACCTGAATCCTCCAACTGAAGAAGAATAACAGAGCTGTGATGGACAGATTGAAGCCTAGTCTGTGAAAGTAGGGAGTGAAATCAGGGAAGAAGGTAAAGGAAGGAGGAAAACAGAAATAAAGGAGAAAAGAGAAAATAGAAAAAATACAAGGAAAACAAATGCAGAAAAGGAAAAATTGTAAGAAAAAAAATTAAAGTAAGAAACACAGAGTTAAATATATAAAGAGAATAACGAGAAAACTGTAATGGATGGCAAAGGAAAAATAAAAAATCTATACTACTATAATAAAGGAAGAACTTTCAGCCTTTGAGGCGAGTAAACTTGGGAACCACAGCACCAATCCACACACCCGATACACCGTTGGAATCGTCAGGGTGTGCAGATGGTTATAGGCTATGTAAATTAAAAAAAACGTTATTTAAAAAATTTACAGTAAAAAAAATAGTAGTCCCTCCGAAGTAGCGCGGCCGCGACGCGTGTGCTCACGTCAGGAGCGCGGGGAGGAGCGGCGTCCAGGAGCGCGACAAGGAGCGGCGGACATGGCGCAGGGGAGGAGCTGTAACGTGAGGAGCAGCGGACAGGCTGGAGGAGCGGCAGCTGAGGTAAGGGAGCGGCGGACATGGCGCGGAGGAGGAGCGGTGACGTGAGGAGCAGCGGACAGGCCAGCGGCGGTGCGAGCAGCGGACAGGCGGGAGGAGCGGCAGCTGAGGTAAGGGGACCCATGTCGGGGCAGGCGTGGGACCGGCTGGGCGGGGGGCCGGGCTGCAGGAGAAAAGAGAATGATCCTGTGTTTTTATGGTGAAACAGCAATCATTAACACACCTCTAGGCCAAAAAGATTTGCTATGATTTAAGCTTTCCCAGCCAATGTACACTGTAGAACGGATTGGTCAGCTGTACACCTCTGCAAAGAAGAACAGACATATTTAAAGCAGTATATCAGCAGCAGACAGGCGGGAGGAGCGACGGCTGAGGTAAGGGGACCCATGTAGGGGTAGGTGGGGGTCGGGGCGGGCGGGGGTCGGAGCAGGCGGAGGACGATCCGGGCGGGGCAGGGGACGGGGAAGCCTGTTGCTCCCAGACAAGGTCGGGACGGGCTTCTAGTTATGAAATAAAGAAGCAATGGGTTAGGAGGGGGTAGAGAGAAAACAAAGGTAGAAAAATGTGTGGAAAGTTCTTAATTTACATGCGACAGTAAAAGTGAAACATGGTACAGGAGAAAGGAATACATGGTTTATGAACAGGGAATAAAGAAAGACACATTGTGTGGGAGAGCAGGCAAATTGAGAGAAATGTGCCGATGAGCGGTTGAAATGACACAGAATAACAGTATGAGGTGTCTCACTGAAGCCAAGCCTCGTACGTCATCGCTTATAAAAGCAAACAACCAGAGAAGAAGACGCAGTTAGCAGCCTATATTTTACAATAGTGTTTATTTTATGGGAAGAGCTGTACACACCCATCAACAATCTGACATTTATTTTGGCAGAAGGAACAGTCTCCTCTTGACCAAATAATCTTGAGTCAAGAACACAGGCTTTCTGTGCTCGATTATAGTCTGAGGCAGTAGTCAGAGGCTAAAGCTAACTAAAAGGACCTCATTGAGGGACAGATTTACTATTCCTGACGCATCTCTGTTAATTAGCAGGGAAGCGCAAGAAGAGTTGCGATGCATCCACCCACCCGTGCGCCACCATTGATGCGCTGCATTTACAATGCGGCGCACCGTGACGCACGGACGGGCAGATGCGTGTCACATCCCCCGTCGGAAAGGCTGCTCATTGCTGGAGTTGCATCGCAAGGGCGACGCAGCTCCAGCAAGGCTCGGGGTGCCCTATCTCTAACATGCTGCATCAGTCCTTAAGCCTGCTTCAAGCAGGCGCAGGGTTTTGATGCAGCATGGCCTTAAAAGTGATTGAGTGAAATCTTGTAGATTTCACTCAGCCACTTTTAGGAGGCATTCCTGCGCCGGAACGCCCTACCCTGCACCGGAATGCCAACATGTGCCGCAGGGCTTTACAACGTGACACAACTCCCAGATGCGTCACGTTGTAAATACCCCAGAGCATGGCGCTGGCTTTGCGCCGCTGCAGCGTCACAAAAGTGACGCGACTGCGGTGTAAAGGAGGCGCAAGAGGCTTGTGAATCTGCCACTGAGTACTTCAGAATGCTCAGGAGATGCGCCCTCTTCTTTCCACCAATCACGCTGTCTCCTTCCCACCAATCACATTGACAACTGTGGGAGGCTATGCGTCTGACCTCTTTCTACAGAGCTATCAAGCCTCACTGCTCCATCATGGGCAGGTCATGCAGTTAAGGAAAGTTCTTTGAATTCTGGGACTTGTAGTCTTGGTTTTAGGGGCGTAGCTAAAGTTGGCGCAGCTGGTGGAATGTGCAGGGGTCCAGGCTGCCCTGCATCAGCTGAGGCTATTTTAGAGGCTGCATGTTCTAAAACAAAAATGTAAGACACAGTCCATGCCAGGGGCTTGACTGAACTTCCTTTTATAGGAAGGGTATGGAGGGATGAGAGGATAAAGAAACAATAAAGAAGAGAGAGGAAAGGGGTGATAAAAAAGGCGATAGTGAGATAAGGGGAGGAGGGCAGGAACAGTTGACAGAATGAGAGAAGGAAATAGAGGAGAGCGGGCTGGAGATAGGCAGGTGAGAAGGAAAGACGAGTAGAATGAGGAACTTGGAGGCCCGTAAATGACATCAGTGTAAAGGTAAAGTGACACCAGGGCCCAGATGTGTGATGGACCTCATAGCAGTATTTAACTACTGTTGGGTGCTTAGTTTCACTGCTTGCACTAGGGTACATGATTCCCCCACCCCCGCCAACCTACACCCCTACCCTCTGGGTGCTGTCTGAAGCCCGCCTTGTGTATTGGTCAGTGACAGCTAGCATGTAAGGAGGGTGGTGAGGGGGGGGAATAATACAAAATATTTTTTTTTAAATATCATTCCAGTTACCTTCCTGGTACCACGTTCTCCTCGCTTGGGTCTTCTCTCCAGGCACGCTCCGGGAAACTGCAGTAACCAATCTTGGCGCTTCTCTCATGCTGCATGAGAGCAGTGCCAGGAATGGAGGGAGCGGCATCTCTATCCACTCCCGAGGAGACTGGAGCCCTCTCTGTCTAGACAGCTGTGTTAGTGAGCATGTGCATGTCCGGCTGGCCATCGTAAGATGTTCGGCCAAAAAGACATGTGCACTTTAAACTTAACCCCTTGCGGGTGAATTAAAGAGTGGGTGGGGTTTGCACACGCCCACCGTGACGTCGGCCGGCCGGGGGCCGTCCAAAGCACGCAAGGGGTTAAAGTACCCTGCCTATCACTTCTTTCTGCTGCTGCCTGATTGGCAGCAACAGAAAGACCTCCCACCCACCCCCCAAGCTTCCCCCCGCCCGAACACTTGGCTCGGGACAGGGTTTTGAAAAATAAAATGGTAATTAATTAACTTTATTACCATTTTAGTTTTCCATCTCAGGGGGGCAATTTTTTAGTGGGGGGATGCACCTCCACCTTAAGCTGGATCCGCCACTGGTGTTGTTTATACATTTTCTGTGCTGCATTCTGTCAGCTTTCACACAGTGCACACCAGGGGCTTGGCTGTGTTGCTTTCTATGGGGGGAGGGGTTACAGAAGGAGGGGAGGAAAAGGGAACAATAAAGAAAAGAGAGGAAAAGTATGAAAGGAAAGTAGAGGGTGAGACAAGGGGAGGAGGGCAGGAGACGGGGACAGAATGGGAGAAGGAGATGAGGTTAAGTGAGAAAGGCGATAAGGATGAGCAAAGTGGGCAAGGGAAAGGGAAAGGGAAGAGAAGGAACCAGACGTGAGGAGCGAAGAGAAGATGGGGGTGAGTGAGAGATAGAAGTAGAAGAGAGACAGGAAGGGGTGAGAGAGGAGAACATTAAATTGCTGAAAAAGAGCAGTGTGGAGAATAGGGAGGCGAGAATGAAAGACGAATAAAATGAGGAACTTGGAGACCTGTAAATTACTTCAGTGTAGCAGGTGCAGTGACACCGTAGTCCAGGGATCTGATATTTTAATACCGGCTGACAGTCTGGGTTAATTAATTGCCTGCACTAGGAGTCCCAGGTAAGGCCCCACCCTTGGTTTCATAGTGGGTTAAAACGGGGCTTTAAAGCCCATCCAGCAACAAAAAAAAGTGTCTGGCTGAGTTACTGGTTAATTTGAGTTTTCTGTTCATTTTCACTCAGTAGCCAGTAAACCACGAGTGAGGGAGACGGGCGGCGAGCCAGCCTAGGCCCCCCTGCCTCTCTGCTGGCATGCAGCCCGGCTGCCGCACTCGCAGCCTCCTTTTGGAAATAAACTCCCCTCCTCGCCGCTCTCTGTTTAAAATACCCTGGCATGGGTGTGAGCTTGGAGGCGCTCAGATCAAAGGCCGCCCCCCGGCCCAGGAAGACAGACGTAAGGACGGAGATGCTATGGAGGAAGACACATGGCGGAGACGGAGGCTGGACCAGGAGAGACCGATCCATGCCCATACATGGCCGCGTGAGCAGGGCAGGTTTTGGCGCCAGCTCTCTCAGCCTGCGGCAACTTGTGGTAAAAGTCTTTTTGGAGACTCTGGGTCCTACGTCACAGACACCGAGGCGTTCCGCTGCGTCTGCAATCCTCGCGAGGACGACAAGATCTGCTAAAGAGGCAGTTTCCACAGTAACCTCTTAAGGAGAGGAGGGTTAACGACTGTCACTGTTCATTCACCAGGATGCTCGTCTCTGCTGAAGGAGGAGGGAGGGGTGACGTCAATGAGGTAGAGTTTGCTCAGCCGGCTGCCAAATAGGCCTTATGTTATGACCTTCAGTCGGGCCTAGCCTCTTATCGAACAACAATTTGAATGCTAAGACTTTTAGCGTCATCTTTCTCCTTTGCTTGGACCTACAATTTCCAAATTCAAAGTTCGGTTTCCTAAAAAAGCCAGATCTGGCCATAAATGACACTCGTGCCTCGGGTCCACATGGCACCTCTGACACAAGGAAAACAAGCACACTTATATAAACCTTCGACAAGTAGAGCACCCCCCCTCCCTCAAGCGCCTTGAGACCCTATGGGTGAGTAGTGCGCTATACAAATCTCCGAACTTGAACTTGAAGAGACACAGGCACAAAACGCGAGCAGCATCACTGCCAATAACGCAGTTACCATTCATACGTCTTCGCTGACTGCAACAGACACACCAAAGTATCACAGACTGCAACACTAACTAAAAAAACACACACAGCATTCCCTATCATTAACACGCACGCACAGTAACATACATACTAGCGCACATAGATTGCTGCGAAGACACAGACTCACACATAGACAGAAACAAGCCAAATGCTTTACTGTCAGTGCTAGGAACCCAGGCACAATTTAAATACCCACATCACTGACTAGCACAGACATCCATCAACACACACGCGGCATTATTGGCAATAACAGTAACACACTCAGGACGCTGCTGCACCTAAAGCCACAAAGAAACACAAAGACCCCACAATACACCTCCTCATATACATCACTGCTAATCGCACAATTACATATACCTAGGAAAATACAGTTGGTTAAACACTGTTCACCCCTTCGAAAAACAGCCTAATAAGGCTTTTCTTTTTTTCTTTTTCTTTTTTCTTTTCTTTTTTTTATTTTTTTTATTTCAAAATATTCTTTATTGAGAGTAAAAAAAAATTTCGTATACAAAACAAAGGCATACTTGTAGACCAAATACTGGCTACTCCATAGGCTGCATTGGATAATAAGGCTTTTCAATGTGAAAATAGTCTTCCCCTTGGGTTTATCCCAGGGGTAAGGAACGCCAAACCCTTGGCTACTATGATTATCTGTGAGATTCCCTGTAACCAAATTCCCGTCTACACGCTTTAACACAGTGTATCGATAATCCACCTTTGAAGTGATATTGGCTTCTACTTATGCTTTTTTGCAAGAAATAAGTCAAGCCACCTGCCTGTGTATCTTCTATTAAACCGATCAGGCTTGTAACATTCATCAATGGTTTGTCAAACTCCGTGCTTCGATGTTGCGCATAAACTTTCCCCCAATGCAAATGATCCACATTACCTGCAGTGTGATTAAACAAATTCACGAACCCTCATCGAAAGCTGGTTGGAAGTGCAGAAAAGTAATTTGGAAAAAGATGCAAGGAGTTTTCTGCATATGTGGCCTAACAGCCAGAACTGCCAACTTTGGAACTGGGGAACCAGGTTTGAGTCACGGCTTTGGCTCAACATCCTGTGATTCTCACTCCACAAATCCGTCCCGCGCCCCCCCCATTCATTGATTTAAAATCAGGAAGGCGTGCAGAATAGTTTTTTCTGCAAATAATGCCACATTTCGCAGTTAATTTGTGGCAATGCCATGCCTGCCGTTTGCATCAACACACTAAATGGTTGCTGATCGAGGGTTATTTGCAAGACAAAGTGCTATGTTGTTTTACAAAGCACCGCTAAGTGAGGGTCGTAATGTATGTCGCTTACCTTATACAGAGTTAAAGATATAACGGGGGATATCATCATAATTAATTTCAGAGATGATAGAGCAGTTAGATACATCTTAAACTGTAACCCCCAAGATGATAGTAATGTAATTACACCACGTGAACTGCCCTATTTTTACCCCAGAGCTCCATCGGTCCCTGTAACTAACCTTAGACCATTACATCAACATCAGGACGATCACATTAGGCCCTTATTCCAACAACAGAATGATCGCTCTGGAGAATCATTTCATTCGTCTCATTATCAGGATGTCTGTCTTAGGCCCCCATTTCAACAGCAGCTAGATCACTCAAGGTACTCATCCCAATTTCAGGTTAATTATACTAGGCCGATATTTCAACACCAGTATAGGCATTCTAGACCCCCATATCAAAATCAGGATGATAGGATACTGTACTCTCAAATAAGCCAGCCCTGGGAATATCCTAGAAAGAGACATCTATGACACCCATTCCGGCTACAAAGAGGAAATCCGGGATATGCTCCTGTATTGATAGGACCGAACCGGTTTATACCTCTCTCTGGCCTAAATTACTGTGACTGACTGGGTGGTGGAAAAGATAAAGTCACACTGATACTCATAGATGCTCAGCAAGGGAGGAAGTTTTCTGCAACACAAAATCAACCCGACAATGTAACCAAGCGAGATAGAATAACAGGGATAATGATTGATCTATTAGACTCTAACACACAGGAAACTGTACTCGCTAAAGATGCTTCACATGACATCTCACCTGCGGCAGTAATCAATAATAGGGACTGTAGGGGCTTAGAGTTATTGTCAACGGGGAATAAAGAGTCAAATTACGAGCAAGAACATGCTGGATTAGATCTCATACCAGATTTACAGGGGGTGACCACTAACAAGGAGAAATCGTTGGTAAAGCAGAAAGCACACAGGGAGCGGGGTGGCTTGGTGAGGATTGCCTCCTGGAATGTATGTGGACTAGAGAGCAAAGTGCCCAACACTATCTGGGGAGACTTCATCGAAAATATTGACATCTTATGTGTTCAAGAAATATGGCTTATTAATGAGAAACATCTTTTAGGTTTTAAAACTTTTCACATCCCTGCGGTTCGTTCCCTGTTCGGGAGACATAAAGGAGGAATTTGTATTTATATCTCCAACCTACTAAAAATTGTTAAAGTTACGAGAAATTGTTACACACACTACTATCAGATGGTCTCAGTCACCCTAACAATCGGGTTGAGCTACTAATAGTCAATTTCTATAACAATATAAAAAATAAGGAATTTGCAGGGGTTTTAAGTAGCTTGCTAGGGGAATTAAATGCCCAGTATTTGTTGAGGGGGGAAACAAAATGCTGGTTTGGGTAGGGGATTTTACCTTGAATATCTATGACCAAAAAAGCTGTGGATTTCGGGAATATGGAAGGGTGAATATGTGAGCAGGTCCCACTTTATGCACTCCGATAAAGGAGAGAAACGAAATAATATCATGGCAAATTTTGACCTTGGCTTTGCAAATTTAATGTGTACACCCAAGGTAGAATTCAGTGCTTCGTTTCTAGCAAGAGGATGTCACTCCATTATTGATTTTATAATTGTGCCACATAGTTTCACACATTGTGTAAAAAACTTTGAGATACCAACTATTGGAATACGTGACCACCTTATTTATTTTTTTATTTATTTTTTGCGCTTATAATGCGCGCAGATACCCACAAAGGGTTTCCCGGCGCAAAGATAGGAAAGCTGAGAACACAGAAAGCGCAGAAAAACAACCCATTTAAAGACCGCAATTATTTATCAAAGAGCCAGGTTTTTACGCCTTTCTTAAAGCTGGCGAGATTTACCTCCTTCCGCAGGGCTAAGGGCAGAGAGTTCCAAAGAACTGGTCCCAGATGGGAAAAAGACTTTCCCCCCATACGGGCCAGTTTAAATCTAGGAACCACAAAGTTTGCTCCATTTGAAGAGCGGAGGTTTCGTTCAGGAACGTAGGGCCTAACCAGATTCTGCAGGTACTTTGGTGCGGTCCCTGCCTTGATCTTAAACATATAGGTCAATGCTTTGAACCGGACCCGGTTCTCAACTCTAAGCCAGTGCAGGTCCTTTAGGTGCTTCGAGATCCTAGCTGACCTAGGGATCTTACATAGCAGCCTGGCAGCGGAATTCTGGACCAGTTGGAGCCGCCTAATCACAGCTAAGTTGGAGCCCAGATATAAGATGTTACCGTAGTCAAGCCTAGATGTAATCAGTGCATTGACTACGGTCTTCTGGGTATCCATAGGCAGCATCCAGATGATCTTCCGCAACCATTTAAGGATGGTGAAGCACGTACCAGCTACTTTGTTTACCTGCTGTTTCATCGATAAAGAGTCGTCGATGCATACCCCTAAGTTCCTGACTTGAGTGGCCGGGCTGGGAAAAGCACCCAGGGAAGGCGGCCAGTGGGTATCCTGCCATAGATCTCTCTTTTTACCTAGGAGAAGAATCTCCGTCTTCTCCCCATTTAGCTTCAGCTGATTAGTTGACATCCAGCTGAAGACTTCCTGAAGGCCTATTTTCAACGCAGAGGGGGATGAAGGCTTTGAGTTGGTGAGAGAAAAAATAATCTGCGAATCATCCGCATATGTCATAAGTTCTAGGCCTGCTCGCTCTGCTAAATCGGCGAGAGGGCGGAGACACAGATTAAAAAATAACGGGCTCAGAATTGAGCCCTGAGGCATGCCATGAGGAGAAAGAAAGGTGTCTGACTGAGCTTGCGAGGACGAGATCTGAAACGTCCGGTTGCTCAAGTAGGACGCGATCCAGTCAAGCGCTTTCCCTCCGACACCATCATCACTCAGCCTAGCAAGTAGTCTGTTGTGTGAGATGGTGTCGAAGGCCGCACTTAGATCAAGTAAGACAAGAGCAACCGTTTGCCCCTCATCCAAAAGTCCCCTGATCTTCTCGGTGACTCCCAAGAGGGCGGACTCGGTGGAATGGCCCGCCCTAAAACCTGACTGAGAAAAATGGAGTAGGTTGTTGTTCTCCGTATATATTGAGAGTACACCGTGAATGTGCTTCTCTAAGATCTTAGAGAACGCAGGTAACAGGGAAATTGGGCGGTAATTGGCCAGCACCTCAGGATCAGCCGCCGGCTTTTTCAATAGAGGGCTGACCATGGCGTGCTTCCAAGCCGCTGGGACAGTTGCCAGATGAATGGAGGCATTTAATGTCTCAGCAATAGTCCCCAGGGCTGAGTCATCCAGTTGCCTCAGGATGTTAATGGGGAGAGGATCACAGGGAGAACCTGATTTAATGGACGCAGCTAAGGATTTCAGAATGTCCATGGAGATAGGTGGCCAAGAGTCAAGCCGTTGTCCTGTTGGATTTACCAAAGATGGGGACGGGACTTCCCCGTCATCCCTCACCAGAGGATTAATATTGGCAATAATATTATCTATCTTTTCCACAAAATACGTGGCAAGATTTTGACATTTTTGAGGGGTCAGGGGAGGTGCGGCCGCCATAGAATTTGCTCCGGCCAGTTCCTTAACTGTGTTAAAAAGAGTCCGTGCTTTGTTTGCGGCTGTGTTAATAGTCTCAGTTATATAGTATGCTTTGGCTCTAGTACAGGCCCTGTGGTAGAGGTTTCTGGCACTACGATATATTTCCTTTTTTAAAGGATCGTAATGTTTGCGCCATTTCCGCTCTAATGCCTTACACTTGGTTTTTTCTAGCTTTAATTCATCGTTGTACCAAGGGGCAGGAGGGCGATGAACATTACCTCTGCACTTAGTAACGGGCAAACAACCTTCCTCTCAGTATGACCATAACCACAGAAGAGCTAATTAGTACCACTACTATTGAGTCACTTACTTGGACTCAAAACATTGCCATAGCTCGCTACAATGGGATAACACTTAAATGGAGTACTGTAGACTCTGTCAAAAAATTTAAAGAAATAATAACCTTGGCCCTTACAGATATATTGGTATGTCTGGATGCGAATTCTCGAGAAGAACGTACACTGGCGGCCTTTGGTAAAATTACAAGGATCATCCAAGATAATCTAACCAGGGTGCAGAGAGACAAGTCAATAAAGGGGTGGGCTGGTTTGACTCTGGGTGTACCAAGGCGTATACCGCTCTTAAGGACGCCTTGAGCCGAAAACCAAGGGATCACGAGGCAATAAGACATTGCAGGAAGGTATACACGCAGGCAAGGTGTCAGCGGAAAAAAGAAATCAAGGACCTAGCGTGGCAGAACCTGTTGACTGACTCACAGGGTAGAGATGCCAGGGCCTTTTGGGAGGCAGTCAACGCACCATTCTTTAGCAAAAAGGAGGTAGAAAGGCTGGAAATCGCCATAGATGAAAAAACCTGGATTGACTTCTTCTCAAAGGTTTATGAAAATAAACAGGGGACCTCCACAATAGATGAAAAACTTATTGGAGGGGGCAACTGTTATCCTATTACTATGGGGATCACCCTACAGGAAGTACAGATGGCCATACAAGCTAGTAAAAATAATAAAGCCCCAGGACCGGATGGGATCCCTAATGACATTTTAAAATTAAATATAGATCTATGGGCCCCACTCTGTACCCGGGTTCTTCAAGCTTGTTGTGCCATAGGTTTTATTGGTTATTATACCGATATACAAAAAGGGGGACAGGGAGTCCCCGTCAAATTATAGACCGATCTCTATACTAGATTCCCTTATGAAAATGGCGGGGAGGGTGGTCCTAAATAAATTACAACTATGGGCGGAGGAACACAGTATTTTGAGCCCTGTACAGTATGGCTTTCGTGAAGGGATGGGTACAGTAGAGCAGGTTCTAAACTTCGTTTTGTTACAAGCCAAATACACTCGGGCTAAAGAAGGTCAACTATATGCCATCTTTGTTGACCTATCCGCAGCTTTTGACTGCGTGATGCATTCCAAGATGTGGCAAACTCTTGAGGAAATGGAAGTTGAGCCTGCCATTGTATTCTTCCTAAGGCAGCTGTATTCGGGGGCAACAGCCAAGGTTAGATATGGGCTGAGGGGAGAGTGCACTGGGTCTTTCAGTATAGAAAAAGGGGTAAGACAAGGGTGCGTATTGGCCCCCTTTCTCTTTACCCATTATACGAACAAACTTGAGGAAGAACTGGGTGCTTGCAAAATAGACTCCCCAAGGTATGGGAGTAACCCAATCGTATCACTCCTGTACGCAGACAATGCAGTACTGATTGCGAGAACTAAGGTGGGAGCGCAGAAAGCCCTAACAAAATATCTTGAATTCATGAAAGAAAGGGGCCTTATGATAAATGCTAAAAAATCATACGTGATGCGGTGTGGGAAGGGACGTGCAAGTTGTAAAAACCTTAAGGCGCCGGGACTTGTAATTGAGCACACTAAAACTTTCCCATACCTAGGGGTCATAATTGAGGGCTCTGGCTCCTGGGGGCCCGAGATCAAGAATAGGACCCTGTCTTTTAAGCGCACTATTGAAGCACTAAAAAATGTTGCTGCCAAGTTGGGCAAAAGACCCCCTGGAATCATGGTAAAGATTTATATATCTAAATGCAGAAGTGTTGCATTGTATGGGGCAGGGATCTGGGGGTATCAGGATACATCGGCGATCCAAGTTGAAGAAAATAACTTCCTTAGATACCTTTTAGCTCTCCCGAAAGGTACCTCAGTCTTTAATTGTCATCAGGAAATGGGGTTGGACTACATATCCGATTTGATTAAATTAAAACCGGTTCTACTCTGGCGCAGAGTATGGGTCTCAGAGTCCTTTGTCCTAAACCAGGATATAATAAAGGATGTCATGGCCCTTGAAAACGCTAAGCGCATAGCCTGGCTTGAGTATATCAGGAAAACATTTATAGACATACAACTGCCTGAGTATTTTAGCAATCCAGTCTCAATCATCAACATCTTGAAGTCTGAATTGAAGAGGCTATGTATGGCTCATTTTGAACTCTTAAGGTGTGTAGGAGAGATGACAAAGAAAACAGTTAGTGTGCATCAACTATCGCTGACTACCTACACAATTCAGCCATATTTGACCTTATGTAACTTGGGCTTTGACCGATTTATTTTAACAAGATTTAGGTTTCATTTATTCCACCGGTTAGTTACATTCCCAAGTAAAAACGATTGGTCAAGAACCCTTGCTCCTAGCCCATGTGACCGTACATCGGTGCAATCCACCTTTCATATAGTATTGTTTTGTAAACTGTATGAGAGTGAGCGTAAAAAGTGGATTAAACAGCATTTGAAACAAGGTGCTTGTCGGCAATGCCTCCCTGCGTTTCTTAGCCTGCAGCAACTGGGAAACGCTACTTGTACCATGGTGATGACTGGATTTTTAATTTTTTTTTAAGAAAACGGAATCTAGTGATTAACGAAGTACCTTAAACTGATTTAATACTGTTTTAACAAAAGGTTTTATTGGGTATGAATTGTATGTATATATATATATATGAAATGTTGCTTTTATGATTTTATGTAACAAAAATCGAATAAAGCTAATCTGAACTGAATATCGTTCGTAAAGTGTGCATAAGTCTTAGCTTGTTTAACGTGAACCTGCTAGGGCGACGTGTCCTGTAAAGAACATTGCTGTGTGAAATCACTTGTTTATTCCCTTTGTGTGCGAGCCCTGCCAGGGCAGGTGACTGACTGCTCATGACTGCCTGCTTTGCTGAAGCGCTCACAAGGGGGAGGAGCTTTCCACAACTCGCAGAAGACTTCTTTTCCGCTCATCAAAAGCATGTTGGCATGGCTTGTGCAAACATGCCGCTGATGCTTCTGCAACTACTGTGATCACCTTTTACAAGCAAAACATAGATAGCACCGCCGCTTCACGCTGTTTATTTACATGAACCGTGTGGAAACAAGCATTGTGTGCAGGCCACAGCTCCATAAGCCGTACTGACGTCATACAAATGTCCACGTCAAATCCCATGCCAAGCAATTTAGAGAAGCTTGAACAAAGCTAAGAGTATGCTTTCTGTGTAGTGGACAACAGTTACCATTTTATATTCAAGGGACACAGAAAGATTCGGACAGAGATGGAGTTTCCGAATGAAGAGTTTTTGTGGGGAGTATTGCATTGTAAAAACAAGTGCTCGCGCGGCAGCTGGGGGGAGGGATTCACTCGCAGGATCGATAATTGCGACCAGATGGGCCGCGCGCTTCCGCGAGTGGATCTCCTGACGTGCACGCGTTGCCATTGAAGGCAATGGGACGTGTGCACGTGCTTGGCTGAAAAGCCTAAGCGCTCAGAAAAGGTTGTTTTCCTTTGGAGCGCATGTGCTGCGAAGGCTCGACCTAACAAGCATTTACAATGCAATGGCCTCGGCTTTGTTAAAGGTAGAGCTATTGGCATTGCAAATGGCATTTTTTCCATTTTTTGCTTACAATGGCAATAGGTGAGCATTGGAGAGTAGTAGAGAGTATTAGCTGACACAGAGCTACACACATAGAAAGCCACCCACACACACAGAGAGCCACCCACACCCACAGAGAGCCACACACACACACACAGAGCCACACACACACATAGAGAACCACACACACACCAAGAGCCCCACACACACAGCAAGCCACACACACACACACACACACAGAGCCACACACACACACACAGCCACACACACACACAGAGCCACACACAGAGACACACACACACACACAGCGAGCCACAGACACACACACACAAAGCCACAAACACAGAGCCCCCCTCACACACTCACAGAGCCCCCCCACACACACAGAGCACCACACACACAGAGCCCCACACACAGAGCCCAACACACACACAGAGCCCAACACGAACACACACACACAGAGCCGAACACACACAGACACACAGAGCCCAACACACACACACACAGAGCCCAACACACACAGACACACAGAGCCGAACACATAGACACACAGAGCCCAACACACACAGACACACAGAGCCCCACACACAGACACACAGAGCCCCACACACAGACATCCTTCAGTCTAGGTCAGCCACACGCCCATCTCTGCCCAGTAACGCCCCAGAGAACAGAGGCAAGACGAAAACGATGACAAGCAGGGAACGATCAGAAGCAGAGAACAGAGGCAAGAAAAAAACGAACAGCAGCAGGGAACAGAGGCAAGAAAAAAACGAACAGCAGCAGGGAACAGAGGCAAGAAAAAAAATGGCATTGTCATTTACAATGCCAATAGTTTAATCTCTCGCAAATGTGAGACCTATTGCATTTGCACCCACACACACACACACAGAGCCACACACACACACCCACACACAGACAGAGCCACACACACACACAGAGCTACACACACACAGAGCCACACACACAGAGCCACACACACACAAACACAGAGCCACACACACACAGAGCCCCACACACACACACACAGAGCCACACACACACACACAGAGCCACACACACACAGACAAAGCCACACACACACAGACAGCCACACAGACAGAGCCACTCACACACAGACAGAGCCACACACACACAGAGCCACACACACACAGACAGAGCCACACAAACACACAGAGCCACACACACACAGAGCCACACACACACAAACACAGAGCCACACACACACAGAGCCACACACACACACAGAGCCACACACCCACACAGAGCCACACACACAGACAAAGCCACACACACACAGACAGAGCCACACAGACAGAGCCACTCACACACAGACAGAGCCACACACAGACAGAGCCACACACACACAGACAGAGCCACACACACACATACAGGGCCCCACACACACAGAGCCACACACACACTGACCGCCACACAGACAGAGCCACTCACACACAGACAGAGCCACACACACACAGACAGAGCCACACACACACAGACAGAGCCACACACACAGACAGAGCCACACACACACAGAGCCACACACACAAACACAGAGCCACACACACACACACACAGAGCCACACACACACACAGAGCCACACACACACACACACACATACAGACAAAGCCACACACACACAGACAGAGCCACTCACACACAGACAGAGCCACACACACACAGACAGAGCCACACACACACAGACAGAGCCACACACACACATACAGAGCCCCACACACACAGACAGAGCCCAACACAGACAGACAGAGCCACACACACACAGACAGAGCCAGACACACCCACACACACACAGAGTCACACACACACACACACAGACAGAGCCACACATAGAGCCACACACACACACAGACAGAGCCACACACGGAGCCACACACACACAGAGCCACACACACACAAAGCCACACACACACAGATAGAGGCACACACACACAGAGCTCCAAAGTGTTGCAATCAGGAGGATTTATCTAAAGTTAGCAGCCACAGAAGCATGAGGACAGAGTAGGCATAAGGTATATTGCTGTGGGACAGGAAAGTAGCTGCTTACCCGGAGGATAGTGGGCACAGCCGGTTCTTCATGAAAAGAGAAGCATAATGCTGAACACAGTTCTAAGTGATATGCGGCATCGAAAGGGTGTTCAATGCAAATAAGCTTTGGTGCTAAAACTAAAAAAGACATGGCAATAAATAAAAATAAAAAAATAAACAAAACGAAAACACAACCAGAAAAGAAGTGGCCAATAGTCAGAGTAGCTAAAGCGGTTTATCAATGGAGTTATGACAACAAACGATTAAACAACGGCAATGCCTAAAGTGACATGAGAATATTTTGGGGTTCAAAAGGAACACTTGCCAAAAGGAAAGAAATCCGCAGCAGAGTAGGGTTGACAAAGGGTGAGGACAAACAGTATGAACAACAGAAATAGACGAGGCATCAGCGGTACCAAGGCTACATGGTGACAAGGATATGGGCTGCCACGGTATACATAAAGAGAATGATAGTAGGAGACCCGTACAGTGCGAAAGGCATATACGCGCACAGACAATTAAACAAATCGGCACACCAATAGTGCCAAAGTAGGAGATTGCGAGGGCGCTAAAGATAATAAAAACACGGCTGCGACGAGGGGTGTTACTTTGAGCAGAGGATCAGGCGGTGGAAAAAACCATTCGGGCAGGGTAACTGCGTGCTCACAGCCGAGATTCAAGGCACTGTAAGGGTTGGGAACAGAGTTTAAATATTTAGCGCTAGGCGGAAACCAGATAAATAAGAAGATGGACTATAGAGGAGCTCCTCCTCTTAGATTAACTAACAAAATAAACACAGGACAACAAGAAGGGAAACAAAGTGGGCAAAAATGGGTGCCATGATAAAATGGTGCAGAAAATTACATATGCAGTGGTCGAGGCCAATACCCTATAACATAAACCGGGGATGAAAACAAAACGCATGAACAGCGCCGGTTACCTTGGAATCTGCGGGGCAGGCGAGGATTTCAGGCGGTTTCAGTTTCAGGCGGCTTTTCTTTCGGGACGCTCCCCGGCCTCGGGCAACAGCTCCGCTTCGTGGATGAGCGAAGGGGAGCCCTCAGAGGCTGGGACCAATCCCAGCGTGGCCCCATAATGACGTGGTGGCAGTCCCTGCAGGCGGAAGCCAATCCCAGCGCGGCAGGCCGATGACGCTGCCGCAATCCCTGGGGGCAGGAACCAACCGCAGCCTGCACACCGATGATGTAAGCCTCATCCTTTTCAGACTGGGGGGGGGGGGGGCGTGTTTTTTGTTGAGTGATAGATGACATCACGGAGAGAAAACAGCAAAAAAACACGCCCCTCAATCCGAAACGGACGGGGCTTAAAGGGACAGGCAGAGCTCTTCTTCACTGGCTGGCCTCCGTTTAGGAAGCCAGCCAATGGAGAAGAGCTGGCACGTTTACCTCCCTACTCTCTGACATAATTTCTCGCCCAGCGAGACTACGCAAGCGCAGCCTACGCAGGCAGAGACCTAAAAAAGCCAACACGGCAGACCTCGCAGCAAGCAGGATCCATGCTTCTAATCCCTACCAATGCAGCCCAGGACCAGACTATCCCGAACTCATATGCATTGTTTTTTGATTTATGTGCTTTTCTACAGAGCTCTCAAGTTGCCTCTGTTCTGTTCCTCATGCACAAGGAACACACCCGGCCCAGTTCTTTTATTTGCGTTATAGGACTTGTATTCCTGTTTGCTCGATTATACAATCAAGACTAGAAGTCCCAGAATGCAATTTGCAAAACTGAGACCTGGGCTTAGCCAGTCCCACGTGGTTCTTTCAAACACAAAATCTCTATAGTTTATAGGGCGAGTCTTGCCCCTGTGGAAATACAAGAAGTAGAAAAAAACTCAAATGAGCAAGGCGTGGGCCATTGTGAGCGCGAGAAGGAATGCCCGACGGCGGAGGATTCTGGGAGTGAGAAAGAAAGCAGCTGATGATCCAAGCCAGAAGCGCAGGTAGGACATAATGGATCACTGTGAGCACACCCGTGTCTTGCTGGCCCGAGTCCATTACCTGGCGCCGGTCCCTCGGCCTCTGGCAAGCCGTGTGACCTTGTGCATACGGTCCACGAGCTCTCGCTTCAGCTGAGTAACACACACTATGTTTATTGCAATTACCGAGCAACGAGGGAGTGGTTTGATCCAGTAGTACATGAAAACATTAGTCACCAATGGTAACAAAGACTCACAGTAAGGGCGCACCGCCGAAAAAATAATAATTGTAATGACAAACAAGTCCACGCTTTGTCATATGAAACCAAACGATCGGATTCAGGGCGCTCTACAACAGCCGCTGCTACAGTTCCCAAAGTACAAAGGTAGGTACGTCAGCAAATATTCAGCATTTCACAGGAATGAGGTAATGCTCCGAAGCCAGGGTTGGAATGAATGGAATTTAGTTGCGTCGGGAAGATGCAGCTGGCTAAATGACCCCAGGGCGACAATAAAAGGGACAGTAGGCAGGGAGTAACACAGGCCCTTGCAGTCCCTGTGACGCAGAGAAAGCCCGGCTCACCGGCTCATCAGCCCAGAGCGTATACATATCTGTGAGATACGGCCGTGGCAGAGGCCCCTCTCCACATTCTGTAGGGGTCACATCTTTTTGCATTACACCACTGGTAGTGTTGCCAAAAGGAGGAATTCAGGCATGCTATTAAGGCACCAGGCAACTGGTCCCCTCCTCCAAAGATTACTGCAAGAGGGCTGCTGCGGGCGCAGAGTACGAAAGGGAGTAGTCCGATGGCCCCGCCTCTTGTCATCAGCGGTTCTTCCTAGGTGCCCTATCAAATAATGATCAATGATTTAGAATTTCATTGTGAGAAAAGGTGTTAATCGTAGTAGTAAAAGTGTATTTCGAAAAAATGCATTCCATAAAAATTGCAATCATAAAACAATCCTTTGTAAACAGATTCATACATTTTTTGTAATTATATCCCTGCACGTAGTCCATAAAAGTCTATCGTAAAAGCATTTAGAAATAAAAACAAGTTTCCAAAAATTTGTTCCAGCATAACATCTCTGCATACATATTCCATTAAGGATAAAATCATTATAAAACGGTAAAAAGCGGAATATGTGCAAATAGCAAACAATTGATGCACTCAACGCTAGTTCCACCTTTCATCTTGAGGTTAGCTTATAAGGCAGATACACGAGGCACACTTTAGGGAGTGTTTCAAGTTTCTCCGCATTCCCCTAGAAAATGCTGGGGTTTGTCATAATACACAAACTACATCCGTAAGCACACCGCCACGACCTGACATAATGATTATTTACAGTCTATATAGAACTATAAATCGGTTTATGCTAGCCTAGAATTTAAGGTCATTCGCTTTCCTTAGGAGGCCTACTAAGAATAGAAATGCACTGACAGCAAAAATTGTGTAGATGGATGTATCACCCTTCAAGATTCTTAGTGCCTCCAAATACCTCTGGACACCAAGATAATTACACAATGGGCTTTTGGATGCGGGACAGAAAACACAGTATGTGATGTCCTGTTTGATTCACTGACTGAGAGCACAACGCGCAAGCAGCCGCATGACCAGCGCACCTGCTAGTGTCCCACGATACAGTAAAAGACCCCAATTTGTCAGTCTACCATGAGTAGGGCAATGGAGGAGACTTGCCTGAATGTACTGTCAATAGTAAATTTTTAATTGCAGCTTGGCAGTAACCACCAACGAGCCAGGATCCGACCAAAAGTAACCAGGGTTCGTTCTGTCGAACCAGTGGCGAACGTGTTTGAACCCTAGAACGGTGAGGTCCGTGCCAAGGTATAGTAATTCCACTACTGCCCTCCGACACTGCCGCAGCTCTTCAGTAGTCCAAAGCCTCACTCAATATAAGAAAGGCCTTAGTCTAGCCAGGTCCCGCCCCCTTTTTTAAATCGACATCCAAGAACATGGGAATCAAATAGGTCGCGTGGGAAGATGGAGAAACGAGCAAACAAACTTATTTTCAATTATAATAAATGGATCAAAATTCTCATAACCCCATTTTTCGGCCCCATATAAGGCAGCAGATTTGGCCTTTAGTTTGACTAGTTCTAGGGCAGGGAGTAAGGCTCTCGAAGCTGTTTCCTGAAATTGTCCATAGATCACTGAGGCTTGATGCTGAATCACAACCCTTCTCTTCTCAATGTGGGGGGACCACAATAATTTGCTATTTAGCAGCATACCCAAATACTCAAATCTATGGATTCGCTCCAGATTCTCGTTAGCCAAGATCAGCGCTTGCTTGAATGACTTATGCGGTCTAACTGTGATACATTTTGTTTTTGAGATCTCAAGGCCCTTGATAGAGCAGACAGTGTTAAAATTCACTGAACGCTGTTGGTGGCCCATAGGAGTCTGGGAGATTAGAAGGGTGTCGTCAGCAAAAAGTAGTGCGGCCACCCTAGCCCCATCCAGTTTTGTTGCATCTATAATACCCCTGTGAAAGGTGATTACCAGTTATTAAAGCTGCTTAAGGTGGTTACTATTGTTGACAGCACACAAATACCAGGAGTAGCAATAATAAGTAATTTGCACAAGATCACACAGTGGATCAAAACTGGAGATAGCCACAATGGCTGTGGCCTGCTGGGCCAGCACTGAGGATTCAACCTTACTTCATCCATATTATTAACGTGAGGCTTGAGAGTGAGGCAGGGCTGTGGAAACTGAAATCAGTTCAATAAATAAATATATACTTGTTGGAGTTTTGCGAGGGATAATAAAACAGATGAAAAAAAGACTGTGGCAAAACGTAACAGGACAAAGGATGTGCATGTGTGATGTATACAATTCAAACATGGCTACAAAGCAACAGAGTGCTTTATACAATAGAGGTGCAGTACAGACAGGTGGGAGCCAGGAGGTGTCAGGGTGGGGTGGTGGTGGGGAGAGGGGTCTTGTAGAATAAGAGAGAGCGGTCAGGAAGGGGCAAAAGAGTCAGAGCAATAAGGGGCATGCATGGGACACTAGACGGCGGAACGAGGACAGGGAATGGTGGCTTCTAATTGAGTGGCTCATCAGGGTGGTTATGCTACAGTGATGAGTGGTCTGAAGACATGTTTTCGGGTGCTTCTGGAAGTGGAGAAATGACGGGGCCTGCTGGATTTGTAATGAGTTTGTAATGAGTTATAAGGGGTGGGCCCTTAGAACTCGAGGACCTGGGTCCATGAAACAGTACAAAGTAGAGAAGGTCCGAGTTATAAATCAATTAGTTCACAAAATAAGTTCTGTATTACACCATACAGACAAGCACCACAAGTTAATTTTTGATTTTAACGCAATGTTCTTAAAAAGTCACACCACCTTTACCCAGTCCCTCACAACTTTTGCACTTCCCTTCTCTTCCTCACTGAGAGCACTCTAAGGCCTAGATGTATCAAGATTCCATTTTGCGAATCTCAAATAGCGATTTTTTGCGAATCGCTATTTAGAATTCGCAAAATGGAATGTATGTAAAAAATTGCATTTTTTTTGCGATTCTTTATTTTTCTTTATTTGCGAATTTGCATTTTGCGAATTCGCAAATAAGGAATAATTCCCCATGCATTCCTATGGGCCAGGAGGCCCATAGGAATGATTGTGCAGTAATTCTCAAATTGCGAATTCGCAATTTGCTAATCGCAATTTGAGAATTATTTCAAGGGTGCAGGGGTGTCTCATGGACACCCTGCTGCACCCCTGAAACTTACATGTGTGTGCATATGGCACACATACATGCCCTATGGGCATGTATGTGTGTCACATGCCACCTTCAAAATAGTCATAATTTGTTTTTTAAAAGGATTTCGCAAATTAACACGAACCTCAAATTGGTGTTAATTTGCGATTCCTTAACCCAAATTAGCAATTTAAGAAAGTGTCATACATGCCATTTAAGGAATCGCAAAATAAGCAATCGCAAATATTTGCGATTCCTTAAATTGCGATTTTTTGATACATTACAAAAATCGCAAATCGGCCGTTTGCGAGTCGCAAAGGCCGAAATTCTGCGAATTTCGGCCTTTGCGAGTCGCAAAAGCCTTGATACATCTGGCCCTAAATGTAATGAATTCACAATTACATTGAAGTAATGCTGTTGAATATATGAGACACAATATGTTGAACAAACTACGGAAGTAAATCATTGCATAAATAAATGCAATTTGAAATTTGAATACTGTACATTCCTTCTTTAGAATTATTCAGTTACATTCGGTGAAATGAACTTGTGGTGTTTGTCTGTATGGTGTAATACAGAACTTATTTCGTGAACTAATTGATTTATAACTCGGATTTGTAATGAGGCAGTATTCCACACTTTGGGCATGTGGCTGGAAGAAGCTTTTTGTCTTTTCTTTCTTGGGTTATATGATTTCGTGCTTGGTCATTTTACTGATGTGAGATGTGCATATTCGCTAGGCCTTTATTTTGGTTACAAATTCAAGTGGTGTTTTGGAGTTGGTTGCCTTGTAGATGGTGCAAATGAATTCTGTCAAACTGATGTCCTGTGATACGGCAGAGTGCGGCTTCAGTGATATTCAGTGGATATCAGGGAAGATGACCAACTCGAGATGACTTCAGCCAGGGCATTATATCCATCCAGATGTGTTAGAACCAGAGACTGTGCGGTGCACTATTTTTCAGAAAGCAGGAGCACTGCAGGATGAGTCCACCCAGGGGCAGGTTCTGGCTCCGCGTGGGGAGGCCGGGGGAGGGTTAGGATCCTCGGGAGCACAAGCTCAAACCATTTCTCTGCCTTAAGAAATGACAGATATTTGTATCTGAAGCAATGAATGAGTTGCATCCTATATGAAAAGCATTTTCTAGATTGCTAACAACGTCTTGCCTATTTGAGACACAGGGCTCAGATTTGGCAGAACTTTAGGTTTACTAACTATAGTTCGTTGTTCCAAATATAGCATACATTTCTTATAAGGGGGGCACTGAAAGAGTAAGTAATATATGTATTTAACATTTTGCAGTAAATATACTTTTTATTTCTGAATGATAGAAGCTGAAACAAACAAGATTTGAAACATTTTTATAATGTAAACACTATTTATGCGTGTGAAAAAGCCTGGAAACATAACAATGCCTCAATGGACTAGTGTTTCTTAAAGCCAGCTAAGGCTGGGAAAT
The DNA here is from genome assembly GCF_964263255.1 of Lissotriton vulgaris. Taxonomy (NCBI): domain Eukaryota; kingdom Metazoa; phylum Chordata; class Amphibia; order Caudata; family Salamandridae; genus Lissotriton; species Lissotriton vulgaris. Next base: position 338,876,185 of record NC_141699.1, on the reverse strand, counting down.
TCATTCATATGGTGGGGGCAAAGCGATAGCGCAGTCTAAGGCTCTGGTGTGAGTAATTATCCTTCAAATGTAACTTTTTAAGCAGGAGATTAAATAAGAAATGGCATATTGTCCTTTGGAAAGAGACCGCCACTAAATTGGGTTTAGTACCTACAAAAGTCGCTTTACTTTGCAAGAAATACCTTTGCTATAAAGGGGAAATGATGAGGTCCTATAGGAGCAGACAGACTGTGGGTACAGGGCAGAATGCATGTTGTGTTAACTGACATTATGTGACTATTGAACCTTACTGCTTTGAAGATTTTGTGGACTGATTGAATGGTAAATAGTGGAGCCTGCAGTGGCTGGGAATGTGCGGAGGGGTGGGATCGCCAATGGGGATTTGGGGGGGCAGCCGACCAGCGGGAGGCCTGCCCACCCGGGGAAATTTGGGGCAGCAGGGGGGGGGGGAAGGTGAGCACTGAGGGGTTCCGTAGTTAGTAGCGTTGGGCGGTTTTTGGGCTGGTTGGGCTCCTTTTTGGTTCCTTTGGGCGCCCTGGCATAAAACCGGACATTTTGTGTCGATAGGCACCATTTCAGGTGCAGTGACACGGCAGCCGGAGGGGTGTAGCAGCTCGTTGTCCCGCCCTCCCTCCCCTTTTTTCCCGTGGGTTGAGGGGGGGGGGGAGTTTTGGCTAATTGAGATCAGGAGGCCCGGGGGCTTGAGGGGCTTTCTTGGTTGATGGTGCATCTGAGGTGAGGGCCTAGAGTTGTGTTGTCGCTGGAACAGGTGCTGGGATGGGTGGCGTGTTTTCCTAAGGAGAGGGGGGTAGCACAGGAGGCCTGGGGCTGCATGGGCAGATGGGGAAGCGGAGGTCAAGAAGGTCTATGAGGTCATTGCAGTTGGGGGTAGGTTGCTGAGTGGATGTGGATACTTTGTTGCACTGTTGGGGATACATTTAGGGATGGGGGTGGGAGGGGGCGTTAGGCAGTTGCTATTTAGCGAGCTTTAGTTTTGTTCGGCACAGGCCAGGTGGGTTATGTAGGTGCACCTGATTCCAAATAAAGCGGCCTTTATCACACTAAGTTGGTGTCCTTGTCAGTGCTTCCCCCCCCCCCCACCTACCGGTGTGCCCCAATGGGGACTATGCAGGCGGATGCTCCTACGTGACATTTGGCGCATGGGGAGGGCCCTGTACTTCCTCCTCTGCTGTCCCCCCTCGCTTTGCTTACTCCCCATAGAGGGGTGACTATTGCCTCCCCCTTTGAGGATTCGGGGATCCAACTCATGTTTCTCTTCGTCCCAGCTAGTTCAGTGGACGTTCCTGACACTCAATTTCTGCTGCCACCACTGTTGACGTTTTATCTGTTCTCGTTTCTGGGTGACTCAAACCCGGTATAATGCACCATGTGTGGTCATGAGACACTGTACATGTTATACTATGACATTATTGAGATGGGATCCTTGGTTTGTAATATTGGTCCAAAATCAGGATGCTTATGCACTCTATTATTGGTCGTGAAATGCTGCCTGTCCTTTTCGAATGTACAATTGTCATGTGCGATGGCATGTAATGTTTCCGACTGTGCAACTTTTCACAAAAAAAAAAAGTAAAAAAAAAGAAAAGATTTTGTGAAGTCGAAGTATCGCCCTAGCAATGCTGGCACAGAGACAGACCTGTTTACCTTCTTTCCCGTCACACTCCTCTATCCCGCCGAGTCATGTATTCCCTGCCCCTTCTTGGACACCTGCACCCTTCTGGCTCCACTTCTCATCTCACATCAATCACCCACAGAAGTGCATGATATATCAAGCACTCTGTAGACATTGCTAGTTTACCAGATTTTTCATCAGAAACATCTCTCATGGAGGGACAGGTGGGGAGCTATGACAGGACTATGACTGCAGCAGTGTAGGGGGATGAAGAAAAGCATGGCACTGAGCTAGTCTTCAGGCAATAGCACCTGTTAGCCTCCATCAGCTCTCTGCTGTTGCACCGGAAGTGGCAGGGGGGTACCTTTAAAGCTGGAAAATAACAGTTTGCTGTGTGTTAGTACATGGAGAGGAATGCCCTGCTTCAATTCTGCTAGCAATCGACCTGAAACGAGTGCCTATGTGTAAAGGTTAACTTACATTTACGAAACATTTAAAGCAGGTATGGGCGCCATATTCTTGCACTTCGTGTTCATACACTGACCAGTGACATATAAAGGTATGTGGAGGCATGTAAAGCAGCTACATTCCAGTTCTGGACACCTGACGCTCCCACATTTTGTCCCTCTTTAGCCCAGCGTTTACAAGTGTCATGCAGCAGTGAAACACCTAGCAGGTATAATTTCACTACTATGCAGGCTCCCGAATGGGGCTCCAATGGATGCCACAGACTATTGACATGCACCAATCATGGTGGAATGGAGTGCAGAAATTGTTGTGCAAAGGGTAAAGGCTCTTTCGTAACTGGGGCCTCTGTCTCAGTGTCACTGATTGAGCGAAGGCAATGGGAACTTCCAGCGATTTGAAGCGGTCTTTTGAGGTGTTTGCCATCAAGAGTTTTTAAGATAGTCCAATCATATATTTGAAAGAACATTTATCAACTATTTTGCTATTCTGTTAACTTTGATACAGTTTACCACTAATCCCACCTAGAGAGACTAAACACTAAAGAAACTTGGCAGCCACGGAACCATTTAGGACTGGACCCTCTGTTACTGCCTTGACAGAATTAGCATCATCTCACTTCTCCTGTTTACATCACATCATTTAAGCACTGAATGTGAGGTACTTCAAGGGTTAATCATCTCACAATTCCTCTTTAACACCCCCCTCAGCCCACTACTGGAACATATCAAATCCTAAAATCGTATATGCTATAACGACACCAATGACACTCAGATCACCATGAAGATGGAAAATCCGATGGACAAACACACTTTAGGACTTGTCCGTTGCCTCGGAGCGATCAACCAATGGATGCTGATAATCAATCTTTAGCTTAACTCTTCCAAAACCAATAATCTAACCTATGAAGAATGGAGGAGCAACCAGTCTACGTCCATCTGGCCAAAATAATACAACCCACCGCCAGTGACATCGACAGAAGTAAGAAATCACGGAATTCTCAAGGACAACAGCCTTTCATGGGTGCTCCAAGTGGAACTAGTCACAAGAAGTACTTTCGCCGCCAAGCAAATCCTTTCACACTTCTTTCTGCATCTAGTTTTCCCTCAACAGCTTCAGGCTACCACTGCCCTTGTCATATGTTATGTTATGTTATGTTATAACAATTTATTATGCGCACAGCGACTCCAGCGAAGGAGCGTCACAGCGCAGAGACAAGGAGCAACATAACACAACAGGAAGATAGGGCCTCAGAAAGATGGCTAAAACAGAAAAGTCTTAATGGCTCTACGGAAAGACAACAGGTCCTCAAGCAGCCGGATTTCAACTGGGAGGGTGTTCCAAATTAATGCAGCTTTCACCCTGAAGGAACGACCCCCCATCCTGCTGAGCCTAAATCTGGGGACAACAGCAAGGGCCTGACCTTGAGATCGGAGGTTGCGGGTGGGGGCATAGAAGGAGATTGAGTTGGACAAAATCTCAGGGCCTATACCTCTTATGATTTTGAAGGTCAAACAAAGGACCTTAAAAAGAATACGCTTCCTTACAGGGAGCCAATGCAGGGAGCGGAGGACATTAGCCACCGGGCAGAATCTAGGTAGGCCGACAATGGCTCTCGCCGCGGCGTTTTGCACCCGCTGCAGACGAGTTAACTCAGCCTGGTTAGCCCCAGCCAGCAGAGAGCTAGCGTAGTCCAGACGGGAGATGATAGTTGCCTGGACTACAAGCTGTCTGGTAGGGGCATCGAAGAATTTAAGAGCTGGTCTTAAACCTCTTAACAGTCCAAAGCAACAGGCTGCAATTTTTTTGGTATGCCCTACGAATGTAAGACCAACGTCTAACCAGACCCCTAGATTCTTCACCTCCGACACCGGGGTCGGAGTGGGGCCCAGCTCCGAAGGCCACCACTGATCGCCCCAGAGCTCCACTCCCTTCCCGACAACCATAACCTCTGTTTTTGTGGCATTAAGCTGGAGACAGTTACCTGTCAACCAGCTGGCCACCGCCTTCAGTCCAGACTGAAACCTGGGGGCATCCTGTTCCGCATCCCCGCTGAGAGTAACCGCCAGCTGTGTGTCATCGGCATATGAGACCAAAGTTAGGCCCCACTGCCTTGCGACATCAGCCAGCGGTCTCACGTAAAGGTTGAACAACGTGGGACTCAGCGAGGACCCCTGCGGAACCCCCATGGCCAGAGGCTGGAACCTGGACTTGAAGGGAGGGATGGCAACACAGAAGGAACGGTTGTCCAGGAAGGAGCGGAACCATTGCAGCGCCTGGCCACCGATACCAATCTCCTCGAGCCGCTGCTGGAGGATGCTGTGAGATACAGTGTCAAAGGCGGCGCTGAGGTCTAACAAAATCAGCGCCGCCGTCTGACCAGCATCCAACCTCGCACGGAGATGTTCCACCATCACAAGAAGGGCAGTCTCCGTGCTGTGGCCAGCACGGAAGCCATTCTGTGTGGGATCGAGGGCGTTGGACCGGGCTAGATGTTCAGACAGGGCCAGATTGACATGGGCCTCTGTAAGCTTAGCTGGCCAGGGTAGCAGCGAAATGGGACGATAGCTTTCCGGCTTAGACGGGTCAAGGGAGGGTTTTTTAATAATCGGAGACACCACCGCCTGCTTCCAACTAGTAGGAACTACCCCCGACTCCAGGGAAAGGTTGACAACGGAGCGTATAGCCGGGCGTCCCAAAAAGGTCTGGTCTCGAAAGAGGGCAGGCCTCACTGGATCAGATGGAGACCCAGATTTAACTTGCATGGCAAGTTTATCAAACCCATCCAAGGTGAGAGCGGGAAATGAGAGCAGAGTGGTCTGATGAGGTGTCTCCTTGGAGCTACCCAGCACATTTCCAATACTAGGGAATGTCCGATATATAGCTTGAACTTTTCCCAAGAAATAGGAAGCAAGGGATTCGCAGTGTGCGACAGAGCTCTCAGCCGTAGAGGTGATCCGCTTTGCCATAAGATCTTGGACCGCCTTAAAGATGGCCTTCGACGGGTTAGTGCTGTTCCGGAATTCTTCGGCATAGAAGGCCGCTCAGGCACGGCAAATGGCCCGGTGGTAGAGCTTGACGGACGCAGCATATGCAGCTTTTAACTCAGCCCCATATGTCTTCCGCCAAGCCCTCTCCGCCCGTCTACAGGCTCCCTTCAGGGCGCGCAGAGCATCATCATACCAGGGGCTCGACACACGAGGATTGATCTTCGTCGTTACAATAGGTATCAAGGCGTCCAGAGCCCTAGTGAGCCAAGAGCAGAAGAGGTCATACCCCTCTTCTACATTATTCAATGGGCCCAGAGGCTCCACTGACAGAAGATGGTGGAAGTCTTCCAGCCTGAGTTTACTCCAGGGTCTCCTGGGTACCCGTCTGGCTGAAGAGATAGAAGTAGTGGCTGATGTAGGACAACAGATGGACACCAGAGAATGGTCAGACCATTCTACAGGAGCAATCGACATGACTTTAGCCTCTGTCAGATTAGTGAAAAAAGGGTCAAGAATATGTCCCCCGGAATGAGTAGGCTGGGAGACCAGCTGGGAAAGTTGAAAGGCCTCTAAGTCCAAAAGAATACTACGTGCTGCCAGACTGGAAGGTGTGTCGAAATGCAAATTTAGAACGCCCAGAATGGAAAAATTGGCGCAGTCAGTGATCAAGGTGGCAACGGTGTCCGGGAAGGCATTCCTGAACACCACGTCACTGCCCGGCAGACGATACACCACCATCCCAGAGAGTGTAAATTCTGGGCTGACAGAGACTTTGAAAGAGGCACTTTCACAGCCAGCAGTCTTAAGGATGGTCCACACACAGGAAAAGCTAGACCTCACTATAAGGGCTATTCCCCCCCTCTAGATAGCCTATTCGCAGTGTACATAGAGTAGCCAGGAGGGCATACAAGATTGGGGATGGCAGTGTCAGCTTCCTGAAGCCATGTTTCGGTTAAGGCAAAGATATCCGGGGCTTCATTCTCAATCAGATCGTACACGTTCTGCTGATGTTTCAGGATCGACCTGACATGATCTCATGTAGACTATACAAACAGTCTCTACCTAGGTACCCAACCTTTCCTTTTCTGAAGACTTCAGAGTATCTGAAATGCTTCAGCAAGAGACTACCTAGAAATACTCACTAAAGTGCACCTCTGCTCTAGATTGGCACCTTAGCTGACTGTCACTTCCTACAGAAAGGAATGCACAGGTGGAACCTCCTTTACCAAACAAGCAGCAAACCTAAGGAACATTCTGCCGGCAAAGACAACAGACATTTAAGTCTACTTGGACTTCAGGAAAGGAGTAAAAATCTGACCCTTCCCTAACAGTTAATGAAGCAGAACACCAACCAAAAGGAGCTGGGTTCTGAGCCAGATGGAGGTATGGACTGCTCAGGATCATACCCATCCTAGAACTGGTACCACTTCTCCTGTATAAGTGCAGCTATCCATTCAAGACAACACAATGACAACCATAGCCAATTATGTACAAGACCAAAGCTCTCACATATATAGGATACTCTTATATTCCAATATCCTTCACAACACAATACAGGGTAAGCTACTGTGCCCCATTGCAATGTCATCCTGTGCCCTGGACTCCCCCATTTTTAGCTGACTGGTACTGGTGGTAACTGGCGCTGACTGTCCCTGGGCTCTGCCTGGCAAGGCCCAGGGCCAGTGCTATGCTGAAAACACACTTAGAATACAGTGAAACACCTACATACACTATGGGTTAGGGTACCCCTATGATTGCAGGACCTACCTTATAAGCTCCTAGTTCATAGTATGGCAGGGGGATTAAAGCTACCATTAAGTCCCTAATACATAATAGGGCATGGCAGTTTAGAGGCCAGCAGCCCTGACTGCACTTGCATCTGTGCACTGCTGAGAGCCTTAGGTCATTTTAAAAGCAGCCCTCTGTTGCAGAACTGTTTTTAAATGTAAATGGTGCCCAAACTCGACTTTGGTGTTAGGGACACTTAAAAATCGATAAACAACAATATTTAGGCATATTAGGTACCCCCAGGGCCTGCCTCTCCTAGGTGTCTCAGGGGTGGAGTGTCAGGTACTTATAAGGAGGACCCTTATAAAAGAAGTTTTATATGAGCTGGGGATAGAAAAATTGCACATTTCACTTAACTCATTATAGTAAAGTGATTCCCCAAATCGACTTTTGTGCTAGGAGCACTGTAGAGTGCGGCTCTACATCGTGTTTGGATATTCAGGACCCCTAAAGTCCCCCCTAGGTGTTTCAGGGGTGGGAGTCATGTAGCTATAATCAGGGTCCTTATAAAAAGATGTTTTATAAGCCCTGGTGCTGGGGGAATTGGACATTTTATTTTCCCCATTATAGATCACCTGCCATGTAGGTTAACCTTGTAATAGTTTATGAATTCATAACTACCGGAATGGACTACCAAAAAATATCATTCAGGGACCTAGGAGAATGATATTGATAAATTCAAAAATATGTTGTTGTTGAATTTATCCTAAAATGTACAGAAAAGAAGGTTTAAGACTTTCGTGTCTGTAAGCCAAAATTCAGCCTTCCAGTGGTCTGTCCTGATTGGTAAGAGTTAACAGGATTAGCCAGGCTACTTTGATGAAGTGATAAACGGCTCACCCCAGAGTGACTATTTCTTGCAAGAGGACCCTGCTCCACAGGAATTCCTGAGCAGTGGGGAGAGGTTGTGCAGCATCCAGATGGCAGGCGTTAGGAAGGAATTTGCAGATTTTAAAAGGAGGGGAGCTATGGAATGAGCCATCCAGGAGGTAGTTTAGTTAGCTCTTGCTAATCTGATGAGACTTCAGCCATATTGAATTTTGAAAGAATAGTGGTCTTTGGGAGACCATTGTGCCACACTTTGGAGTAAGTGGGCATGCTCTGGGGTGTTTCCCTGCACCTCATTGGACGGGAGTGACACCCTGCTTTACCCCAGAGATCACTAAATACGTTTCTGAGAGAGGCAGAGCCTCTCATATCTATTGCTTGAAACAAGAGAAGAAGAAGGTTCCATGCTGGAAGTTTGATTTGCACCAACTAGGTCCTGCACTCGGACTGACTGCACCTGCTTCACAATCTGGAACTAAAGCCCTGTGGAACTAACTTACTTCAAGAAGAATAAAGAGTGGACTCCCTGCAAGCCACAGGTTAACAGAGCTTACCTGAACCATCACCACCAAGAACCTTCAGCCTGGAGTGCGTCCAGTGGATTTGAAAGGGTTTTGTCCAAGCGGATTGTGGGAACAGAAGACCCAAACTTTCAAGGGCCATCTTGGAGGTTTCAGACACTTGGATTGTGTTTTTGACACACTGGAACAATAAAAGGAACTTCAGGAAGACGTTACGGAAGTTTGGAGAAGTTTGATCAACTGTGGAAAAAAGCTCCATAAGTGGACCAACTCGACCTGGCCAGCCAAGCCGGCGACCCTCAATCGCAAGCCGGCCTGCCCTCCAGGCCCGTCCAGCTAAAAACCTCAGGAGATCTGACTTCCACAGTTTGACTGGGAGCTTGTTAAAAGTCAAGCTGGCAAACCCTCACCGAACCTGGCCTGGTGAAGAGCATCGAGGGACCACGGTCGAAAAAGCTCTGTAAAAGTTTCTAAATCCAAAGGTAAAAGACTTAAGTGGCACAACCGCAAGAGTCAAGCTGTCCACCTTCAGCCATAAGCTGGCCTTGATCCCTGGTTCTTCCTACTGGAAAGCTCCGGAGGTCCAACTTCCATAGTTTGCTTGGGAGCTCCATCAAAGGGAAGCCGGCAAAGCCTCACCGAACCCGGACTGGTGGAGAGCATTGAGGGACCCCAGCAGAAAAAGCTCCAGGATAGTTTTGAAGTCAGAAGGTATAAACTTTGAACGAGGTCTGCCGCGAGGGATTGCCGGGCAGGGCTCCATTGTGTTTGGCCTGAAACTTTGACCCCGTCTAGCGTCACCAGATGTTCTAATAGGCGCAAAAGGTTTATATGTGCTATATAGTGCTAAATCTTTGAAAATTCATATCTCCAGTTCTCTACATTGGATTTTTTTGTTTTGGTGTCATTTTAACCATAAAAATATTTCCTATGTTTATAAATTGGATGTTTTATTGTGTGTTGTGTCTTAATTATTTACAGAATTTGCGTTTTTAAATGCTTTACGTGCCTGTCGCTGAAGTTAAGCCTGCCTGCTCGCAGCCAAGCTACCAAGGGTTGAGCACGGAAATACTTTTGTGAGAGCTATTCTGATCCTAGACTGTGTTAGAGGCCTAATTGCTTGCGCTGCGCTGGGTCGCTGAGTTGTCGGGACAGCCAGGTGAAGAAAAAGGCACAGGCCAAAGGGCACAGGGACTTTATACCCCCACCATGGCCATCCCGATGGCGGTGCGCAGCAATTACTCACTTCTGGCCGCCCGCCCACCAATTGTGAGACACGGGGGGCTGGAAGGCGTTTAGCCAAAACACGGTTTTGTCTGCCCATGGCTGGTGCCCTGCCGGATTGCGAGAGTCCCAGCCCACGGGGGTCCGGGTCCTAAGCGCTGCGTCCCTTCCCCCCCACCCCCCCATTTGGGGGTGGACGCTCTGTCCAATTGCCAGTGGGAGATATGTATTTTTCTCTACTAATAACCCACTTTCCTACATGCCTCAATGCACTCCATTTCTTTTTTCAGACACACAATAAAATCACAGCTCTAGTCACCACACAATAACTAAACACCTAACGAACAAAAACAGAAGCCAAGGCATATCAAGCATTGTGCAATACACCTCTGTGAGGAAATCGACTTAGCTGCCATGTAAAAATCTAGTGAAGCCTTGCACAAGCAGCAAAAGATTGTGAACTGTTGTGTTTACTACAAGTGGCGAGCACAAGAAGTCTTTGGCCACACTTATCCTAGAAATACTGTCTCTGCGCAAGTCTGACAGAATTTAGGTTTGAACTATAGTGCAAATCCAATAATGCAAACATCTGCACTCTAGGCACACCCTGCAGTACAAACATCTACACGCAAACTATCACCGATATGTTAATCATGTTATATGTGTCATTGTGCTGAAATTGCACATATGTTTGGAAATATGATGTCAATTTCCATTTACCCACTGTTTGCGCCTGTATTCATTTACAGTTAGGGTTTCAAGCAAATCAAGGGTGCCTCACTTTGCATGACTTTAATTGATCAAGTTACCCGGAAATCTAAGGGTTTTTGCACAGTGCTCACCCCATTACACCCACTGTCATTGATTTTTGGGGGGTTTGCTGTTACGTATTGCAAAGTACGCATTGCAGAGTTTTAGGGCTGCGCTCTAATAAACACTCAGCACAAAAATCTTTTTGTCTGCAAAATTTGTGTAATGTGAGCACTTCTACTAAAGCTAAGTAAATCTGGACCAGGATTTGCGATAAAATAAATCATTTACAAGCGTAGACATGGTTGCAGAAAAGGCAGTGTGCCTCATATTGTTGTGCTAGAAAAATAAGGTACAAAAGCACTAAGACATTCCCATACGAAACTGTGAGACATGTTGATTGTTAATCCTTTCCACTTCACATGATAATGGAATGTAAGGCATGTTGCGAGGACGAGAGCGAGACAATAAAGGTAAGAGACTAATTTAGAGATTCAGGCAAAGGAGTGCTGGTTTTATAAGGTAGTTTCCCCGCTTGACTAAATTGTGTGATCTTGAGAAAAGTCATTCTCACTACCGCGTTCCTTTATCTAAGTAGCTCTCAAGATGGCATTCCAGTTTGAAAAGTGTTATATTGTACTGTGTTTCTTTCAACAAAGAGCATGTGTTAAAAGTCAGTCGTTCTTTAGCTTGGCAATGGCTTAGAGAATAACTCTGAGGATGTGGTCAGCCACACCAACATCTCCAGCTACCTTGGCCCGGGCTGCACCTTACCACACAAATACACACCCCGCACCGTCTGCCCTCATCCAGTACTGGTCTGTTCCATGACAGGGTCTGGCAGAGCTGACTAGAGCTCCTGCACTGCAGGCAGACCCCTTTCTATTTCTCAGGTGCTTGTGTGATTGGTTAATCCATTCCAGGTATTTGCTTTGTATTTTCTGACTTGACATCCTCATCTTATAAAAATTTGCAAAGGATGCAAATAAAAGAAATGGACAGGTTGAGCTACTCATGCATGGAACTGGGAAACTTGAGAGTTCTGGGCTGGCTGTGCTGGTCCACAGAGAATCCCCCCAAGGGTCAGACTCACAAAGGCATCTTAAGGCATCTGCAGCACATAGATGCGATGTTCTAAAAAATGAAGACTCAGTTCAGAGCACAGCCTGCAGCTACACTGCTCAAATGACAACACCATAAACCTCCACCATCTATGTGGGAATGACGCTCGTTTGAATAACAATTACATTGGAAGGAAGGGGACACAGTATTTCACTGAGCATCATGTTGCCATCTCAGAGAAAAATACAGGGTTTGGAACGAGAAAATACAATTTGCTGCAGGGTTTAAACACATCTTCCAAAACCGTTTAGTGTGTGCTGCATTATTCGAAAAAAAAAACCTGAAATTGTTTCTCACCTGGAAGTTGCTTCTATTTGCATATCATATACAGAATGTCTTGAAAGTAGAAGCAGCTGGGGGCCAGCTAGGGCACACCGGTGTTGAGCTGAAACAGTTCAGGTCAGCCTTATTTATTAGTAGTGTGAAAACGAGAAACCTGGTACCCGGCCAGAATGGCCTATAAGGCAGTCTGGCAGTGTCCAAAGGGCTGCTCTGACTGATCAGTTTTTTGGATGTTTGTGGGCCTGTTTTATGGCCTGGTGGCCAGGTTGTATTGCCAATTTTGCTGATAATACCAGAAACATTGCCTGAAGCAAGCACAATGCATGCAGTGGCCCACAACTTGTGAAACCCCTATACTGCTTGTCTTTAATAGTGCCCTGATTTGCAAATGTGGGCCACTTTTGTAACTATCGGATTTCCTGATGTAGGTCGCTTTTATTTCGGTGCCCGGGCCTATCTCGTAGGTCGCTTTTATTTCGGTGCCCGGTCCTATCTCCCGTCCCAGGCTGATCCTGACCTGCTTTTAGAGACAGCAGCAGCACGTTTCATCTCAACATGCCCGTCTTGTACCAGATATTGAACTGGGGTTCCTTGTGGGCAAGGCCAGCAACATCAACAGTGACGTATTTTACATTGCCACAATGCGTTTGCAAAATTACAGTCACCAAGCCAACTTGGGGACAGCTTGTGCAAATAGATGCTTTTATTTCACTTGCAAAATGCAGGCACTTATTTCCTGCAGTTACCAGAAGCCAGGGAGGGGGCGTGACTGGAACATTAAATCAAGTGGGGGTGGGGGGGGGGGGGGGGGGCAGGACCCCTGTAGTCTCTATTAGCTTCACAACTGGTTCCAACAAAGCTCATTGGTGATGGAAAGGCGTTGAAAAGGGAGGCTGCTGGTTGACTGCATTAAAACGCGCAGAGTAGATGAGCAGGATGAAGGGACCAGGAAAGCCACTGCATCGTCGAACACGCAGTTCGTGACTGTCTCCATTTGACCTGTGTCTAAAAGGAATATGCGATGTTACATCGCATGCGCTACATCGCATGCCACTAAAACGCCTTCTGCCACCTACAGCAAGTCGTTGTAATGACTTGCGTTGCAATGGTTTGCGATGCAACAATACGGTCATTGTAACAACGGCGTTTTAATGGCTTGCAATGTACCGCATGCGATGTAAAGGATGTCTCCCATCTAAATTGGTATTTATGGAGGGGATTATTGGTTTCAAGCTTGTTGTGAAGCTGTATGGGTACACCCTTCTCAGTGACCGTCCCAATGTAAGGAAGGTAAGAATATCACTTTATACCACCTTGAGATCACTTTAAAGTGATGAGGAGGACAGGAGAGGGAAAAAGAGGTCTAGGACAGGGAGCTCACTGAGCTCAAAACGACCCTGGAAAGCCATCTCATGCAATTGGAATTCTTGTATCTATTTTTGAATTTTATAGAGCATTATTAAACCAAAAGGTTCACCTATCCTCTTAGAGCCCTGGTGCAACTGCACCTGCTGCACCAATTGAAGAGATGCCCCTTCCACCACAATGGTTTGTGTTAGCCATCATATCTGCGTACCATGCTGTGTGCTTTTAGAAAGCATGTTGCCCACGATAAATAAATAAATAGAGAAAAGGATAAGGGAACATGCCCCTCCCCATTTCAGTCTACAGACAGTAAGAGGAAAAGTGCCTTTGGAGAGGGCTCCTTTGAAATCAATGATTATTAGCACAATATTGGGAGTGTCAGGAAGGTTTGCTGGGTGACTGAGATACAACTGACCTTTAATGGAGGTATCTTGTTGGAAGGTGATGGTGACTCAAGGTGATTGAAACCATCCAAATAAGTGGGATAAGCTACAGGCTGGCAAGATGTTCTGAAGAACTGTACCCAAGATGTTACTGAAGAACGTTCAGTAACATCTTGGGTATCATGTTTGAGAGCAAACTACTGAGTACTGGATGAAAACTATTAAAACAAATATTAGAATGTCCAGTAAGGGTGTTAGTATATCAGATAATGAGCCCATAATAATTTGGCCAAGTGCTTGACTTCTTTAACTGTGCTTGCACTGCACTCCATGTAAGGAAACTACACTGCACAGAGTGCATAAGGGAAAGAGGCATGTTTGCTCTCAGAACTACTGGAGCTTCCTGGGTCGTGGACAGCAAGGGCAATCTCGGCCTGGAAGTCCCCGGGACTAATGCACCAACGGCAGAGAATTGATGTTACCTCATGGTAACAGAGTCCAATCCTGGTGGCCCCATTCAGTCTTTCACCCTTCCCCGGTCATTCAATGAGTACTATGCACTAATTCTGATAACAATCTGCACCTGCTATCCTTATGTGACCTCTTTGAGTTTATGGTCAAAGTGTTTGTAGAGGTGAGGTCTGTGCATGGGCATGACACCTTTCTGATTTTGCTTAATTTGAGTGTTTTGTCAGAACAGTGTTTGACTGTGTAATTGATGGGAGTACATTTATCCTGCAGTTGTCTTTTGCTTTCTGCATGAGGGATGCTTGTGTCGCTACATGTCCTCTGTTCAGCGGCGGCCGCTCTGCTAAGGGGAAGGAGAGTCACCCTACTGCTTCGACTGCAAGCTGAATACAAAAAACAAAATGATAATAATGTCCTGTTAGTATCATTTTGTTTTTTGTATTCAGCTTGCAGTTGAAGCGGCTGGGCTGGGCTCCCCACGCCACAGGGAGGAGGAGTGGTGGCCACACCTAAAGTACAAATGATGGTTTGGCCGGCCTTCTCGCCATTACAGCCTGGGTGGAGAACATGCACAGCCCGCCAGCCCCTGTATGAGTAATGAATCATGGCACTCAGTCCAATCACAATGCTTCTGTAAGGCAGCATTGTGATTGGTGAACAACGTTTATCACAAAAAGTTTTCCCTGCAGGGAATTACAACACAGTCGCTACAACGACCGAGTTGTAACCACGCATACCATTGCTCCGCAAGTCGGAACAACTTGCGGAGGGGACAGAAGGTGTTGGATTTAAAATCCAACACCTTCCCTACTGTCCGTACAGACTGGAGTTGGGATAGTAAATTATACTCTTCTAACTTCCAGCAGCCCCCTCCGCAAGTCTCTGTTATGACTTGCGGGGCAATGGCATGCGTGGTTACAACGCGGTCGTTGTAACGACCGCGTTGTAATTCCCTATGGGGAAAAATAGTGCGTAAAAAAGAGGTACATTCCATTGTGATTGGTCTGGGGATTCTGGGAGGCTATGTGCTTGGCTTCCTGGTTCCTGCTGCAGAGAGGATGGAGGAGAGGCAGTGGCCAGCAGTATTAGGGTAAGTGTTTTTTATTTATTATTTGTTCCCCTCCCTCCGCCCCCCCGTTGCACCACCCCCTTTGGGTAGCAGCCGCTACTGCTTCTGTCTGACTGTTCCATGCTTCTCATAATTAAATGCAACTTAGAAGGAAGCTTTCCACTGTCACACTGCTTATAATTATCAGTTGCTAAGAGTAAAACGAGGGAAGTTTGAATCCTGGTTGTGTAAAACCCAAAGACAGGCAGGGAAAGTAATTTTGTGGGAAAGACAATTTTGTTAAGGTTATTCTGGTGCCATTGATGTCGCGCTGCGTGCGGCACTAGGATGGCGCTTTTGCATCTTGGCAGAGGCGGGCCGTGCAGACATGAGGTGGTCGGGCTGATGTTGAGGCCTCCGGGGCGTGCGGCAAGCAGGGTCGCGGGCCCGAGGACGGTGGGATAATGAGTCTGAGGGGCGCGGCCGCATGTCCGAGCTGGCCGCGCATCACCGCCAGCAATGGCTGTGCCTCTGGGTATGGAAGCACAAAGAGTCGTGGGAGCGCTCTTTTCAAGTAAGTAAGCATCAGGGAAGGAGAGTCTCACTTTTGCAAAGCTGCCCATAACACTGAACAGGGCTGCTAGGGCTGTGTGCAGCCAGTGATTGACCTGGGTGGCTGGGGGATATTTATAATACAGAGCACTTCATGAACAGTTTGTAATCGCTCAATTGCAGGCCCCGAGCTGGGAAGTGAGCGGGGGGGCAGGATGGGCACCACTGCGAGGCGCACCCATTGCGTGGACAGCGGCTGAGATTGTCCCCTGGTGGTGGGGAGCAGCGGGGATGTGGAGTCGGAAGAGGGGGAGGTGGGGCGGCCGGGGGTCTACTTAATGGTGGGTGGGGGGCAAGGCGCAGAGTGCATTTTGTGTTTACGGTGGGGGGGTTCCATAGGAGGGGTGCAGGGGGAGCAGGGGGCGTCGGGCCGGAATAGGCACTGCGACGGGTCGGGCGGGGAGGACGCAGTGGGGGATCTATGCCACCACTGGAGTGGGAGTACCGGCGGGAGGGGGCCCCGGCAGGGCTCCGTCAGCGGGGGCCGGATGCGGAGGGGTGGGCAAGGGGGGAGCCATGGGGCAGGGAGGAGTGCAGGGGTGTTGGGGAGCACAGCTACCAACGACCGGGCTTTGGGCGGCCGCGAGGGCAAGTGGGTGGTACTCTTTGGGGTGGAGTGAGGGTGAGGAGGGGGGTGCGAGGGGCAGGGGGGAGGGAGGATGGGACCGTCTGAGTGAAAAGGGCTAACCAGAGGGGCAGGGGGACACTCGTCCGGGACTGGGGGAGGGTGTCAGTGGTATCCAGGGTGTTAGGGTCAGAAGTAAGTGCTAACCCCGGCATGTCGGACCCCACTTTTTTTTGGTAGGGGCGGCAGGTGAGGTGCTCGGGGAGTTACATGATGCTCCACTCCTCCAAGAGTATGGGCAGGATATGCCTCATGCGGACTGCCGGGCTCCAACGAGCGACCTGTAGGAGGTGGTGTGCAGCAGGAGGGATGACCAATCTCCCGTGTCACAACCCCGGTGAGTCGGTGCGGCCCTAGGGCGCATGCATGGGATTCATGGATGACAAAGCGGGATGCTCAGGTTTCATGCGGACTGGAGTCTGTGGGGGATGGCCCAATGCTATAGGAATATGAGAAAGAGAGTCTGGGATTGAGCATGTTGGAGTCCACGGTGGGCGGCCTTTTACCAATCCGCAATGATGGTGTGGGAGCAGTTTAAAGCGGGCTGGAGTCCGTGGAGGACGGCCCATTGCTATAGGATGTGATAAAGAGAGTGTGGGATTGAGCAGGCTGGAGTCCACAGTGGGCGGCCCTTTGCCAATCTGCACTGATAGGGAGCGAGCGGTTTTGTGCGGGCTGGAGTCCGCGAAGGTAGGCCCAAGGCTATAGGACTATGGTGAAGAGGGTCTGGGATTGAGCAGGCTGGAGTCCACGGTGGGTGGCCCTTTGCCAATCCGCAATGATGGTGTGTGAGCAGTTTCATCCGGACTGGAGTTTGTGGAGGACGGCCCATGGCTATAGGACTGTGATGAAAAGAGTGTGGGATGGAGCAGGCTAGAGTCCATGGTGGGCGGCCCTTTGCCAATCCGTAATAATGGGAAGCGAGCACTTTCTTGCGGGCTGGAGACGGTGGAGGATGGCCCATTGCTATGGGACTATGATGCAGAGAGTGTGGGAGGAGGGGAGATCAGAGCAGAAGGGTGGGAGTAGTCAGGGGGGATGTCAGTAATGAACTGTCTAGTTTTTTACAGAACAGTTGGGACAGTCTACTCAAGTGGAGAGGGTGGCGCCCCCCGCACAACTGGTTAGGCAGCCAACCATGACGCCAGGTAAGGCAAGGGAGCGCACGCAAGGGGACAGAGGCTGGTGGGCCACAGCGAAAGGGTCGAGGATGCCCAGTTTTGCTCTGGAAGTAGGGTGTCAATGGGTGCGGATGCTCCAGGGGGAGGAGGGGGAGGTGCGACGGCGGAAGGGCATTGAATGGGGGGAGTGCGAGGGCAGGGATGGCGGCAACCAACTCTGCAGAGGGGACGGCAGGAGTAATAGATGCGGGTCAGATGGGGCGGACAAGGAAGGGACTAAGGAGAGTTAATACATTCAGAGAATAGGGTTACCTTACATGGAGATTAACAAGGCCTTGGGAGCCCACCTTATGTTGGCCACCAAAGAGAAGATCTGAGGGGCAAATATGGGGGAAATAAGCTGGGGCTTGCCAAGAGCCTGCAGGGGACATGAACTTTGCGAATGGGTCAGCTGCATTTCTGATTTTGCCAGTGTGTACTGTGAGAAGTACCCTGACGGGTCCACTCATTATTTAATTACATGGACATGATTAGATGGGCACAGGTGGCGTACGGGGTATGCATGGTCCATTACGACGAGAGGTGCAGGGCAAGGTTGGACTGGGAGCCGGAGGCTAAGTGGGGGGAGATAGAGTGCTGGTGGGCAGGGACAGCAGTCTTTCCCGGCCACACAGCATACCACATGGCTGGGGCAAAGGCTAGTACGCCCATTAAACGTAGTTGTCTGGGGGAATTTTTGTGTCTTATCCATGGAACGGGGATGCCGAGCTTTTGCAGCGGGGTTTTTTCAGGAGGGTGTCTGGCGGCGCTATGAAGGTCCGAGGGCCGCACGGTGGGCTGAGAGGTTGTAGTCCGCAAAAACGCGCGGTCTAGTAGGGCAGGCGGACGTGTTAGAAGACGTGCAGGAGGGGCGTATGGCAGGTCCATTCATGAGTAGTTCCATGCGGGACCTGATTGTTTCCCCACTTGGCGTGGTACCAACAGGGGAGCCAGGGCGGTACAGGTTGATACACTACATGTCGTGGCCAGAAGGGGCATTGGTGAACGATTTTATAGCGGCCGAGCTGGCTGCAATGTCTTACTCCTCGGTAGAGGTCGCCCGACATCTAGTTGCCACGGTAAAATGTGACTCAAAGTCGGCCTTTAGATTGTACCCGTACACCCTGAGGAGCAATAGTGGTGGGGCATACAGTTCGAGGGGTCCAACTTGGGTATAAGGCACTGCCAATGGGATGTTTTCATAGCCGGTGCTGTATTTTAGCGCTTTAGTACTTTCCTGCAGTGGGTTCTCATGGCGAACCGTGAAAGAGTCAGTGGCACACTACCTGGATGACTTTTTCCTGGTGGGACTGCCCGGTTCTACGGACTGCCAACGGCAATTGGCAAGTTTTAGGAGCTCAGGGGCTAGCTGGGTGTGCCCCTGGTGCCAGAGAAGACACAAGGTCCCAGTACAGTGTTATCCTTCCTTGGTATTGACCTGGAATGGGGAGCGATGGCAGTCTGAGTGCCGCTGGTCAAAGAAAGGGCACATGCTGACGTTGCTTGACGGTTTGCTGGCCAAAAAGAGGTTGACGGTCAGGGAGGTACAGGCTTTGCTTGGACACCTAAACCTTACGTGCAGGGGGGGAGAGCGGGGCAGACTTTCTGCAGGAGGACGGGCAATGAATGGGTGGGTCTGGCTGGGCCTCACCATCATAGGTGCCTGTTGGCCGGCGCTAAGGGGGACTTGCGCATGTGGCACACAATTGTGGTCTAGTTCAACGGCATCCATATGGCAACCCGGGAGGAATGGGAGGGTGATGTCACGATCTCGTCGGGCGCAGTGGGGGCAGAAGCTTGGGACTCTACTTGCAAGGGAGGTGGTGCTCAGAAAGATGGATGCCACACCGGAGGAATGGGGGGATGGGTATTGCTTTTCTAGAAGCTCGTGCCGCAGGTAGTGGCCTTGACAGGACGGGCGCGGGGATGGGCACACAAGAAGATGATCGTTCACATGGACAATTTGGCAGTAGTCCGGGTGGTGAACAGACTATTGGCAAGGGATGCTCAGGTGCTCCAGTTGGTGCGCGTCTTGGGTTGTGGGGTTGGAGCATGATATCTTGTTTCTGGCAGGACATGTGCCGGGAATAGACAATGACATTGCAGACGTTTTGCCTCGTTCTCAGTGGCAGAGGTTCCACGGCTAGTCACAGAAGAGGATTAGGGCAGGAAGCCGGTTCATAAGGGATGTGGTATGTAGGAGACATAAGGGTCGTACAGTTAGTGAAAGAGCGCCTGGCGCCATCTGCAGGAAGGCATACACGCACGCATGGGTGTAATTTCTCGACACTGGTGCAGAGTGCTGTGGACAACCCTGGGTACGTGAAACGCAGTTGGTACAGTTATTTCTACGTGACTGACAAAGGTTTGTCTGGGTAATAATGGCAGGCAAGTTGTCGGCCATACATTTTTTATGGGAACTCGTGGGGGGTAGGGCGCCGTCGGCAGGGTGAATTAGGGAGCTAATTGCTAGAAGGTTTGGCGTGTGAGAGGCAAGTGGGACGCGGGGTGTCGGTATAGCAGCTGCTTTGGGCCGTGAGGCATGCCCTCCTCTGCCTGGGGGGAAAAGCCTTGCAGTTTGGGATACATTCATTCCACATAGGGGCAATCACAGACGCAGCTGGGAGTGGTCGGGGGTGGGAAGAGATCATGCACCTAGGGCGTTGAAAGTCACCACTTTTGCAGACCTACAACAAAAATTTCACCTTCCAAATGGGCACTACCTCAAATTTATCCAGATTCATACTATGCTGAAACTTAAGGCCCCCAATATCAACCTGGGGAGAATTGAAATTATCGATACCATAGCTAAAAAGACTACAAGAATAGGTACAATTTATGGCCAACTGCTGGATAAACTACAAGATGATATAGAACATACAGAAACTGCCTGGGAAGACAAACTTGACAACCCAAATGTAGATATTGATATGAGTTTATATTTATCATCACGAGTACTTATGTCAGCTAGCTTAAAAGCCCAGACTTACAAAACCATATATAATTTGTATTTTACCCCTGCTAAGCTACATGCTCGGGGCAAAAGGGAGAATGATCACTGCCCTAGATGTCTTAACGGCCCACAACATTAATACACATGTTCAGTGAGTGTGACGAACTAACATTAATTAAAAGAATGATTTGCAAATTCTGGGAAGAAGTGTTTGGTCATAAAATACCTGACTCCCCCACTCTGTATCTGCTAGGTACTGATAATACACTCAGGAAAGCGCCATATATGCTACTAGAGAGTTAAAATCTGCTGTGCGTGGCAAGGTGATTTGGCAGCCCATCACTAATTGGAGGAGGGGGGCTTTGCTCAGGGCTATGATGAACTATGTAAATCTGCCTTCTTTTACGAGCAATCTCTGCTGTCATGGGAAGGTGTATTTTCTCTTCCTTTTTTTTATGTCTCTTTCTCTTTCTTTATCTCTCCAAAAATGTGAGAACGAATCATATATGAATGTGTTTGTTTACTGTGCGGTATTATTATATTTTGACTCCTGTCTTTACTGGTTCTGACAAATAAAAACAATTTTAAAAAAGAAAGCCAGACTGTTTTGGAAAACCCACATACGGCTGCGGGGCTTTGGGGGAAGGGGATGCATGATGTTCATTTCCTTCCTCATATACGTGTCTTTTCAGGTGTGTTGGTGGGGCCTGCTGCGGCGGAGTTATCCATCTGCATCGTAGGACACCCTTTTGTTCAAGGGGTAGAACGTTATGAGTTTACAATTGGAAACGGTTTGAATTAGGGTTTTTGATCAACAGTTGTTAAAGTGTGCCTGGAACGGAAGGGGGGTATGAGGGACACGAGTTGGCTCCTAGCGTTACACAGGATGATTAGGGGTGGGGTCTGTCTGGCTGAGTTGATTATTCATTTGGAGGAGAAGGATCTGTTTAGGTGCAAAGGTTGGGCCTGGATAAAATAAAGGAAGTGGTATTTTTGCTGATTAAACAGCAGTGATCAGGTTGTTATCTTATCTGTTGGAGTTCATACCAGGAGGCAGTGGAGGGGGGCGGAGAGACCCGCTGCGATAAATAAAGACAGACGAAAGTTCAACCGGGACATGCAAATTTGGTGATGGGGAAAGCATAGGGGAGTGGTACATCCTGAGCTTAGGTATGCAGCGCTCTATTTTCAGGGAAGAGGGGGTGCATGTGTCCCGCTATGTTTTGGAGTTGTGTATAACACAGATTAAGGAGATTTTTGGACAGGGTTTTGGCAGTTTTCCGAAATAACAGGGTACCTAGAGGGAGGGTCAAAAACGTCTGGGGCCAGAATTTCTGAGTGGCGTTTTTCCTGGGTAATAGTTGGTAGATCTGTTTACAATTACAGTTTATTGGTTGGAAAATGTCCCTCTGGGAGCACGCAGTAAGGGGAAGTAGCATAGGAAGGTTACATAAATAGTTATGTTAGGAAATGATGAGAAGTTGCAACTTTATCGGGGCAGCAAGGAGGACAGATTTGGCGGTTTAGAAATGGTTGCAAAGGGGAAAACTTTAGGGGTGGGGTGGGGGTAAGTCAGGAGGAAAATATTTAGTGAGGTTTAGTTTTGTACGGCACAGGCCAAGGAAACTGATTGTAAGATTATTATTATTATTATTATATGAAATTTGTAGCGCGCTCAGTTACCCAGAGGCATCCCGGCGCTGAACAGAACGAAGAAGGGAAAGCTCAGACTCAGTCACTACACAGGAAACAAATGCGTCTTCAGGAGTTTCCTAAAGTGCAGAATGTTAGGCTCTGAACGAATCTTAAAGGGCAGGGAGTTCCACAGTGCCGCCACTTGCACTGAAGAACGCCGGCCCCCAGAGCGAGCTCTTTTTACTCTGGTTAACTGCAGAAGACGTCCTTGGTCCGATCGCAGTGGCCGTGTGGGTTTATAGGGGCGTGCCATATTGGACAAGATAGAAGGGCCCCTACCATGCAAGATTTTATGGGCCGTGCATAACGCTTTAAATTTCACCCGCTCCTTAACCGGGAGCCAGTGAAGAGTTTTCAGGGCCGGAGCAGCTGAATGTCTTCTAGGAACCTCCTTCAGCAGTCTAGCGGCTGCATTCTGCACCTGTTGAAGGGTCCTAAAGGTCGCTTCCGGAGCGCCAAGGAACAGTGCGTTCCCGAAGTCAAGTCTCGACAAGATTAAACCACGAATCAGAAGCTTCCTGGATGGATTGGGGAGCAGTGGTAGCACCTTGCGCGCTGACCGCAACAGGCCAAAACACACCCCTGCGGTCTTCCTAGCATGTGTCCTAAAGGACAGGTCTTCCTCCAGCCATACTCCTAGGCTCTTAATCTCCTTCTTAGGAGATGGTGGGTCACCCAGAGACCGAGGCCAGCAACTGGCGATGAGCGAAGGCCTAGGTTTGCCTAGCAATATAAGCTCAGTTTTCTCTCCGTTGAGCTTAAGGCCAGAGTGGGACATCCAACGATGAACGTTGGCAAGGCAGTCATGAAGAACCTCTGGTTGTTCCGCCAGCTGGGTAAGGCCTACAACCAGCTGAGTATCATCAGCATAGCTGATGATCTTCACTCCTGAAGGGGAGACCACTCTCTCAAGTGGAGTCATATAGACGTTAAATAAGGTAGGGCTCAATGATGAGCCCTGCGGGACTCCACATTGAAGAGGGAACAGGGTCGACTGCTCTGCCCCTTCCCAGACTTGATAGAAGCAGTCAGAGAGGAAGGACTCAAGCCATTTGAGGGCCATCCCCGTGACACCCACCTCTGACAGTCGTTGGAGGAGCATCTGGTGACTCACGGTGTCGAAGGCAGCACTCAAGTCCAGGAGGATCACTGCCACTGACCCCCCATATCAAGAATGCTCCTTGCTTCCTCCACCACTGCCAATAAGGCCGTGTCCGTCCCCTGACCAGGGCGAAAGCCCGTCTGGGAGTCTTCCAGCAAATGATGGGATTCTAGGTGGTACGAGAGCTGGCGATTAACCATCTTTTCTGCGATTTTTGAAAAACCGGGCAAAAGAGAAATAGGCCTAAAATTGGCCAGATTCGAGGGATCTAAGCCAGGTTTTTTCAGCAGATGCACCTGTCGTCAATAATGCGGCCTTTTTCACACCTAACAAGCTGGTTTGCGTTCTGTGCTGTGCCCCCCCCCCTTCTTGGCCCAAAGGGATACATTATCTAAGACCACCAGGGCTTCAGTCGTTCAGATGTAGTACACATTTAAGAACCAAGGTAGCATCACAATATAATGCCACAAGTCAAATATGGGGATTAGACCATTAATGTTGTGGATAAACCTACCTTGGATATATGTGTGCATATATATATATATATATATATATATATATATATATATATATATATATATATATATATATATATATATATATATATATATATATATATATATATATATATATATATATATATATATTTTTTTTTTAAGATACGTAGATGTGGAGTTAAGAATAGTAAATCCTTACCTCCCTCTACGCACTTTAATTTCAATCTTTTGTCCATCGATACTGTTGTAATGATAATCTGTCTCACCAATATTCAGAATACAATACGCCCTACTGCAATGTTGATCAACTATATTTGTGGTGTAAATTAAATGTATTTCTTTTTGGAATGTATAAAGTGCATTGTTCACCCGGAATAGGAAATGCTGCTATTATAAAATGCCACTATATATTACATCGGAGAAAATTGCCATAGTTTCAGAAGCTTTCTGCATTTAAAAAGGATAGTTTCTTTTCGTAAACCAAAAGGCAAAAATAGTGCAACATTTTGGGGCTGTAGAGGAGAACGCTCTGTTTTATAAGCGGACTCATTTCAACTTACGGGTATTTAAAAGGAAAAGCCCTTCTAACCTCAGAGACTCTCAGACTTTATGGAAGGTAAATCTTCCTGCTAGAGAACTGCGAAGTGCTTTATGCACAAGGCAAAAGGATTTGAATGTAATTGTTTGAGTTACCGGAAATCAGAGCACATTTGTCAGCGCAGTCAAATTTTCTTTGCATAAGACCATTCTGCCTGCAGCATTCTCACTATTTGACATTTTCGAGATGTTAGGAGGGAAAGTGTGAGTTACAATGCATTACAATAGTCTAACATTAATGACAAATGGCATTGCAGATCTGAATTATCTGACTTGTAGGGAACAGATCGAGCATCCATGTTGATATGTAAACACCTAAACTTTTTCCTGAATGCAGGGCTTCTGGTTGTTGAACTAGTGACGATGGCCAGATTCGAATTGGTCCAGACAGTAGTTTGCTAAAAAAAAGTGCTAATATTTCTGTTTTTGAACCATTTATATTAAGTTTATTTTAGGTCATTAATCCTTGCACATTGAATATGGAGTTATGAAATGTTTCAGCCTTTATTTTGGGAGGACTGTCAACCCCCAGGATTAACTTCATGAAGCTAAATGACTGAGCTAACTTTACCAGTGGTACCATTTAAAATGTACGGGTGGTTAAACCATCCTAAGAGGAACTCACATGGCACAGGATTTGGATCTGACAAATTGGGGCTCATCTTAACCTGCATATATCAATCAGCTAAACATCTTGAAATCTGGGCTAAACTGTTCCAGTGATACTGAAGTCCAGATGGTTCACAGTAACCAAGCTGCAGATAGGTCAAGTAGCACAAATGCTGTAGATATATTCTGACCAACACAGTGGGGTAGATCATCCATAATAGCTGTCAGAATGTAATTGAAATTGCATTTAAATAGCACTTACTACCCCTGACGAGACTTCGAAGCGAGTAGCTCTGGAACCGAAAAAGGATTGGTGGTGAATAAATTAAATGTACGCACACTATTCTGGGACCCAAACAGGTTAGAGTAGAGGGGGCGAGAGTCTAGAAGGGGTTATTTTGGAGATGATACTAGTCAGAGAGTAGAGGTAGAGGATATATTTAGAGAGGTATTTGGTGAGAAATAGTACAGTTGATCGGAGAGAGTAATAGATTGAGATTTGGGATGAGTCTTCCATGATGCAACCAACATGGATGTCAGCCTGCAATGGGTGAAGTATTTAATGAGAGTGATAAAGTAGGAAAGCTGATTAAACAATGCCTGCCAAAGTACATTTCATAGTTTGGGGAGTTGTGAAACTTGTCTGTTATTGCCCAAACAGTCCGAGTTAAGGGTAAATAAAATTTCTTCAAAGCTCTTGGTGCACACCTAGAAATTAGGGAAGAATTAATAATGGACTGAACATGGGCCTGTGACACTAATAGCATTAATTATGGAATTCTGCTAGAAAGGGATGTGGAGCTGTCCATAAAGCTTTACGGACTTTTATCACAGTTGTGTAGTATTTCTCCCATAATTGAGTAAATTGAGTAAAACCATAATTAATCAGCAAATATATTGCACTTAAATGCTGACTCGGATTAAGGTTGTAGTGTTGCTATTGCTTTGAGCTCATTTATTGCTGAGATAATTGCCATTAACATATCTGATGCTGAAAGGATTTTCTGTCAAGTACAATGCCTTTGCAGTTTTAAAAGATTTTTAATAGGCATTATTTAACAATAGTCACTCTTATTTGATTTCTGTGGAGTAAGTATGACATTGCATTTATGCCTCATTAGTCTGAGCTCTTCGGAAAACCAATTATTTTGTACCATATTTAAGTAGTGACATTTAGGCTGTGTATGAAATTGGAGTATCGGTTGAGGTGGATGGGAACCCACCTTAAATAATAATCCCAATCCTTGCCAAGATGAACCACTGAAGTCACTAAATAAATGGACTTAACCTCTGGCAGATTGGCACAGCACAGTTAGGTTTACCTTAAAGACAATGTGTAAAGTAGTTATGCACTCCTCCAGCAATAAAGCAAAAACACAGTAAAGTGCACAAAGTCTTATGGCCAACAAATATGGGTTCGCCAAAAGAAGGCACAAATATCTGGGGGAATGCCATGCAAATGATGGTCATTTCCAACAGACTGTTTACTAATTCTCATAATATTTAATATTACTGAGTTATGGATTAATCAATTATTTTGGTGACAACTCTAACACATGACAGACCTTAAATTCCACATAATATACACTGATTCTGAAATACGGGTGAGTATTAATCTAGGTGTTCTGGGGCATAGCTTCTCATCAATACCCTGTAAAAGATTCTCTGGTAGATCTGTCATATTTCTAACATCCTCTACATTCCTTTGAGTCTGGCCTAAACAGTGGATGTGGGGCACCTGCCTGTTATCTTTTTCTCAACTCAGACCAATGCTATGAACACCTCTTTAGGGCCAAGGGATATCTACCCGGGTATGATCCCAAAAATGAAGGGCACATGACAAGGTCCATGCTAACAGTTCTTAAGTAATCGATTCATCTTACTTAAAGCTCTGAGTGGAGGCAAATGCAGCACCAAAGCAAAGAGGTAGAAACGAGGTGTAATAAAGCTATATCTCTTCATGCCAACCTTGGGTAGGAGCACCATTTTGGCACAAGCCCAGGTTAAATAGACTTTAGTTAATCTGAGTCTGTATCAAAATACATGGGTAGATGCACTGGAACCCCAATACTCCACTCATGGATGCCTCCCTGATGCAAAGTAAAGCAAGGCAGTGCTGTGTTTTCCCGTGTTGTTTTTTCTTTCTTTTACAAAGCACACAAATTGGGCTTTGAGTTGCTTTGTAAATTCCAAAATATATTTTGTGTTGTGGCTTCACCAAAAGAAATAATGCACCAACAATGCAAAAATGTTCCTAAATATGGGCCATAATGCTGTCCTCACCTCAGTACAGTTCCAATGTGCAGTGGGCCATCATTACAAGTTTTCATCACTAATGCACCACAGAGCCACCAGCACTGTGAAAAATAGTTTGGCGTGAAGTGGAGAAAAAACAACAACCGTTCCCCTCAGACAAGTGCTATTCTTGTCGTTAGTAAAAATGTGACAATCCCTCTATTTATATCTTGCTTTTGTTTTGCAGTAGCTTGTCTCCATACGCTGATATGAATCTGCTTCAGTGAATAACACTGGCGTGCCCCATCTGCTAAGTAAACAAGCGTCATTGCCTGGAATGCTCACAGCTGATATTCTAGGTAGCTAATAACATTTCAAAAAAATACATTTGCTCATACAATAGATGCATTTTGCATACAGGAAATCTTCAGTTAGGACTGGGGCACCATGAATGCAAACTCTCGACATGTCAGGTCTGGGCATGACTAAGTTGCATTTTTGATTGGCAGCAGCAATGAAGGTTTTGGACCATCATATTGCCGTAAAATAAGGTTAATTGATCATGGCATTTGCTCCAACAATCAAATGCAGTCTGGGAGTTGTAGTCGTGCTTCACTTCGACTGAATCAATTATACAGACACTTGAAAACAATGACTTTAAAAAACAGAACGTGTAGTGATTACAAATCGTGTCCCTGACGACATGGCCCCATCAGGTAATCAGATGTTTTTAAAATTCTAATTTATCTCTGCATTTTGACAGCGGGAATGGTAAAAGGATCCTTTGCTTAGGGCGCCAACCTTCATTGAATTAGCCCAACTGCTACAACAAATGAGTGGGGTTATACGTGATTGACCTGTTGCAGTTAAAACATTCTCTTTAACGTTTTAGGACAGTGATTCTTAACCAGTGGTCAGGTTCACAAGGCCTATTCAGGTGGCCCATCACTGCTTAGAAAATTAAATAATATTAACAGATTAATAAAGTAGAAATTAAAAATCTGAAAACATTCTGGAAGTGTGAAAGAATTTAAAATTGGGGGAATAAAAATCAAGTTGGTATCCTGATTTTGATTTTTTGGAGCAGTGTAAGTACATCAAACAGAATATAGTACGGATGGTGGTGGCATCAATTGAATTTAGAAAAGCCCTACCCTTTAAATTATAATTTAGACTTTTTTAATTGGTTAATTACATTATATATTTCATAATTTGTGTATTTGTTTGATGAATGCTTGTTTCTGTAATTTTGTTTTGAGGTTCTAATAATCGAAATTGATAAGCCCAGAGTACCCGGCTTCCAGGTACGTCCCTGGATTCCTATAATGATTTTGTGGGGGTCCCCATGTTCCAGTAATAATTAAGTGGGGGTCCACAAAAGTCCAAAGGTTAAGAGCCGCTGTCTTGGGAATCTGTGGATAAATTATAAAAAATTACACAATAATGAACTTTGAGGTCTATGAGGTTGGCAGAAGGTTTTATAGGCTCAAATAATTGTCTATTTCATTCAAGCTGATTTCATAGAAACGAGGGGGGTACTGACAGCAGCCCCAGGCTGGAGGTATGCAATCAAAATACCCAAGAAATAATCTTTATCTCAACGTCAAAATTTCTAAAATGGCGGTGCCTGCTTCGTTTTCAGATCTGAAAAGGGGTAATCAAATACTGAAAGGTGAAGATGATCTTCTGTGGATCCTTGATAGAAAAAGAGTGTATTTCAAGGAAATTTACATAGAGAGCAAGCACCTGTTGGCCAGGTTCCATCGTCACTTGGTAGCAAAATTCTTACATTCATGGCCTCTAATGTCACCCTCCATAAACCAACTATCATAATAAGTATTTCAAATTTCCAAAAAGTGAGACTGGAGATTTTCCAAAATGGGCCCACGTCTATGGAGCTCACATGTGCTTCCCTTATGCATGGACTAAAATTACATAGAGCTATCAAAAGTCTTTATTTCTAACAATCTTTTTATTAAATAAATCATTTTGGTGCGTCATCTTCTTTAACTCCTATGATCCCTCCCTACAGCAATCTATACATTATTATGGGGGTATTGATATGTACATCTGTTATTGTACTCCTACAGGTCGAATATCTACAAAAAGGATCAATTACACAACCTTCTAAGACACAGAGAGGTGGTTCATAGTTCCTCCCCCATCGAAGTGCTCTTCCTCGAATTGTGGGTACCCTCAACTCAAATCTAAGACTATAAGCAATTCAGAATGTTCCAATGATCTTATGGAGTACGTTTGAACACTCTGTCTCTCAGTATCTCCTTTATATTTTCTGTTCATGCAACTCTCCTCTATTCTCAGAAACAGCACTCTGAAGTCGCCTCGGCGAGTTTGTGGATAATATAGCATAATATAGGACCGTTCTTTAAAAATGCAATTTGACCCAGGATATACCTGAGGTAATTTGAAATGCAGCAATACTACATGTACAATTGCTGCATCAGTTGTAGCCAGTGTTTATGTGGCATGAAACTTGTGAGGGATGGAAGGGGGGGCTTCCTGAAGGAGTGTGGCCAAAGAAACATAAGTAGGAATACCTTCCAAGAGGTATGGCCTATGTAAATAAGAGTGTGGCTAAAAACATATGAACTAACATTCTGTGATTCACACAAGGTTTCTTCTTATCAGTATTTGGGTACCTCTCTGTGAGTTTTCTGTTACAATGGAAATAACAATTGGCACATATGTAAGTGATCCTCTGTGTGCTCTTCAGCGAGGCCAAGGAATGGATGAGCATGCATTCTGAACACCTTTATTACTCAATGACAGGCACTGCCTTCAACCTCAACTCCAAAGCTCTCAACTCTGCCCTGTCATGAGCACCCACCCACAACCTAAATTAACGATACACCAAGAAGGGACCCATTTACAGTATGTTCTATACAAGAATCCTTCAATGCATGGAGCACCCTGCAGATACACTAGATCTGGAAAAAGCAAATACTCTTAGTGGATGCAAGGTTAAGTCAAACAGGGACTGCATCCCTGACAAAGAGTACCTTAAGGGTTTTTGCAGTCATTGTTGAGAAATTAATCTATGTTTTGCCTGTAAAGGTAAGGATCTGAGTATGCGGGCCGTTAGAGACTCCTTCAAAGCTAGTTATTAAATTCTGCCGGGTCCGAGACCTCACAAGGCCAGTCACATTTAACCGCTCTTACTGGACAAATCAGGAATTAGGAAGGAATTGGAATGAGGACATCAGCGTCTGCATATTTGAGTAATTGTGTTGAAACCCATCAAGTTGTTCCATCCATGGCGTCACTTGTTTGTCAGCCTATAGGAAAGGATATCTCTGACTCCATTCCACATTTACCAGATGCCTGAACTTTGGAGCTAGTGGTGAACATACAGAAAAGACCACTGTAGCAAGGCCACGCACAGACCTCATATAGAAATCTAATACTACACTGATCATTAGAGTGTACCTCATATTCCAAGACGTCCCCTGCTGGATTAAGCTGTCAGGGTAGCTCAGCGAGTCAAACCCATCAACTGACAAATAATGTGATTTGAAAGTCACAAGTTAAAATCCCATCAAGTCCGTCTTTAGCTCTCCAAACTTCTAAGGTTGGTCATTTGAATTCCAATAATTATGTGATAGCAATATGTGTTATTACCAGTGCTTAGAAACAGCAGAACCTAGGTATAAAGTGCTTTATATAAAGTTTTCAATACAATACTTATTAATAAGAATGAGAACTACATTGCTTGATTCCCTGGGTCCTTGATGTTCATATAAAGGTTACACTTAGGTGGAGCCTCGCTGTGTGGAAAGAAGAGTAGGATCTCCAAAGACAAACTGGAGAATTACTTACTGGATTTTCTTGGTGAAATTCTTAGAAACAATCCCTCCTTCTTCTTGCTGTTCTTCGTGTTTTCCTTCAATGGTAAACAAGACAAAGTGCAAAAAAACCTGTTAGGATCTTGATTTATTGAGAATCTAATGTATGTGCAAAGAAGTCTGGTTGTAGAGCAGGCTTTAGAATGTACACAAACTATACACAAAGCATTTATGTCTACAATACACAAAATTATATATTATATAAATATATATCTCTTAAAGATATATACATATATATTAAGGTATGGATATCTCTCTCTCTCTCTCTCTCTCTCTATATATATATATTTATATATATATATATATATATATATATATATATATATATATATATATATATATATATATATATATATATATATTCAAGCTCAATCCCTCCCAGTCCCGGATGGGAAATAAAGACTGCACACACGGGAATCTTCAATTCAAAAAGCAACTTTACTCGCGCAGACGCGTTTCGGAAGCCACGCTTCCTTCCTCAATGTTGTTACTTCGCAACGCGCGCCGAGGTGCCATTTTATTTCATTTCAAATGCACACACAGGTTAGTATGGGGCATTGACATGTTAACATATGCATTTCACAATTAATTGTCAAGTACTCCAGCCTTTGTTATAACTTTTCTAATAACCAGGTCCCTTACCTTACTGCCCTTTTCAATGGAGTTCTAAGCGGCATGGAAATCCCTGGTACTTGGCTGGGGGCAGAGGTGGTCCCTATCTTTAAAAAGGGCTCGCCTCTCCTCCCGGCCAACTACAGACCCATCAGCTTAATCGACGTAGCACAGAAGCTGTTTGGCAGGGTTTTGCTGAATCGCCTCCAGGATTGGATGGAAGAGGTGGGTGCCCTTAGTCCCTATCAGGCGGGATTTAGGAAGGGGGTATCCATAGTGGACCAGGTTTTTAGGTTGAATCTTATCTACTGGAGGGCAGCAATATTCGAGGGCGGCAGTCTGTACACAATTTTTGTGGACTTACGGGCCGCCTTCGATCTGGTGCCCAGGGGAAAACTCTGGAGCGTCTTGGCAGAGATGGGCGTCCCCCCGGACATCCTAGTAATCTTACAGAGGCTCCATCATAATAATTATGCCCGAGTGAGGTGCGGGAGGTCGGGGGAATTGACCAATAGATTCCCCGTTGACCGAGGGGTAAGGCAGGGTTGTGTGTTGGCACCGACCCTGTTTTGCCTCTTCGTCAACGGGGTAATCGCCCACCTAAATGCCACCGATTATACTGATGCCCCCAAACTAAATGGCAGCAGGGTGACCGCAATCATGTTTGCGGACGACACCCTGCTGCTATCTAAAACCCCCATGGGGATACAGAGGATCCTTGATTCATTTGTAGCCTTCTGTACGGACAGGGGGCTAGAAATCAATGCGGCCAAAACTAAATTCATGGTTTTAAATCCGAGCCAAAAATTGCGGCCGAATCCGCAATTGGGAGTAGTACGGCTCGAGAGGGTTGCCACCTTTGAATATCTAGGTGTGACTCTTAATGAAACCATGACTTGGGGATCTCACCAGAGTAGGGCGAACCTCAAACTTACACAAACTACTGGGGGTATCGCCCGGATGATGACCGGCTCCTCATATCGCCCGTTGGGGGCCCTGATCCAGATATACAAGGCCCAGGCCAGGGGAGTTATCATGTACGGGGCGGAACTGTGGGGACACACACCTTGCCGTAGCCTTTCACTAACAGAAAACAAGTTTATAAGACAGATAACCGCGCTTCCCCCCAGTACCCCGCTCCTCCCCTTGAGGCTTGACCTCGGCCTACGACCATTATCTGATGAAATAAGCCTGAGACCCATAGCCTTCTGGCGTAGGTTGTGGAGCAGTAATGATCTTGCAGCATACAGGGCGGAACTGGCAGAATTATTGAACCACCCAAAAGCGCTCCGTATCCCTTGGGTCAAAAACATCCAATCCACCTGCATGGAACTAGGGCTCCCTGACTTATGGACTGACCCTGCGAATGCCGCACTGAACATCTCTAAAAGGTCCCTGACTAACGTATACCACGAACACAAATTAGCTAGGGCCCGAGTTACCCAGGTAGAAGGGTCTCTATCCTCTGTGTTTTTGCAAAGCAAGGACCTTTATAGGTTTGAGAGGGTATTGGATCCTATCTTTCCGGTACTTGCTAGGAAGCTGTTTCTCCAATGGAGATACGGCTCACTGCCCTTTCGGTCCTTTACAAGTACTTGGTCATCGCCCCCCACTACGATGCAGTGCCCGGCCTGTGATGCTTTGGAGGAAACCGATTTACATGTGGCCTTCTTCTGCCCAGCCTACAGGGCAGTGCGGAAATACTGGCTTCTCCCATTGATTAGGAATATGGGTGGCAGGGAATATGCTCCAATGTATAGGATTTTAAAATCTGATCTCTCAGGCCCTACTGTCCTCGCTTTATCAAAATTTCTTACCAATGTTTGGCATACGCGCAACCGTATTTTAAAGGTGTTGGGTCCCCCTTAAAATTTTAGATGCACAGTTTTTTCAGTATTTTTAACATATGTACTTCCAATGTTTTAATGTTTTGACTTATTGGGATTGTATATGTGTACTGTTTCTCTTTTATGGCCAAATGGCCGAAATAAAGATTGGAAAAGATAAAAAAAAGAATAACCAGGTCAGGCCTTTTGTATTCGACATAAGGACCCCCGAAGAACTCAGCCCTGTATCCTTTTTCGTTAGTGCGCATTGTCATCATAGCCAACCCAGGTCTGTCGTTTAGAGCATCGGCTTCTCCAGCAAGACAACTATCATGAAAACATTTAATATTGAACATGTGCACAAAATTACTGATGACAACGCCATGTTCAGTGCTAATGCAAGGACATATTAAGGGTTTCCAGTGAGTGCCCTTGGCCAAACGTGTTTTGTGGGCCCCTGTTCATAACAGCTTTACATATTTTTTTATCAAAGTTCAGCTCTTTCTGGTCTACTTTGGCCAGATCACTGACGTGGCACACTGGTCCAAGTTCTAAATGTATATACATCTAATATTCAGGAATAGTGACGTGTGTTTTCAATATTATAATTCCGCAGCAGCTCACTAATATTATTGCTAATAATCTGTGTGACCCCCTGCCATTTCTCATAAGTAAGGTCCTATTTTAATCTAAAAGAAACTGTTTTTTTTGGATGTTGCATGGTATTAAAAAACATACAGTTCTCTGCCAAATGTCGTTAATAGACTCAAATCCATCATCCACATTCAAAATAAATGAAAGGAAAACGATATTTAAAGCAATCCGTTAAGAATTATCCAAGGTCATCAGAGTAAGGCCAGAGCTGGCTCGATCAGAGGGCCCCCTGAAAGTCTGGGGCCCTGGACAAGGACCCACTTTGGCCATGCCTTAAAACGTCTCTGTATAAGGATTAGTAGAGTGCACAACGGGAGATTGTGCCTGAATCGGGATTTGTATAGGTGGAGAAATAGAGGCATAAGTGAAGAGCACTGAAATATTCTTTGGAAAGTAATGCTGCTTATAAAAGAGAGAGAGGACAGAATGAGAGAGTACAGCAAGTAAGAGCAAGAAAAACGTGAACAGAAAAAGAAGCAGAGACATGGCATGCGAGAGAAAGAGAAACATTTAAAAGCAAGGGGAGGAGAGAGTACCAAGGTCCAAGATCGAAAAGATCTTAATTAATCACAAAAACAAATTACATCCAACAGACAAGGCCATCCCCGGCGCCGAGGCTTTACAGAGCGTTCCATATTTTGTAATAAACATGCTGAAGGTTTGGAGCTTGTTTTACAAGTTCCAGCCAGTCCTAATCCTGAACAAAGCAAGAAAACAAAAAGTACAAAGTAGGCTGCCAAGTCTCTCACATCCAATATGTTAATGTTTAGATTTCAAAAGAGCAAATTAAATATTGTGGCAACGAAAATACGTGGGTATGAGAACGTAGGTAGATGCTCTGAAGTGAACTCTACCATCATTATGAAAACTTCCTTTCAAAACAATAATGGAAATTGGCAGGCAAGAGGTGGAAGGATCCTGTGTGTGCATGAACCCTGTAGTCACTATATAAATAGAAAACATTCAGGGTCAGGAGTAAAGAGACAATCAACGCAATGTTCACATTTGTTTGTTGCAATAACAGAATGCTGTCAGGGACAGGTTGCCAAATGGCACCCATGACTTGTTTGCTCCTGGTCACTAATTCATTCAGAAGTGGCCTAAAGCCAGGAGATGTCCAGAAAAGCCCTGCCCTGTTGGGGCCACATGTTGTCAAAGGCGCTCATTCCATGAGCAGTGTTATTCACTGTGGTAATTGTGCACCCACTAAACCCCTATTTCAGAGTGTAGGGGTGCGTAATTACCACACCTTTCTAG
Organism: Lissotriton vulgaris; assembly: GCF_964263255.1. Classification (NCBI taxonomy): domain Eukaryota; kingdom Metazoa; phylum Chordata; class Amphibia; order Caudata; family Salamandridae; genus Lissotriton; species Lissotriton vulgaris. The sequence goes on along the minus strand of NC_141699.1, from coordinate 338,841,021 downwards.
ATGTTGGACCGAGGAATGGGAGGCAAGGTGGAAATTGTACGGTTTTGTATATTCTCCTTGAGATCTGGGAAAGTGAACGCTTTATGGATAAAATTTATGACAGGTTTAGCCGGTCTAAATTTGCGGGCAAACACTAACAGGATGAGCTATTACAGCACCACCTAAAATACCAGACTGTGTACATGCGCATTTGTTCCCAAATCGGCATTAGCACGTGTCCTAGAATAAGTACTCATACAAATGGTGGTTGTGCAGACAGCCCCATGGTCCTCTTGTTCAGGGTGCAAGAAAATGATGAATGCACACTGGCTGAAGAACTATAAAATCAAAAGCACATTGTTCGCATTTCAGATGTTGCTGGTATTGGGGAAGCTAGCTGCAGAGGAAGGTGACCCGAAGGAAGTTCTGCTACTGTGATCCCTCAAACTAAGGGGAGACGGCATCGACTAAAGGTGAGCAAGGACAGAGGCGGATATCTAATAGCAGAGGAATATATTGGTCCCTGGGGGCCTAGTGCCAGGATGGACTTGCCAAAATGTCTGGGGATTAGAGAAGAGAGGGGTGAAGTGGAAAGGAAATACTCTACATGAAAAAGGGGCATTGAGGTGGCATATCCTACCATGGTGGAAACGATCGGTGAGGATCTGGCAAAGGGGATGGATTAAAGTGAGTGAAACTCTCTACTGGGAAGTGGGCAGGTTGGGGAATACCATTCAGGAGACGAAGGCGGGGAGAAAAAGTCCCTCATGGATAAGAGAGAGTAAAATACCCATTGCGGAGAGAGTATAGGGGTGATCATGAAAATGAACCTCTTTCCTTTAATCACTTCTCTGCCATTATGATGAGTATATAAATCACAGAACCCTATCATATTCTGATGAATTCTGCAAGTGAAAACGCATGAGTTAATAATAACAGTTTTAAAGTTTTACCTTTATTTTTTTTGCATCATTTTTTCCTTGAAACGACTGGTTATTCTTTGCCTGATTATGCGCGTCCCGTACCTTGCTGGGCAATTGACCACAATGTTACATCTGTTTTCAGCCAAGCATCTTCCCCAGGACATAAAATCAGACTACATTCACCTTAGCTAGGCATCATGCAACTTGAGGGAGGGAACGCATATGTGTAGTATCCGTCATTGCAATTAGTAATTAAGAATGATGGGCTGTGTTGTTTTTTTCTGATAGAGCACTTAGGGTCAACTACTCTTATCCCTTAGAGAACATCCTGAATTAACACTACTGTTGATCCCTTTGTAATTTTTCACCGATTGGGATAACTACATTATGTTATGAATAGCACTTTACCTTGAAAATTTGTCTGCTGTTAAAATGTTTCAGGTTAGCACTATGGGGCCGATTAGGATGGCGGACGGATTGCCCCCGCCAGGCTGGCGGTAGCCACCGCCGGCCTGGCGGGGGCAATCCGTCTGCCATCCTCCTTGAAATGAACCCCCACCACATTAGGATGGCTGGGGGGTCCGCGGCGGACGGGAAGACCATCCGCCGCTTTTCCGCCGCGGTGCCTTGCGACCGTGGTGGAAAAGGTCTAATATGGTGGCGGTGTCTATCAGACACCGCCAGCCATATTAGGATGGGCTTTGGGGAATGCCTTTCCGTGATGGCAATGCCGCTGAGGAAAGGCATACGGTCTTTGCTTTGGGGGCCCGTTGCGGGCCCCCAGGATGAAGGGGGGGTGGGGGTGCACATGGAGGGGGGTACCTATGGTACCCCCTGCGTTTCAAAGTACAACATGGCAGGCACCGCGCAGTGCCTGTCATGTTGTACTTTGAAATGCACAACATGCATTTTTAGCATTGCGGTGGGCGGTGCTTTCAGCACCGCCCGCCGCAACGTTAAAAATGCGGGATGCACCCGCCACTGTGGCAGGTGCATCCTAATTCGACGCACAGGACCTCCGCCGTTATGGCGGACGGTCCCTTGCCACGACAGGATGGTGGACGGACAAAGTCCGTCCACCATCCTAGTGGCCCCCTATGTGCGGATCAAAACCGCAAATTGTTTTATACTCTTCCAATCCCTAATTTTAGATTGTAGTGTATAGTGAAGCATCTATGAATGGCCCTGCTCTGTGGCATTGTTTCTTCTTTAGAAGTATAGTCTGGGATGTCTATGATTATTTCCATGGCGCTTTATCTTAACAAGAAAAAGCCAGGTGCTAACCAGCATTAAGAGATAGACGTGATATAGAGCGATTTGTGTCATGGTGGCTTTCTGAAATGGTAACACACTTACAATCTGTCCCAGTTGCTTTAAGATTTTGTTCCCCATCACTTCTGCATTAACAGCAAAAAATCTTCCATAAGCATGCACATTTTTTTTAATTCCCAGTAGGTGGTATGTGTTAATCTTAAAAGGAACAGTACTGGTTAGACTATCTTTTGTCTATATTGGGGCGTGTTCATAGACCTATTAGTGTGTTTAAATCAATTGTTTGAAATCAGGGTGTATGAAATTTGAAAGTTTTTATTTTGCATAAAATGTACAATCTTTCTAAAAATTATATGTAATTACACGTCTTACATGAAATACTCTTTGCATGGATTTCATGCAAAAATTGCACATTGTGGCAAACTTTGTGTAGAATTTTAAAACAAGATACAGACAGGAGTCTGGTTCGAGAAAAAAATGTCTGATTGAGATATTTTTTAATTGAATCAGTCTCATGTGGGCAAAGATCGTCTGAAATTTTAAGGTTTACAAAATGGGGAAAATTGTATGCATTGTGATATCACACAATTCACAAATTCCTGGAGATTATGCCTACATAACGGAAATTTCACCAGGGCCTAGTTTAAAAGTGACCTTGACAATATATATAACTATGGTCACTGGAATTATGCAGCAGAGAAGGAGCAAATTATGAAGCGGCATTTACTAAATTATGCAGCCAGAAAAAGGCAAATTATGCAGGATATTGGGGCACATTGTGTGGTAGTCTTACTGTATAATTTTGTCAATTTTTCAATGTAGCAAGTGTCTATGCAAAAGCAGCCTTAGCAGCAAGATCACATGATTCCAAAGCCCCTGTATTTCACTTCTATATGCATGGGGTGGAGTTAAGAAAATTAAAATTCATATTTCCTCTATATGCACTTCCCTTTCAATATTTTGTCCCGTTATATAAGTAATTTTTTCAATATTTTGTCCCTCAATATTCTATATATGATATTAGTATATCGTCATATTCTCATTCTCGACATTACGTAGTACAATCATTGCTGTTCCCAGCTCTGTATCGCTCATACCAGCTCTGCCGTCACTACCAGGTTGAACTGTAACAAAATTCAACCAAAAGTAACACAACTAAAACAACTGTAGGAGAAAGCACACTTCTGGTCTCAGCTCTACCCAATTCTAAAATCCACTTCACTGGCGCCAACAACAACTATAGCCCGCCCCTCATTCCAGCTCAATCTCCTGCCCAAACCACCCGCTTAAAAGTGTCACTCTTTTTGATACAATTCGACCAGCACTAATAATCCACTTATTTGTTATTGTAAAGCGCAAATTTATGACCCCTAAGGGTATCAAGGCACTGGGGGTCGTCGGGGAGATTAGGTGAGCTGTTGACCAGAGTCACATGATGCTGAGATGAGCTGCTGCCGGTGATCAACCCGTGAGCACCGCTCTCCGGAGTCAGCTGCTCTGGCCACTGCACCACACCTCTCCCATATCACTTGTGGATGTTTGCCTGGATCTTCAGAAGAGGCGCCTAGGCTTCTGCAGATGAGAGTGCGGGATGATTCTTTAATCTCTGCCTAAATTTAAAGTAAGGATCAATCATCATTACCTATTCATGAGTTTACTGCTAATGTAGATGTAATGGGCAAGCTTTGGGGGAAGTACCCAGAGCCCTCCCGGCGGAGTCGTGTTTGAAGTTACATTTCATAGGCCTTTGGAAGACTAAAACTGAGGAATGAGAATAGACTTTCGCTACTTCACTTTTGATTTTAGTTGCTGTAGTTGCTGTACTGTCAACCATTATCAGAGTAGTTTGGTTATTTTTCTCACTTAATGCAGTAAAATTGAACTCTAGCTCAGCGCCTCCTTTGCCCACTCGCTGCGCGGCATTCGTAGAATACTGATTATTGTGTATATAAATATTTACAAATAGATTCACAAATGGCATATGTGGAAAAATACACCCAGATCCTAATTCATTAATATCATGGTTTCAAATTGCTAAATTTAGTAGCCTATCAAAAATACAGTGCCAACAAAGAGTTAATAGATCAGAGTATACGATGTGTTGACAGGATCCAGCAGACCCCCTGCTTGTCTGAGTAGGTGCACTTCAGCTTTTCATTGACTCCACTTGAGGTTTTATTGCCTTCAGACCTAATCCTGTCCAGATTGTACCAACCTATTTCAAGAGGCACCTTTGACATGCGTTCAACCTGCTGCCCACTAATCCCTGCTTCCTGCCCAGCCTCCAAGAAAGTCTTAAGTTATCAATCTTGGCCTTTCCTTTAGCCTTCTCTTCCAGCAACGTTTGTTGTGGTTCAAGATTCTTCTCAGCTGCTTAAATAGTCACATGGATTGTTTCTCTTGATGATGACCCTGAAATGCAACCTCAATGGCACTCTCCCAAGTTTACCACAAACGACTGAATCTATCTGTTTGCAACTACAAACCTACTTCCTTGTATACTACCAGACAGTATATAGTCATTTTCATTGTTAACACTAGCGGACCCACTGCCACATCGTGTGCACCACCTTGCGCACTGAGCACTATTTTCACTATTTTTCACTTCTCACCATTTTTACTTGATGCAGTACATTGAATAAATGTACTTACATTTCGAGCATATCGCCGAGACTGTGTGTGTATTAAATGAAAGAGACTATATTTTGTCTTCTTAGGCTGTATTTCTTCTCTTGATTGTCCCATGGTACCTTGAAACTAATGCCTCATTAATTGTAGACGACATTAAGGGCCAGATGTATGAACACATTTTTCCATAGACACAGAATGGGAAAAACTCTTTGATACATCTGGCCCTTAAGTGGATTTTTTTTTAAAAGTCCCTCATTATCATGTTTAATGGGACCATTGTCCCTTATTAGCAAAGTTGCAAGGCAGCAGCTCAAAGTGCTAATAGGGAGTCCTTCCTGCAATCACTCTGTCTGCCTCCTAGGCAACCCATTTGCATCATATTTACTCATTTCCTGCACAGCTGCATTTAGGTATCTACTCACAGTTGCTGCAAGGTTCTCAGTACCTCCTCTCCCGCATCTCTTCCACACAAATCTGTGTTTATTTAAATTTACAGACTTGCCAACTAAACACCTTCTTTGAGCCGCAGGGCAGTCAACAACGTGTGGCAACAGGTACTGGCCAGCTCAAACTCTTTCTACTCTGTGATGGAGGGGTGACCACGTTACAGCCAGGAGAGGAGCCACACAGGCAACCTGGACTCCCAGGCCCCATGCACACCCCCAAGTTGCCCACGTTGCCAAATGCCTTCCGTACCATGTATTGAGAGAAGTATATATCACCTCTACACGAGCAGCAGTCCTCTATCTTTCTTGGCACCAGGACCCACATCATCAGATCATGACTCACATCTTAACTTCTGATGCCATACACAGGACGATGTTCACCGGCAGTTTCCCCCCTGCCACGTGTGCTATTCTTCTGGAAACCACTGGGCCAAAGTGGAGCTCATCTACACAAGGACAGAACAAAAGCAGCCAAACCATCCCTAACTAGGACCACCTTCTGCTTCTCCTTGGGCAACTGGTATCGGTGCAAACCCACTCAGAAGGTGAAGCCTACAACTCTTGGTTGGATGCCAGTTTGGGCACAGATGCCACCAATCTTGGTGCTGAAGTTATTGAATTGTTTGTTGGTTCTTGTTAAAGACAATTCGCTGGCAATATTTTGTTGGCTAGTTCAAAAATCTCCATGTGCCTCACAAAACCTCACTTATATTCCGCCATATTGGAAGATGGCTCTTTGACACTCTAAATAGCTTGGCCCTCCACACCTCAAATCTTGGAGGCTCTTGACATAGTCATTCCCCCGCTACACATAGGCGGGCGATGGTCATTGCAACAAATAAAAAATATCTAAACTTATACAACTACCCCCCTTTGAGACATCGTGGCCCATCCCTAACATCATCATAGCAGGGGTTATCCTGACAGGTTTCTCTAGTGTTGCAGATAAAAATCTTTCCATAGCTTGTATAAAAGGAAGCAATTTAACACAAGTATAGAAGATATGATCTATATACGCCTCAGGTGAAGCACATCGAAAACATTTCCCATCGTATCTACTACCCCATTTTTTCATTCGCGTGGGCGTGTAGTACAACCTAAACGCAGTTTTAAAAAATTGCACTTGTAAATTTGCTGACATTAAAGTTTCCCTAGCTCTTACAATCGCTTCCTCTATTGATAGATCTATTTCATTCTAACCAAGAGTTTCGGCCCTATATACCATGTGTTTCTCCAGATCGTCATTCTTTCTTGAATTTAAGATTTTATACAGACCCCCTATTCTGCTGTGAGCCTTTACAGCCTCCATCAAAGGTTTAGATATCAATTTTCAGTTCTTTTTAGCTAAGAAATCCCTAATTTGTATATACTTAAAAAACTTCATTTGTGGTATGCCATAGTCCTGTGACAATGATGCAAACAGTTTAAGAGTACCAGACTGATCGTATAAGTCCCGTAACGGGTTAATCCCTTTACCCTGCCAAGACCTCGTCACACTATCACTACATATAGCAGGGAGCTGTTTTGTCGCATTTAGTGGGGTATAATACATTATAGTTCCTAAATTAATTAACTTACATACTTTCTTACAGATTTTATTAACTGCTAATATCGTCTTAAACTTTGTTCTTTTATAATAGCTCCATTCTATTTCCCTGAACAGACTCCGATTAGCTGCCATTCCCAGAGTTAAGTGAGAAATAGAGATCTTATAGTTCGGTGTTGTTAGGTTCATTCCCTCTTCACCTCCCATCAAAACACTATGCATCTTTTGTAAAAAACAAACGTAATAATACAATAAAAAGTCAGGGAACGATAGTCCCCCTCTATCTTTCGGTAGCATCATGAGCCTCATGGCTCTCCGTGGTTTGCCGGGAGTCCATATAAATCTGGCACACAAAGCCTGCAGTTGTTGAATTTGGACTGGCAGTATTTCTAATGGTAGGGATCTAAAGAGATATAAAACCCTTGGTAGTATAGTCATTTTTATTATGTTAGTTTGGCCGATTAAAGTAAAATGTAACCTCCCCCACTTTTCTAAAGATTCCGCTATATTTCTATACAGTGAACCCCAATTAGTTGTAACCACTTCTGACATAGCTGCTCTTATCTTGACCCCCAAGTAGGTTTCTTCTACTACTACTCTAGAGTCGTTCACCTTAACTGTGTGGGAGCACACCAACTGTATTTTTGCAGCATTCAGCTTAAAGCCAGATAGTTGGCTAAATAGCTTAGCTAGCCTCTCAATTTCTACCAGTCCAAGAGTCGGATCTTCTGTAGTCACTGCTATGTCATCTGCAAAGGCAAAAACAATATGGGGGATATTACGTACATAAAAGGGTTTAATAGCCTCACTTTTAGTAAGCAAACCAATAAAGGGATTTATATATAATGCAAAAAGAAGAGGGGAGCAGGGACATCCCTGCCTTGTCCCTCTAGTTATCTGCACTAAGTCGGAAGTCGCACCCATGGATGCTATCCTAGCCGTTGGTGCCACGTATAAGCTTTGCAGTACAATCATAAACTTTCTGGGGAATCCCATGATCTCCATTACCTTCCATAAATAGTTTCATTCTACGCGGTCAAACGCTTTTTCAGCATCGAGTAATATCAGCAATATTGTGTTGGCTAGTTCAAAAATCTCCATGTGCCTCACAAAACCTCACTTATATTCCGCCATCTTGGAAGATGGCTCTTTGACACATTCCTTCCAGCTGCGCACACGGGCTATGACCAACCAAAAAAACTGTCCTAACGTCTTTTCACAGTCTCCTCAATAAAGAGCATCCCAACATCAAAACAGCCTGCATAATTTGTAAATGTATGATGTCTCAGGAATGCTTGATTTGAACAGCAAAAATCAGATGCACCGAGATGTCCGATAACCCAAAAACACAACACTCCCTGGCCCAGACCTGCTCTAGAAATCTGACAAACCCTTGCAACCGAATTGAGACCTGTCTATTATTCTCTGCATATCAGGAAAGAGTTAAAAAGAAACTTACTCAGACGTATCTTGAATGAAGTGACTATCCAAAGCCAATCAGGAAAAAGGGTCTGAAGAAGAATGATCATTATCATGCCCTCACATAATTCTGAGATTAAAGAGCCTGCTGCAGGGACATCTTGAGTATTTTTGGGGCCCCGGACAAGACATGTTGGAGCCCCCTGTTCGAACCAACTTTACACTTAGGGGCTTATTACGATGTCTTGTGGACTTGAGTCCACCCAACACCATTGCGGAAAAGGAACCAGACCGACCTCCGGTTTGCGTTCTCGACCGCCTAATTAGCATGTAACCGATCACATTTCCCTTATGGAGCATGTGCTTCTGCCGTAAACCGGCCGTAGCACAAGCTCCCATAGGGAAATGGGACATTGTGTTCATCAATGCAGTGTGTGGCAGGCACCTGAGGGTGCTTGCCACACGGTGCAGAGATCAACAAGGGGGCACCATAGGTGTCCTTTCGGGCACCAACTGTTGTTTTCATTAGAAGGTGGGAAATAACTGGAGGGTGACCACAAATGGATGCATCTATCATCCTCGCCTTCTCCTCCTATTATTGTTAGATAGGGGAACCCTTTTCCCTTTGAAAGGGGCGGTGCCTCTTATTGGGAATAATGACCTTGGTGCATCATTTAATTTGTGGGGGGGAATATATATATATGACCGTGACCAAGGTATAAGTATACCGAAACGTGTAGGTTGTTTGCCTGTACCTTCATTTGGAATCTACTTGAAATAATAAATCAACACTGCTGCTGAGAAACAAATGGTGAGAGTGCGACTTCATTTGGGTTCCTGTGGGTGACACAGGAATGGAGAGGATATATATATATATTCATTAGAAGGTGGGAAATAACTGGAGGGTGGCCACAAATGGATGCATCTATCATCCTCGCCTTCTCCTCCTATTATTTTTAGATAGGGGAACCCTTTTCCCTTTGAAAGGGGCGGTGCCTCTTATTGCGAATAATAACCTTGGTGCATCATTTAATTTGTGGGGGGGAATATATATATATATATATGACCGTGACCAAGGTATAAGCATACCGAAACGTGTAGGTTGTTTGCCTGTACCTTCATTTGGAATCTAATTGAAATAATAAATCAACACTGCTGCTGAGAAACAAATGGTGAGAGTGCGACTTCATTTGGGTTCCTGTGGGTGATACAGGAATGGAGAGGATGTATATATATATATATATATGTATGTGTGTGTGTGTATATATATATATATATATATATATATATATATATATATATATATATATATATATATATATATATATATATATATGTGTGTGTGTATATATATATATATATAAGTGTGTGTGTTTGTATATATCTATGTGTGTGTGTGTACATATATATATATATATATATATATATATATATATATATATATATATATATATATATATATATATATATATATATATATATGTGTGTGTGTGTGTCTGAAGGTACAAAGTTTTTAGGTCGAGTGTCAGCGCGCATGCACTGTCTGCAAGACCTGTTGTACTAACTACTGAGTGGAATCCCACCTGCTGCTTTCAATAGGTTCACTCTTGCGTCTGTCCTCTTTGCTGGGTCCTCATTAGTTGGCGCTCCGGACACATCACTTCTGTTTTCTGCTCAGGAGCACCGGCTAACTACAGTTTCATTATGCTGAAGGTGTTTATTTTGTTCACTGGGGACTACTTTGTTCATTTTCTGCTTAGCAAAGAACAAGGAAATACGTTTTAAAGTGCACATTAACTGCTACTGTTTATTGGTTGTTTCTTAATTCACCTCCCTTTCAAGATGTCTACTTGTCTTGCTGCAGGGTTTGCAGTCGCAGCTTGCGCCAAATGACTCTCATGTGTGTGTCTCGCTTTCTCCGCACTTTTTAGTTGGCCAAAGTTTTCGGAGCATGAGCGGCATGTATGGCTCATCAGTGGCTGTTATGAGTGGATCCTCTTCTGGTACCGGGTGGAGAAGCTCCATGGGCAGGTACAGCATGTATTGGCAAAGCTGTTGTGTTTCTAATGTTTGGTTTTGAGCTAAGTGTCTACAGTGTTGAGCTCGCCTGATACATTTGCCTGTTTGGCTGCCACCGACCTGTTTGTTCGGCATAAACTGGTCTTAAAATATATTTGAAAATCTGGCTTCTGGCATATGCCTGTGGGACGTTTCTCAGAGGTGCATGTGTATCTGTCACGGGTCATATTCATGTGTGTTTATGCGCATCTATTGTGATTTTGTGTTTTACTGAGCATCTGTCTGAGTGCTGTTCAATGCTAACATGTTTTCCTGGTCAGTTTATACACCCCCCCTTCCATACGTAATAGCTGTTTGGTTTGGATTGGAGTGTGGACGGGGTAAGAAAGCTTGAACGTTTTCATGAATTATAAAAGCACTGTTAGAAAGCAGAGCTGGGGCATAAGGCTTTTGAACCTCAAACCTCAACCAGCGGTCAAATTGCATAAGAATGGAAACATTGATCCTGAGAATGGTGGAGGTAGGATCAGATACGCCATTGGTCTTTCACCTACAGGAACTCGAGTGAAAACTATAATGCACACCTTTTAAATAAAAAAAAATGTAAGTTTAACTTATACAGGAGATAAGTTTTTCAGGTACGAAGGAACAGTGAATTAATAACATCACTTCAGATTAGTATATAACTGCAGGGTCAGTGATTTGATTCCAGGTTGGTGCATTGGGGTATAGTGACGTGTGGAGCACCACCATTGACCATGGCCATCTCAAATGCTGAATTATCCTCAAGCGTTAAAGCAGCTTCAATGGCTACAATGAAAAAGATTGACTTTACTATAATGTTGTCTTACCTTTAAATGCCTTCATAGACTAGTACCAACATACCTTCTGGGAATACAGCAACAATGTGTGCTCCTTGTTAGCTATTAATAACCAAGTAGCCTTGGTGATACTGAAAATGATGTGCAAATAGAGAGGAGATGTGAGAATATCAGCCCTGGCTCTTATATTCCACAAAAGACCTGAGGGTTGTCCTTAAATTGTTGCCTACCAGAAAAGCTCAAGACTTGCTATTCTTGAGGAGCTTTGTTCTGCTGTTGCTGGGCCGTCTATCCCATTTGACTCTGCACTATGAGATACAGCTTATTTCTTTTTTTCTATATATTGTTTTTCAACAAGGCCGTCAGCACTTTAGTTTGCTGGTTTACGCCATATAACTATTAACCCCTTCCATGCGGCCGCGATTCTGCGCCTGTGTGGCAAAAACGCGAGTGGGTGGGTTTATGACGGCCCCAGCCGTCATCAGCACATGAGCACCGTAGTGCATGACGGCTGAGGGACCCGTCATCAGCATGCAAGGGGTTAAATACACATTTATTTTCAATGGGGGAATACTGTACATAATACCGCGTTGCTGTTGATGTGGTTTCAGTGATCATGGCCATCCTGTCACGGCTTTGAAATTATTTTAACTGCCAGTTCTGCTTTACAGTGCTTACCACATATCATTAGACTTGTGATTTTTGCTCTTTGAAAAAATCTGTTTTGTTGTGCATACCTTGACAGTGCCAGTTTGTGGGTGTTGCAGTATACCATTTCTATTGGATATTAAACCAGAACTCTACCTCTCCACAGAGTTAGTCATGGATCATTAACACAGCTCTAAAACATTTAAGAGTGCTTTCTATTAAACATTGCTGTTTGAAATGTGTACAAATTAATGCTAAAAACACCAGCGTTAGGTCATTTTGCCATCAAAATATCGGTGGCAATCCTAGTGAAGATAGAAAACCTGTGTTTTAAATGGAAATAGAAAAGTACAGGTACTCACTATTCCAGGCTCCCTGTTTGCTACTGAGAAGTGCTAGCACTCCCCCGTTAAAAGTGTTGCACCCCTGCAGAGAAGTGCAGGTACTCTCCCCTTAAAATGAAAAAAATGCAGATACTCAGTACCCGTGAGTGCCTGTTCATTTAAGGCGCTGTACATAGTGAGAATTTATGACATTTGTACATATAATTTGTTCCCGCCTTGAAACTACCCAGTGTTTTAAACATTATAAGCAGAGGGGTCCCCAACTAATATGGAGTTGGTAAGGGAAAAGGAAAATCAACAAGTATTTCAAAAAGTTGAAGAGAAAACAGAATCAAAAAGGTTCTGGAAATGCATTGTTTTATTCACTATGCATCCATTTCGTCATAGTCAAGTAATTCATTTGTGAATATCAAAATACACACTTGATTATCATTAGTTTATGTGCCCATAGAGAAAAGGAAAAGGGAAAGGGAGGTAGTAAAGTTAGCAAAAAGTTGTGACTCACTTTACATTTAATAGAAACAAAGACAAAAATACATTGAAATTCATGTATGAATTCTGAATGATCCCTATCCACAACAGGGTCATATGACCCTCCGAAATAAGTGCTGTCCCCCTGCCAACACAGGCACAAATTAAGCATAGGCCTGACGATACCTGTGCCCCAGGAACACAGCTACCCACATTTCTAACTTTTAATGTGGCATCACAGGGTGCTTTTAACCCCCTCTGGCTGGCACAACTTTATCTCTAAATTGGCATCAAGAGATGCTGGAAGCTTTTTGTAAAACGAATGCTTCGCCATTTACAGTGAAATTGTTTTGGTCGAGTCTCAACCCAGAGAAAAAGCTCCAGCGGTTTAAGGGATGCACGTTTGTGCTTTTACTTAATTATAAAAAATGCCACAGCAGGCAGCCTCTCCCTTCCACAGTGGAAAGAATGACTCATTCGTTTTATAATAATGGAATAAGATAAACGTAACCTACACATCGTTAGTTCATCCAAGGCGTTCTACGCATAACATGTGTTATTATCTAATGAAACCTGATGCTCATTCACGTTATCTCAAAAGAATACAATATGGCTATAACCATCACAAGATCGGGCCCTACAACCTTGAAGACAAACGTTTATGACAGCAGTGAGTGTTTAACCCACTCAGTTTTATTAAAACATTATACTGTGTTTTACTGAAAAGACCTAAAGAATTAGGGATAAGGAAAACTCTGTGAATTCATATATATAAATATTTCCATCTTGCTTCACATACAGTAGTCTTCTGAGGTGAATGGACTAAAAATTATACTGCCATAGACAGAAAAAAGTGATCCATTCCCATTAACGTTAGCAGTGATACGGCGAAGTGACGTCCTGAACATCATGCCTGGTGATCTCATTGCGCGTTGTGTAAGCTCATTAGACAGATGCTTACTTTTGTTAAGATTTCTGCCCTGGTAAATATCGTTTTTTAAATAAATTATTTTTATTGAAACTTTGCTCATCATACAGCATGTACCGGAAATGATCACAAATTGTCATGGATCTTTACAGAGCAACGGAAATTGACATTATTGGAGGCAAAACCTGGCCCTGGTTAATATCTTGTTCAATGTGTACTCAGCTGTGTCCTGCACCTGTTACGATCCAACACGCACTTCAGTTGATGTAGAAGTGGATTTATTGGTGCAAACTGGAACAACACCAAACAGGTCCTTCCCTCTGCCCAGCCAACTCCAACTGCCCCACTCATTACATTCCCCAAAGAACTATATGACCTCATAACACTCCACTCACAATGCGCGGACAGCCCAGAAAGTAAAACACAATACATCCTTTTTTTTCCAAAAGAAAGGGAACAACAATGAACACAAACTTTGACCCTAAAAATGAAAGGACTAGTATGTCAAAAGGTTCAATAACCTACAATAGAAAAGAAAGCATTACAAAATAAATACAAAACATTTGCAGTGACAAAGAGAAAATAAAAATGTTTCATAAGATTTGCAAATAATATATGCACATTTTGAAATTCAACCACCCCACAAAGAAGTTTGAATGTGAGTAGCATTAACTTAGAAACACTATTTCTTATAATAATCTGTCATCACATAACCTTACAAGTACTTCAAACAACGTCTTATCATGTGTTTATCTTAAGTTGGCACGGTATGCCCGGTGGACACCCATTACAACGATGTGCCTACTTCGCGGGAACATCACAACCCAATTTTTACTTCGCAGGAACTTTTACATCGTAAGTCACAGCAACGCAAGCCCTTGCATCGCACTGTTGTTCACATCGCATTCTATTACGACGGTTTTCACAGCGTCAGAAGAGTACACAAAGTGTCACGTTAACACGCACACACACACCAGCGCATACACACTGACACACGAACGCTTACACACTGAAAGATGAACACGCTGCCATAATGACCCTCAACCTGATGCAAGATTCTACACACTATGAAATTAGATATTATCACACACCCTGACACACGAGCATGCACACTGAGAGCACGCACACAGTCCAGAGCACACACACTCTGACATACACAACACATACTCTGGCACGAGGACGTATACCTAATGAGATGAGAACACACACAGTCCAGAGCACACACACTCTAACATATCATACACACACTCTGACACAAGAGGAGCACACAATGTCAGAATAGTACACACAGACAAAAGCAGCACACATGCTTTGATACAAGAGCACACATGCATTCTAACACACAAATGCATTCACAAACCACAGAACACCTAGAACAGAGCACACACAGCCTGACATAATAGTATACACACACCTTGTCACAGGAGCAGCACGCACACAGGCACCAGAGCACACCTATACAATGACATATTAGTGTACACACATAACTGAACAATAAGCACACACAATGGCATAAGAGCACATTCACGTGACAGACAAAACCCACACACTGAAATACGACCGTACACTATGTGACACCAAATCACCCTGACGCGCAAACGCATACACATTAATACAAAAGCACATAGAACACTGACACAACAATACCGTAATACTGATACTTGTGAAATGCATGTAAATAGCGCATTAGAAACCTGCGAGCGCGAGGCATGAACATTTCTACCCATATCATTAGGTGCCTGAAAAATAATGGCATATCTGGTGCAGGCAGAGATGCGTACTTACGCTATTGCACGGCCCGGAATAGCTCGTCACACTATTATCTTTCCTATTCAACCTCGAAGGTGTCAAATGCGGAATCGTCAACGGAATGTGGCTTTGATACGTCATAACGTCTCAGTGGTTGTTATCTTTAGCCGAGAAAAAGTGATGTAAAGTGGTGGCAAAAAAAAAGAAAAGTTGAGGATTTGAGGAAAAACAGCTTCTGAAAACGGAGCTGCATCATGGGTTTGTTAACTAGTGTAATGTGAGGGCACTCTGTGCTCCTGTCTTCTATCGGGCACATGCACACTTTGCCATCCAAGCTGTGGAGCCACACACAGGCCCCAACTCTGAGTAAAGCAGAGCAAAATTACTGAATGGAATTTCACTCAGCCTGATCCAGGATAGCCTGGGACACGGAGCTTTAGCTCGGCCCCCAGGAGAAATCTCTAGTTTTCAGTAAGGGGGACTTGAATACGCCCCTCTGTTCCATTGGCTAGCTCCATAAATGGAGGCTAGCCATTGGAACAGAGATCTGTCCGTCATTCACGGACCAGATTCGGAGGCGTTCCCGAGATTTTTTCCATGGGCGTGGGCGGAGTTGTTTTTTTTTTTCGGAGCCATGTTGCTCTCATTCTGCGGCCGACCGACGTTGGAGGAAGTCCAGGTGGGTGAGTGCTTGTTTTTCCTTTTCCTTGCCTTCCCGCCCCCCCCTCCCGCCTACCGTGTGCTGTTCCCGCCTCCCCTCCCGCCGTCCGTGCCTTTCCAGCCCCCCCCCTCAGTTAAGTAGATTTGGACCCGTTTGGCAGTATGCTGCCCCCCGCTGCTATCTCGCCCTCCGCCTGCCCCACCCGGGGGCAGTTCAGTCCCGGCTACCAGTATGGGCAGGGCCCGGCGGCGCTCTACAGCCCTTACCCTGGGATGGGCGGCAGCGCAGGCGGCCTCGGAGGCTCCGGCCAGGGCCTGCGGGCTCAGGTCTTGCTCTGTAACCGGCCCCTCTGGCTGAAGTTTCACCGGCACTAGACGGAGATGATAGTTACCAAGCAGGGCAGGTAAGGAGCCGGTCTCATTTAGAGGGGGGCAGAATTTTGAATGCAAGGATTAAATTTGGTGTTTAGCTGTCAAAAATGAGTGTTCAAACTTTTGTTCTGCGCCTTAAGCCATTTAAAAGTACCCTTCAATTGAACTAAACGAGCGGGCCATTATGTGTTAACGCACGTGCAGATGGTTATTGACACTTATTTTAAAATTAACCTGCCTACGATAGAGCATCTTAGTGACACCGGGTAGCCGCATTATTTGGTTTTCATGACCCACCCGCGTACTCTACAACCTATTAATCTATCATGTTCATGGGTCTCTCGGGGCCTCTCTTGCCTGGTATGCCAGCTGGTCTTTATTGCTTAACAGCGATATGTACACAAAAATAACTCCATTAAGGCCTCCAAATGTTGACGGCTAGCAGTCCGTTATTTCGTGTTAATACCCTCGTGTCACATAGCAACTACATGACCAGCAGACAAACCCCCATGGATGACTAATACCAGAGTACGTTTGTTGGTGTCTACTGCATGGCAAGAGCTTTTCCGTGACACTAGTGGGACGTTATGAGCTAATAGTGCCTCAAATACGAAAGAACCACTTCGTGGTCTGGAGCGCTATAAATCGATGTTAAAAATAACCCTACTTATTGACGGGTGCCTTTATCGTTAGTGGAGAGCGTTATTGCCACACGTTATATGTAAACGTCCGTCTCTCCCCTGACGAACCATAATAAACAGTAACTGCCACTTAACTCCAGAGGTCCGTTAGTGTTTAATTATGCCAGCGATGAGGTCACTAATTAATAAACCAATTCAGTTGCACAATAAGTTTTAAATGTAGTTTGAAATCTAAAATAGCTTAAAAACGAATTCAAACTAGATTATAAACGAACATATTTAAAGTGATCACTATATCATATCTGTAGGGATATTTTGTGTTGATGTGTTTTTCTCTTTGTATCCTATCTGCATATCATTTTAATAAACTTCTATTTCCTAAACTTAAAAAAATGATACCTGTCAAAATGTTGCATATGCTGAACCATTATACGGGGCACAGTAACCTTAGAAGGTAATACTGACAAATGATACATTTCCCAAATGCCATTTAGTTTACCTTTATAAGATGCCTTATTTGCCCCCTCGCAAGTTGTTTAATTGTTCAGTTTGCAGGCAACACCATTCCGACTTTATGTATCTTGTGGCGCGAACGTGCTCGGGGTGTCTGAACCCCGCTCTTTCGTGAGCGGTTTCCTGTTTGTTCGTTGTTTTTGCTGCTCATGTTTGACAAACCATGTGTGACAAATTGTTTCGTTCAAACACGAGCCCCGCCTTATTTATTCGTTGTGATATAAATTGTCGGATGTGAACGTGTTCTCGTCCCTGACCAAGAAAACCACTCTTAAAGCCTTTAAGGTTGTTTTGTTTAAATACAGCCTTTTAAGTTGTTTTTTCGTTGCAAACTTCGCATGCCCCTTTAGTTTTATAAACCACCACAAAACTGGGGCTCCGACCCAGCTCAGCCATGTTCCGAGCTCTTTGATTGGTCACCCCATCGGGCTTAGATCTCAAAATCTTTTGCGATACTCGGAGCATTCATCGAATATATTTAGCACTGAAAATATATCAAGTGTCTGGGCGCTTCAATGTGATTTCTACAACTAGCTATTCACATGACTCGAGTTGAATTCCTTCGTCTTTTTTATTTATCTATCAGAATCGCTAATGTGAAACAGGCTTTTAAACTTCTATGGGAAAAACAAAACTGCAAAAGTGTTTTCTAGTTCGCAATTTATAAACTGATTATAGGACTAAAATTTCACTGTCCATATTTAAGCACATCACCTGTCACTTTAAAATGGCAACGGGGGGGTTAAAAAACGGAATAATTGCACTAAAAAACAAACATTACTGCGCCAGTGAGATGCCCGCTGGGTGACGCATGCTGCTAACAAGCGCCCGCTGTGAGACAATCACAGAGCGGCGTTCTGAGGCAAGTATTCCTTGTGTGCTTGAATGGTTGCCCTGAGATTCCCAGGGGGTCTACCATTCTGGCTGCACCCCGTTGAGGCGTGTGTGTGGGTGGGGCTCTGTGTGGGTGTGGGGGTGGGGGGTCTGTGTGGGTGTGGGGGGCTCTGTGTGGGTGTCGTGGGGTGGCTCTGTGTGGGTGTGTGTGGGGGGGCT
This sequence comes from Lissotriton vulgaris, assembly GCF_964263255.1. Lineage (NCBI taxonomy): Eukaryota > Metazoa > Chordata > Amphibia > Caudata > Salamandridae > Lissotriton > Lissotriton vulgaris. The sequence goes on along the minus strand of NC_141699.1, from coordinate 338,822,586 downwards.
CTGTGTGTGTGTGGGTGGGGCTGTGTGTGGGGGGGCTCTCTATGGGTGTGTGGCATTTGCGAGAAATTAAGCTATTGGCATTGTAAATGACAATGCCATTTATTTATCTGTTTTCAAAACCAATACATAAATAAAATGTTATCCTTTACAATGCCAATAGCTCTAACTTTTGCAAAGGCGAAACCGTTGCATTGTAAATGCTTGTTCTTTCTTGGGAGGAAGAAACGTGCACGATTTTCAGCTTCGTAATTCCAGCTGGAAAAATGACATGAGGCTTGGGCAGCAGGAGTCCAGCCTTATTCCTTTTAGGGCTCGGCCTACGTCCCACAAAGTGGGTGTGGCTTAAGAGTCCTTTTCTGAGGACTTCGAAAATCTAACCTACGAATTCCAGAAAAGCTTGTGATTTTTGCTCGTTACTTATGGCAGCTGCATGGCAATTGGGCCTCGCATGGCTGTGTTTTTACAAGCCAGCACGCAATAGGGCATAGGCGTTTGAGTTGCTCCGCCTAGTGCATATTCCGTGCTGACACACGCAGCAGAAGGGCATATTTTTTCAATTACCAGCTGTCAGAGGCCACGGTAATTGAAGACAGATGCTGGGCGCTTCTACCTCACTGTTTCTCTCGGCATGTGTCTGTGCATCTCTCCACCCCTCGTTTCCCCTTCACCTCCTCTTCTCCCTCGCTGGCTCCGCGATAATTCAAAACATATGCCTGCAGTGGCACGGGCGCGTACCACTGCGGGCTTTTTTTTTTGTAGCTGGCTTTTTTTTTTGTAACCCCGTTCGCAAAAGCGATCGTTTTCAGTGCAGCACCAGCACATGGATCTGTCATGCGGTTTCCTAGCAGGAGGCAGCCCGGCTCATGCTGCTGTCGGTCCCAGGACGCCGTATGGGGAGGATTGCAGCACGGTCTATATTGATAACAATCTTTGCTGTATGAGGCGTGGGAGCTTCTCGCCGCCTCTCTCTCCCTCCTGCACCCTCGGCAGGACAAGAGAGGGGCTTTTTTCTGTTTCCGTATTGTGCGAGGGGAGTTTATCACAGACCCCGGTGACAGCCTGCTGGCAGGATCAAGGTGTGACTGTAGCCCGCTCATGCGTGTCATTGAAGATAGCAGCCCCTGTGAGCCAGCCGAGGTGTCTCCCACGTTGAGAATAGCATTAATTAGGAGTGTGAAAGTGAGCGAATGTAAAGTCCTATTACTATTAAAAAAAAAATGTAGTTTACTCCGAGCGGGCGTGTATTGTGCTGTTTACTCATATCCCCCCTCTCTATTTCCACGCACACACGATAAAGTACAGGCAGACATATATTAAATCCGCACATACGAAAAAGGCGACATAGACTCATGCAAACGGCGCGCGGGTGAAATACAGGCTCGTGGACACGTACAGCTCGAAACTGAACACAAATAAAGGCCGCTTTTCTTTTCAGCTCCGACTATTTCCCCCTGGTAACCAACGCGAGTGAGTTATCTCAGCCGTGAGAGACGTCATGTTTTCAAAGCAGAGGACAAACCTCTTTCTTTCCAAGTTAACACTGGGGTGGAATTCAAATGTGTTTACGTGTTCAGCACGCCGAACAAAACAGTGCCTTTGAATATGATATGTGCTGTATTTAATGGGCGGGAAAGTGTATTTGTTGTCCATCTGTAATTTTGCACGGTCGCGTTCAGTTGCTAATATATTTCCCATGAAGGCTTGAGTGCATAATCTGTTCTGAGCTCTGCTGTATCTCATTGGTAATGCCTGATTTGCTTCAAACTATTTGCATGTCTCTGCGAGGAGTCATTTTAATAAGCTAGGCACGCAGGTATATGTTAAGTAAACCAAAAATGCGCAATGCTGGGTATTCATGTGTTTTTTAAACACTCCCAATTTGGAGGGGGTCGGGCAGCAAGAAATAGAGGCACATGGAGGTACGTAAGGTGATTTGCCCAGTCTGTAGCAAACCATTTAGTAGAGTGTGGCAGACGGAATAAGAAAGCAGGTTATGCAGCCTCCAATTAAATTACTATCATGTCCCCATGGTTTCCATCTCTTTGTAATTTGTATTAGTAAATTTGTACTTATATAACACTTACTACCTTTCACAAGGCATTGTAGGGTAATGGCAGACTTTTGACAACACCCATAACATGTTCCTGTTCCCATGTAGGCCCCCCACTGTGAACAGTGCAGCTCTCATGTCTGTCCGAAAACAAGTTCATACAGTTTTTACCGGATTATCCAGAAGCAGAGTTATAATTTGTTCTGTTTTAAGATTAAATCTGTTACCTCAAAACTGCCTTTTCAATAGACATCTGGTGACATGACTCTGTAGAGCCCTGGCTAAAATGGTGCATAGCCCACTAGTAGTCCTGCGGGGCAGATGGGAGAGATTGCTGGAGTGAGTGCAGAGTGAGTGCAAGTGCAGAGTGAGTGCAGAGTGAGTGCAGAGTGCAGAGTGAGTGCAGTGTGTGAGTGAGGGCAGAGTGTGAGTGAGTGCAGTGTGAGTGGGTGCAGAGTGAGTCAGTGCAGAGTGAGTGATTGCAGAGTGAGTGCAGAGTGAGTGCAGAGTGATTGCAGAGTGAGTGCAGAGTATGAGTGAGTGCAGAGTGTGAGTGAGTGCAGAGTGAGTAGTGCAGAGTGAGTGAGTGCAGAGAGAGTGTGAGTGCAGATGCAGAGTGAGTGCAGAGTGAGTGTGAGTGCAGATGCAGAGTGAGTGTAGAGTGAGTGTAGGTGCAGAGTGAGTGCAGAGTGACTGTGAGTCCAGACTGAGTGTGACTGCAGAGTGACTGCAGAGTGACAGTGTCTGCAGAGTGACAGTAACTGCAGTGTGTGAGTGTGCAGGGTGAACAGTGGTGAGTGAGTGCAGAGTGAGTGAGTGCAGAGTGAGTGAGTGCAGAGTGAGTGTGAGTGCAGATGCAGAGTGAGTGTAGAGTGAGAGCAGGTGCAGAGTGAGTGCAGAGTGACTGCAAGTGCAGACCAAGTGTGACTGCAGAGTGACAGTGACTGCAGAGTGACAGTGACTGCAGAGTGACAGTGACTGAAGTGTGTGAGTGTGCAGGGTGAACAGTGTGTGAGTGTGCAGGGTGAACAGTGTGTGAGTGTGCAGGGTGAACAGTGTGTGAGTGTGCAGGGTGAACAGTGCGAGTGTGCAGGGTGAGCAGTGTGTGAGTGTGCAGGATACGAACACTCAAACTAAGTCCACCACACACACATACATAAGACCACACACACCACACACACACAACACACACCCACACACCACACACACCACACATACACACACACCACACACACACACCACTCTCTCACCACCACACACTCACCACCACTCACCACCACACACTCACTACCACACACACAACCACACACCACCAGCCGTCAGTGCACGCTTTCACCAGGCACAAACACCAACCGCCATCAGTGCACGCTTTCACCAGGCACAAACACCACCAGGCGTACTGCAGGCTTCCACCAGGCACACAACATCAAACGTCAGTGCACGCTTTCACCAAACACACACACACCACCAGCCATCAGTGCACACTTTCACCAGGCACACAAACACCAGCCGTCAGTGCACGCTTTTACCAGGCGCACTCACCACCAGCCGTCAGTGCGCGCTTTTACCAGGCGCACTCACCACCAGCCATCAGTGCACACTTTCACCAGGCACACACACCACTAGCCATCTGTACACACGTTTACCAGGCACACACACCACCAGCCGTCAGTGCACACTGCCACCCGGCACACACACTTCCAGTCGGCAGTGCACGCTTCCACCAAGCACACATACCCCGAGCCATCAGTGAACAATTTCTACAGGCACACACACTAAAAGCCATCAGTGCACACATCAACTGTTAACGCATCCACAATAAACTATTGTAGCAATCGCAGTATGGTGCACTTCACTTTTAAACAAATTCATCTAAAGCGCAGCATGCCACCATTAATACAATTCCAATCCAACCCACATATTTCTACTACACACCACATGCATACACTCCATAACACATGGATAAAAGACATTGCCATTTACAATGCCATTACCTCTAACTCAAATATATCCGAGACCTATTGCATTTCTAATGCTTGTTTTCATTTTTTTGGATGGGGAATGATACAGGGGCAGTGGGGGCCGGGTGTTAGAGGCGGGAATCTGGGGTCAAAACTGTGGTAGGACTGCACATATGCGTTGTAAAGGCATGCGCTTTTACAGTGTGCAATGTATTCTTCTTGGCAATCGGAAACACCGCATTGGCGTTGAAACCCCATGCATTGTTAACAATGCCGGTGTGATGGTCTTTGCGATGCCTTTGACGCGTGGTGAAAGCACACGTTGGAATAGTTTGCGATGTGCAATCATACATTCAGTATGCCCAGACGTGGGTCCCTTGCTCACTTTGCCACTGGATTCAAGCTAGCCTGACTGATGAGGGATGTTATCCCAAAACTGGTACCAGGATGATTGTTTCTGGTCCAGGAAAACATGGCTTAGCAGTTAGGGCAGGACTGTTCCCATGAGGCACAGGGTCAAGAATGATTTGCATATAGCTGTGTCGGAACAGGGGTGGCGAAGTGAGCTAAAGAATGATGATGGATTCAACCCAGATCTGTGACTGAGGGTGAGTGTTTTAAAAGTTTCAGCACTCTGTCCATCATTTTCTTGTGTTTGCTTTGTTTGCCCTAAGTTGGTAGGGTATGTCCAGACGTGGGTCCCTTGCTCAATTTGACTTTGGATTCAAGCTGCCCTGGCTGATGTGGGGGCGTGATGCCGAAACCGGTCCCAGGATGCTTGTTTCTGGTCTAGGGAAGATATGGCTCGGCATTTCAGGCTGGACTGTGCCCACGAGGCACAGGGTCAAGACTGATTTGCAAATAGCCGTGGCTGAACTGGGGTGGCAAAGTGAGCTAAAGAATGATGATGGATTAAACCCAGATCTGTGACGGGGGTGAGTGTCTGAAAAGTTTCAGCACTTTGTACATCATCTCCTTGTGTTAACTTCTTATCATGACCATTCTCATCTTTACCATAGACCAAGATGTAATCCTGAACTTCTTTAATCTGGTCAATCCCCTCTAGCACTTTTAACATCACCCTCTGGAAGCATGCTGCCACTGATGCCAGCCCAAATGGCATACGGATGAACCGGAAGGCTCCCAGAAGCGTCCCAAAAGAAGTAAGAAGTTTGGAATCATCACTCAATGGCACCTGGTGATAGGCAGCTGAAAGGTCCATTACACTAAACTACCATGCTCCTCATATCAAAGACAACTCCTGTCCAATATTCAGCAAAGGTTGCATATCAACCCAAATGTTTCTATTCAGGTCTCTCAAATCAATTCCACATTCTCAAACTTCTACCATTATCATTGGGTGCCAGAACCACCGGAGCTAGCCATTCTGAGGATTCAATCTCCTCAAATCACACCCAACTTCAATAATTGCCATGTTCTTCCTTGGAAGATAGCCAATCTTGCCAAGTTCCTCATTCAAAGAATGAGATGCAGCACTTTTCTCACCTTGTGCACAATTGGCTTTGCTCCCTGTTTTCAGGACATTACATTGCTCAAAAACATCCAATTTCCCTAAACTGTCTTCAAAAACTTCTGGAAATTTCAACACTATATTTGGGTTCCCCTGTCCACAATTCACCAACAGCACCTGTTCATGTGCATTGGGATTAAGAGTGATTCCGAGATCTCTCTGATGCCTAGACCCCCAACAAGCAATCTCCTCTTTTCGCCACATACACTTTCACCCATGTTGTCCTGTCTTGGAAATCAATCAACATGGGAACGACTCCCATAACATCAATAGTTGTACCACCATACCCCCAAAGGCGTGATATCTGGTTCAATGAGTTGAAATCCATCACTTCCATACTTCTTCTCCCAGATACGATCACCCACCACGGTGTAAGGTGACCCTGAATCTGCCAAAACCATCAAATGTATACCACCAATCAACACCTCACACTGAGGCATGCTCACACCATCACTGTCACACAATAAATCCTTAGAGATTACATCATCCATGCCCTTATCCGTGACCATAAATGCTAGATTCCTGACCCACTCCCTGACCTTCTCAACCTGATGTACCACTTTGCTCTCACTCCCCATCTCAGAAAAGCTTTTGCACACTCTGGAAAAGTGTCCCTTCTTTCCACATTTACGACACACTGCATTTTTTGCAAAACAGTTTGGGTAATTCACTGAATGCTGTTCACTACCACACTGATAGCACTTGATTTTGCTACTGTCAAACCTACTCTTTGCCTCTTTCATGCTCTTATCAGCCTTTTTTGTAGCTGTGATTCTGGCAATACCCCCTTCATTATGGTCTTCATTCCACATTTCTTTGACCCAATCAATGTATGCTCAATACCCTCTATGATAACAATGGCTTCCTTCAAACTAGGGTTCTTAGCCAACAGTTTCACTTGTACTTTTACATTATTAGTACAGTGCACTAACTGATCCCGAACCAACGACTCAGTAAAATCCCCAAAATCACAATATTCTAGCCAAATTTCTCAAACATGCTACTTTGTTGCCTACCTGTTCTCGTTTGCCTTGCTGACGGGCAAATAATTTGTGACTTTCCAACACTTCATTAATCTGGGTACCGAAATTCCGTTCTAACATTCTTACCTATATTTCAAACACATCACTGAGGTCACCTTCTGCACGCCTCACCGCAATATCATCTAGACTTTTATATATATATATCTCCATTCAACCCCCAGATTGTGTAAAGTACTCCTTATTTTTTGAACATTGAAAACTTTTCAGCACCAATGGCCACTAAATATTAATCAAATAGTTTCTTCCATCTTATCCATGGTAGAATTAGCTCCACCATTTCACTTAAAATTTTAGGGAGTTGCATCATCCCTGTAATCCCTGTAGCTGACATCAAACCACACTTTCCACAATACAGTATGCCAAAAATAAACAAACTAATACAACAGACTATGAAAACAAACTAAAACAAAAACCTGCAAGTCCAGGAGGACTGTCACCAGCAGAGCGGCCTTCATCACTTCCCTAGATGGACCAAGGAATTTTCCTCTTGCCTCAGCTCGCAATCCGATGCTCAGAGTTTCTCCAACTAATTGAGGTTTACCAGAAGATGTTGACAAAACGATCCACATGCGTGATGAGAACACTCTCAAGCACAACGTATATGCCACACCAGAACCGCCTTAATAAGGATATCCAGTGCAGACCCCTCGCTGGGAAACACGATGAACACCAGAATGACAACTGTCACTGGCACATTCCCTCAATGCAATGCCGGCGATGCAAAACCATCCAAACCAAGATGGCAGCTCTCCATTTCACAGTCACAATAACATAACACTCTGGAAAATGCCAAATCCGGAGCAAGCAGTACACTCTTGTGTGCATAGTGACGTGTCAACGTGGCAAAACTTGGTGATGCAAAAATGCCCAAACAGATGGCCATGTGATGCGCTCACCTGAGCTGCCCATCAGCAGCAATGCTCACACTGATGGCCAAAATGATGATAGGCACCTCGCGCTGAGTTGTATGTCTCTTCCTCGTGCAATGGCCAATGCCTTCTCACCCATAAACTGGTATGGTCAGAATCTGTTTCCAAATGTACAATTCTTTGTCACAGGTTCTCCTGCTTCCTAGAAAGTTCAAGTAGGTTGTACACGGTTGGCTGAGGAATATCGTCCGCAAGTACTCTGTGCTAGGGGTCTGTGTTATTTAAATCCTGCCTCCTCCGCAAGCTCCACAAATCGTCGCCAATTTCCTATGCTGGGTCCTGCACCAGTAAAGATCTAACATATGCTTCAGGTGATGTAGAAGTGGGTTTATTGACACAAAGTGGAACACCACCAAACAGGTCCTTCCCACTCTCCAGACACCTACATTGCCCCCACTCATTACATGCCACTCAGAACTATATGACCTCATAACACTCCACTCACAATGAGTGGACAGCCCAAAAAAGTTGAACGAAACATACTCACTTTATAGGCATAAGCCATCTCATTCAATGTTTGCATTAGATGAGAATAGATACACAGCTACTTAAAAGACTGATAATGGGTTGCTAAAAAAATTAACAAACAACATAATCGAGATAAAATCATCCTAGATTCCAATTAAACGTTATGCTCCGGAATAGATGATACTTGCTTAAGAATGAAAGAAGAAGGAAGCAATTGAATTGCTAACCAAGTCAACAGCAAACAATCATTTTCAATTGCAATATAAAGTATGTTAATTAATCAGGGTTGAAAAACATCCAGCTTAGTTTTAATATGTAGGTCCTTCAAATTTATGTGAAGTCGTCTAATCAAATTTGCCGTAGAAGTGTTACAATTATGTGCTCAATAAACAAGCATAATAAAATCATTTCCAATTATATTTATGTACTTTGAATTTTAAGTGGATAAGGAGAAACATGCAGTGTAGTTCATCAGTCATGTAAGGGCCCGATACATATGTTTGTGAAAGATTAACAGCAAAGTGATGTGATATATTTGTGCAGACCTACTAATGATATGGGATATTTCTGTTGCATACAGCAGACAGCAGAGCTATTGGATTACTGGCATTCATTACAGCCATGTTTAGTATTTGTGTGCACAGCTGCAAGAACTATTATAAACTAAGCTACAGAAGCTAATGACACCTCTTAATATCTAGTTCTCTACTGAGTGATAATCATTTAGCTATTGGTTGAAATTTGTATTCACATTTTTAATACGAGTTAAGCAATATGTTGAAATGTATTATTACACAGTACTTGGGCAACAGCTATGGATTCCTCCATGCTCAGCAGATATTCTAACTAGGTCCATGAAAAAATGTAACGCAATGCATATTTGAATTTATTAAGAAATGTATATGTCTTTCAATCATCCACCGTTGCAGTGGAACTCTAAAACGCGAGCTGCATCACGGCTAGCATATCACCTCTTCATACATCCCGCCCGCACTCGTCTTTACCACTACGTATTTGGATACTAAACGGGAGGGTCAATAAACCAAATAGGGGCATTATTGGTGAAAAGCCTTGTGAATTGCTGTAGTGAACCTTTTCTGGTTTGACAAAAAATGGCGAATCAGTGTAAAAGTATTATCAGAATGAACTGTAAAATATGTGGATTTAGATGAAATGTAAATACAGTGAACTAAATTGTTGTATTAAATGTACATGTGAAATTTGCCGTCATGTGATTGCAGCTGGTGAAACGGTGACATACATTTTGAATAAAGTGTTAGGGTCTGATGTTGATATTTTAACCTGAACAGGTATCACTCAACCCTCTGATGAGTTAGGGATATCTTTTGTTAGATTAATTTACACGTCTAAAGTCAGGTGGTCAAAAAAGTAGTAACCTGTAAATTAAGTGTTTTGCAATAAATGTTCATGCTGAAGGGCTATCACGTAGAAGGACAGGAGAAGATAGGATAACATAAGGAAGGAAAAAAAGACCTTGTATATGCAGGAGCAAACAGAAAATTTACAGGGAGAAGAAACAACAGAATACAACTGAAGTTGCAATCAGAAGCCAAATAGAATACCATGTCGATCTGAGCTAATAAAACCTCTTTAGCTGGATAAGTAGACAAATTAATGAACCCTGCATCAGATTGCGGTAATAGGATAGATACACTGGGAGACTGCGTACAAGAGCAGAGGCCGAGCCAGACACAGGCTAAGAAGATCTGTGGTATCAAAAAGATTGAAAGGCTGCCCATTGCTCTAAGAGTGAACCAATTTAGGGAGCATGTCTCAGCAATTGAGCAGGCGAGGCTATGAAAAAAGTCAAAAGGCAAACATTCTATTGAGCATGTGACCTTCGGGGGCAGAATAAGAAAATAAAAGGACAAAAGACAGGATGAGGAGGGGTGAGAAGAAGAAGGCATGGAACTCTAGATGAAAGGTCAGTGATGGAAAGGATTAAAGGGCCTTCACAATGCCGCAAAGACAAGAAATATGAAAAGAAAATATAAACACTTCACTGGTCTAGACTACTGATCCAAACACTCCAAGGGTCATCTTATTTTGAACGTGTGGGGTCAGCAGCATTACATTTTCTCAGCAGTTTTGGCTGTATCACATACACAGACTAGCGTCAAATCTGAATTTGGAAGTACAAGTAAATAAATTGGTGAGGAGTTGTTTCTCCCTTACCAGAGCACTGAGGAAGATCCTCCCGCTGCTGCCCAACACAGCTAGAGCCTTGGTAGTTGGATGTATCATCCTCAGCAGGTTGGATTATTGTAATGTTCTACTACTGGAGTCTCCAAAATTCCTGATTGAACGTCTTCAAAGAGTCCAAACTTCGGAGGCTAAACTGGCTTTAATGAAGCCACAGCGCTCTTCGGGCTCTTTGGCCCTTGCAGAGCTGCATTGGCTCTCAATATTGCAAAGAACTCAGTTTAAATCTCTTTCCATAGTGTTTAAAGCCCTTCATGCTGTTGGAACCAAACCTTTACAGGAGAAATTTGCCTGGTATATTCCGACGAGGTGTCTTTGCTCTTTCTCTGCCTACTTGGTGAGAGTTCCTAGAATTCGAAGAGCTAAATCAGGAGGTAGGGCGTTCAGCACAGCTGCCGCAAAGCTTTGGAATAAACTTCCACTTGAAATCAGACAGTCCCATGACCTTTTGCAGTTTAGGAAAAAGGTCAAAACATAGCTGTTACCTAGAACTTGATCTCTCTTAATGTTTGAGGACGTTCACTGTTAAACCACAACCTCTACCATCTGTGAGTGTTGACGTCACGTACTATAGTGCCAAGATACCCTTTTTGTGATAGCTGCGCTTTATAAATAATGCATACAATACAATATTTAGGTACGCGAAAAGGGTGTTGATTTACATAAAGTATATAATCTAGTCTGATATAGCGATTTTACTTGGGATCGCAAGGATTTGGTGTGAAAAGGCCACCACTTTGAAGAGAAACTCCGGTGCAATATGTTGTTTTAAATCAGAGAATCTCCCTGTTGAATAAACTCAACAGGACTACAGTTATTCCATTTTTCGAAGCCACCATGATAGACTCTGAAAGTGGCTTGGAGCATGCGCTGCATCTGCCATGTCAAGTTGCGTGCCTCAGTGTCACCCCAACTTCTATGTTATATGTAATTTTGAGAAAGTGTCATGACAGCTGCAGTTCCCACAAGTACTTCCCAACTTCTTGGTGAACCTGTGGCTTAAAATGATTAAATAAATTGCACAAGCAAAGTTGTTGAGGAAGGAGCTAGCCAATTTTTAAAGAAAATCTATATGGCTGGCTTTCTAATTCGACAAGAGAACATGTTACAGATTAACAGGGATTTCCCTACTTTTCGTCCTCTCTGTCCCCCTGAAAAACATCCTTTTGATAGACTAGCCTGAGACAAAACATCCAGTAGGGTGTCTGTGCACAAAGGTGTTGCCTAACACTCAGCCACGGCCGGTAGTAGGTGTAACTGCAGGGTGGTGACGTGGGGAGAGGGAGGGGCAGGGTGGGGGGTTGTAATGTGTGGATTACGGACTTTAACAGGTAAGTAAACATATAAATAAATAAAACAAATTTTGTTGCGTGCACTGCATCACCAAATGCGAAGCAGTGCGCGCAACGAAATTCGCTTTATTTATTTATATGTTTACTTACCTGTTAAAGTCCGTAATCCATACATTACAACACCCCACCCTGCCCCTCCCCCTCCCTACGTCACCGCCCTGCAGTTACACCTACTACCGGCCGTGTCTGCTAACACTAGAAGCTGGTTAATATCAGCTAGCTCTACCCTAAGTACATGTATAATTCATTGGGTCAAGACACTCTTTATGGAAAATATGAGGGCTCTATGCTGGTAAATATTAATAATAATCACAATTTATACATGAAAAAGTGTGCTGTGAATTATACGATTTATGCATTAACCCATTTCCATAATATTTTTTGTAAACTTTTTGGATACTAACAATATTTTTGCGTACACATTTCGAACCTGACCAACCCAAGGTCCTTATTGTGACAGGAGGTTCTGAATTTAGCTATTTGAAAAAGTGGCACATTGGCAGATCTGAAGATTGAAGCCCACAACCACAGTGTGAACTTTCTCCCACACAACCAAAAAGTTCATAGCCTCTCCTGTTCTTGTCAAAATTAGCAACAGCAGCAATCACCTCTATGGTCTGCAGCCCATTAATATATGCCTAAATTTACACTTACATCCTATACACCATGGAAGCCTACCTCCTATTCACACGATGGTCGGCTCACTGAGGACCAAATATTATTGTGGATGTTGATAGTCTTGTGCTCATATCAATCCACAGTTCTACCACACATCATCTCCTCCAATGCCACCAAAGGCAACGTCGGATCCCAAATCATGCACTGGATTATAGTACTTAAATGCCTTTTTCTCTCCTTCGCAGTTTCAGTCCTCTATCAACAACATGCACTCCCTCACCAATGCATGAAGGAACATCCCTTGGCAAGAGGTCTACCAGCTGGAACCTTAGGTAACTCTGCTTCGCAAGCCTCCCAAACCACCTTTGGGCCCTGTGATGATTAGTTTGGTCAACACATGTATTTATGCATGCATGCAAATGCTATTCTCTCCGGCCTCTTTTAGCCTATATCTTGACTATTGCAATCATTGAAGCTGATGCTACATAAAGTGTTTCTAATAGTAATGCAATGGATACATCGAAAGCAAAGGAATCCTTACCCACCATGTCCTTCTTACATGCTTTAGAACAATGTATGTGCTTTTGCAGGATTTGAGCACTACGCTTTTGGAGATGAATCTGTCATTGCGTATAATGGATAGCACAACACTGGTGGTCAGTGTATGGTAGGCCAGGAAAAGCCTGATTAACAAAAACAAAAGGCTAATATTACGAGGTCATGCATACAGTTCTTTTGGCCATATCTTTGAAATTTCACAGCGAAGCCAGATGCTTCATCTGCTCAAGGGTAAAAACAGACCGCATACAGTTCAGAGCTGGAAAATTATTAAATCATGATTTGTATGTAAGGAAAATAAAGAATTTAAGTATCCATATGATGGGGAAAATAATGAGTGGATGGATATGTCAGGAAAATGCAACATAACAGCCAAACAGTTTTTTGAAAGACAACAGGAGATTAGGATACAAGACCAGAAGGAATATGAGAATACTCGATTAACTTTCGAGAACAGTGAACATACGATACAGCCTTAATTTTAGAACTTGTGGAGACAAAACGATTAAATGATAAAAAAAAGGTTTCGTGTTAAGTACGTAAAGGGAGAGATGGAGACCAGGACTTGTATTTGAATGGGGAGCAGGAAAATGGATGACTAGTTGGAAATGAAAGCCGGTAATTGCCAGCAAATCTGGCTCTACTTTCGGGGAAAGAAATCCAGAGAGTCTTTTGTGTATTTTTGAAGCCCTGGGTCTGAAGCTATCTCTGAGTTTAAACATCAATAGGAAGTTTCTCTTGAGGATCAGAAGAGCCTGAACCTCTACAGAAGGCAACATCAAGCAGGCAGCATCCAAGAGAACTGAAGATTAATTTAATGTTTCCATTAGGCGTAAGCAAAATTCAAATTCTGTAGAAGCAGTTGCGTAAAGGTGAAACTTTAAAACTTATCAAAGTTGTCATTCTCCACTGGAGAAATAGCCTGCAAAGTTTTGCAGGCAATTTTCTCACAAACTAGTTCTTGAATGAGAATTCTACTCTAAACAAAAGGCATTTCTTCAACATAACAATCCGTTTAAAGGGTTTTTCATCCACTTTTTTTATGTCAATTTCATTAAAGGCTCAAAGCTGGCAATTTTTGTTTATCCTCTTTTAGTGAAGATCAAATTTGCCTACTTTTCAAACCATCAGTAGGCCGCATTGGCTGGTTTCTGGGGAAGAGGTTGAATGCAATCTATATATGTCACTATCTGACCTGCATGCAGTGCAGTTGAACAACTGTGTGGACCGTCATCTGATTTCTCTGTTGTGATTGGTTAGCTTGACCTAAATCTGAATGATTAAACTGTGGCTTATATACTTGCTTACATGCTGTGTATCTGGCTTACAGAACAGTGAGGTGAGCTTCTGTCATTCATTACTTGAGGCACAATGCTTCAAGCGGCAGGGGATGCAATTGAGGGCCAAGCAGAGTAGGTAGGCTGGGGTGATGCCCTCACCTGTACTTCATGAACTACTGTTTCAATAGCAGATGAAGCAGGAGAGAGTAGCAGATAAAGGAGCCTGCTACGTGGAAAGAATTACCTGACAGCATTGGTTTCTAACTGACAGGAGGCACAGCTAGCTTTTGGTACCTAACCTTGGGTTTTGGTTTTGAGCTTGAAGTGTGTAGGTATGACCTGTTGTGCTTAGAATTGTTAGCTCAAACTGACGAAGAATGATCTCACTAGTGGGCACGTGACTCGTTAGAAGCTGATATCACTGAAAGTTATCAATTGCCCTTGATGATTAGAAAGGAGTTAGGCCAAGACCTATTTTAAAGGGCTTACAAACCAGTATTGTGCAATGAGATGTGATTCCCAGGCTGTGTTAGGAAACATGCAGAAATCACAGTGTGAGTGTACCATCTTTACGTAGTTACACCATGTTTCTCATTTTCCGCTTGATTTACGTATACTTTTTTCCAGCAGGTATGGATCAGCAGGTAGAGGGAATGATGTGAGTTGCCAACACACCATCAGTCACTACTGACACACTCAACTGACACCTCTACCACTTTCATACACTGTGGCCATTTTGTAAATGCTTTTTAGAGGCTCTTTGTTACAAAAAGTTTCTCCCATTTTATGACCCCTCCCACCTTTGTGAGTTATCCCACCCTGCAGACTGCTCCAGCATATGCAGAGATTTAACAAGCAGAATTTTTTGTGCCAGGAGGGGCCCAGCCTAGGGAGAGGCTCTGTATAAACATGTTGGATCCTAGGTAGACTCAACCTGTGGACTGCATGACTGTACTTTACAGACACACAGCCATACACTCCTCTGTGTTATTTGCCATGTCAGACCTTGTTTGGGGGCACATGCAGATGAGCGCTACAGGGCTTAACCATGGTACTTGAGGTTGTTTTCCAATGGTGTCCAGAGACCATTGTACTATGGCTCTGCAAACTGGGTCAAGTACAGCCATTTCTGCACTTGACGCTGTGGGTAGTGAGGGCGAGCAGTCACAGACTTCTCAGAGAGGTAGTATCGGGGGAAAGAGTTCAGAACGCAACAACCACCCAACCAAACCAATATAACTTAATATCCAGCCCAGTACAGGCCTTTAAGTTAAAGAAAGCACTTTTAAACACACAACATAACTAAATACTACACAATTCAATTCAATTAGCAAATACAGGTTGGTAAACCTGGTTATGAATTGTGGACACTACACTTCCCTCTTCTGTACTCTCGCCCATCCAGATGACCCTATTAATTTTAATCATCAGTAATCTGTGGCAGAGATCTGAATTAGGCGCAAGTACAGATTTCTTTAGTCTTACTCCGCAGGTTCAGATGTACAGTCGGTTTGCTCATTCTTACCCCTGTTTTTACTTGGTAAGAAAAAACTCAGATCTGGTGGTTAAGCCTTCTGCCCATGTTACACTCTCACTATACTCGCTGCATGCAGAGGCCCGCATTACCTGCTTGTTGGTTCTACAGTTAGTCATATGTGGACGCAACTTGTGACTAGCATGCATGGTGGCCTTCTTTCAGAATGGATTACAAAATGAATTCAGCCTGGTGGCCCCGTTGTAGCCCACATGGTGTTGTCTTTAGCAGTTACGGCCCTTCACTGGCCAACGACATTCAGTTCCAGGCAGTTGTTATCCACAACCAGGACCACTGGTCAGCGAGGATGTGTCTATTGCAGTTGCATCCTTCCCATGCTGACCAGCTGTACCTCAGCAGTAGCGCAGCTTCTACATTTGTCAGCTGTTGTAGCACCAGATCGCGGTGGCTGCCAGACAAACACGCTTAATGTTAAATATGTGCAGTCTTTTGGGGTGCAGATCTCAGTAGGAACCACAGAGAGTGGTCAGAAGCCCCACCCATAGCACAGGTCACTCCTGGCTTTGCTCTCTCAAGTAGTCCTCTTTCCCTGGGTGTTCCTCACTCCGGGAACATGCTTGGATACTCATGTCTGTCAGTCTCTTCTCCTGCATTAGTTGACAGACTCCTTCCCTCTGTGAGGGTCTGTCTGGTTTTTAGAAGCCTGCAGGCTTCTAAAAAACATAGACCCTCATTTTTTACAACTACAAAAGAAAATCAGGGGATGTCAATTTACATTTGAGAGACTGGCTGTTGTGCAGAGACCAACCCTGGTCAGCAGTTATTTCAGTACTCTGGGGAGTACTCCCATCCGTGGCCATGAAGAACTTGTAACTGCAACAAAGTGGGATACTTTGGATCCAGTGTTTATACCCGTTTCCCAAACAGGAGATGTGGAACCACAGCCTCATGCTTCAGAACCAGTTTGGGTTGGTTCTTGTTCAAATATCATTCTAAGGCTAATCTCTATTGTAAAGTAGTATTTCTCATGGCAGGTGGAAATGGGTAAGGACTAAGCAAGGAGTTCCCAGAATATGGACACAATAAAGCATGCGCTCTCTGCACCTAGAATGGCTGTCATTAGTCTCATGGAAGCAATAGTCAGGGACAGACAAATGGGCACAGCGGTCACAGAAAATTCCTCACCTTTTACAATAGAAACTGCAGCCCCACATCTCATCCCTACCATCAACCACATGGCAGTGCTCAGGCAGTACTAATTAGAACTTCCTTGCTAAAAAAATATCTTCATGGAATTTTTTTAGGTAGCCCCATCTCAATCCACCTTCCCTTTAGCGTCTGGATCTCAACCCTTCAGCCATGCACACAATCACTGCCACTGTCTGGGGCAGTTTTCCTCATCCTCCATCGTGCCGTGCCAAACCAGGGGCATCTAAGATGAATCCTCTGGGGTTACGTACTCAGACTCACACACAGACACACATAAGCCCGCGAGCGCCTACACACACACATTGTTTCTACTAACATACATGTATCACATGCTCACTGTACACAAACACTTGACATTCACAAGAGATGTCAGTTCAAGGTTCTAGGTTTAACATAACAGCAGAACTTCACACAATAGGGGTCAGTACACCACATTGTCACTGACACAGAGTAAAACAGGCTAGTCAACTATTAATCTCCAAACGCAGAATGCTGCCATCGCTGCCTTACTTCATACACCCAGCACAGGAACTGTAGTCCACCCTCCAATGAGGGCAGACTTAGTGAGCCCCCCCAGGTCATAAGGCGGGACAACAACCCTACATTATCATGAGCAGTCCTAGGCCGCTGGGCACACACTACCTTAGTGTGGTGCCAGGACCAAAATAAAAGTCATCTTATATGTTTCACATGCAGTAGGGCACTCGAGACAGGGGTATATGCAAGTTCCCCATGCATAGGACATCCCCACTGCAACAGTCTGGTTGGGGTCAGAGTGAATTAAACTGGCTCAGGGTTTTGCTTCTTTTTAGATAACTATGAAGAATTTCTTACGCCTCTGCAGGAGCAACAGCCCCCCTGGACTCTCTTAGCACAAAAGCTCGTTCTATTTCTATTTCATACCCAGAATGACACAAACTGGCCATCAGAAACCTAGGCCTGAAAATTATGTTTTTTTCAGGAAAATTAGCCCCTACCGTTCACTCAGCTTCAACACAGAACCAAATGAGGTGCACATTTAGTGAGATAACTTTGGCCTTGAAGTCAAACAGTGTGTGCTAACCAGAATAGAGTGTGTAGTAGAAGTTAGCAAGGCAGTTATCTCTATAGCCCTCCTAAACCCATAGACAAACACACCACACTCAACAAAACCAGTTTCCCCTGCAAATACATTTCACACTTCCTCTCACAATTCATCTCACACTGTCATCTTAAATTTCGCCACTCATCTAATACAGATATTCTATACTTACAAACTCACAGTGAACCACTCCTTGCACACAACAAGCTAACATCGCTATCATCCCTTCACTCTCCTGTAAAACGTCTAGATCTACCTGGCAAACTCATCGGACATATCCACCCATCCTGTACACTCAGCTAACACTTTTGTTCTTCACTTGCGCACTCGTTTGACACTTATACCCTACCTTCACTCGCCTACAGTAGACTTTCACCCTCTATGTTCTCTGTACATACTCAAACAACACAGTCCATATTTCTTGTATACTCACCTTACACTTCTATTGTAAAGTGCTACACATGGTGATGGACGTGTACCCCTGCCCTGAGTGCTCCAGCTGCAACTATGTCTGGATCTCTGGTGTTCATTTTTGTTGTCATTGACAACCATGGATCATGAGTGTGCACCATGACATAGGCCAGCCTAACGGATTGCTATCTTGTCGGACCGGGGGAGATCCCCAAAGTGATACTCTCATAGAGGTGAAAAGCTACTGCGTTTGCCCGGAGGTAAGTAGCACGTGGCTGGCCGTGGCAGCATACCATATAGTGATCAGTAAAAATTAAACAGGTTTCATTGGAGTGATGCCTAAAGGTTCACTCATGTATAGTTCTTCTGCTGTGTGAGTCACCTGTGGCCTTCATCAATTTGTATGTGGCTCTGTGCCACGTGTGTGTGCGTTACATGCATATGCTAGGTGTATGTGTGTCTGTGTCTGGTACAATACATGGATGATTCTGGGTTCCATTTTGAGAGACCATGGCTGACTGCAGTGGCATGAGGAGGTAGAGGAATGCCCCCAGGCAAACTTGTGGACTGCTGCAGTCCTGTGAGCTGGGTGGGACACACATTGGAGGAGGAAGAAGAGTCAGGCTTCACTACTCATGGAGCCTAACCTGAATGTCACCTATAGTGAATGGGGAAAAAACACTACTGCTAGTGAGAGGAAAGTGATATCAGGGACCTGCCTTTTGAACACCAGAGCCCTGACCTCAGGGCGCAATGCCTATTGTTTGTGTATGCTGTATTTCACTTTGTGTTTGTGAATAAATACTACTTTTGTCATAAATGAATATAATTGACAGGACAAAAATGTATTGCTGCTACTGAACGTACATTGAGTTGTGAGCCTGTGGCCACCACCTTCTACGAGAAGCCTTGGACTGCCCGACACAAGCTACCATTGAGAATCAAGTACTGGAGAGGTACTTAGTTCAGTTGCTCAGAACCCATAGTAGTTGAGCCCCAAGATATCAGGAGTAAAAATCCTCACCCCTCACACTTGGCCCAGAAGCTCCTGCTTGCCCTGTGGTCCTCTGAAGGGTGCTCTGATACCATCACAACATACACTAGGTGAAATAATTTTCCTACCAATATTCAGTGACCGGACACCTTCACCCACCCTCAGACACACACCTGACACACTGACAAATCCATCCTCCTTCGCCCAGTCACTTCAGAATGCCTTTCTTTACTGGGGCTCTAACATACTTACCTTGAACTTGCACCATTCACTTACACACTCTTCTAACACAGGGCTTTTAGAGCTTTATGCGACTCAGCTGATGATGATGATTCCTTTTCACTTGATTAAGGGTTCCACTCAAATCATTAACACTTAACTGCTAGTTAAGACCTGTTGGGGTCTTGGACCCCTTTGGCTTGCTGTTTGTTCTTAATGTCGTGTTTGTGCCTGTGTTGGGGAGCTGGTGATTATGTTTACACACAAAAAGTGCCTATTTAAGCTTCCATTGAAATAATTTATTTTCCAAAGCAGAGACACTGATTTTTCTATACGAGAATGCATGCATTTCAAAATATAAATGCATTGTAATTAATTTTGTTTGAATCTTTTTTCTAACAGTGGCTTTTTTTGTTGTGTCACCTTGGCTCATCATGTGCTCTGCTGGGCCAATGCAATTTTAAGATCTGGGAGGGGAACCACAGTGAAGGAGTAGAATGGAGTAGGTGCAGTGTGTCTGGGGTTGAGGGTGCGGTGGTTCTGTGTGTTTACCGGACCAGATTTACTGTTGCAAGGAGGAGAAGGGAAGAAAACCCCTAAGTTTTGAAGTCAGGCAAATTGCATTAGAAAAGCAAAAACTCATCCCCCCTCACCAAGCCCACTATAACTCACAATCCTTGCCAAGTCCAATGCACATGTTTGCCACACGTGTGTTTTAAATAAAGGCTGTCTACCAACACCAAAACATTGTGGGGGTCGTGAGTTATGGTACCCGTTGTGCTCTCATACCAAAACTGGAGCGTTTCAAGCATGCATCCACCATTTTGTATTAAAGAAACAAACTTAAAAAATATGCGTTTGAGGAAATTTGCTAAATGTATTAATCAAAGAAGGGTAAACCATCAAGGGCACGATTGGCTAGGTGCAGGCCATGGTAGGATGCACTTAAGGGTAGCGGTTTGCCATGCAAATGTATACATTTATGTGTGTGTGTGTATATATATATATATATATATAGAGAGAGAGAGAGAGAGAGAGAGAGAGATTTCACATTGGCTATAAAAGTGCCACCTATGAAGAAACGTTCTTCCCCTCTGGCACAAAAACATTCGCCCTCACTATTAATTACCACATAATTCATTTAACAAATCACCCATCTGACAATAGCATGCTTCCCTCAGACATGCATCTGACACCCTCAGCCCCTCACCCGCTCATCTGAAATGTTCACCATCCTGTTCCGCTCTATAAAACCCTCTCCATGCACTTTCGCCTCGTACTTCCACGTTCTTGCAAACACTCTGACACTGATCCTTCACCTCTCACACATGTACCCTCCACTCACACAACCACGTGTCACTTACCTAGCACCTAACACCTTTCCTTGGGAAATCACCTGGCATTCCGATGCCCCTGCGCACTCCCTTCACACTTCCGTGATTCCCTTGTATAACACTTCTATTGTGTCATTCCAGGATTGTCAGACATTTTTAAGCTACCCTAACCATAAAATAATACAATTCATTTGCTTGACAGTTTCACTAGATTCTCTCACTCTGCCCAGACACACTCAGTCACAGGATGCCCGTCCTGCCCTTTATTTACAGCAGATATTGTCCACCTCCTTGTGCACTCGGGAGACTTCTAAACTCCCATTGTGAACTCACTGGACACTGCCAACTCCCATGACACATTAACAGACACTTCCCCTCTTGCTTTGCTCACTGACTCAGCACTGCTCCCTTGTGGCTAGCTCTTCCTATGACATGTTCATGCTTCTTCTACACCGTCATGCTCACAGCTGCAAACTCGATTAGTGCTGTGTAACTACTCACACACTCACGCAGCATTTCAACCTTCACTGTGGGCATTGATATGCCACTGTGTCCACCCCTCCTTTCAATCCCACCCTTCATTTGTGTAGCACTCTCCTGTTTTCTATCACTTTGACCTGCATATTTTACACTGTAATGTAATGTGAGGTGGATTTGTAGAGCGCTGCTTGTCACCCGTCAGGGTATCCAGGCGCCTCATACTAAGAGCTACCCTCGGTCTCCTGTTCCAAACACGCACCCAACAATCTAATTCTCTCATACACACTCAACTTATGCTGCCGCCCTCAACCCTACATTCTCACTTTACACTTGTTTACACCACTTACACGCACAGAAATGATACCCCCGAGACCCCTTGATTTCCACTTACCCCATTCTTTGTGGCTTATTTACAAGCCCATTGCGCCGCATGTGCGTCTCTTTTAACACAGGTAAAAGGGACTGACAGGCGGCGCAAGGGGCTTGTAAATAAGCCCCTTAATTAGCAGTTCCACCCTGCTTCTGAACATCCACCACACATGTTTACCCTCCGCTTAGATATCACTTCTATAATCTCCTCAAGCCCCATCTGCCAATTTCACCCTCTCCTACATCATCAGCTAAACTCATCCTGCTCATCCTTCCACAATGGTCAATCATCTGACACGTTCACCAGTATGTTGAACGGCCCAAGTCATTTTCACGATCCCCTTGCACCTTCCCACACCCTCACACACTCACTGTTGTATCTGTGCTTATGTTTCTTTAAGTAGCTCGTGTATTTCACACTCACCTACTACTTCCATTCTACCTTGCACACTCATCTGACGTTGCCTTCCTCCCACTTCACACTTAGATGGCATTTGATGTCCCACATTTCTCCTCTTCTGTAACACTCACCTTACACTTTCACCCTCTCCTGACACACTTGCATAACTCTTCTACTGTTCCACCCTCTTCCCACATTCTCACTTTACAGTTACTCCGTCCCAAATACTCATCGGACACTCGCTATTGTGACACCCCTGACACACTCACCCGCGCATGATTCACATGACACTTCAAATCTCCTCTCACACATTCACTAAATACCTTTTCTCCATCCACATATTGACTGACACTTACTCCATCCTCTGAATCGTCGTGACGTCAGAGTGTTGACCCCTTGTCCACCCCCCAGCAACTTAACAGTCTGCTAAAGGAAAAAGGTCTGGAAACTACAAAAATTCAACATCGTTTGTAAGCGCTGTCTTTACTTTCATTCACTTCCCCTTACAACACGGGCAGAGCGGGCAGGGGCAGGGGGTATGTACGAGTCTCTACGGTTACCCCCTCCTCTCAAACGACAGTTACTCCCTCCTCGCGCACACTCGCCGCGGCCGCCCTCCACCTGCGCGCCACTCACCTGACACTTCCACGAAGCCGTCCCTGGTTTTCACGGTCAGCTCCTCCGCAGTGAAGCTCTGCACGTTGACGCACACCTTCCACGGGTCCCCCCGGAACGCGGCCGGGCTCACCGGTTCCACGTGCCCCGTGTACCTGGAACTATACCCCGGGGGAGAGACCCCTGACTGCCGAGGGACCCCTGTCCGCAGCGGGGACGCCGACCACGTGGCGGTGAGCCGCGGCCGTGCCCAGTCGGGCCAGTCCATGGTCAGGTCATCGGAGAAGGGTGACATGCCGAAGTCATCGTCCAGAAGCCGGGAGGCCAGCGCGTTCTCGCGGAAGGGGTCCCGGGCACTCCGCTGTCTGAGGCCGGGGTAATGACAGGAAAAGGGAAGTTGGCTGTCGGCCATCGTGAACTGTGGAAAAAGAAAAGCAGCAACCAAAGCGCCTAAAAGACTTCAAGGGCGCTCCCAGGCACTTGGACCTAGAATCAAGGTCCACCTTTGTAAACAAAATGAGTTACAAAAGATGTTTCTATGCCTATAATTTTTCTCTCCACACAGCTAAAACGTCATGCAAACTAATGTGAGCGTTGGTGGCAGTCGTGGGCAGAGCAGTGAGCAGCGAGGGCAGGCCCGGACCCTATCTTGATGAGTGGCTGCCCTTAAGAGCTCACAAAGTAAAAGTCTCCAGACTGCCTCTACCTCGAATGCTCTGTTCCTGGGAGTTCAGACGTCATGAAAAAATATGTCAGGGGAAGGACGGAGAAGTGCCGTGCCTGGTTCCACAGAACTTTTGTTTAGAACCCCTTAAGAAGTGAAAGGTAGGTAAAGCGGTCTTCGGCCCCCAAGCAGCGTCCGAGACTGGCACCAGGCGTCCTCCCCGAGGCCTAGAAGTGCTGCTGAAGTAGTCACTGGTCCCGTGAGCGCAGAAAGTTCTCCAAACTTCTCCAGGACTCTGGAAGGCTTCTATTTATAACCTGTCGGTGCTCGGGCCTGTGTGCCTGGCCTGCCTGTCAGCTGAGTATTTCAGAGGCATGAAGCACGCCTGCGGAATCTGCTCTGTTAACAGCTGGTCCTTCCCAGAGGGGGCAGGGACGGCTGACTCTGGGCAGACGCGGATTAGGGTGCCTTCATCACTGGCCCAGCCCTGTCTCCTCCTCCTCCACCCTGTGCCAGGCTCCTGAGCAGCAACAGCGCCAGGGCATGCTAACTATAGCCGCGCATTCACTGCTGTGGCAGGGTTTGAACATGCACAAACAGCACCCAGGTTCTTGGTCCCCATGCCCGCCTCCAGGAATTTTTATTTGGGTGGGCCAAAGGTGCTGTCGGGTGGGCCACTAGTGGCCCAATTTGTCGCTTCAGGAGGTAAACTACAAGCCATAGATTACATCATATCTACTTGCAAACAGTCACTATGATACAAGGATTGCCTCTGTGATACAAGGATTGCCTCTGTGTGGATACAGAGCATGTATTTATTGGTGCCCCACCACTAACCTCGTTCTCTGTAGATACCTTTACTACCACCCTCCAACAGTGCACTCTACCTCTCTGTAGCCCCTCCCCCTCATGACCTCCTCCTCAGACTCCCTCACTACCACCCTCCACCAGTGCCCCTCATCTCTCTGTATCTCCCACCCTCCCCCAATGACCTCCTCCTCGGATTCCCTCACTGCTACCCTCCAACAGGGTGAACAGCCATGACAACGCGGGGATTACCCCGCACTGCCATTACAACGCAGGAATTACAACGAAAGTCGTTACAACGATTTTCGCTGGAGGGCGCTCTCGGATAGGGAATAGTTAATTTTTATATCCAAACCTTCTCTACTGTCAACGTGGGCTGGAGTTGGAATAGAAAATTAAACTATTCCACTATCCAGCGCTCTCCAGCGAAAGTCGTTGTAACGACTTTCGTTGTAATTCCTGCATTGTAATGGCACGAGTGGTAATACCACGCCTTGTCATGACATACAACCCTCAAACAGTGCCCTTCATCTCTCCAAAGCCCCTCCCCCTCTTGACTTCATCCTGAAATCCCCTCAGTACCACCCTCCAACTTCACCCTCCTCTCTCCAAAGGTCCTCCTCCTTAAGACCTCCTCCGTGGATTCCCTCATTGCCACCCTCCAACAGTGACCCTCATTACCCCAAAGCCCCTCCCCCTCACAATCTCTCCATAACCACTTCCCCTCCCTCATGACCTCCTCCTCAGTCTCCCTCACTACTACCCTCCACCAGTGCCCCTCATCTCTCCGTATCTCTCCCCCTCCCCCCATGACCTCCTCCTTGGATTCACTAATTGCCACCTTCCACCAGTGCCCCTCATCGCTCCATAGCCTCTCCCCCCATGACCTCCTCCTCGGATTCCCTCACTGCCACACTCCACCAGTGCCCCTCATCGCTCCATAGCCTCTCCCCCTCATCACCTCCTCCTCAGACTCCCTCACTACCACACTCCAACAGTTCACTTCATCTCTCCGTAGCTCCCCATGACATATTCCTTGGATTCCCTCACTGCCACCCTCCACCAGTGCCCCTCATCGCTCCATAGCCTCTCCCTCTCATCACCTCTTCCTCAGACTCCCTCACTACCACCCTCCAACAGTTCACTTCATCTCTCCGTAGCCCCCCATGACATATTCCTTGGATTCCCTCACTGCCACCCTCCACCAGTGCCCCTCATCGCTCCATAGCCTCTCCCCCCATGACCTCCTCCTCGGATTCCCTAATGGTCACCCTCCACCAGTGCCCCTCAGTGCTCCATAGCCTCTCCCCCTCATCACCTCCTCCTCAGGCTTTCTCACTACCACCCTCCAACAGTGCACTTCATCTCTCCGTAGCCCCCCCCATGACATATTTCTTGGATTCCCTCACTGCCACCCTCCACCAGTGCCCCTCATCACTCCATAGCCTCTCCCCACATGACCTCCTCCCCGGATTCCCTAATGGTCACCCTCCAACAGTGCCCTTCATCTCTCTGTAGCCCCTCTCTCAGATTTCATTTGTTGTATAGCGCTACTCATAGTGTAGGGTGCCACAGTACTTACATCATGCAGAGACAATGAATCATACAAGTATGTAAATCAGTCTATAGAGAATGTCACATAAGCCAATGAGGATTACATGGTGTAGGAATCACATGTCATCCATACTGGTGGGCAGCATGTTTTTAAGAGGGTTTGGTCTGGAGAAGCACAAACACAGGATTTAAAGCATACCCCAGTGGTTGCGGGGTTGGCTTTACTGATTAAAATGTATATCTGCCAAAACAAACTCTTTATAGCAACATTAGAGTAATGAAAGACAGGGTAAATAACTATATTAAAACACCAAAAAAACGAGTTCTAACTATACCATTCAGGTTTGTATGCAGCTCTTTGATGTCAGTTCATAGGTCACTGTCCTCTTTTAGGATTGTAACTTCTGTACCTCAAGTAACCCACTGAGCTATCCACATAAATACAGTTTATCTGCATTAAAAAAACTTAGGAACAGACAAAATATTGCTCTCCAGCAGGATCATTAATCACCAGGGTTATCTGGAAATTTAGTAGTTGTGTCTTGCATCCATCTTGATAACGATACAACGATATAAAATATACACAGCATACACGAAGTATGTGTCATGCTGGGCCCTCATGGATTAAAAAAAAATAACTAATATACACAGCTACTCACCCGTGAGGGTCTCAAGCCTCTGAGCTGCTACTGCTCGAACAGCCAGGTCTTGAGTAGCCTCCTAAAGGTCAGAAGGTGCGTGACTTCATGACATGCCCAAAAGCCGGTTTTGTTTAGCTCCGTCTCCTTTCAACAACAGATGAGCCCAGACCGGCATCTTAATGAGACTTCCCCTTCCCAGCCGACATTTCTGTTTTTAAACTTCATTTTATTAAACAAGTGTCAGCATCGGTATACAATTTAACACAAACAATGGTTAAATACAAATGTCTCATCATCCAGCAGGACCATTGACAGAGGGCTTTTTGGGATTCCCAGACGACTTTTGACAGAAATAATTAAATTTGCAATTGAAAGATTTCCCACTTGCCCTCCACTGGAACATTCCTTAAAATAATAAGCGTCTTTTTCTGGTCTCAGATCACTTCCAACTATCAAGTTGGATAATGTCAGCTGTGAGATATTATTTAATCATGGATTTTTACCCCTACCGTCTTGCCTTCTGGTACTTGTAAGTCAGATATTTCCCCTTTTTAATGTTCAGGATGCAAGTACCAGCATGAAACGTGGCATGCAAACAACACTGACTGAACATCTCTCACCTGACCTGAGGAGACCCGGAGAATGAGATTCAAAAGGCCTTTTCTCACTTTTCCATTTTCCACTTCTTGCGTTTATGTTTATTTTTCAATGAGATATGCTTTTACCACCGACAAAACATGCTTGAAACAATAACCACAAAATAGGACTGTAAGAATGAATGCACTGTGGGGTCTAGTTTCCTAGCAAGGCAGGGGTTGAGTGTGATTCTTCGAAAAGTGTCGTTTCAGAATTAAGCAAAGCAAGCAGATTGCTGGCCTATGGCTCATCCTTAGTCAGAAAATAACTCTATTATCATTCTTAATATTTTGCAGCGTCACATCACCCACTGTTTAGTGCGCACAGGGCTAAAGTATGCAAATTTGTCCAGCACAAAATCTGCGTTTCTCAAAAGTACAGGCTTTCCAAAGTTTCACTGTATAAAAGCTTCACTTGACCCACAAATCACATTGCGACTCCTAATGTAGGTGGGATCTGCTGGCTTAGTGGACTAATGCGTCCCGGGGAGGAGCCTGGGTTTGATCCCGCCAGGGCCGGCTTTAGCGCTGGTGGCACCCTGCGCGACAATGTCTGTTGGCGCCCCCCCAATGACCACCTCTGCCACGGATTCCCTCACAAGCACCCTTTAGCAGTGCCTCTCAAGTCTCCATAACCAATGTCTCTCAGAGTCATTTAGTTTTATAGCACCACTCAAACCGGTGTAAGGTGTCAGAGCACTTTACACCACACTCACCCATTGCACAGAGATAATCATATGTGTGTAATTCAGTTTATAGGAAATGTTACATCAGACAGGACTACAAGGTGTAGTGTAGGAGTGACATGTCATCGATACTGGTAGGCAATATAGTGTAAGAGTCCTTATTCTGGAAAAGCACAAATCCAGAATTTTAAACGTAACATCATTGTTAAGGTTTTCTTTCATAATAAGAACTGTTTTCCACCCAAATGAACCCTTTTCACAGGATTAGGATGATGCAAGACTGGGCAAAAAAACATTTATCTCTAACATATACCTTGCAGTTTGCATGTAGCTCTGTGATGACAGTTTATAGCTCAATGTTCGAATTAGGATTTTGACTTATAAACGACAAGTAACAAAGGAGCTCTCTTATAGCAACAGTAACCCACTGACTTATTTACATTATATGCATTTTAATGCGTTATCCGCAGAGTACACGTTCTTAGGAGCAGGCATTTTAACCCTCTGCACTACCTTAGGATGAGTCAAAACTTCCACTAGGCAAAGCTCCGGTCACTTTCCAGGAAGATGATTATTCACCAGAGTTATCTTGACATTTTAATGAATGTTTGACAATTGTTGGAGGCCAGGAGCCCATCAGCAGGTGCTTTTGAAATGATAATATACATTTTCAAAATGTTGCACCCACCCCATGTCAACGCCTGGTGCGGTCGCACCGATCGCACCGCCCTAGAGCCGGCCCTGGATCCCATGGTGACAAGTTCAAATCCTGGGGGTCTACTTACCCTTTCATCGTTCTGAGCTCGATAAAATGAGTACCATAGATTTGGGTAACAATAATCGTCTGTTATTCAGCGCCAAGATGCCCAGGGGTGAATGTGTGCTTTACAAGTACACAAGTAATGTTAATGTGCACGTTTTAATTCGTTATGAATTAGAAATAACTTGGGGTGTGATAGACGCCTTCTCCCTTCTCTGTGATTTGCAATGGAATATATCAGTGCAAAGCGATTGCAGATGCAGTGAAACACCATTGATCAGACAATGAAACCTGAAAAGGGTCGTATCCATTTGTAAAATGGAGGTTGCCCACATGGTGATGTTAAGCTCAGCCCTGTAGTATCCCTTATAATATATATTGCGGGTTGCTAGTGTCCGTGTTCTAGAGAGGGAGAATAGGAGATCCACGGGGGCTCTGATTGGTGCAGGTGATTGATAACCCGGCAGCCTCCTAGGTGGGCTCCTGGGCAGGCTGCTCAGCTAACTGCCTGGCTAAGGGCCTGATTGAACCTGAGCTGTCACAATAGTGTAACTAAATTGGTTATGGAGAAATGACGACAACAAGCCGCCACTGTGGACCTTTTTTACAGGTGGTGCATGTGATATCACATGAATTGTACAGGGAGGGTGTGGACAATTTCCATGGGGATAGCCTTCCATTTTCTTCATGGATTGACTGGGTGGAGCTGACAGTTACTTTGAGGATGGCATAGAGAAGCCCAATGACATTGCTCTGGGACTTACTACTGAGACCTTCATGGAGGAATGACCTGACTGCAGTATATTTTTCATCAGGCATCAGCCCCTCTTGGACTACTGCCACATTGTTGGAGGGTGGTGCAGAAGGGACAATCCATTCTCAGTCTATAATCGGGAACCTTCCATTGAGCATCGCTTTAGCAGAAAGGCCCTGAACAAATAGCCCGTCAGTACGCATTTAGATCAGGGGCAGCTCCTCCATTAGACTGAAGAGCGTCGCCCCACTGCTATCTCGCTACCATTTTATGTTTCTGCTTCTCGCACTGCAAGAAAGCAGAAGGGTATGCTTAGGGGTGGGCTGGCGGGTGACCGGGTCTGCTGAGGCCATGGACGGAGTGGCTTTCCCATTCTGAGGTCGCTGACTGTTTGGTTGGCCATAGGGCTGACCAAACCAGTCATACGCACTCTGCATTTTCTCCATGTAGGCTGCATGTAGCCCACAAGGAGAAAATGTGCTTCTTATTGACGCCTGTGTGGTCTGCGTCCCAGCCAATCACAACACTGTCATTGGCTTAGGGGAGGGAGGCTGACTACCCTGCCTGCTTCCTGTTCCAGGAAAACGCGGGACCCGGCGGGGAGCTGATATGGCCCGGGTACCGGGAACGTAAGTTTATTATTTTTTAATAAACCCCCGCCTCGCGACCCCCCCCCCCCCACACGTCATGCCAACCCTGACCTGATTTATATGAGCCCCAGCAGAATTCTTTCTTGCCTCTTGGATTTTGTGCCACATAATCTTGGGTAGATCCTGATTATTTGGCTTCCCGTAGCTCCTGTAATTTTCGGTCTTCCCTCCATCTATGTTGTCTACATAGCTTTCTCTCATTGGAGAGTTGGTTTGAGCATACATGTTTCACAAGAACTGGAAAAGTGGATGCCAGCCACGTCTGCTGCATGAGCAACATTTATCGTGTGGCTTACAGACATTGGAGAGTAGACAGTCACTAGGAAAATATATTAGAGATCATTTATACTAGCAAAACAATGGTGAAAATGTGAATCACCCATTGAAATGCATAGCCAAAGTTCAGATTTTCAGGCACAAGACCAGCCTTGCATATCTTGTATTAAACTCAGTCTTCTCGAAGGACCTACCTGTGCTATGTGAGGACAACCTTGCCCACCCCTATGTAGACCTTAAGAGTATCAGGAGAAAAAGTTCAAACCACATGTGTTATTATCAACGTGACCCATTACAAATAGACACTTTGTTTTTTTTGGGACAAAGATTCACTTGGGTTGAGTTACACAGCTATGTCCTGACACTATGATCATCACATTTATAGCAGAGCACGGTATGTCACACACAATAGGACAACCATTCAATGGTAGCCCCTGCACATACACTTGCAATGTTATTGGCGACAGATATATTGCCACACCGCCAGTCACTATCATGTTCAAGCTGCAGGGAGATATGCTGTTTATACATTTCACACCCAGTCACAGTATTGGCATGAACTCAGAGTCTTTCATTCCAGAAGCTAGAATGGAGAAGAGGAGCACAAACAGGGTCAGATTTTAGAGCTGGAGTAGGAGACAGAGAGAGACTGAAGAAAACAGAGAAGTAAAAACATGTCTTTATTGTTGAGGGAGTGGGGTGTAAATGCCCACGTGTCTATGTCTATGTATGTGTGTGTCTGTGCACCAAGACACATGTGTGAGCATGTTTGCATGCATCTTTGTATCTAAGAGTGTTTTTGCATGTGTGCCTCTGCTTGTGTGGCAAAGTGAGAGCATGTGCCTGCTTCCTTTGGTATTCTCTTGGTCTTGCAGTGTTCCTCTAAATTGGCCACCTCACCTACCCATAAGCATCTTTAGACACATGACACCTTATGCCTCTATGTCCCTAGGCTTTGGAGTAGCCATTTTTGGCATAAACCTGGAATAATGCTTCCCAATTCTCTGTATACTGTAGGCATCCTTACTGTTAAATATCCCATCACTAGCATATTACTGTACCTGGCATAATGGTCATCATTCTTACCAGATTGTGGGCATCTGTGGCACCCTTGGCATGTACTGGAACACCCTTGGAAAATTAAGGATATCCTGGGATTTATAGAGGCAGTTTCTAGCATATTGGAAGTCCAGACATGATGGTGCTTAACCACAACATATTGGGGACATTCCTACAACAGTATAATGGTGTAATTCCTGGCATAGTATGGGCATCCCTGGCATTTGTTGCAGGGGCATATCTGTCCATGTGTGGCAGTAGTAGATGTATGTACTTGAAAAAAATAGTTGTTGTTTGATGACCAATGTGTAATAACATACAATGTAAACTAGTATTTCAAGACAAAAGTGTGTTTTATTTTCACAAAGACAAGCTTTTATTTGAGGATATTGAGTTTACTTACTAAAAATACAAAGCAGTCAGAAATCACTAACATTGTCTTCTGAATCCAACTGTAGTGATACACTCTTCCACCCATAAGCATATCTCTGTGTAAGCAGCTCCATTTGTTCTTGAAGCAAAACAAATACACCTGAAGCCTCCTCTCACTTCGTAGGTCACGGAATAGGGCCAGCCACCCACTAGATTTGACTCAATCTGCACCAGTGTTAATTATCCTCCATCCATTTGTCTATTGAACTCTCGACTCATATATTCATTACATGTCTGAATTACTGTATTCTATCACGATCATGTAAAGTGCTCTGACACCTACGGGTCTAGCTAACGCTATATAAAACTTATATAAATAAAAAATCTCTGTACTCTTCTTGGATATTACTACAGAGACCAACAAAATGTGAGTTGCAACCTGATAAATTTTCAGATTCACTGGGTCTTATTAGTGAAATCCAACTGCAGTAGATATGGTACAGAAAACGTATGACCCAAATCTGGACATATATCTCCCAGTTATTGAGACATCAAAAACTTAGTGGATCCGATTCACAAAGGTAAACTGAGACGAAAGTCCATCTTTACGAGTTTCGGTTTAAAAAAAGGGTATTTGAGTAGTAAAGGTAGACTTTTGTCTCAGTTAAACTTAAGTTTTGATCTTAAGTTTAACTGAGACCAAAAGTCTAATCATAAAGGGCATTTACAAGTAGTAAAGTTAGACTTTTGTCTCAATTAAACTTCAGTTTTGGTCTTAAGTTTAACTGAGACCAAACGTCTAAGGACATTTGGTTTTACTTAAACTGAAGAATAAAACTTAAGTTTAACAGAGACAAAAGTCTAACTTAACTACTCATAAATGCCCTTTGTGATTAGACCTTTGATCTCAGTTAATCTTAAGTTTAACTGAGACCATAAGTCTAATCACAAAGGGCATTTACGAGTAGTAAAGTTAGACTTTTGTCTCAGTTAAACTTAAGTTTTGGTCTTAAGTTTAACTGGGCCAAAAGTCTAACTTTGCTTCTTGTAAATTCCCCCTTGTAATTAGACTTTTGGTCTCAGTTAAACTTAAGACAAAAACTTGATTTTAACTGAGACAAAAGTCTAACTTCACTACTCGTAAATACCCTTTGTTAATACCGAAAGTCGTAAAGTTAGACTTTAGTCTGAGTTTACCTTTGTGAATCAGGTCCAGAGTGTGGAAATACTTGATTCAATCTGATACACTGCCATTACACCTGAGGACACTCCATTCCATCATTGGTAACTGCAAAGGTGAGCTAACAGACTGGTACCAACAGGGACAAATTAAAAGAAACTCAAACTGACTCAATTCCAAAAAGGACAACTATTCTTATTGTAAGACTTTACACTAAAATGACATTAGGTTGTGCAGGGTCCCAGACTCTCAGTTGTGTTTTCTACAGTGCTTCGTGAAATTTCCAGTTGACCAGTTACCAATTCATTCTTTTTGGGCCCATTTGTGTCAAATAGAAAAGAACAGTGAGAGGTAAAGGTACTTCTTGAATTTTAATATCAAGTGAAACAAGGCAACTGACATAAATGTGCACAATAAATACGATGGCATTAGAAAACAGTTTTAGCTGCAATTTGGATGGTCTCCATAGGAGGAGATTAAATGTATAAAATTAGACCTAATTGGTCTAGACAATGTCATTTGCAACCTATATATTCGCTGCAGGTAGGGACATCTGAAGAATACTTTAAAACAAGGGATTTTCGCAATTGCAAATAAAGGTCGTCGCTCAGTTCTTTTAAGGTTCTTTGTTAAAACCATCCTGGAACTTTGTAAGTTGGGGTGGATGCTTGGCAGTTTTCTCTCACACAGATAAAGCGCCGAGATACAAGACACGTGGCCAGGCAGTGAGCTTAGCGCAATCTCATTCCGGCACAAAGTGTAAAGCAGAGGCAGCGCCGAACAGATATACAGAAGATAAAGCAAATACAGTCTAACAAACCTGTACCGAAGCCAAATAATAAAAACTTTTGCACAATGGTAATTCAAACATCAATAACCCCACTGCGGATCAAAGTTCATTAACAACACCTGACTTCACTCAAGCTCTTACAGTGAGTGGTGGATAAGTGATCATGTGGCAGATGGCATGACTGCATGAAAGTGACACCAGAGACTGTCCTACAGGAACCTATCTTTCATTTAGAGTGAAAGATTAAAAGAATGCTGTATCCCTAATGCAAATGCTCAACTGCACTCAGTCAAGATCTAAGTAGCTACTGTTGAACTGCAATCACTGATGTCCTTATCCACTTGCCACCACTCCTTTGAACTTCTCTGCTACATCCTACTGTTGCTCCTCTGACTCCTACCATGGCTCCTCTGAGCACTACTTGACAATCCCTACCTTTCCTCCTTAGAAATCATATGTACCACTGGTCTATCATCCTTCCATACTCCTCACAACCCTTGAAAATCTCTCTTCTAGATACCTCCACCACCCACATGCAAAAACCACAGTTGATGGACAACCACCTCCTCTGAAATCCTCTACCTTCTTTTCCTATGAACCCCTATGACCACCTTTGCCCCATGCTAGAGCTGACCTCCAAAACCTATGGGGGTCAGAGGAT
Organism: Lissotriton vulgaris; assembly: GCF_964263255.1. Taxonomy (NCBI): domain Eukaryota; kingdom Metazoa; phylum Chordata; class Amphibia; order Caudata; family Salamandridae; genus Lissotriton; species Lissotriton vulgaris. The sequence continues at coordinate 338,788,477 of NC_141699.1, read as the reverse complement.
GCCCATGAAGGTGAAGCCTTTTCAAATCGATACATCCATATCATGGTGCTGCAGATAGTTCTGCTGCCCGAGAGAATTCTACATGGGTTCTTCTTCTCCAGCCCTTTGGCACTGGTAGCTAAATGTGCTGTATCAGGGGCAGTCCCAGTTCGTGCACCCCTGTGTCTACAACCTTCATTTACTCTTACTACCCATACAAGAAACAAAACGAGTAAGGGTGATGTGCCCTGCACAACACAGACTCAGTACTAGCTGAATGGTACATTGATTCTCCAATGCTGTATATGGCCTAGTGCTAATGTTTGCGCCCATAACTTGTATACTCCGAAAGGTAAAAGGGAACCACTATCTAATGGAAATGGTATAGGGTGGTTTCTTAAAGCCTGGGGAATACTAAGAGAGGTGAGTTTACCTTTTCCGTTGATTAGCATCCATCTGTGCCAGCATTGCCTGGTAGCAACCACTCTAGGCACAGTTAAGATGCAACAGGAACAGAATCCCATACCCCCCAATTCTCTTACTAGTTGTTGGCCCTGTTCTTGACAAACATCTGCCATGTAGAATGGGTTTCTTTTTGTGTCTCAAGATTCCCAGGGTCCACTCACTCCCACTGTGGAATGGATACTTTGCCTTCATTCTATACTTCTTGCTACCCTGTGATTGACTGCTGCTAAATATTATCTTGCATCAGAACACCTTTGGTCCCATGGCACTTATCCTGGGAGCCCTGGACTCACCCAAATCTCACTCCTGCACTCATTCCTCTCTGGCCCTGCTGGAGTCTTTCCCACTCACAAAACCACAAAGACACTCACTACTGCCCTTCCTCCTATGCTCTGCTGACTCCGGAGCACAGCCTTCAAAGCATACTTCAACTGAATGCCCTAAATGACACTTACATTACCGCATAGTTCAGATCACCTGCTGAACTGCATTCCCACCTCAGGTTTCCGACACAGACTCACTTTCTGCTTCAGTCTCAAGTATTTCTCTCAGGAAGCAACAGACAGAAATCATGTTGCAAGCTTTGGAGATACATGTCATCTTCGAGATCAGTAGCTCTGTTTCTTCCTTGCCTGGCACCCGCTCTCAGCCCTCATTTCTGCCTGTAGAGGAGTTGTTGAGTTTTGGGTGCAGGCGGTGTGAGCTTGAGCTGTGAATGTGTGTTTATGTGTACATTGTTTGTGCATGTGCACATTTTCCCCTACCCATATTATTAAGTATGAGCTTAAGTAGGGACTGTGTGTCTGCGTGTTTGTCAAGTTTAAAGAGTAAGTTTATTGAAGATATGTTAAGACCAAGGATATAATGCAATACAATAGGAAATAATCATACAATCTACATTATGTACGTAAATAATTTTTCTGGGGAAAGAGGGAGTTGTACATGGTCTGGAATGAGAAAAGTCTGGCTTATATATGAAGAGATACAATATAATGTATACATAAATCATATTAATAATAATAATAAACATGTTAAGATATTTCTATTAGTAATAAAGGGAAAGTCAAGGAGGCTGAAGAACTTCTCGTTGAACAGATTAACACGCAAAGGAGCGTATTGCTCTATCATCTAAAAAACTTGTAATAGGAGACCATAACATTAAATGCTTCACAGCCAGAGATAGAGGATAAGCATATTTTGTATCTAATCTGTGATTATGACAAACTGCATACAACCAAGCTTGGAAAGATAATTTAGATAAGTCCTTCCAATTTTTGGTGATCTGCTGAAATGCAGCTTCTAACAGTAAGTATAGAATGTGTGTGGTGAGTGAGTGCGTTCTCCAATCACTGGACAATCTCCCCAAATGATGTTAACAAATGAAAAAGGAACTGCAAAGTGAAAAATTGAGTTAATCAGTGACCGAATTTGTTTCCAAAAGTGATGCACAGAGGGACAAGTGAAAAGTAAAGGTTTTAAATCAGCATGTGCTAAAGAGTATGTCCCGCATGTAACAGGAGTATCAGCATGCGTTTTTTTGTAAGACCACAGGGGTTAATAAGAGTCTATCATATATAAAGAAAAGAGTCTGTGTGGTGCTTGCTGCTCTAGAGGAGTACTTAATTTTGATCCAAACATTATGCCACAGGGGAATTGACCATTCTACTCCCAAATCATTTTCCCAAAATAATTCTACATTTGTTTTGTCCCTATCAGTAGTGGAGGAAAGTAAATAGGAATAAATAGATGTTTTTGGGGCATGTATGCAGAAGGTTGTCCCAGCGACTAGTGGGGGATAAGACAGAAGGAAGAGAACATTGAAATTGAGCATATGCATTGCAACATGCTCTATGTAATATTCTAAATTTATTTTGAAAAGAAAGAGGAAAGTTAAGGAGGTGATGAGCTTGTTAAAACAATAGAAATGTATCATGGTCAAAAAGTCAATTTACCCAAATTCCTCCAGCATTTCCATTAGATGCATTTGCTATGAACTAATTTAGACATATTATGCCAAAATGTAGAATTACAAAAAGTAGTAAGATCTGTTGGCATGTAATGAAGTAAAGAGTCTAATAATTTGCATGAGTATTTAAGAACAGGAATAGAGGGAGATTGTGGTTTGCGAGTAGAAAGGTAAGTATGCTTGAAAAGAGAAAGGGGAAAGAAAAGACTTTTCCATTCCAACTATTAGAGAGTCAGGAAACCATTAAGAAGTTTGAAGTAACAAAAGCGCCTTTTGATATTTTGAAAACTCGGGGAAATTTACCCACCTTCTGACTTTAGACGTGTTAAATTACACAATGACATACAAGGTTTTATATTATTCCACAGGAATGAGGTAAGTATAGATTTCACCTTTTGAAAGGATTTTAGGGGTATAGACAATGGAATATTAGAGACAGTATATAATATAATAGGAGTTAACATAATTTTAATGGTGTCAAGTCGACCTCACCAGGAAATATATAGAGGGTGCCATTTGCTAGTTAATGTGGTTAACTTATTGATGCATTTTTCTAAGTTTAAAGAAATTGAAGTTGTACTAGATTGGGTAAACCATAAACAAAGATATTTAATATGTTAAGGACTCCACATAAAGTTGGATAGTTAGAAATCATCTTTGAAAGTAAATTTAGTCAAAGGCAGTATTTCCCATTTCTCAATATTCAATTTATACCCAGATAAAAGCCTATATGAGGCTCTTGTAAAAAAAAGCCGGTAGTGAAGATTGAGGCTGGGAGATAAACAATAAAACTTCATTAGCATATGCTGCTAATTCGATCTGTTGGTTATTAAAAGTAAATCCGTGAATGTCTTAATTCTGTCCTAGTTTAGATAAAAAAGTTCTAATGCTAAATTAAGAAGAAAAGGGGAAAGAGGACATCCTTGACAAATACCTCTACTTAAAGTAAAATAAGAAGAGGTGAGATCATTTGCAAAAATTGCTGCTTTTGAGGCCGTGTAGAGAAGGGATATAATTTTTGGTTCAAACCATTTAAGTGTGTGAAAAATGAAAGGCCAATGAACCTGATCAAATGTTTTTTTTGCATATAAGGCAATTGATTCAGACTTCTGGTAAGTTTTGGATAGAATATCAAAAAATAAACATGTATTATCAGAAACATGGCGTCTTTTAATAAAACCTGATTGTTCTTTACCAAGCAATCCAGGAAGGTAAATTCTAGTTGCAAAGCTAAAGCTTTAGAAACATTTTTAGAATCAACATTGAGTAGCAAAATAGGCTTGTAACTGTTGCAGTAATGCAGGTCCTTTCTCTCTTTTTGAATAAGACAAATTAAGGCAGTTAAAAAAGAGGCAGAAGATTTACATGAATGTGAAAAAGGAAGTAAAAAAATGCATGTAATCTTGGGTGAATTAACAGAGCAAAGTGTGCGTAAAATTCAACTGTAATTCCATCTGGACCCGGGTTTTTATCTTTTGTTGAATGTAGTCAATGCAGTATGTAATTCCAACAATGCTAAGTCAATTTGAGTATCAGAGGATTTTTGAATAGTAGAAACATATTGAGAAATGCCCGAGTCAAAAGGTATGTCCCCTAGTGTACATAAAGACTTATAAAACTGTACACATTCCTCAAAAATATCTGAGTCTTTATACTTTGGTATTTGGTATGTATCTATAAATGATTCACTGCTAAATTTATTAACCTTGACTTTAAGATAATTCGCTAATAGTTTGCCCAACTTATTCTGACCTCCATAACATTTTGCAATAGACTTTACTAAATACAGTGAAGCATTATCTGTAGATTCCTTATTGAATTGAAGTTTAGTAAGAATTAATTCTGAGAAGCATTCTTTTGATTTAGAAGCGTAAAAAGGAATGTTCCAGTCTCTTTACCTTTGCTAAAAGTTCAGTGGCATAAGTAGGCAAGGTACTGCGTTGGTTGGAAGCATATGTAATAATAAAATCACAAGCTCTTGCTTTGAAGGCGTCCCAAATGATGTGAAAAGACAAATTATGTTTTTGGTTAAATTGAAAATATTAATGAAATGACAAAGCAAAAGAGGAGGTTATGGTTGGGTATACAAAGAGTAAACTGTTAAAACGCCATCTTCTAGGTTTATTTGACTTAGTAATAATATCAAACTGGATTGAAATAGGGGCATGGTCAGAGGGTAGGATGGAACCAACATCAGCAGAGTGTAAAGATTGTGATACATTGTGTGATATGATAAAAAGTAATCTATTCGTGATTGGGTCTGATGGGCAGAGGAAAAGTAAGTGTACTCCCTCAAAGTGGGGTTGCAAAGCATCCTGGCATCAATTAAGTTCCCCTGCTTAAAAGTCTGAACAAAAAGATTGTGAGATTTATTTGGTATGAAGGATACTGTGGAGTTAGAGTCAATAAAGGGATCTAAAATCTGATTACAGCCATCTGCAAGGATAAAATTGTCATCAGAATATTTTGCAAGTTATAGAGTTAGGCAAGACCAAGAGTGGCAGTCACCGGTGGTGGGAGCATACAGATTGAACAAAGAGACTGGAACCTTCGCAACTAATTTGGTAAATAGCCATCTACCTACATCATTAGGTTTTGGGAAATCTGCTGAGTACAAAGCGATTTATGACAAACAGTTATAACCCCATTCCTTTTACCGTCACCTGGCGAAAAGAATAATTCACCCACCCAACCTCTTTTCAATTATAATGACTCATTTTCCGTAAGGTGTGATTCTTGAATTAAAGCTATACTGGCTCCAAGCTGAGATAAATGTGATAAAACATGTTGTCTCTTACTAGGGCAATTTAAACCTCTGACGTTCCAAGAGACAATTTTCAAAGACATAAAAAGCTTTCACAGAGGAATAAACTAAACAAACCAGACCAAGCATATAAGAAACTGGATGTAAACCATGTAACAACTAGTATAAACAAAACAACTTTAAAAAATAAGAAAGGGGAGACAGAGAATAGAAAAGTGTAGAGAGTTAAGAAAATGCAGCGAGAAAATAAGTGCAAAAATTGATAGGGAAGGGACTAGGATCTAGAAAGCAAGAAGAGGAGGGACAGTAATGAGCTAACAAGGAAAGAGTAAAACATACCTATAAAAACAAGGAATCCAAAAAATACAGGGTGGGGGGGGGTGAGACCACATGGAACAGATGGCTTGCCGAGATTCCACAGGGAGGGCAAGGGAAAATCGCAGCACACAATACACAAAATGAGGAAGGCCACAAATGAGGGAGTACCAGTAAGGGAATAAAGGATTGCTAGTGCGAAATATTATCAATGGCAACTCTTAAAAAAGAGAAAAAACACTAATTATCAACATGGTGATATTTTAAGATCATGTTAAGAAATCTAAAACTACATAAAGAATATATAATTATGGAACAAGTTAAGATGTGGGCGCTCCATATGTGTCCATATTTTCTATCTTACAAGCATTGATGAAACTCTTCAATTTGACAGGATCCTCGAAAGTAGTAGTCTTGTTTTTATTAATAACTTTGATCAAGCAGGGATGAACAAGACTAAAACGAGCTCCAAGAGAGCGAATGTCCGGTCTTATATTTAGAAGTTCTCTGCGTCTGTCAGCAATATTCTTTTCATAGTCTTGGGAAAAATATTGTTGGTTACCTAACAGTGAAATATGTTTTCATGATTTGACTGCTGACAGAACCTTAAAGAGGTCAGTATATTTCAAAAAGTTCATGTTAACTCCTCACGGTCTTCTTGAAGTGGAAACCGCCACAGATTGATGACCTAATCTGTGGGCGTGCTGGATATTGAGAAGTGTTCCTTCTGGCATGTTCAGAAGTTTATGAAGAAATGATTTAAAGAAGTTAATGGCTTAGAACGTTCTGAACCTTCAGGCAGCCCATATAGACAGAGATTGTTCCTTCTATTTCTATTTTTGAGACCCCCAACCTGTTTATGAAGAGATGAAAATTGTGCTTTGAGATTAGTTGATCCAAAAGATGCAATATTTTTTTGTTGCAGTATTAAGTCTTTCCTTCATCTGAGACCACCTGTCAGCAAGGTGTTGTAAGTTGTCGTTAGTCTCCTCTATATAGAGCCACATGGCACATATCTCCTCCAATAGAAGATCCATGGAAGCAACCAGAAGAAATTTCGTAGGGATGATAGATCCTATTTCAAACGTTTAGAAGAAGCTTTTCCTGTTGCAAGTAGGGAAGGGGCCCCAATAGAGCTTGATGAGGACCTGCCCTCATGCAAAGAAACCATGGAATCTTCAATTCTTTAGAATTATGGAAAACGAGTGGAATGTTTGATAAATTTATGAGTGGTGGGTATCCATGAAGATTTCATCTTTTTCAATCTTCCTAAAGAGAAAATAAAATTAATTAAAAAGGCAAGCAAAGTGACTTTTATCAATAAAATGTGAACACATTTGCAAAGAAAGATGTTGCATCAATATATATGAGGATGGTGTATCATGAAAATGCCCAAACAGTAATTATAACAGAAGGAGTAGACAATATTGCAAGCCTAGGTACCATTACAAAGTCCAACAAGAGGAGGCGATTTGATATAAGCATGCTTAGAAATAATGCTTGACTAGAAGCCCAAGAAAGACAAGTCAAAATAGCCAGCCAAAAAACATTGTTAATAAAAACCAGTGCCTCCACTTCTTAGAGAGCACTGTGTCACATTCATGGCTCTGTGAGGAGACGTTAATGCTAATACTATATATATTTTTTTAAAGACATGCCTGCTATTCCAAGAGCAGCAAAATTAGTTAAAGCGAGCAGAGCACTGTTAAAACAACAACAAAAAAAACCTAACCGGAGGCCGAGATAATTTCTTCAAAGTTGCTGGTTAAAGTTTCCCCTGGGTTCACAAAATCATGGACATCTCCGTTAGGAGACCTGTGTCTTCAAATGCAATGCAGCTCCACGTTATGCTGGAGATCCGCGAAACAAACAGAGGTGGCCCCCGACGGCATCAGTACGTCCCGGCTCGAATACACCGGGCCTTCAATGGGAATATCACTGTAGTGCTGCTGGCATCCTGCACCATCCCAATGAGAACTACTTGGATGCTGCCATCTTCTGTGGGCATCAAGCCACACCCATCTGCATGTTTGTCAATGTGTGGGTCTGTTTGCGAGGGGTTTGAGTGTGCGTCTGTTCGTGTCATTGTCGATGTGTGTCTTTTTATGTCTTTGTATCTGTTACTGGGGAACCTGTATAGGTTTGTGAATGCACCTCTGTTTGTGCCTGGGTTTAACTGTGTGAGTACATGTGTATGCGTCTTTCCATAAGTGCCTGGGTATATGTCTGCATTAATCTGTTTTTGTATGTCTCTATAGGGGAAATATTTCTATTTGGAGTTGTGAGTATTAGTGCACTTTTCTGTGAGTGGGTAGAGTGTGGGGCAGCCTGTGTGTATGTGAGAAAGTGTGTTTGCGGGGGCTGTCTGCGTATGTATTTATCTGTTTGTGGTCTGTGTGATTTTTTTTATTTTTGTGTGTTTGTGTGTTGGTCTGGCTAGATCAGTGTTGGGGTCTGTATATCACAGTGTGTGTGTGGGTAGTATGCTTATTTGCAGTTTTGTATGTGGTTTTTTGTAAGTATGCGGGGGTCTGTCTGCATGAGAGCTCTCTGTGTGTCTGGGTCTGTGTGTGTATTTGTTTTGGGGAGGTGAGTTATTTGTCTAGTAATCAGTGTAGATTTGGTCATGTGGATCTGTGTGCTTGTGCTTGATGTCTGCAGATTCAGCGATAGAGGATCTCTATATTTAGTACTGTTTGAATAAGTTTGTGGGTAAATCATTTTTGTGTGGGTCTAAGTGTAGTAAAGTTATCATAGTTCTTTGAGTGGAATGTTTTTCTCTTTGTGTGAGTATATATGTGTGTTTTTATAAGTTTGCAAGTAGGGTGCCATGAAGGGAGTGTGTTTGTGGTCTTGAGATTTTGAATGGGGTACTATGTGAATTAATAGGAGGGTCTTAGGTGGTGTGTTATTGTGTATGCAGCTATATATGTGTACAGTGTTGCATCTAGGCACTATGTGTGGGAGATACTTGTCTGGGTGTGGGGAAGCTTGTATGTAGTTATGTGGGAAGTATCTTTATGGATATGGGGGTATATCTGTGCGTGGGTACATTTCTATGTACGTGTCGTGGAGGAAGTGTGAACTTGTGTTTCTGGTCTTTCGGTTTGTCTTTAGGTAAGTATGTGAATTAGTTAGTTGGTCTGAGTTTTTGTGTGGCGTTGTGTGTGGGTGTTGTGGCTTTGTATGGAAGGTTATGAGTTTGATAATGGGATCTGCATTAGAGTGTAGTGTATATCTTTGGGGGATCTGAGTATCAGGGTTGCATGTGTATATGTGAGAGTATGTATATACTTAATTGAGAGTGGAGGTAGAGAACTCATCTTGCTTTGCCTATATGAGGGAACACATCCATTTCCCCACTATACAAGAAGATATTTTTTTACATGGGAGGAGATAATGAGTATTAAGGAGTTAGAGCCCAGATGAATTTAAATTATGGCAGCATAATTTGCACAATTTCGGGAACGTCACTTTATGCTGGTTATTCAAAGATCTCAAATGACACTATTAGATCACTTCCCATGATTATGTCACCGTTCATGTCAAACGGAAAGTGCAGGAGTGTGGGAACAACCCAATCAGAAGGTGAGTGGCTGTTGTTCGCTGTAATTGAGTTTTTCTTATCCTATTTTTAAGTGGGAAATGCTTCCTCTTATCAGTTTAACATGACTACCAAAATTGGATACTCAGTATAGTCCATCCCCTTCACGACATGAGAATATCCATCTCAGACCATCACAGAGAACTGCAAACAGATACATGCTCTGGCAAAGTAATTTGCTAAAAAAGGCACCTTTCATAGCCACTACAAAGTGTTCCTTGTGACCGCTCTGGGCCGGAGCATTCACCCAAAACCCTAATACCACAGAAGAATAATGCACTACACCCTTCACACAAAGACACGCAGAGCCCACTACACCCTGTCACTAGATCAATGCAACAATTACACTTTTTTCTATTATTGAAGCTGCCAAAAGGAAAGGGGATTTCTCCCTGTAGCCAATGTGTTATTTAATACTTATCACATGAAAGCAACATATATCTCTTTAAAGGGTTCCTAACTGGAGGAAAAAGCTGTGTGGCATAAAAAAACCTTCAGGCTGACTGCAATATTCAAGAAATTGAACTGTAGAGGACCTAGCACTAGCCAGGTTCAGACTGAACCAAGAGAGTACCAAACACAAATATAGTAGAATTTCAAAAGCACAGGTGGAATTTCAAGATCTTTGAAGAAACTTAGTAGAAAAAAACAGAGACAAATATCAGAAATTAGGGTGTAAGGACGAGTCAAACAAAAAAGTTACTGGGGTGCATGTGTTGTATGGTACAAACCATATCCTTTTAAAGGAAAAACTAGAGATGAGTGCAATGAATAAGTAGGAAGGGATCTACAGGAAACTGACCAGCCAAGATGGATTTGAAAATTAACAGGAATTGTCTACATAGAGGAAGCCATTTTGGCCTTGGTAATAACATACTATGTCACTGCCTTATTATGAGTGCAGACTGCAGTAGGAGTCATCTGGGTCCTAGAAGTAAAGCCATAAAATGCCTCTGAGAGTTCTTGCCAGATAAGAGGATTCCAGAAAGAAAAGGATCACATATGTTTGCCCCCAGGCTAACCTGAGATAGAACACAAGGAGTTGAAGGTCTGTATTTTTTTGAGAGCATGCTCATACTTCGGTGCTCTAGCTCAGGGAGACTGTGCAAACAATTCTTACAAAGGAACAAGAGCGGCACATAGGTCCTTGTGAACTGGGTATATGCTGATCAGCAGAAACACTGTTCACAAGGAACTTATTTCAAACAAGAATAGACATTGTTTGCAAGTAACTTGTATCTTGTGTGATTCTAGAAACAACAGAACAAATATATGGTAGAACCTTCATTCAATTTAGGTCTATCTAAATAACAGCATGAGAAAGCACACAAAAAACAGATAGTTGCTTTTGCTCACTTCAGTCGAAGTAACTTTTAAGGCATTATTAGCCCATAAACATGTATAGAAGTATTTGCAGTTGTTTATATAATAAATATCAATCATATAATTAAATAAAATGTATTAAATAATTCTTAATTATTATTAATTAACTTACCACCCTATCCCCCATGAGCCACACCAAGCCGGTACAACACTATATATTGCTATAAAAATTAAATAAAACATTGTAAATCACTTAAAATTACAATACATTTAATAAAAAAGCCTTTATATAAACAATAATAACACATATAATGAATATATCAACTAAAACACACATTCAAATAATTAAAAAACATTTTTAGCCACTATAATATTGCAAACAATATTAGCAACATTGATATTATGTAAAATGATATTTGTGCACCCCAATATTTGGTATTACTATTTATTTTTCCAATATTTTTTCTGCCGATATTTTTTAATTGATATTTTGTCCATACACCCTTTGACTACCTTTAATCAACATGATACATCGACCTCCAGGAATACCATCTGACTTTTCTTAAAACGCAAAGAGTCAAAATAAATAGACATTCACCAAAAGTGCCACAGTGCATCCCACCTATCAAACAAAATGCAACTATCACTATGACACCTGTGCATTTCATTCCTATTGCATGATGAATGATCTTCAATCTGTCTTTTTTACCCCAGCTTTCCATAAATATATTTAAACACCATATACACCCACACGAAAGCGAATAGCCACAAACATAGAATCACAAACATAAAAATGTACTTTATTCCTAATACCATCCAAACCGACAGCCTCCAGTCAACCCCCAGCCAATTGTCCCTGAATATGCCTCCTTAACTTTGTCTTCTCCAACAATTCAGAATCAACTTACCAAGCATCACATTCCATCTGTGGCTCTTAAAACCCCATAGAAATTCCTGCCCCAATCCACTCTTCTTAAACACATTTTACAAAATAGCATACTGTCTTATGGGAGAGTCCCTTTAGCTTCATACAACACTCACAGACGACAGTACAAACCTGTTTTAAACTCACTGAGAAAACTGCATAAACATGCTTTATCCATTCCATTCGGTCAGAAACATATCTTTACCAAACTTTAAGGTAAAAATCCACGCAGATCTCATCAAAGACACAAGAAGACAACACCTCTCATCCACCTCAAAATATTCTGATTAAGGATCAGCATTCCACTGCATGACACCTAACACTGCACCTCCCTTCACACAACCTCATAATTATAGCCTGTGTACCATCAATCTATTGGTATCAAATGCGTGTAGCCTATTCACACTGTTGTGATGACAATAAAAACTCTAGCTACTTGCTAATGAACATGCTGTCTAACAACATTGCTGTGGCAGATGAGCCCTAACAAGGGTGAAACCAGTGCTAGGTTTTTTGTGCTCCTGTTCAGGGTGGACGTGGCCTGGATGTTCAGGCTAGACTGCTCCTATTGGAGCAGGATCAAGACTAATTTAGCATATGGCTGGGTCAAAACTGAGGTGGCATGGTGGGCAAAAAAACGCTGGGCTGGGATGCGGCCAGTGTAAATGTCAGTGTCTGAGTTTAATTCAAGCATGCCGTCCAGCACTTTGTTGTGCACTTTAGTGTCTCACAACATTGTAGCAACATACATTATCTTCTCCTAACAGTTTTCAAACTGGTTTACCAACCAGTCCCTGCTTGTAATCTAGGAGAAATCCCACCAGATTACATCATAAAATCAGCCAACTCTCAAGTCAAGAGCAGTGGCGGCTAGTGGCACTCGAAAGGGGTGGGCCGCCTCCTGTTTGCTTTGAACATGTCAACGCGTTTCACTTTAGTATATCGGTTTATATCACGATTGTGAGAGGCAAGACAATCAATGCTTCTCAATATAGTGATATTAACTAATGAAGTAAAGTGAAATGCTCCTGCAGTTTTAAATATGTGAGTTCAGGACACATCCTGAAATCACATACTTATAAGTGCCCTAGTCTTTCTTGTATGCTTTTAACCTGCAGGAGCATTTCACTTAAGTACTCTATGCTACTATATTCAGAAGCATTTAATATAACTGTTAATAAATGCCTCTCGATATAGTGATATAAACTGATGTACTTAAGGTAAATGCTCCTGCACATTAAACGCATACAAGACACCAGGGCACTTTTAAATATGTCACTTCCGGATGCAGACACTTATTAACAGTTTTAATAAATGCCTCTCAATAGAGTGATATAACCTGATGCACTAAAGTGAAATGCCTTTCATGATCAAAAAGCACACAGTGAGAACACTTAAAATAATGAGTTCGGATGTGTGCACTGCTTTGCCACCCTGTGGTTTGTTTTTATTGTTTAAAAAACTGTAAAAATGAACCACAGGCTTGCAGGCATTAATGAAGGCCTCCATCCCCCTGACCCACTTACCTGGCAAAATCCTGCTCTGGAACACGCACTGCGGACAGCAACAGGGTGTGCTGCTGCTCCAGTCCAGGATGGGAGGCTTGAGAGTGCTATGTGTGCCCTCTCAACCTCCGATGCCAAAGCATGCATGTGGCTCGAGGTCACAGAATCTCGTGACTCTGTGACCTCGAGTCACATGCCTGCATTCATCCACAGGCTGCAAGCAGCAACCTTTCATAACATGTCACAGGTGACGAGTTGGGAAAGGGTGTTGCTTGCAGCCTGTGAAAGTGATTGACAGGCAGTTCAATCAGGAATACAGGGTTTATGCCCTGGACGCCCAGCCAGGACTGCTTGTAATTTAGCTAGTGTCATGAATGGGAGGTCTCTTCAGACTCCCAAATACTGCAGGCATGGGCTGGCACTAGGCCAGCTTTTAGCCTACAAAGGGAACTTTTTAGGGCTCGGGCCTCGGCCACCACGAAGTGGGGGCGGAGCTTCCGAGATCCTAATGTTAAAGGAAAAAAAAGGATCTCTAGGGCTCTGGCCAGACACATTCCTTAGTGTTTTATGGCATCTGCCTAGTGATTCGTCTTCGCTGTGCTGTCTATTTAGTAGCCTTGACGTGATAGGCTATATTTACTTTTTGTCCGTCATTGATGTTAGTTTCATGGCATATTCTGTGCGCGAACGAGCACGGAGAGTGATTAATCTTAATTAGGAGCTGTCAGAGTGCCCGTGTAATGCAATCCAGATGTTGCGAGCGCGTTCACATTGCATGCTTGGGCATACGACCGTATAAGCCAAGCCACACGGGGAGTTATTGTTCGGGTGTACTGTCTTTTTGTTTGGATCCCAAAAGCTGTTTATAAGGCCACCGTTATTCACGCGGGGTCTGTCCTTCTCTGCTTAGTTTATACTCGGAATAAGAAGTGCACGCTGCCCTGGACTCAGCAGCTTTGCAACCAGTGCGCGCATTGATGGTGGGGAAGGGCGCTCCCGTGTGTGCATTGACTGCCGCGCTCCCGTGGGCTCGTCTATTTTTACGAGATGTCATTTGACTCTATTTAGAACCGAGCGAGACGATAAAAAAAGAACTTGTAAAAACCACGTTTCCCCATACAAACCACCTTGTCTCCTTCAGCGGAAGCGTGCATTGTCATCCCCAGGGGGGCTGTGCGGGCAATTACTGAAATAACCCCCACGCCTTGAATGCGATCCTACCAACCGTGATTGGTTGTAAGAAAACATGGGTGCATTTGTATCCATTGAGGAGGAGTAATAGTCATAGTACAGGCGCCAAGCTTAGCATTTGCAGTTTATTGTTTAAACGGAGTGGTTTTCCGCCCAGTGTCATCCACGTGGAAAGACGGAGCTGAGAGCAGGGCATGTTTTGTCGCTCCATGGCGGGGGCTTGGATGCGTTTTCGTAGTATTGGCTCCCAAAGGACGGTTGCTTTGTTGTGCAGCCACCAGCAGTTCCCTACTCCGGCTGCTGCTGGTTGCCTTGTGCATGGGAGGGGCTGAGCCCGTTCACGGGATTGGCAAACAGTAATCGGTTTTGCATCTCGCATGATACGAAACAATAACAATATCTCGTGCTCATTTACATCGATGACGCAACTTCTTAGAGTAGCACCAGAGAGGGGGGGTGGAGAATGAAGAAATTACTGTAGTTCTTGTAATGCACATTGTCTGCATCTGCTATACTTTGCAACTAGGAAAGAGCTGCCTCCCCAATGGCCGTGCCCTCGTGTTTTTTATGAATTGCATATAAATGCTGTGTGTAGTTCCCTCATGCTCGGTATTCTAAGGTCAAGCAGACGACAGAGCAATGCGCCGAGCTTGCAAATAAATGCGTCTACCGGTCTTATTTTTCATTGTACACACTTCTAATTGCGAAGCACACCGAGCTTGGTAGATGCTGGTCGTGTCTGTTTGCATTTCACTGTATTGCCTGTGATGTGCTCTCTCATCCAAGCAGCAGCACATGATGCTCCAATGCGTGTATACACATTTTAAAGTAAATATCCAAATACACCCACTATGGAACATCTGCTCCCTGCATTCATGCTATTGCTATGCCTTTAGGTGACTGACAGACAATAACATATAAAATAACATTTCATAGACAATTTAACATTCTACCTGCACATAATTTTCATTTTTCAAACAACTACAGCTTGTGAACATACTTTCAACACACAACACAGCATATACTACAAGACAATGAGCCCTAGTAGCAATAATACCTTCTACAACTCAGTGGCGGTGAGGGCAGAGTGGCGGTGAGTGCAGAGTGGCGGTGAGTGCAGAGTGGCGGTGAGCGCAGAGTGGCGGTGAGCGCAGAGTGGCGGTGAGTGCAGAGTGGCCAGTACTACAAGTACTACCACCATCAGTACTACCAGTACTACCAGTACTACCACTACTACAGCCACCAGTACTACCAGTACTACAGCCACCAGTAATACCAGTACCACCACCAACAGTACTACCACCACCACCAGTACTACCAGTAGCAGTACTACCACAACCAGTACCACTATCACCACTGCACTACCACCACCAGTACCACTACCACCACCAGTACTACCACTAACAGTATTACAGGCAGCAGTAACACCACCACCAATGCTACTGCTACCAGTACCACCACCACCAGTACTCCCGCTACCAGTACCACCACCACCAGTACCACCACTACCAGTACTACGACCACCAGTACTACCACCAACAGTACTACCATTACCAGTACCACCACTTCCAGTACTACCACTACTACCACTACCAGTACCACCACCAGTACTACCAGTACCACCACCACCAGTACTACCACTACCAGTACCACCACCACCAGTACTACCACTACCAGTACCACCACCATCACCAGTACTACCACCATCAGTACTACCAGTACTACCACTACTACACCCACCAGTACTACCACTACTACACCCACCAGTACTACCACTACCACCACCAGTACTACCACCACCAGTACCACCACCACCAGTACTACCACTACCAGTACTACGGGCAGCAGTACCACCACCACTAGCACTACCACTACCGGTACCACCACCAGTACTACCACTACCAGAACCACCACCACCAGTACCACCACTACCAGTACCACCATCACCACCAGTACTTCCAGTACTACCACCATCAGTACTACCATTTCTACCACCACCAGTACTACCACTACTACAGCCACCAGTACTACCACTACCACCACCACCAGTACTACCACTACCACTACCACCAGTAATACCAGTACTACCACCATCAATACTACCAGTACTACCACCACCAGTACTACCACTACTACAGCCACCAGTACTACCACTACTACAGCCACCAGTACTACCAGTACCACCACCACCAGTACCACCACCACCAGTACTACCACTACCAGTACTACCACTACCAGTACTACCACTACCAGTACTAGCAGTACCACAACCACCACCACTACTACCAGTACTACCACCATCAGTACTACCAGTACTAACACCACCAGAGTAGTGAGTAGAGTAGTGAGTAGAGTAGTGAGTAGAGTAGTGAGTAGAGTAGTGAGTGCAGATTAGTGAGTAGTGAGTGCAGAGTAGTGAGTAGAGTAGAGTAGTGAGTGCAGAGTAGTGAGTGCAGAGTAGTGAGTGCAGAGTAGTGAGTGCAGAGTAGTGAGTAGTGAGTGCAGAGTAGTGAGTAGAGTAGTGAGTAGTGAGTAGAGTAGTGAGTAGTGAGTGCAGAGTAGTGAGTAGTGAGTGCAGAGTAGTGAGTAGAGTAGTGAGTAGTGAGTAGTGAGTAGAGTAGTGAGTAGTGAGTAGAGTAGTGAGTAGTGAGTGCAGAGTAGTGAGTAGTGAGTGCAGAGTAGTGACTAGAGTAGTGAGTAGTGAGTAGTGAGTAGTGAGTAGTGAGTAGAGTAATGAGAAGAGTAGTGAGTAGTGAGTGCAGAGTAGTGAGTAGAGTAGTGAGTAGTGAGTAGAGTAGTGAGTAGAGTAGTGAGTAGAGTAGTGAGTAGAGTAGTGAGTAGAGCAGAGTAGTGCAGAGTAGTGAGTAGAGTAGTGAGTAGTGAGTAGAGTAGTGAGTAGTGAGAAGAGTAGTGAGTGCAGAGTAGTGAGTAGAGTAGTGAGTAGTGATTAGAGTAGTGAGTAGAGTAGTGAGTAGAGTAGTGAGGTGATTAGTGAGTAGAGTAGTGAGTAGAGTAGTGAGTAGAGTAGTGAGTAGAGTAGTGAGTGCAGAGTAGTGAGTAGAATAGTGAGTAGTGAGTAGTGAGTAGTGAGTAGTGAGTAGAGTAGTGAGTAGTGAGTGCAGAGTAGTGAGTAGAGTAGTGAGTAGAGTAGTGAGTAGAGTAGTGAGTAGAGTAGTGAGTAGTGAGTAGAGTAGTGAGTAGTGAGTAGAGTAGTGAGTAGTGAGTGCAGAGTAGTGAGTAGAGTAGTGAGTAGAGTAGTGAGTAGTGAGTAGAGTAGTGAGTAGTGAGAAGAGTAGTGAGTAGTGAGTACAGAGTAGTGAGTAGAGTAGTGAGTAGTGAGTAGAGTAGTGAGTAGAGTAGTGAGTAGAGTAGTAAGTAGAGCAGAGTAGTGCAGAGTAGTGAGTAGAGTAGTGAGTAGTGAGTAGAGTAGTGAGGTGATTAGTGAGTAGAGTAGTGAGTAGAGTAGTGAGTAGTGAGTAGTGAGTGCAGAGTAGTGAGTAGTGAGTAGAGTAGAGAGTAGAGTAGTGAGTGCAGAGTAGTGAGTGCAGAGTAGTGAGTGCAGAGTAGTGAGTGCAGAGTAGTGAGTAGAGTAGTGAGTAGAGTAGTGAGTAGAGTAGTGAGTAGTGAGTGCAGAGTAGTGAGTAGAGTAGTGAGTAGAGAGTGCAGAGTAGTGAGTGCAGAGTAGTGAGTAGAGTAGTGAGTAGAGTAGAGTAGTGAGTAGGACATCACAGGCAGCAACTGTGCAAGCTTCTTACACTCACAAGGAGACCACAGGCAGCTGAGGTGCAATCTTCTCCCACTCACAAGAACGACATCACAGGCAGCAGCAGTGCAAGCTTCTTACGCTCAAAAGGAGACCACAGGCAGCAGAGGTGCAAGCTTCTCACACTCACAAGAAGGACATCACAGGCAGTAACGGTGCAATATTCTCACACTCACAAGGAGATCACTGGCAGTACACACCACATGAACACACTCCATAACACATAGCAACAATACATTGGCATTTACAATTCCATTAGCTCAAACTCAAATAAATCCGAGCCCGATTGCATTTCTAATGCTTGTTTTAAATGAAAATGCTGAGGGACACATTCTCACTAGAGCTTGCGCCCCACTCGAACGTGCCTGCTGCTTGACTCTCATTGAAAGGCATTCAGGCACTTAAGCAGCACCCCATAGGCTTTAAGAAGCCCACATTTAATAATAAATAAAAAATATGTAGGTGGCAATTGCTCTTTGCAATTACCATCCAGATAACTGGAAAAACAATGTGAGTGGCACCCTGCTGCCCTCTAGAGACAGCCGCTGCTGGTCAATAGTCAGAGAGGTAACATGGACTGGAAAAAATGTCCCATTTCAAAACTTGTCAATATGTGTCCTTTCACAACAACATGCATTGCTTCCTATTTATGTGTAAATCTTAGTGACTGTCAGATTTGACTGGACTTATACTCTGACAACAGTTTGTAGGTTCAAGTAATACGTTTTGTTTAGATGAAAAGTATAATCTTTCAATATTTTAATTCGCCCTCAACCAAATGAAAAAGCCTGGGCAAGTCCTTTCATGTTCTTTCAGTCCTTTCATGTTCTCTGTTTCTTAATTAGTCACAATCGGGGAGGGGAATTGTGAAGGGCTACCCTGTAACAATCACCAACAACAGTGGTTTTAATTGATAAATGAAAAGAAAATAATAGTGTAGGAACTCTAGTTCCTAACACTAGATTTCCAAGGGTTTGTATTAAAGTTGGCGTGTACCTGAACGTGTAGAGACAGGGAGCTCACTCCTAAAAAAACTGTGCAGTTCTACACAAACTCGGTTTTGTCCCCAATTCCCTTTAAGAACCGCCCTCCTTCCCAGTATTCAGCCATGTAACTGGCTGAGCCATGTTTCTCCAGAAAAGTGGCTGGACTTTAGGCTCTGCCGGGGGCTTCGGTGCACCTTCCCGTTCCAGTTCCAGAGTAATGGCGCTGAATCGGAGGAGTTCGCGGCGTCTTCTAACTTGGCGTTGGGGCTGTTCCAATTCACCTTTGACACAATGCGGTGTGCGTTTGTAGATCCTGATACAGTCGGACTCCTCCTGACTTCTCAGACTAAAAACCAAGTAGATTCAGGTCTCTTCTCGGTTGCTTGAAGTTCTATCTCTCCCTTGTTGCCACTGCGTTCCTCTTCTGGGTCTCTCCTTTTCAGATCTATGTCATTGTTTTAAAGGAGCTGTGCTCCTCTGCGATTTGTTTCACCTTCCCCACGCGAGCTACTCTGTACATCCATCGGGAAGGAGAGACAGACCTACCTGTCTGTCCGTGAAGGTTATCAATAAAAGAGGCTGTGGGGAAAAAGAGGATTGATCCTGTGAAGGCTCATCTAAGACTTTGTCTTCTTCTAGGTAGTGCGTGTGCTCAGCCTGACACATTCCCCCACTAAGACTTTCCCACTCAGGTAAAAGGGTCAAGCAAGAAAGAAAGTCGTCATTACCAGTATCCTACCCTTTTCGATGACACACCTCGAAGCGGAAGGGTTGTAAGGACAAAAAAACATCGAAATACCCTAGGGTTATTACCCATATTGCGACTCCAGATCAGAAGAAACGGAGCACCTTCCAAATAGTATTGCAGTTTTTCGACAGCCCACTTAACCCTTTCGATGCTGATGACGAGCTCAGCTCGTCATGATGCACAGTTGAGCTGTGCTGATGACGAGCTGAGCTCGTCATAAATAAAGTAAAAAAGCAATTTCCAGCACAGGGGGGGAAAACGCCTAGCAGCCAAGGTGTTAATAGCAAGGCATTCCTTTTCAATTATTGGGTATTTCTGTTCATGTTCATGACTCGCAAACAGGATGGGTAACTCCAGTCCCTTGTTATTGACCTGGGAAAGAACAGCTCCAATAACGATATCAGAAACATTGGTTTGAAGGATGAATGGTCTAGAGAAATCAGGAGAAGTGAGAGTGGGGCAGGATGTAATAGCCTTTTTTAATGCCTGAAAATCCTCTCTAGCCTTCTGGGGTGGATTGCGGAGGTCCTGATTTAAAACATCCCTTTTCAATAGATCAGTAAGGGGGGACTGGCATTTCAGAATACTGGGGAATGAATCTTCCATAATAGCAAATAAGCCACGGGAAAGACTTTACTTCTTTACAGGTTTTGGGTAATGGCTTGTCCATAATGGCAAAGATTTTTCTTCTTGGTGCTCAATCAACCCATTATCTAATACATACCCTAGGTACTTTACTTTGTTAAAGGCTATACGAGATTCTTTTGCATTTACGTGTAGTTGGGCTTGTCTCAACTCCTGTAATATATCGTGAAGATGTTGAAGGAGTAGATCCCATGTGGGACTCAAAAAGACTATGTCATCTAGATAAGCTAAAGAAAAAGACTGGTGCTTTTCCAACACTTTATTCATTATCCTATGAAAGGTTGCTGGGTGCCATGATACCGAAAGGCAGGATGGTAAACTCAAAATGTCCATCAGGTGTAGAGAAGGATGTTTTCTCCGGGCCATCTCGTTTAAAATGGACTTGCCAGTACCCTTTTGTCAAGTCTAATGTGCTGATGTATTTAGGCTCACCCAATTTTTCAATTAGTTTGCCTACCCTGGGAAGGGGTTATGCATCACACTTGGATACTCAATTGAATGTTCTAAAGTCAATACAGAATCATACTGACCCGTCACGTTTGGGAACAAGTACTATTGGAAAGTACCAGTTACTTTTGGAGGGGTGAATTACTCCTATTCGTAACATGGATGACCTGCATCGTCATTGAGGGTGCTGTAGACGAGGGGCTTACGATCCAAAGGCCTACTATGAGGATGCACCTCACAGCATGGTTCCTGGAAGTTAGCAATGCAAAATCCATGTAGCAGAGGCAATGCATTGATTCTGCTCACGATTGGCCCACACAGCATAGGAGTCGTGTCGGGTCTGCTGAAACCACAGATGGGCTGGCATAGCACCTTCAGGCCCATTTCCAAGGGTCCAGGAAGGTGGTGGCACAACTTGGCAGGGTAGGACTCATAGATGGTAGAGTCTAGGTGCTGGGTTTAATGTTCCTGGAACTTTCTGTACCTGAGGCTCAAGTCAGGAGGCCAGCCAACTATCCCTTGAAGTCACTTCGGGGTCCTGGGTTCAACAGAAGCATGTCCAGTCCTTCTCACCCAGGCAAAAGGGGAGCAGGTCAGCCCAGCAGGGCAGCAACCCTTCTGAACAGAAATCCAACAGAGTGGCAGTCCTTTAGTCAGCACAGCAGTCCTTCATTCTTTCAGAGTCCACAGGACCAGAAGTGTACTGCAGTGTTGGATCTCAGGGTTCAACTTTAATATTTGGTGGCCACTTTGAAGTGGACAAAGCTTCTAGAGGTTTCCATGCCCCTGAGGCATTATGTATCCCCTCTTCCTTGTCTTGGCCCCAGCTCATCTGGAGTCACAATAGACTAGTGACAAGTCCTTTTGTGAGAGTGCTTAGACAGAGCCTCTGTGATATCAAAGTGTGGCAAGTCACAGCTCCTCCCCCTTGTTAACTCAGAGTGGCCCATCTTGCCAACACCTATCTTCCCTTCGTCTCAGTGTCTCAGAGCCATACACAAAGACAAGCTGCCAGCTACACCTAGTCATGTGATCCAGGGTTAGGTTGCATGCACCAAATGGTTAGGACTTGAAAATGCCAACTTTCTAAGTGGCATTTCGAGAATTGTGCTAAAAAATCTGACTTTGCCATTATTGAAGGCTTTAAATTACAGATCTTTAGACACCAAACTCGTTCTATCTCCCTGCACCCCATTGGAAGTTACAGCTCATTCAATGTAATAAGGTAACTCCAATGTTATCCTATGGGAGAGGTAGGCATTGCAGTAGTGAAAAACAAACTTAGGGGGTTTTCACTACCAGGACATGTAAAACATAAAAAAATGTCCTACTTTTAAAATATGTAACAATAGGTAGGGGAAGAAAAGGATCAGGTTATGATCCAATAGGGCTAAGATTACCATTCAAGGAAAGGAGAATGGAAGGTCCAGCCACAGTCAGAGCCCCAAAAACGTTAAACAACAAATTGACTGAGCTGTTCCTAAGAAGAGGAGAAGGAAACGGTCACTAAGGTAGGAGGGATAGTGCCCAATGGAGGACCACCCTTGGGTATCCAATTAGTTGGATATAATGGCCTCACATACCCTTGCGAGTGTCATGCTTCATCATCGGCAATGCTCCTCTCCTTTTAAAATAACCTGCACCCTTTCCTCTGGGCTGTTAAGGGCCTACCTTAGGGGTGACTTATATGTATTTAAAAAAGGTTTGGGTCTGGCAAAAAGTTTATTTTGCCAGCCTGACACAACAGTTTGAAACTGCATTATTATTCAATTATATGGAAGGAGGAGCACTCCTATTCTTCTACGTAGAATAAGTAAACACATTTTATGTTTCTAAAACAAGGCGTGCTGCCTAGGCTGACACAATGTCCCTATTGTGTGTAACTAACATAGAAAATTCACAAGTGAAACCACTTGGCCTATGCGCACTGTTGCTAATCCACACTACAGTGGCTAAATTTCTTAATCTTGCATAAATGTAAACAAAACCATTAAATTAACATTAACAACACTGGTGACTGTGGTAAATCATAAGCATGTTATTTAAATCTTTTTAAGAACAACAAAATTGAAACATTACAATACAAAAATCAGATAATCCATAGTGTTTTAAAGTTCCATAACATGGTTTCCATAAGGTGCCCTATGCATTTCGGGCCCAGTGGCCCTTCGTCGGGGGCTCAATCTGTAAAAATAAAAACATTCACTGTATCATTGTAATTTAACAATATCCAAGAAGACAACCTATGCAAATGTTGAAAAAACTTTATGCACATGACTCAAAATTGCAACCTTCTATATAATATGCAAATATATACAAGACATTAAGCCTGATGTCCTCCCATTGTGTGCGTGTATGATTTGTAAAAAGGAAATTCAATACATACAAACCAGCACAAAAAGAAAGTGACAACTAATACCAGAAAACTCCATTGAAGCTCCGTTATTTAAGACTAAGAAAACATAAGACACACTTGTCTCAGTCCGTAATATGATGTATCTTGCCCGCTGTTATGAAGTGCTCTCTCGCTCCTACCTAGTCGAGGAACAATATAATATATCGGTCAAACCCCTCTTCTATCATATAAAGGTTGGTAAAATACCGAAAACAAACACGCTGACCTTTAGAACTCTCTCAGAGTGTCCAAATCTGTTCGTGATGCAATAGTTCTGCTCATAATCCTCCTATGACTGTCGTCACTACAAAGCAATAAACATGAAGGTAAGATGCTAGTTCCTAGTTTAAATACAACATTCTTTTCCGTAGAACTACAAAGACTCTTCTTACAATGTAGGATGAAAAGATTCAACCGATTTGACCTTCACAACTCGGAGATGCTAAGAACTCTGGAGTCGTACAGAACTTAAACGGATATCAAGTTTCTTCGTGGTCTAAAATAAAGGAAGCCACTATTAACACCCACATCTCAAAATGAATTGCAAAAAGTCAAAGCTGCCCTTAGGTCATTACATTGACTATTTTTTACAACCCTTTGTTCAGGCTTGGTATTCATACACGAAGGACACCACTCATTTTCTACACAAATTGGCAGGAATCACCTACAAAGAAGGCATGATTTTGTGTACCTTAGATGTTAAGGCTCTTTACACCTCCATCCCTCACGAAGGAGGCATTGAAGCTGTTGAATGGGCCCTTCTTAAACAAGATGATATGCGAGCTGACAAGGTTTTCATTTTGGAGATGTTACATTTTTGCCTCCACCACAGTTATTTCGAGTGGGACAATAGATTTTATCTACAACGTAAAGGCACATCTATGGGCTTTGCCGGGGCTCCGGCGTATGCCAATACAAACATGGCAAGATATGAGGACGCATTTCTACTAAATGATGCAGAGTGGGCGAACAACATTTTGCTGTACTGCCGCTATATTGATGATATTTTCTTGATTTGGAATAACAGTATTGAATTACTTGAAACCAAAATAGCTGAACTGAACACCAATGACAATAACATTGAGTTTACTAAAACCATTGAGAAGGAGAGGATACCATTTCTGGACGTACTGGTCAGCATTGAGAACGACACCATTGAGACGGAAGTGTATCATAAAATCACCGACAAAAATACAACACTAATGTACACAAGTTTTCATTCACGAAACCTGATCACCGACCTTCCATGCTCACAGATGCTACGGCAAAGAGAATTTGTTCAGCGGAAACGACGCTTCAAAAAATGTTTTGACATAATTATGCGCAAATACAGCAACAAAAAATATCCAAGGGATCTTTTGGAAAATACAATTCAAAAAGTACAGGAACGAACACGAGACTCATTGTTAGAAACCAGAGTCAAACCAAAGCTGAACAGACAAGTGTATGTTTCAGGATTCTCCACCAGTTCCCATCAGATCAAGAAATGTATCAACCAGCACTGGGAGTTATTGACTAATGAAAGTGATTTTTTGGATTTATTTCAGAATAAACCTATCTTTGCTTTTGAGAGCTCTCGCAACATCAACGAGATTTTGAAACTCCGCAACACTGACACACAGGAAAATTACAGATGCACTAGGAAGTGCCGAAATTGTGTGCACTGCAATAACGTTATAGTCAGTAATGTCGTCAAACATCCTCACACAGGAGAAACTATCACTACAAAGCACAATGCTGATTGTAATTCCAATAATTTGATTTATGTTATAAAATGTCCATGTGGGCTTTTATACACAGGGAAGACTGAGCGTAAAATAAAGATTCGCATCTCAGAACATAAGAGTACAATTAGGAACAACAACCCAAAATATAGTTTGCCAGTACATTGGACCACCAATAGACATACCATTGCACAGTTAAAATTTCAGGTGCTAGAAGTGGTAGGGTCCTCACCCGGGTAAGACATAACCAGAATCCTTTTTCAAAGGGAAGTCTTCTGCATAAGGCGTCTAGAAATGCAAGATCCGAAAGGGATCAACGATAGAGTAGATCTAGGATGTTTTCAATGAGATCTGCAACTAGGATATGCACATGTCAGGTTAACGACCAGAATAAATGTTATATGTATACTGAACAGGTAATGACATTCTTGTTATTTTTTAGGGTTGTTTTTATTATTTGATTGGACACATCACGCACATACACTACATATCTGTTTTTTTGTTTTTTTTTTGGTTTGTACTTGTCATAAACATTTTACTGCGGGGATTGAATATAGCATCAGTTCGAAATCGAGATAGAGTAGAGCACGCTAATTAATAGTATTATTTTTTCTAGATGGCTCTCCCTTTTGACGGCAGATCTGTACCTGAAGTGGTTTCAGTGATTCTTAGCGCGTTATACATCAACTGAACGGACGTCGGATGATGTTTACTTTGGCAAGTCGTTTATGTTTAACACTGGGCTATTTGAGCGCATGCGTCGCGTCTTGGAGCATAGTCGCTCTGAATGAAGGAAAACCCGGTATTTTACACCACTTCAACGGTCGTTCATTGAAAGGTACGTCGAAAGAAAGGGCAGCTTTGACTTTTTGCATTGCACGCTTGCGAGTCCACAAAGTGCTTGCTAACCCCTGAGATCATCGCATCGCACGTTTGTGGGCTTGTTGAAGGCTTGCTAACCCCGGATCATTGCATCGAGATCATCGCATCACGACATCGCAGAGCGGGCGCCGTGCGTTCGCCATTTTCCTCGCATCGCACCCGGATCGTCGCTCCCTCATGGGGTGCCATTGTTTTCGTCACAACAAGATCGCACACACAACAGGATCAGCGAATCATCCTCCCTTGCAGCAAGGATTCAACGCATCGCTGGCCTAGCGAGAAGAAGCCTGGTGCTTTGTCCCACACGCATCGCAGACCGGCACATCATCATCCCTTGCCCCAGGGATTCAAAGCATTGCCGGCCTAGAATGGGGAAAATCATCGCTACAGCTCGTTTGCGACATTTTGCTTGTTTTGCTAGGAAATCCAGGTACTTTGTAAGTAAAAGGGTCACAGAGACCCCTGCTTTGAACTGAACCCCTATTTGAACACTTTGAACTCTTTTTCCAGCTTTTCAAGAGTACCCCCCCCCTTTTCAGTATTGTGGCTTTTTACCGTTAATGGTCTCGTGTTAAGTCTATATATGAAGAAAATTATTTTTTATAACTACTTGTGTGGTGTCCCTTTGTGTCCTTCATTGTGTTACTGTGTGTGATCATAATGCTTTACACACTTCCTCTGAGATAAGCCTAGCTGCTCGTGCTACGTTACCACAGGGTTGAGCAGGGGTTACGAAAGGGTATAGCCCCCGTACTCTGACTTAGGAAGAAGTGTCCTTAATTGGACTGGGGCCAGCCACTGCCAACTAGAGACCCCCATTTCTAACTGGCGGCAATATGCTGGCGGTGTTGCTAAGGCACCACAGAGCATATTACGAGTTGCCTCACCGCCATCCTTTCCATGGCACTAAGTCTGCCATAGAAAGGGTGATCGAGAGGCAATTGAGGGGGATCTCACAGGGCCTCCTGTCACCTCTGTGAATAGAGGTGCATGCAGGGGGGCACATGTTGTGCCCCCTGTAGTTTTGCACCCCCAATTTATGCACAGGAACAAATGCATGACATAGTGCATTTCTTCCTGTGCAGGAATGTGCTGTGGTGGTCCCACAGTGGTGCCTTTCTAAGGCTCTCCTTTGACCCTAAGAAAAGCACTGGTGTGGGACCACCGTAGCACCATCTGCCCAACCTAGATCCCAGTCCGAATCCTGCAGGGAGTCTCACTATGGGTTTGGCAGTCCTCCCGCGGAGCGCTGGTGTGGCACCCGCGGGATGACTGCCAAACTCATAATTATGTCCCCTAAGAGATACACTTGTCAAAACTCCCTCAGCATTGTCTATTTCTGCCTTGGACAACCTCCAGTGCTATGAAGTGGGGCATACCAAAGGGAGAGGCCCACTATACAAATACCGAGTAACATATTGCACAGCACAGATGATTCATATATGTGATGTTCTTACAAGCTCCATTGGCCAAGCTTGGAGGGTAGTTGTAGCTCCACAAGGCCTATGGACCAACATGCATTCCATGGCCAGAATGAACGTTGTATGTAGACAATTTATAAAAAGGAACTACCAGTGATTATGCAGTTTCAAGAAATTATCTGAAAAGGTAAGCAAGAAAACAGTCAATTTGCTGCCCTCAACTTGCTTCATTGTTCTCTCCGAAACATTTAGCCTTGGTACACAGGTACCACTGTGAAAACATTCATCTGCGCATACTGCATTGTGCTGCATACAACCTCTAGAGAAAAAATGCACCAAATCAACTCCAAACCTTTTCAGTACTATGATAGATCATTCTTGCCTAGTTATTTATTTCTCTTATATTGATGGCCCTGCCCCTGGTTCTTATTAAGAATCCCACAATAGAGGATTGTTGGAGCCAAAAATGGGGCACCCTTACAACTCATAGCTTACCATTTGCTGCTTCTTGCTTTGCCACCTAAGTACCCGGGGGTCATGAAGGCGGCAGCATGAAAAGAAAGTAGCCAGGCTCTATCAGCTTTTTTGACTTTCTGTAATTTCATCTACTTTTCTTAGCCACTTACTAGCAAAAATGAAGATCTTGAGGATCAAAGTTTGGAACCAAGAATGAAACTTCTGATGTAATAAGAGGGAATTGTGTGAGATGTCATTTCCACTACCCTGGTGATGCAGCGGGTCTAACATAAAACCCTGCTATATGTCACCAATCCAGGAAATTAATTTTCACTCGCACATCGGTGGGGCCCATGACACTGCAACTTCACATTTATTCAGTCCCTGGATTAGTGATAAGTAGATGAGCTGCAAGACATGCAGAGTACCTATTTAATCAATAACTCTACCATATACATTTTATAAAATTATAAAATTGTTATTATTAGTTATCCGTTTTAAATCACCAAACTAGTATGAATTAGTTGAAGGTGATTAAGTCCAGCTCAATAACAGTTTAAACAGTTAGCATTCATTATCATGATCTTTAGTGTTATAATCACAGACTCGAGTTTATAATTCAGCAAGACTTTATCTAAAACTCTTTGAAGGAAGAATTCAATCACATATGTTTTATTAATCAAATAACATTTTAAGCATTATTTCAATGAATGTAAGCATGAGAAATCAAGAAGAAAATGGAAAATACTCATTACCCCTTGGCCATAGGGTGATGAAAAGAATGGTTCACCAGAGCATGAACTGTTGATCACAGAATATTTATTTCGTTATTTATTATAACATTTATTAAGCGCTACTGTTACCCATAGGTTTCCTGGCGCTATGTGAGATCTTGCCCAAGGCTCAAGGTAGAGAACAGATTAACCTGTAACAGCCAAGTTTTTAGAGCTTTTCGAAAAGCCAGTAATACCTCTGAGGTATAGTGGAAGATTATTCCAAGCCTTTGCTGCATTCACTACAAAGCTTCTTCCACCCCGGTTGACCTTTTTCACAAATGGCACATAGACCAGCTTAGCATCAGATGAGCGAAGTGATCTGAGTGGAGTATACCAATACAGCCACTCTTTTAAATAAGCTGGACCTATCCCATGAAGCGCCTTGTGAACCAAACACAAAGCTTTAAACTGGGTACGCTTCCTGACTGGCAACCAATGAAGCTTCCGTATCTCCTTCGAGATTGGGGCGTATTTTGGAATGCCCAACATTAATCTAGCAGCAGCATTCTGCAGGAGTTGCAACTTCTGCATTAATCCTTCCTGAATATTAAAATACAGACTGTTACAATAATCCAGCCTAGACATGGTGAGAGCTGTTTGGCTACACTCTTTTGGTAAGAGCGACAGAATTTTCTTGCAGGACCTGAGAGCACAGGATGCAGCCGAGGCCACTGAATTCACTTGGTCTCTGAAACTAAGCTTCTGGTCCACCCACACTCCCAGGTTTTTTACCTTCCTGTTAGATGAGGGAAGAGGACCCAAGGTGTCTGGCCACCATTGCGGGGTCCAAAAATGTGTATCATTGCTGAAACATACCACCTCCGTCTTCCCAGAGTTCAGTTTAAGGCAGTTTTAGGCCATCCAGATCCCTACAGCGTCCATACTTCTGATTCTGTTTCAGACCTTATTTCACTTCCGTTTACTTTGAATTTTATAATCTCAGATTCTCCACCTGGAATTTTATTCTCCTTTGTTATCTCAGTTCCTTCAGGAGGACTTTCACCATAACTGGTGCTCGGTTGTTCATCCTCACTGTGAATTATTTCAGTCTCACCAGTTTCAATGTCAATAGTTTGTCTCTCAGAATTTTCTGTTTGGTTTGCAGAGTCCTCAATTTTTCTTTCACCATTCTCAATTTGCTCTGTCGCAGGTGCTGAACTGGTGTTCGATATTTCCAGATGTCGACTTACAGGTCGATCTTCAAGATCTGGAATACTTATTATTTCAGTCTCTGCTTCAGATGCTGGTGTCTGATATTTCCAGAAGTCGACTTACATGTCGAGCTTCAATATCTGAGACACTGTTACTTTCATTTTCTGCATCCGATTCTGAACTGTTGTCTGATATTTCCAAATGTCGATTCTCAGGTTCTGGAACTTTGATCTTATGACTGGCATGGATCCACTTTTTCACACCTGCACACTTCACTGCTGTGGTGGTGACTAGGATCACTTGTCGAGGCTTATCCCAGCGTGGAACCAGGCAATTTCTTCTTCTGTGTACCTTGATGCGTACCCAATCTACAGGACTCAGATCGTGAGCTGGGTGTCTTTCAAGAGTACTCGCATCGGTTTCAACCTGATGAAACACAGAATGTACGACATCAGCAGTCCTTTGCAATAGTCCAGAATAGGTCATCAGTTATAGTTAGAAGTTTGTTGACACGTACATATGCTTGTTTCATTGCTCTTCCCATTAATATTTCATGTGGACTCAAGCCTGTTCTTTGGCCAGGTATGCTCCTTAGGGTCAATAAAACAAGTGGCAAAGCATCAGGCCATTTCAGTCCTGTAGTCAGACACATTTTACCCAATCTGTTTTGATTGTCCCATTCACTTGTTCAACTACCCCAGAAGCCTCTGGTCTGTAGGCACAATGCACCTTCTGTTGAATGTCCAGTGCCTCACATATCAACTGGATAATCTCATTTAGGAAATGACTTCCTCTGTCACATTCTCACCCCTTTCTGTGTTGTTGTAGGTCTCATTCCCTGGATAATCCTGATTCTTTCTGTTGTCACCTTTCTCATTCCGTTTTTAATCATATGACCTAAATACTGTACTTCTTGTCGACAGAACTGTAATGGGGACACCTTATGTCCGCCTTCTGCCAAATGATTCAATAATGCAATTGTGTCAGAAATGCAAGCTTCCTTGGTTCTTGATGCCACCAATGGGTCATCAATATATTGAACCAGTACAGATTTTTCAGACTTTTTCAAGCTTTCCAGAGATTTTTTTAGTACCTGATAAAATATGGAAGGACTCTCAGTATACCCTTGAGGGATTCGGCACCCTGCCAAAATACGCTCGCGAAACATGATCGCAAAAATTGGTTGGCTGTCAGGGTGAAATGGAATTGAAAAGAATGCATTGCACAAATTAATGACTGTGTACCGTTCTGCATCGTGCAGAATTTGGTATAAAATTACAGCAGGATTTAGCACAATTGGACAACAAGGGACAACAATTGTATTCACTTTTCTAAGGTCTTGCACTATTCTAAAAGTTCCATTAGGCTTTTTCAATCCCATTATGGGTGAATTACAAGGACTACTCATTATTTCTTTTAAAATACCTTGCTCAATCATTTTGTCAATTACTGTCATTATTCCTGCAATCATTTCTGGGGTCAATTTGTATTGTGGAGTATTTGGTTAATCTGTGTCTCCTCTTATAGTGACCTTTACAGGACATACGCCTCTCATTAGACCTATCTCTTCACCAGTAAAATTCCACACCTCATTCTTAACTATCTTTTTCAATTCAATTGGAAATTTCTCTCTGTCATACACAGGAAATATGCTACTTTTCTCAGAATCAATTACTGACATGGTCATCTTATACAAAACATCATCATCTGACCTCTGGAAAGCAATGCCATCTAGAGTACAGTGTATGGTGCAGTTCATTTTGCACAATATATTGCGTCCTAGCAACTTTACCGGACTGCTATCGCACATACCAAGCGGTGCATTTCTTTAGAGGGACCGATTTCCACCTATACTGGTTGTGCAAGAGGGGCTTTAATTTGTCTGTTCACTACACCTACAACTTGGATATTTTCCCTTGAGAGAGGAAGGTTTGGAATTTCCACTGATCTAACAGTAGAATGGGTAGCCTTAGTGTCCACAAGGAAAGTAACATTTACACCATTCACCTTTCCATCCACAAAGGGACCTGACTGATCTACCTCTAGAGTTGCGCCAAGCACGCACCCCTTTTCCTCTCCTAGGCACCTTCATAGGCTTTCATCCGATTCCTTTCCATCCAGTCGTAGCCAATACTGTGAAACAGCAGCTCACACGGCGATTTCTTTACCTGTTCTCCACTGTGGAATCCTGTTTCTGCACTGTATCTTTGAGGATTAACACTCTGTGGGAGAGGTGGCTGTGGCACCTGACTCTGTTGAGTAACTACCTGTTGCTGTGGCAGTGACTAGTAACTCACCTCATTCTGCACCTGTGGATTTAATGATTTATTTTCGGCATTCATTTTTGGAGGTAACATGCACTCGTTCTTTCAATGCCCCATCTTTCCACAATTAAAACATGGCCATTGCTTTTTTGCTTCATCTATATTCATCTGCCCTTTTCCAAGATTAGAATTAAATGTTATCTTCCCTGCTTCGGTAGTCTGATTATTTATCTGGGCTTCTTGTTGCTCTGCAACTTTAACCTGTGCCCGGATTGCTTTTTCCTTAAGTTTACGCTGTCTAGCTTCAATGTCATCACTACAGTATTTTGCATACCTCAATACCTCGTCTACCATACTAGACTGCCAACACAACATATGTTGTTTAATCATTTCACTTATCTCAGTTCTCAGCCTAAACACAAATCGATATACAAAATGACTCATATCCTTTTCGCTTAAAGTCTCATATCCTCTGTACTGTTTAAAAACTAGAAGTAGCCTTTCATAATAAGCGTGTACAGATTCTTCAGCTTCTTGAGTTGTTCTATCTATTTTTACCCAATCTGTTTCTTTTGGAGGAATTTAATTTAAAAAAAAGGTTATGACCGGTTCATATTTTCTCATTACCTCCGGACCTGGAGCTCCTATCTTTGCATCCCTAGGGTATCCTTCCTTTGGCCAATCAACCGTTATTTTACATTCTGTCTACAAATCAGCATGTACATCAATGTCAAACAATCTATCCAAATCTTCCTACAAAACCTTGGAAACCTTTACAAACCTCTCTACTTCCTTATACCATTCTACAGGTTTTTCTCTTAATCTTGGAAAATTATTTGTAATTGATTATATACCCTGTCTAGTCCATGGAACATGTACATAGCTTCCTTCTGGAATTTCTCTCATTGTACATTCTATTATCACAGATTTATTTTCCTTTACAGGGAAAGCTAATAACGCTTTGTCAATTGTTTCATCCTTTTTCTTTATCCACCCACCTCTCCATTGATCTATGTCTCCCTTTTTTCTTGGTAATACAATCAATTCTTTTATTTGTGTTAATCGTCCTGATGTATTCAAATTTTCTATATCTTCCTCAGTAAAATCTACTCTGTATGGTAATTGCAATACTTTAATTTTTCGAAAATCTATCTCTAACTCATTTGCCATTTTGTCCAGTTTATCGTGCAAATTCTTGGCTCTCCAAATTATACTTTTACACATGAACATTAATTCATCACCCTGGTACATTTCCAGTCTATCTGTGCCAATTGTTCCAGTAATTAGTTCTTCCATGTCTATTTTTAATCTAACCACATCCAAAGGTTGAGGTTCTGTATCTTTCTTTGTTAAAGTTCTATCCCACTCATTTAATTCTTCTGCTGTTGGCCCTACTGGAGTCTTGATTAAATCTATCATATCCACACTTCTTTCTGGGGTTTCAGTTGCTGATTCCCATCCCATAGGAACTCTATTCATTGGGCTCTGATTTATTGTCAAATCAGCAGGTGGTGTTGATCTAATCAAACTTTTTGTTTCATTAAGGTCAGGGTCAATTTTTTCCTGAGCTTTCTGTATACTAGAATTTAAAGAAATTGTTAAGGAATGTTCATCTATTTTCTGATTTTCAAATACTGGTATTACAGGACCTATAGTTACTAGCACAGTCACTGCTTCCACATTCCTTGTCAATTCTTTTATTTTTTCCGCTAATTCTTTAGTTGACTTTGTTAATTCTGAAGTATTAGGTTCTACAGTCTGTGGTATCTCTAGTTTTTCAAATGGACTTTTTATTTCAGAAATTTGTTTTGGTGTTTCAATCAGTCCAGTCTCCATGGGTGGTGCATTCGGTGTCACCACTTCAGAAGCCTGTTGATATGGAGGGGGTCTTTTATTTAATATGTCTTCCAAAACCTCATCTTCTGTATCACTAGCTCCACATCTACTCTTGTCTGGTAATACATGTTTCTTCTTCTCAGTAAACGTTCTCCCTACCATTTCATCAACTGTTCTAACATAAAACATACCACCTGTCATATCAGCATACCTCCATTGTCTCATTCTATCTTCATGATTTTCTTTCCATATTCTTCCTCTATTATAACCAATCTCTTGTATATCTTTGCGTCTCTCTCTTTCTTCCTCATATATCTAATCTTCCCATTTATTTAGAGCTTCAAATTGTGTTGGTCTAGGTCTTGGTTCAAGTTCCATCATCTTTTCTCTCAAATTTCGTATTATGGCTACACTAAACGAACCTGTTTCTAGAAATGCCAATACTCCATCGTTTTTGGTATATTTCACCCAATTCTCTACCCATATACAAGTATGATAGCCATATTTTGTTATCATGTATGACACTGGAGTTTTCGGCGGAGGAAGCACTTTTCCCTCTCTTACGATCTCCTTGTCTTTCTCAAAAAAATTCTTGACTTTTGTAAACCATGAAAGTTTCTCTTTATCTCGTTCATAGTAATAAGCCATTTTTCTTTCAATTATTTGCCGAAGCAAAGTCACACAACTTCCTTCTAATCTGCTCAAGTATTTTTTCCTATCACAGCGCGAATCACACTAACGCACCAATAAAAATGCACCTACGTCACACTCACTGTGACCTATCACAGCCCAAATCACCCTAACGGACCAATCAGAGCAATTTACGCTCTTCCACAGTTGATCAATCCCAGCATGATCATTATTGATATCAGCTCTGCTCCTGTTTCTGCTAACCCCTCCTTTACAATGATTATCGGCACAACATTTTTACTCCTTTCTCTTTAATATACATCGATTAGTTACAACATAAAACACATTTCCATTGTCTGTTTCGCCTGTTTTTCCGGTAGGCAGCGCTTACCTCTACCCCACCACAGAATTTAATTTTGCAGATAAAGTAGCACTTCCCTCTACCTTACCCATCTAACAAGCAAGAGGTGAACCTGTTTCTCTGGGGATAAAACACATTTGGAGACTACACTACTCCTGAAAATTTTTCAGAGTTTCACAAGAATACCTGTCGCTACTTAATTCACTTCAATACATAAATAAATTTCCCTATCATAACACAATCCTGTGTTATCACCAATTTGAAATCAAACAATGCACAATTTCATGTGACGTCCCTTGTCACACATATCCACTTCCTACTTCCTGGAAGCTTCAACTTTCGACTACATATAACGTGATACCAACTCAACATGTAGTGTTAAATGTAAAACATCAATACTCAATAATCCCCAAACTAACCTATAGAAACCATAACTCTGCTACCAATGCAGCGGGTCTAATATAAAGCCCTCGCTATATGTCACAATCCCGAAAATGTATTTTCACTCTCTTATCCGTGGGGCACGTAACACCACAACCTCACATTTATTCAGTCCCTGGATTAGTGATAAGTTGACGAGCTGCAAGACATTCGGAGTACCTATTTACCCTATAACTCTACCGTATACATTTCCTACAATTTCTATTATTAGTTATCCATTTTAACTCAGCAAAGTACTCCCCTATTTCGATGAATGGACCAAACTAGTAGGAATTTGTTGATGGCGATTAAGTCCAGCTCAATCACAGTTTAAACAGTTGATATTCATTATCATGATCTTTAGTCTAATAATCACAGACTTGAGTTTATAATTCAGCAAGACTTTATCTAAAACTCTTTGAAGGAAGAATTAAATCACATATGTTTTATTAATCAAATACAATTTTAAGCATTGTTTCAATGAATTTAAGCGTGAGAAATCAGGAGGAAAACAGAAAATACTCATTACCCCTTGGCCGTAGGGCGATGAAAAGAATGGTTCACCAGAGCATGGACTGTAGATCACAGAATAGGTTCCCAAGCTGACTATCTGTCCCTATAACCTCCTCGGACGTGTCCCTCCCGAGATATGATTCCAGCAACAAGCTTGTTCCTTTTCCCCATCAGAATTGAAAGTCCAAAATCTGCAAAGTTTCTTGCATCAACAATCGTCTCAACTGACATCATGTCAGGTCATGAAAAAGAGATAGTGCAAGCAGCATCACACCTTAGGCACAAGCCTTCTTACACCCTCTCACTTACTTTCTACATGCACATTTGAAACATTAAGGGGCTACATTCACTTCTGATTGGTCCAGATGATCACCTTATTGTCCTCCTAGCTTAAACGAGTTCTAAAAAGTCCTTGCTCATCTCAAGTGTTCTCATGACTTCACATCATTTTCACATGGGGTTTTGTTTATCAATTGCAACATTTCTCCGTCTCCATGTTTCCTTGTCCATCCGTTCCCAGGGTTTTCAGAGTAAACCTTTGGCACAACTCCTGTAATAGGTCAAGCTGGCCTTGACTTCTCTCACTCCGGACATAGGCCATACACTTGTGACTGAACATCCGCTCTACCCATGCGCAGAGGCCATCTTTGAATTTTCTGGGCGCAGTTGCATAGGACACCAGCCACTTTCAGACGATCAGTTTCTCATGGGGACTAGCACAAAAGTAAATATAAGAAAATTAGATATAGAATTTAAGCCCTTCTATTTACCGCCCACCATTCTACTAATTCTTGTTAGATGTTACCTAGCAGAAGCAACAAACAAGCCAATTACACTTACCATCTGCATTCAATGCCACAATATAAATCTAATACAAACACAGAGATACATGCAAATTACTTTAAAAAAAAAATTCTATTCAATCACAGTCTATGTTTCTTCACATCACATTTTATTAATAAATTAGTTCTTTGCAACATAGCAGTTAGTTTTTCCGCGTGTAGTGTCTAAATATAGGTGCCTTTGTTTGATTCATTTTCATGCTTCACAGGGGATGCAAACATTTTTTTTTGTATTTCTCCTGCTCCATCACTGGCATTCTGGTGATGGGCATGACACAATTAACGGTAAGATTAGAATTTGATGGCATTTAAAAGCCAACTTTAAAAATGGTTACTTTAAAGAAAGTTGAATGAAACAATAATGTTAATGTCACTTGTATGTTTTTGTTGTAGCAGTCTGTCATTAGTGTTGTTGTGTAGGACATGATTTACATTGGGCTGGGCCTCAAATGGCACTAAATACATCATATCCTGAATCCTAATATGGACTCAAATCCAAAAATGAGTTTCTGGCATGTAGTTAGAGGCGTTCAGTAATGAGATGGTGTTTGTTTTCTTGTGTGATGGTACTGGAGGGAGGGGAGAGGGAAAAATGAGAATTGAGGATGGTTTTGAGTGAAAGAGAGTAGGATTATTTTAAGTTTGTGTGATGTGTGGTTTTGATGTGGATTATTTTAGGTCTACTTGATGTGTAGTTTTGGTGCATTATCGTGTAATTACAGTGTGTTTGGTTATGATCCTTTTCATTGGTTTAACGCAAATCAACTACCATTGTTATGGCACTGCAGCACATTATTTCAGCACCCCTCCTTACAGATATGGGAAGGTCATCCACTGAACTCTAGGAACCATCATTTGTAGTGTACAGTAGTAATATTGTGGTGGCTGGTGCT
The DNA here is from genome assembly GCF_964263255.1 of Lissotriton vulgaris. Classification (NCBI taxonomy): domain Eukaryota; kingdom Metazoa; phylum Chordata; class Amphibia; order Caudata; family Salamandridae; genus Lissotriton; species Lissotriton vulgaris. The sequence continues at coordinate 338,751,286 of NC_141699.1, read as the reverse complement.
GATAACACAAGGATAGTAGATCATCCGAAACATATTTAATACCCAATAATTATTACTTAAAAAATAATTAAAAGCAGGGTATGTATTTATGTGTATATGCAGCATTTGTTTAATGCAAACCTACTCAGTAGCAAGGGGAGCTCTTCTACAATGTCAACTGTAAGTGATAGCTGGTTTCTAAGGATCTAAGAGTTTAGGAATTGGGCCCTATTGGGCCCTTCCAACACCATTTTTTTGCCTAATTTGTATTTGTTGGCCTTACGACTCTGTGCATGTTACCACTTTTAACCACTGCTAATATGCATGTGCTCTTTCCTTAAAACATGGTAACATTGGCTTATCCTCAATTGGCATTTAGAATTTACTTATATGTCTCTAGTAAAGTGGTACTACATGGGCTGTAAATTAAATGGCCTATACATTAGAGGAGAAGTGTGGCTCACTGGTTAGAAGCGGCAGACCCTGAAGCAGAGATCAGGCCCGGGACCAGGGTTCAATTCCTGACGCGGCAGGGTCTTGGGCTTAATGTCTGTGGACCTGATAATTCTCTCGCCTCAGCGCCTACTCTAATCATGGGTCGCACGCTGCAACTCTAGGCAATAGCTTGCTTAATCACTTCACTTTGATAACTTTATTTCGGTCAAAGACCATAAAAGTGCAATAAAATATATACAAGCACAGTATTAAAATATAAATACATCGAGTTAAAAAGTTATTAAACATTGGATGCTTAATCTCCACAACGCCCCCTACAACGCTGGGATGCCTGGCTTCATCTTGGGGGTGCCCAGGAGGGGCATCTCACAGGGAGAGCCAGGAAGGGTTCCACAGCGTTATACAGCGCCGGGACGCCCCGTTGCTGGGACAGCTGTGCGCTTTACAAGTATTTTACATTTACATTAAATTCCCCTAGTGGGCCTGAAGGACTTATTGTACCACCCACTTAAGTAGCCTTTTAAATATGTCCTGGTGGTCAAAAACTCTTAAATTCATTTTTAACTAATGCAAGGCATACCTCTCCCATGGGATAACACTGGAGTTCCCTGATTTGATTTAACAAGCTGTATTTACCAAATAGAAACAGGAAAGCACTTCATGTTTGGTGTCTTTGGAATTGTTATGAAAAATACTATCTTATGATTAAGTAGGATTTTAAATTAATATTTTGGAAATGCCACTTTCAGAAAGTTGCAAAGTCAGTAATCTGAAGCACACCTTCGTTTTTAACTCTTGCAGTTCTTTTTACATTTTCTCAAATTCAGCGTGCAGCACCCGGAAGTTCTCCATTCCTTTAGCACTTGAACATGTAACAAATGAATAAATGGTGATCCACAGGGTTGCAAATTCCAAACGGGTTGCACAGCCTGACACACCTTAGTATTCATTAATACACTTCAACAAAAGTAGTCCAATTTTCATCCTTTTATTTCTCATATTGTTTTCCAAATTAATCCATCAATTCAACGGTGCGAGATTTCCATAAACGTGTATGTCTTTATGAATCCCAGAATTGCCCATCCAGGCCTATTTGTGGACATTAAGAAATCTCAGATTCTGCCAATAATCACAAACATATTGCACCCAAAGCATTTTGGTTCTTAAATACCCTTTGTCAGGGGTTTCTGCAATTTAAAAAAAAAACACATATATCAGTCCCATCTTTTTTATAGGTAACCCACCGGCAACAGCAACGCGAATGGAAAGGGGCGACCACTCGGTCCCCCCGAACGTATGGCGGAGTACCACGATCCCCCCGGGAAGCCATCTTGGGCGGGAGGCGAGTCTCGGCTGGTATGCCCGAAGCGGCGTAGCCGGGGCGCGCCTTTTCCCGCCCTAGAGTGGGTTGGCCTAGACACTGACGCGGCTGGCCACGCCCTTGGGGCAGGCAGGGGCGGGTTTACGCCCGCCCTGAAGACGGATAAAAAGAGAAGCAAGATCAGAAGGCATCCTCTTGTTCCTGTGCTCTGAAGCTGCACCTCCTCGCTGCACGTGAGCTCGAGACGGAACGAAGAGCCAATTTTGAGCGTTGTAATCGTTCTTGTTTGTTTTTCAGATACTCTGTTGGAGAATGCTGAAGAAGGCGGGAAAGCGCATGACTACTGACCAGATGCTGCGCGTTCTCATGAAAGAGATGACCGAACTAAAGAGGCGAATGGATGAAAACGAGGAAGGGGGACCGAAACGTCCTTTGGCGGGAGCAGCCCCGGGAGGGAAAAACAAGAGGCCCAGGAGAGGAACAGCTGGGAAAGACATCCCGGGTCCCAGTACCCCGCTCGAGGCACCCACTCCCGTGCCGGAGGAAGGGAATCCGATTCCCGTTGTGGTCACCCCCGTGTCCGGGGAAGATATGCCGCCCGAGCTGGCAGCACAATTAGCAGCGTGGTTGAGTAAAGGTAGCGAGGGCGCCACGGCTGTCGACGCACAGGTGCTGATGAAGCAACTGCGTGAGTCACGGGAAGCAGCGAAGGTGTCCACGCCGGCTGCAGCTGTAGAGAAGCCACAGGGGACGGGTTCAGTAGCAGAGGCAGCGTCCGGTTCAGGTAAGCGGCCATTGCCGATTGCGAGGGATGAGTCAGCACCCTCTCGTAGGGAAAAGTTGGGTCAGCATGTTCCTTTTGGCTATTAAAGAGAAGATATGGGCGGGGGAGTACGTAAACATCTTCTCGTTGCTTACTGATCACTATGAGATGGAGCATGTTAAGGGCCAGAAGGATCTCATGCATCCGAGTGTTTGGCGCGCAAAAATGGCCGCCTTTAAGGTAAATGAAAACATTGGCAATTGGGGCAAAGCGTGGGGGGTTTTTACATCGATCTTGGGGGAACGAAGGCCCGATCTGTTACCCGAATTGCCGATTTATCAGTCACGAATCATGGGGTACTCGGTATCACACGAGGGTAATCATTGGTTCTGCTATGATAACCTGTTTAGGAAGGCTAAAGAACATGATAAAAACTTAATGTGGGATTGTTATGATTCTGTGTCATGGTCCAAAATGGAGGATACTGGTATGTTAAAATTGCCATTAGTAGGGAGTAACGTTGGCGAATCCTCCCGCCAGTATGCGGGGACGCCCTTTCGATCAGGTGCGGGTACCGACAATTACTCGAGGCCTGCCGGCAATACAGGAAAAAGGGGGGTTTGTTGGAACTTCAACAGGGGTAAATGTACTAGGCCCCAGGGATCGTGCAAATTTAGACACGAATGTAGTGGGTGTGGGCAATCATCCCATCCTGAGTCCACGTGCAGAGCCAAAACGGGTGATAACGGGGGTAGAGGAGGCGCCAAACAGGTCTAACATAGTCCGAGGGGCGCCTTTACCTACCCCGATTGATACCTTGGCAATGATTCCTTGGCTCAGTGAATACCCGGATCGTACTTCTGCTGGGGTGTTGCGGAACGGGTTTTCTTATGGTTTCCGCATCCCAGTGGGGGACTTTCAAGGTGTAGAGAAATGTAAAAATCAGCTATCGGTCTTCCAGCATACGACCGTGGTACAGGATAAGATCAGGAAGGAGGTTACTCGAGGTCGAGTCGCCGGTCCGTTTAGTGTACCACCGGTTCTTAACTTTGTTTGTTCCCCTTTAGGTGTGGTCCCAAAGAAGGACCCGGGTGAGTTTCGGCTGATACATAATTAATCAGCCCCACGTGGTCTTTCCGTAAACGAAGCGATAGACCCGGAAGTGTGTTCGGTGCGGTACGCATCCTTCGATGAGGCCGTAGCCATTTTGAATCGCCTGGGGCCCGGGGCGCTGATGGCAAAATCTGATATCGAGTCAGCGTTCCGGTTGCTCCCGGTACATCCAGACGACCAGCGTCTCCTAGGTTTCATGTTTCAGGGTCATTATTACATGGATAGGTGTATGCCGATGGGGTGCTCTATATCTTGTGCCTATTTCGAAAAATTCAGTAGTTTTCTACAATGGGTTTTCACAAGGAAGACGGGTTTCCAACATGTGATGCATTACCTTGATGATTTTTTGTTCCTGGGGGCAGCCGGGGATCCGGAATGTGGGCAGGCTTTGGCGCAGTTTTGTGTCTTGATGAATCAGTTTGGCGTGCCATTGGCACCAGGTAAGACTGTGGGGCCTTCCACTTGCCTCGAGTTTCTGGGGATCGAGTTAGACTCCGGAGAAGGTTGTTTTCGTTTACCAGCTGACAAAGTGTCAAAGTTCAGGACATCCCTGCAAATGTGTATAAGTGGACCTAAGGTTAAGCTGCATCAATTACAGCAGTTAGTTGGCCAGTTGAATTTTGCCCTGAGGGTTATACCAATGGCCCGCCCCTTTTCCCGTTCGATTGCTCAAGCTATGGTCGGCCTGAAGGAGGGCCATCATCGCACAAGGCTCTCGGCAGAGGTCCGCCAGGACATGCGCATTTGGTTGGCATTTCTGGCGGATTTCAATGGTCGAGTCGTCTGGAATAAACCGGCCGTGTCCTCTGAGGAGCTGGGGCTGTGGACAGATTCGGCAGGGAGCATAGGTTTCGGTGCCATCTTCGGCACAAGATGGTCTGCACAAAAGTGGCCGACATGGTGGCATGACAGTGGACTGACAAGTAACATTGCTTTCCTGGAACTTTTCCCCATTTTAGTGGCCCTGAGAACTTGGCCCGAGGGGTTCAAAGATCACTCTGTGGTATTTTGGTCGGACAATATGACCGTGGTCGAGTGTATCAATAGTCAGGCAGCACGATGCAAATGGATTTTGAGACTGCTCAAGGAAATTGTTTTACTGTGTATGCAATTGAATGTGCTATTTAGAGCAAGACATGTCCCAGGGGTAATGAACCAGGCGGCTGATGCACTGTCTCGTTTTCGTATGCAGGCTTTCTGGGGTTTTCTTCCCACAGCGGACCCGGAGCCGGCACCCTTTCCCGAAGCTCTCTGGTCTCTCGGTGCCCCGAACTTCGTAACCTCGTGGGAGAGAGCTTAGCACCCAGGACGAGGAAGGCATATGAAGGGGCGTTCCGGTCCTATTTAGCCTTTTTGGGGACTGATAGAGAGGAGCTTTGGGGCCAGGAGGAGTGGGTGGTAAATTTTCTGATGTCCTTACATTTGGTCGGGAAATCGGTGGCCACGGCTCAGAGGCATCGGGCTGCCATTTCCTTTGTTGCTAGGGCTCATGGTATCCATGACCCGACAGCGTCTTTCGTTGTACAGAAAGCGCTACGGGGGTGGCAACGCCTTGAGGGTCGCGGAGTAGACGAGAGGCGCCCGATAGGTTTGGATAGGCTGGCCCAGTTATTATCCAGACTCCCTGCTACGTGTTCATCTCAGTTTGAGACAGTGTTATTCCGAGCCGCTTTTACGCTGGCATTCCATGGGGCTATGCGGGTAAGCGAACTAGTGGCGAGGAACAAGCAGGATGTGACAGGAGGACTGTGCCAGGAGCACGTCCAGATCAGAGGGGAGACAGTAACGGTCTCATTTGTCAGGTCCAAGACCGATCAAAGTGGGATGGGTGACTGCGTAATCATACGCAGGATTCCCGGGTCCTCCATGTGCCCGGTAAAGTGTTTAGAAGATTATTTAGCACGAAGGGTGGCATCATGGGGGGGGACCTTGTTGAGACACGCTGACGCCACCCCACTGACAAAGTTTCAGTTTCAGCGGGTGCTTGCGATGTCGATTGCCGCTGCGGGCTTGAACCCGGGCGAGTTCGGGACCCATTCCTTTCGGATAGGGGCTGCTACAGAAGCTACAGCCAGGGGTCTGAATGTGGAACAAGTTAAACGGGTGGGGCGTTGGTCCTCCAATTGTTATAAAAGGTATGTGCGGTTGCACATGTTGTGAAGCTGTAACAATGTACTCACGCTTCTTGTTTTTGTTTGGTTTTCAGTTGCGCAAGCCTACGAGGCGGGGCGGACTTTGCAGTCGACCCAACACCGGGCCAGCGGTCAGACATCACCGGCTGTGAAAAAGGAGGTGTGGGTCGTGGGCCACTCATACGTGAGACGTGCCGCAGACGTATTCAAGGCAGGTGACATGATTCACGTAGCTGGGGAATACGGGTACAGTGTGTCCTTCTACGGAAGAGGCGGTCTCTGTATTGACCAGTTTCAATCATTTTTTGAGGGTTTGCTAGGGCGGACGAGGTCACCGCCGTCTGTAGTCATAGTACATCTTGGGGGTAATGATTTGGTCACCACTGGTAGACGACTTCTTCTTGAGGCGATGCTTTCCACTGTAAGTTGGTTAGCGAGGAGAGTTCCAGGGTGCACAATTGCGTGGTCCCATATGATCCCACGAAAAGTGTGGCGGGGGGCTATTTCGGTTCCTGCTTTAAATCATTCTGTTAGAAAGCTTAATAACAAAGTGAGTAGGTTGTTCCGTTCCAAGACACTGCATTCTATTTCGCATGGGTGTATTAATGATGACAGTATGTATTTGGGGGATGGAGTGCATTTGTCTCGGGTGGCGAATGAGTTATTCATAGGAGACTTCTTAGCATGGCTAAAAACGTTATACCATGACCTTTAGGTAGGAGTGTTGTGGGGGGTCCGGATAGCCGGTCAACTATCCGGCCTGTGGCGGTAAGGTCATGATCGGTGAGCACTAATTGGAAGATCCCTATGAGTGAGCGTCACCCAGCACGGATGGGAGCGCTCGGGGGAGGTGGCCATTGGCCCCTCAACGGGGAGGCGGTCCCTTCTAAGGATGGGTCGCCGAAAGAAAAGGAAAGGCGGTCAAGGCCCCTTCCTGGGTAGGAGGGGTTACAGCCCCCTCCTGGGGAATTTCCCGGGGCCAGGACGTCTGCGACGGCAGATGTGGTAAGTTGTGTGGGGTTTGGGGGGGGGTCTACGCTACCTTCTAGATACCTCACACGAGTCCTCGTACGACCTCTAAGTGGCGTCGAGTTTTATTGGGGCCCCCGTCAAGTCAAGGGAAATTGGTAATTGCACTTGAGGTACGCCTCTGGGCCGCCCCTCACAAGTGAGGGCGATATTTCTGGGTTAGGGATCTTGACACCGGTTACGACCTTGCCGTTGGCCCTTAAACGTTAGGATGTACAATTTCAAAATTTCAAGTAAATGTTTTGTAGGATGTTAGTTCGGCTAGGAGAACCTTTGTATTAGAGAATCTGTTAAGGTTAGCCAAACATCGCAATGTGGTAATGAAATTGTACATAATATGAAACTATTTATTTAATGTTTTAATTTTGTTTCATATTTTAATAAATACGGCCGGGAGGGTTACTCCCTCCCGTCTTCCAAAAAACTTCAGAACTGTTTCCGGTTTCCCATCCTTGGGGATTGTGTTGAGAGGGGGTGGCGGGTATCTCAGCCATATCACCGACTAACAACTCCCCCCTCCCTTAACAGAAACAAAAATGAACATAAAAAACGATAAACCTCCCTCATTAACCTCCATTGAATACCTAAAATTAACCTGTGTAAAGTAAATAGAAACCATGGTGACTTACTATACTTTACACCTTACCTCTAAGTTAATCCTGACTGCTCTGTGCCAAACTACCAGGGGGTTGAGCACAGGTTAATTTGGGCTGCGCTTGTGACTCCAACCTGACGAGGGTTGTGGTTCCTGCTTGAGTAGGGTTTCACACCCCTCAACCAGTAACCCGATTTCTTACAAAGGGCAGTTATGGATAACCAATGGGATATTGCTTCACCAAAATTCTAGGGATAGCAGAAGTGGACTAACATGCCTTTGGTGAACACATGGCACTTCTGGGTTGCCCCTTTCACCCATCCATAATCCCCTTTGTATTTTGTTTTTGCTGTTGAGAGGCTCTGATAAGGCAAAAGAGTGTAGCTTGCAGAAAATAAATACGACTCCGGGGCTCCATTTATTTCCTGTTATTGTTGCTTCATTAAGAGTCAGACTCCTGAGACACAGGTCAGTAAAGACAGTGTTAGCAGTAGCTAAGGCCAAGCGACAGGTAGGAAGTGCTGCCTCTGGCTACCCTCAATCGATGTCCATACTCATGTCATCAACACCATTGGACAGTGCTTTATATGGGCCAGTACTCTCAGGTACTGAGTACCTGCACTTTATTTTGAGAGGGAGAGTACCTGCACTTCTCATCAAAGGTGCAAAACTTTTAATTGGAGAGTACCAGTACTTTTCAGAAGCAAGTAGGTACTCTTGTATAGGGTACCTACACTTTTATATTTCCATTTCAAGTACTGCCATTAAGGGCATCCTCCTAGGAGGCTCTTTGATCTCGGTTCTATGACTTCTTTTCCAATTATCATAGCTGTGACATTGGTCATTTTTAGGTCGAGCCTACCGCAGCGCGCATGCTCTGCTCTATGGGAGGCTTCTTGTAAGTACTCAAAACGTCTCCGTGTGGGTTTGACTCCTCCCACACATCGGATTGGCTTTTGCGTATGTCTTTTACTAATGAAAGCTTGCAAATGACTTAAGGTGGGTGCATGTCCCACCTCTTTTTGTAATGTTAACTCCCACAGCGTTTTGCTCTCTGGAGCGAGCAGCAGCGCATAGGGTGGCAGCAGCATTCCTGTGCCCGCGCCCACCACTCCTCTTGAGCTGCTTGCTTTCATTAGCAGTCTGGGCTCCATGTTTGCATCCCCTCCCACTCTTCTTTGTTTGTTATTTGTAGTGCGGTCTAAGTCTCAGCATCAGCTCAACATCCTGTGATCCTGGGCAAATCACTTAATTTCCCCGTGCCGGTCTTCCTCCGAAAAAATTTACGTGACCGTGTGAAAGGGAACTGGAACTTATGTAAACCACTCAGATACCGTTGGGTAGAGTTAGCGCTATATAAAAACTGCAAAAACAAATAAATACATGCAAGTGCATTATGAATCAGGATAAAGAGTTTTGAAAACCAAAACACAGCTTTATTGTAGATTTTCATAGTTCTTACTGCCCCTGATGAGGCGCTGAAATGTCAGTGATCGAAAAGCGCTCCCCCCTTTTTTTAAAACTACTTTATTGAGAAGTTGACAAGAGATTACAGATTTACAAAAGGGGGTGGTGATGAACAGAGTGTCTGAATTGAGCAGACCACTCTTACCCAGTCCAAAGATCAGGGCTTGATCCATCACCGTTATTTATCTCACTGCCCCATCCCAGCTCAGAATCTGGCTATATGCAAATCAGTCTGTCCCTGGCCCAGTGCATCATGGGAACAGGGCAGACTAAACTACCAAGCCAATTCTTTACCAGAAAGGAGACAAGCTACCGGGGACCGGTTTCTGGCATTTCAGCCTCTTCGGCCCGGCTTGCTTGAATCCTGATGGAGCAGTGAGAAAGGGACTCATGTCTGAGTATACCCTGCCACACCTATAGTGGCCAAAATCGATTTACAAAAGGGGGTGGTGATGAACAGAGTGTCTGAATTGAGCAGACCACTCTTACCCAGTCCAAAGATCAGGGCTTGATCCATCACCGTTATTTATCTCACTGCCCCATCCCAGCTCAGAATCTGGCTATATGCAAATCAGTCTGTCCCTGGCCCAGTGCATCATGGGAACAGGGCAGACTAAACTACCAAGCCAATTCTTTACCAGAAAGGAGACAAGCTACCGGGGACCGGTTTCTGGCATTTCAGCCTCTTCGGCCCGGCTTGCTTGAATCCTGATGGAGCAGTGAGAAAGGGACTCATGTCTGAGTATACCCTGCCACACCTATAGTGGCCAAAATCGATTTACAAAAGGGGGTGGTGATGAACAGAGTGTCTGAATTGAGCAGACCACTCTTACCCAGTCCAAAGATCAGGGCTTGATCCATCACCGTTATTTATCTCACTGCCCCATCCCAGCTCAGAATCTGGCTATATGCAAATCAGTCTGTCCCTGGCCCAGTGCATCATGGGAACAGGGCAGACTAAACTACCAAGCCAATTCTTTACCAGAAAGGAGACAAGCTACCGGGGACCGGTTTCTGGCATTTCAGCCTCTTCGGCCCGGCTTGCTTGAATCCTGATGGAGCAGTGAGAAAGGGACTCATGTCTGAGTATACCCTGCCACACCTATAGTGGCCAAAATCGATTTACAAAAGGGGGTGGTGATGAACAGAGTGTCTGAATTGAGCAGACCACTCTTACCCAGTCCAAAGATCAGGGCTTGATCCATCACCGTTATTTATCTCACTGCCCCATCCCAGCTCAGAATCTGGCTATATGCAAATCAGTCTGTCCCTGGCCCAGTGCATCATGGGAACAGGGCAGACTAAACTACCAAGCCAATTCTTTACCAGAAAGGAGACAAGCTACCGGGGACCGGTTTCTGGCATTTCAGCCTCTTCGGCCCGGCTTGCTTGAATCCTGATGGAGCAGTGAGAAAGGGACTCATGTCTGAGTATACCCTGCCACACCTATAGTGGCCAAAATCGATTTACAAAAGGGGGTGGTGATGAACAGAGTGTCTGAATTGAGCAGACCACTCTTACCCAGTCCAAAGATCAGGGCTTGATCCATCACCGTTATTTATCTCACTGCCCCATCCCAGCTCAGAATCTGGCTATATGCAAATCAGTCTGTCCCTGGCCCAGTGCATCATGGGAACAGGGCAGACTAAACTACCAAGCCAATTCTTTACCAGAAAGGAGACAAGCTACCGGGGACCGGTTTCTGGCATTTCAGCCTCTTCGGCCCGGCTTGCTTGAATCCTGATGGAGCAGTGAGAAAGGGACTCATGTCTGAGTATACCCTGCCACACCTATAGTGGCCAAAATCGATTTACAAAAGGGGGTGGTGATGAACAGAGTGTCTGAATTGAGCAGACCACTCTTACCCAGTCCAAAGATCAGGGCTTGATCCATCACCGTTATTTATCTCACTGCCCCATCCCAGCTCAGAATCTGGCTATATGCAAATCAGTCTGTCCCTGGCCCAGTGCATCATGGGAACAGGGCAGACTAAACTACCAAGCCAATTCTTTACCAGAAAGGAGACAAGCTACCGGGGACCGGTTTCTGGCATTTCAGCCTCTTCGGCCCGGCTTGCTTGAATCCTGATGGAGCAGTGAGAAAGGGACTCATGTCTGAGTATACCCTGCCACACCTATAGTGGCCAAAATCGATTTACAAAAGGGGGTGGTGATGAACAGAGTGTCTGAATTGAGCAGACCACTCTTACCCAGTCCAAAGATCAGGGCTTGATCCATCACCGTTATTTATCTCACTGCCCCATCCCAGCTCAGAATCTGGCTATATGCAAATCAGTCTGTCCCTGGCCCAGTGCATCATGGGAACAGGGCAGACTAAACTACCAAGCCAATTCTTTACCAGAAAGGAGACAAGCTACCGGGGACCGGTTTCTGGCATTTCAGCCTCTTCGGCCCGGCTTGCTTGAATCCTGATGGAGCAGTGAGAAAGGGACTCATGTCTGAGTATACCCTGCCACACCTATAGTGGCCAAAATCGATTTACAAAAGGGGGTGGTGATGAACAGAGTGTCTGAATTGAGCAGACCACTCTTACCCAGTCCAAAGATCAGGGCTTGATCCATCACCGTTATTTATCTCACTGCCCCATCCCAGCTCAGAATCTGGCTATATGCAAATCAGTCTGTCCCTGGCCCAGTGCATCATGGGAACAGGGCAGACTAAACTACCAAGCCAATTCTTTACCAGAAAGGAGACAAGCTACCGGGGACCGGTTTCTGGCATTTCAGCCTCTTCGGCCCGGCTTGCTTGAATCCTGATGGAGCAGTGAGAAAGGGACTCATGTCTGAGTATACCCTGCCACACCTATAGTGGCCAAAATCGATTTACAAAAGGGGGTGGTGATGAACAGAGTGTCTGAATTGAGCAGACCACTCTTACCCAGTCCAAAGATCAGGGCTTGATCCATCACCGTTATTTATCTCACTGCCCCATCCCAGCTCAGAATCTGGCTATATGCAAATCAGTCTGTCCCTGGCCCAGTGCATCATGGGAACAGGGCAGACTAAACTACCAAGCCAATTCTTTACCAGAAAGGAGACAAGCTACCGGGGACCGGTTTCTGGCATTTCAGCCTCTTCGGCCCGGCTTGCTTGAATCCTGATGGAGCAGTGAGAAAGGGACTCATGTCTGAGTATACCCTGCCACACCTATAGTGGCCAAAATCGATTTACAAAAGGGGGTGGTGATGAACAGAGTGTCTGAATTGAGCAGACCACTCTTACCCAGTCCAAAGATCAGGGCTTGATCCATCACCGTTATTTATCTCACTGCCCCATCCCAGCTCAGAATCTGGCTATATGCAAATCAGTCTGTCCCTGGCCCAGTGCATCATGGGAACAGGGCAGACTAAACTACCAAGCCAATTCTTTACCAGAAAGGAGACAAGCTACCGGGGACCGGTTTCTGGCATTTCAGCCTCTTCGGCCCGGCTTGCTTGAATCCTGATGGAGCAGTGAGAAAGGGACTCATGTCTGAGTATACCCTGCCACACCTATAGTGGCCAAAATCGATTTACAAAAGGGGGTGGTGATGAACAGAGTGTCTGAATTGAGCAGACCACTCTTACCCAGTCCAAAGATCAGGGCTTGATCCATCACCGTTATTTATCTCACTGCCCCATCCCAGCTCAGAATCTGGCTATATGCAAATCAGTCTGTCCCTGGCCCAGTGCATCATGGGAACAGGGCAGACTAAACTACCAAGCCAATTCTTTACCAGAAAGGAGACAAGCTACCGGGGACCGGTTTCTGGCATTTCAGCCTCTTCGGCCCGGCTTGCTTGAATCCTGATGGAGCAGTGAGAAAGGGACTCATGTCTGAGTATACCCTGCCACACCTATAGTGGCCAAAATCGATTTACAAAAGGGGGTGGTGATGAACAGAGTGTCTGAATTGAGCAGACCACTCTTACCCAGTCCAAAGATCAGGGCTTGATCCATCACCGTTATTTATCTCACTGCCCCATCCCAGCTCAGAATCTGGCTATATGCAAATCAGTCTGTCCCTGGCCCAGTGCATCATGGGAACAGGGCAGACTAAACTACCAAGCCAATTCTTTACCAGAAAGGAGACAAGCTACCGGGGACCGGTTTCTGGCATTTCAGCCTCTTCGGCCCGGCTTGCTTGAATCCTGATGGAGCAGTGAGAAAGGGACTCATGTCTGAGTATACCCTGCCACACCTATAGTGGCCAAAATCGATTTACAAAAGGGGGTGGTGATGAACAGAGTGTCTGAATTGAGCAGACCACTCTTACCCAGTCCAAAGATCAGGGCTTGATCCATCACCGTTATTTATCTCACTGCCCCATCCCAGCTCAGAATCTGGCTATATGCAAATCAGTCTGTCCCTGGCCCAGTGCATCATGGGAACAGGGCAGACTAAACTACCAAGCCAATTCTTTACCAGAAAGGAGACAAGCTACCGGGGACCGGTTTCTGGCATTTCAGCCTCTTCGGCCCGGCTTGCTTGAATCCTGATGGAGCAGTGAGAAAGGGACTCATGTCTGAGTATACCCTGCCACACCTATAGTGGCCAAAATCGATTTACAAAAGGGGGTGGTGATGAACAGAGTGTCTGAATTGAGCAGACCACTCTTACCCAGTCCAAAGATCAGGGCTTGATCCATCACCGTTATTTATCTCACTGCCCCATCCCAGCTCAGAATCTGGCTATATGCAAATCAGTCTGTCCCTGGCCCAGTGCATCATGGGAACAGGGCAGACTAAACTACCAAGCCAATTCTTTACCAGAAAGGAGACAAGCTACCGGGGACCGGTTTCTGGCATTTCAGCCTCTTCGGCCCGGCTTGCTTGAATCCTGATGGAGCAGTGAGAAAGGGACTCATGTCTGAGTATACCCTGCCACACCTATAGTGGCCAAAATCGATTTACAAAAGGGGGTGGTGATGAACAGAGTGTCTGAATTGAGCAGACCACTCTTACCCAGTCCAAAGATCAGGGCTTGATCCATCACCGTTATTTATCTCACTGCCCCATCCCAGCTCAGAATCTGGCTATATGCAAATCAGTCTGTCCCTGGCCCAGTGCATCATGGGAACAGGGCAGACTAAACTACCAAGCCAATTCTTTACCAGAAAGGAGACAAGCTACCGGGGACCGGTTTCTGGCATTTCAGCCTCTTCGGCCCGGCTTGCTTGAATCCTGATGGAGCAGTGAGAAAGGGACTCATGTCTGAGTATACCCTGCCACACCTATAGTGGCCAAAATCGATTTACAAAAGGGGGTGGTGATGAACAGAGTGTCTGAATTGAGCAGACCACTCTTACCCAGTCCAAAGATCAGGGCTTGATCCATCACCGTTATTTATCTCACTGCCCCATCCCAGCTCAGAATCTGGCTATATGCAAATCAGTCTGTCCCTGGCCCAGTGCATCATGGGAACAGGGCAGACTAAACTACCAAGCCAATTCTTTACCAGAAAGGAGACAAGCTACCGGGGACCGGTTTCTGGCATTTCAGCCTCTTCGGCCCGGCTTGCTTGAATCCTGATGGAGCAGTGAGAAAGGGACTCATGTCTGAGTATACCCTGCCACACCTATAGTGGCCAAAATCGATTTACAAAAGGGGGTGGTGATGAACAGAGTGTCTGAATTGAGCAGACCACTCTTTCCCAGTCCAAAGATCAGGGCTTGATCCATCACCGTTATTTATCTCACTGCCCCATCCCAGCTCAGAATCTGGCTATATGCAAATCAGTCTGTCCCTGGCCCAGTGCATCATGGGAACAGGGCAGACTAAACTACCAAGCCAATTCTTTACCAGAAAGGAGACAAGCTACCGGGGACCGGTTTCTGGCATTTCAGCCTCTTCGGCCCGGCTTGCTTGAATCCTGATGGAGCAGTGAGAAAGGGACTCATGTCTGAGTATACCCTGCCACACCTATAGTGGCCAAAATCGATTTACAAAAGGGGGTGGTGATGAACAGAGTGTCTGAATTGAGCAGACCACTCTTACCCAGTCCAAAGATCAGGGCTTGATCCATCACCGTTATTTATCTCACTGCCCCATCCCAGCTCAGAATCTGGCTATATGCAAATCAGTCTGTCCCTGGCCCAGTGCATCATGGGAACAGGGCAGACTAAACTACCAAGCCAATTCTTTACCAGAAAGGAGACAAGCTACCGGGGACCGGTTTCTGGCATTTCAGCCTCTTCGGCCCGGCTTGCTTGAATCCTGATGGAGCAGTGAGAAAGGGACTCATGTCTGAGTATACCCTGCCACACCTATAGTGGCCAAAATCGATTTACAAAAGGGGGTGGTGATGAACAGAGTGTCTGAATTGAGCAGACCACTCTTACCCAGTCCAAAGATCAGGGCTTGATCCATCACCGTTATTTATCTCACTGCCCCATCCCAGCTCAGAATCTGGCTATATGCAAATCAGTCTGTCCCTGGCCCAGTGCATCATGGGAACAGGGCAGACTAAACTACCAAGCCAATTCTTTACCAGAAAGGAGACAAGCTACCGGGGACCGGTTTCTGGCATTTCAGCCTCTTCGGCCCGGCTTGCTTGAATCCTGATGGAGCAGTGAGAAAGGGACTCATGTCTGAGTATACCCTGCCACACCTATAGTGGCCAAAATCGATTTACAAAAGGGGGTGGTGATGAACAGAGTGTCTGAATTGAGCAGACCACTCTTACCCAGTCCAAAGATCAGGGCTTGATCCATCACCGTTATTTATCTCACTGCCCCATCCCAGCTCAGAATCTGGCTATATGCAAATCAGTCTGTCCCTGGCCCAGTGCATCATGGGAACAGGGCAGACTAAACTACCAAGCCAATTCTTTACCAGAAAGGAGACAAGCTACCGGGGACCGGTTTCTGGCATTTCAGCCTCTTCGGCCCGGCTTGCTTGAATCCTGATGGAGCAGTGAGAAAGGGACTCATGTCTGAGTATACCCTGCCACACCTATAGTGGCCAAAATCGATTTACAAAAGGGGGTGGTGATGAACAGAGTGTCTGAATTGAGCAGACCACTCTTACCCAGTCCAAAGATCAGGGCTTGATCCATCACCGTTATTTATCTCACTGCCCCATCCCAGCTCAGAATCTGGCTATATGCAAATCAGTCTGTCCCTGGCCCAGTGCATCATGGGAACAGGGCAGACTAAACTACCAAGCCAATTCTTTACCAGAAAGGAGACAAGCTACCGGGGACCGGTTTCTGGCATTTCAGCCTCTTCGGCCCGGCTTGCTTGAATCCTGATGGAGCAGTGAGAAAGGGACTCATGTCTGAGTATACCCTGCCACACCTATAGTGGCCAAAATCGATTTACAAAAGGGGGTGGTGATGAACAGAGTGTCTGAATTGAGCAGACCACTCTTACCCAGTCCAAAGATCAGGGCTTGATCCATCACCGTTATTTATCTCACTGCCCCATCCCAGCTCAGAATCTGGCTATATGCAAATCAGTCTGTCCCTGGCCCAGTGCATCATGGGAACAGGGCAGACTAAACTACCAAGCCAATTCTTTACCAAGAGATTACAGGACACCAGCAAAATGTTTACAATAAAGTGGATCTCCTTAAACCAAGCGTGTGACAGTCCAGTGCATCTTATAGGTCCATTGTTGGCTCGTAAGTAGAACGTGATGTCAGTAGGAGTCAGCTGCCCCAGCCCACCAGGACATATACCACCAACATACGCACCAGCAAAACAAACTACACACATACATCCCACCAACACACATCATATCACAACTCACCACTACATTCCACACCATGCCACTTCCCTTACGTCACTACATTGAGCACAAATTGCACACAAACTTTACAGTACTGAACACAGCAGCTACATTGCTCCACATCATACCTTAAAAACATTACCAATATCTCTGACTAAACACTTATAAGGTCCCAAAAGGAGAGACCTATTGGCTATGCCAATGCTTGTTAAGCATGCCTTTCTATTTAGACGGTGACCAAAGAAAGATGAGCATGTCAACTTAGATTATGAATAGATGGAAGTGTTGCAAATTCATACATGGTATCACTGACATGAGTATGTGACTTATGGGTCTAAAGAAAGATGAGCATGTCAACTTAGGAGATTAATATATGGAAGTGTTGCAAATTCATACATGGCATCACTGACGTGAGTATGTGGCTTATGGGCCTATTTCTATAGTTTTCATGACCCATTTAACCATAGAGTTTAGAAAAATAGAATACAAAGAAGTGTGCAAAGTAGGTAGCTTATGACATGTGACCATGGCAGGGTTGCATTTGGTGAAATGTTGAAATGTACTAAAGGTTGAAGTATCTGAAAGGCAGGGGGTGGCTAGATCCGGGTCACTTCCATGCAATACAGTGGTTGAAGAGAAGCCATGGTGATGCTTAGGGAAGTAGCTTTGGTGGGGCTGTTTGGGGTGTTACACCCACTAATAAATGTATTATTTAATAAATAGTTGGGCATAGGAGTTTTCAGTCTGGTATGGTAAGGTGTCTGTTGGATTTCACCTGGAATTATTAAATACTCAATCAGACAAAAAAATCATCCACTCTTCTGTTTTGAAGGTCTTAAACATGTGTATTATACAAAAAACTTTGTTTTAAGTACCCCTAACAATCCACACTCCTGTCTCTTTCCATTGGCCCTTAAGCCCCCCTCAAGCGCTACTTCTCATATAATAATTAACATGGTATCCCATCGTGACTGTCGGAAATGCTCCAACCCCCACCCTCAGCGTTACTGACCAAGCTTCGCCCCATGGTTATGCTCTGCCACTTAAGTTTGATCATTTCCAGAATGTATGTGCTGTTTCTCAGTGTTTTCAGATACATGCCGTCTTTAACATTACATCAATTTTAGTATTAAGTTTTGGCCCACTGAGACCTCAGTGCACTTTAAGTTTTTCATATCACAATATTTTAAAAAATCTTCTTAGTTCAAAGTTGATCTCATATTTCTTGTAAGAAATCTCCTGATAAGCATTTGAAGGTTATTAAAGACCTTCAAATGAGTCCAAAACTACAA
The DNA here is from genome assembly GCF_964263255.1 of Lissotriton vulgaris. Taxonomy (NCBI): domain Eukaryota; kingdom Metazoa; phylum Chordata; class Amphibia; order Caudata; family Salamandridae; genus Lissotriton; species Lissotriton vulgaris. The sequence goes on along the minus strand of NC_141699.1, from coordinate 338,733,413 downwards.
CAGATTTGCTGCCTTGAATGCTTCAGAAAAATGGCCAAATACATTGAATTAGAAGCAAGGATGTATTCCTTCTAGAGCAAATCTTAGGGTGGAGGGGTCCACAGAAAAGAAAATGTGGCTGCACTATTACAATACACCTTCCGCCTTTATATTGTTCTAGTGTTGGTCCCCAGTGCAACTCCAGCTTTGTCTGGTGCTATCATCTACTTCTAAATAGCAGAACATACACCTTCCTTTCCCAAATGGGTCAAAAAACCTATGCATCACTACACTGCATCACAGTTGGCTCAAGTCTGTTCTGGGACTAGACGCACATTTGCTTTGGCAATGTGGTAAACTTGATGTGAGTCTTAAAGGCTGGAAATACTGATTTTACTTGAATTCAATAAAACAATGCAAACAGCTTTAATATGTATACTGCTTGTGGGATTAGACAGGCTTCTTGGAAACACACTATAATACCAGTAATTTAGTGAACATGAAAAGCAGAAGTGGGTGTTCAAGCTTCAGTTGAGCTTTTGAAACTTTTATAGACCAAGATTTGTCTTACCTACGTAATTTTTGATTGCAAGATAAATTCACATCTGATTCAGCAGACATTGGAGGTTTTAATTAACTGGCAGCCAATGAGAAGTCTTCAGCTGCAGTATAAATGTCATCTCCCTCTCCTCTGGTGGAGATTCACAGCGATGTTATTTGCACTCTGCTTTTTTGTTGAATTTGAAAATACCATTGTCCAGACATCCTAATGAGATCATTTATTGGCATAAAAACAGCTTAACCTTTCAATAAAAGTTTTGTGCTCAGATTAGTTTTATATTACAGAGAGGCAGACAGGCCTCTGCATGTAAGGTTAACACCTCACGCTATCACAAATCTCCTTATTATCTTTGTTCCCTTGTCCTATTGGAAATAAACTTGGGGTGCTGGGCACTCACAGCTTAACCTGTCACTGTGCAAACTCTGGTGCAGATTAGTCAAAGAAATCCTAAGCTATAGAGGCTGCTGCAAATATTGAATTTTCCAAATACAAAGTCTATTGACACTGATAACTTTCTGCGTGAACAAGTGTAGGAGAAAGTGCATCTAAATTTGCAGACATATAGTGCTGAGCTCCTTCTGTACCTTTTTCTGGGTGGGTGACTTTTCGTCCAGCTGCTAGTATTAAATAGAAACAAAAAGCAAGTGTTCAGTGCATGTGTGCCTATTCCTTAGATGTTTGCACATGCATCATTTATCATGTTCAGTAGGGAGGCAGGGATATACACATCCACAGGACTGGGCAGCAAGGCACACATTCCACAAGTGTACAAAAGAAAGTTATGCTGTTCCTCAGGAATACAAGTCAGAATGAAGGAATCTAGACCAACCCGATGGGAAAGGTTCAAAGTTGGGAATCCAAATATTGGTTTATAATGCCCTCACACACACAGATTGGTGTCATGCTTCATCATTGGGCTGCTCCTCGTCGGGTCAGCGGTGCAATACCTGACGTGCTCCCTATAGTAGGGGCACTTCAGCAGAGATCTTTTTCCAACAGCCATATGGTAAAGTGGGGGTGAGGGGCCAGAAATGTGCAGATGTATAAGTTGAGAGTGAATCTAAAATAGGGTTGGGAGTACCAGCGATAGCAAATTTTAATCAATAGGTCTCCTACCCTAACTAAAATCCAGCATAAGGCGCTCGACTAAGCTTATGTTTTAAATGAAGCATACTTATTGATGAAAGGTCAACATGTTTCTCACTCAATGTATAATCTACAGGCGATTCGTCAGGACCAAAACAGTGAAGACTATCTACAACTTTTGGTGAAGTGGCATCAACCAGGCAACTACCTATTAGTGTACCTGTTAGTACTGGAACTACCTGTAAGGGGACTAAAATACGACATTGGTTACATCAGTAGAAGATACATGTCTATAAAATCTTCTTTCCCTTGTGAAGCTGACTCTGAATGTTAAGCGGAGAACAATGGATGCCAATGCATTAAAAACAGTGCCAGTAGATTATACATTGAGCGTGAAACATGTTGACCTTTCACCAATAAGTACGCTTAATCTAAAACATAAGCTTAGTCGAGCGCCTTATTGCTTGTTTTTACTTAGGGTAGGAGACCTATGATTGAAATTTCCTGTCACTGGTTCTCCCAACCCTATTTTAGATTCACTCTCAACCTATACATCTACACATTTCTGGCCCCTCACCCCCATTTCAGCATACAGCTGTTGGAAAATGATCTCCGCTGAAGTGCCCCTACTATAGGGAGCCGTCGGTTATTGCACCGCCGACCAAATGAGGAGCAGCCCAATGATGAAGCATGACACCCAACTGGGTGTGTGAGGGCATTTTAATCCAATATTTCGATTCCCAACTTTGAACCTTTCCGGTCGGGTTGGTCTAGATTCCATTCATTCTGACTTGTATTATTGAGGAACAGCAAAACCTTCTTTTGTACACTTGCTCTGGGGCACTTATACTAGACCTCCCCCAAAAATTACACCAGTCCCTTCTTTTTGTATATACACATTCCACAAGCCCAAATCTCAGCAGAGAGCACACAGGGAAAACCAAGACCAACCCACACCCCATGGCAAAAAAGGGATACCCAACTGTCCATAAGTGTACAGGCCCAAGTGCTGTATAAGGACATAATCACCCAAGCGCATGTGCAGCACCAAGCACATAGAGGGCCTGGCCCAGACTCTCAAACCAGGAGATAGAATGGTAATCTGGATTTTCACAGCATCACCGGCAAAACAAATCTAGCACCAGCCCCAAAGCTCATCAGGAAGTGGAAATGGGTCCACACATCTCTCAACAAGCTGATCAGAGGAGTTGGGGTATACTATGGCCAACAAGAGACACCATGACAAATAACATCCCTAAAGACACATGCCCAGCTCATAGAAGAGTGGGAATCTCAAACTCAGCCCACACCCTCAAAATTAGGAAGTAGAAGGATGATTATATTCATCTTCAAGCGACAGCTGCTAAGCACTGCTCGGAGGACACATGCACCCCAGATCAAAGCCCATCAGGATAAATACACCACAGTAGCCTGGACTAAGTGGGGAATTCCACTTCCAATTACAAAGGCCGAAAGCACCACCAAGGAGCCAGGGAAGGGCAGGCAAACTAGCAGAAGAACACCACACAAAATGGACAATCTCAGCAGGCTGAGACTCACCATAGTAGAACAAGAGATGATACAGGAAAACAAAGACATGCCCCAAAAGCCCCAAGCCCAGCAGGGATCACAGTGGGAAAATCTTGCCCAAACCCACCCCTTACCTCAGGCAGGGAATGTGGGAGGGTCCCTCACCTGTCTCCACTGTGTGGTGTTGAGGTATCCCTCACTGATCAGGTACACCCATGCCATCAGCCTAGCACTGAGTACAAAAAGAGAAAGGACCACACCCAGGCCTGCTAAAGTCCATGGGGTGGGGGTGGAGTACTAAACATTCATTGGTCGAGGCTACAACCCCAACAGGGAGCTATGAAAGAATAGATCAAACATAGGAACCTGCACCACACAGCCCTGAACAACCCCAGCAGCGCGGTGTGGATACACACAAAGGCATCAGAAACCAGGTGGAAAGCTCAGCAGGGGACCAAGAAGTCAGCACATGTCAGACACAATTTAAAGCATGCAGAAAAAACCCAAACATGCTTGTCAAGCTAAACAGGAACGTCCATCCAGAGACAGGAAGTACAAGTTTATTGTCTCCCAAATGAGACAGACAAAAGAGGACCTTTTGGGTGGAGGTAGTACTTTAAATGTCCACCTGCAGGGGGAGCAGCTAACATTTCTATTAGGTAGACAGTGGGGTGCCTGTCTCCAGAGTAAACACCTCATCTATACAGGACGGTTATAGAAAGTGATGAGGAGGTAAAGAGGTTTTCGGGAGGATGAAGGCATGGAAGGGACACCATAGGTTAATAGACAGGATCATTTCCATCCACGAAAATGGTACCCAGCCTCAATACAGTTTCAGGAGTCAGATGCCCTCGCATTGGGGAGTCAATGTCATATTGAGTCACTGGTCGAAAGGCCTCACATCGCTCCATTTCCCTTTAATCCCTAGAGTAAATACTTAAGAATAGCAGGAGAAATACATCTCAATAAATATAACACCTTCTGGATTCCAAAGTGGCGGATCAATTCTTTCCGACAGATGCTGATAGCACAAGGAAGTATTGCTTTCTAATCTCTTTGTCCCCTCAGAATCAAAACATCCCCTTTGTAGCAGGTGATTTGAAAATTGAAAGGGCTGCGTTGCCGAGCAATGGATTATCCATCTGAACCGCAACAAATATCTCTCAATTACATGGTCTGTTCTCCATCATAGACTCTTTTCTAATGTACACCTTTCTCTCTTTCTAGGAGCAGTTTTTTCCATCACACATGGAGAATATTGCATGGCAACATAAAAAAGGAAAGAAGCAAAAAAATGGAAATTGACTGTGGCCGGCCGATTTTAACACGTGCCCAAAGAAACCTGACATCGTGGAAAAAGCAGTGGATCAGGGAAGAAGAATCAAATGGGCAAAAATCGACGGGGATAGTTTTTATAAAAAATTATTAATAGAGGCCTCAGTTGCAATCGACAAATGTTTAGACCCAAGTGTGTGTGGGGAACGGGTGGTCAAGGCTTTCGAAGAAATCGCGCGCCATGTAAACAATTCATTAACGACCACGGGACCTAACAAAATGGACTCAAATCCCCGTTGGTTTGATGCGAACTGTACCAAGGCGCTCAAAAAACTGAAGGATAGCCTACACTGTAAACCAAGGGACAAGATCATGGTGACAAAGAACAGAGCCGAGTATAAAAAGGCTTTGAAAAAACGTAAGCAAAGCCTACAAAACCAGGCCTGGGAGGACCTAAGGGACGCTGCCGAAAGAAAAGACTCTGCAAGCTTCTGGAAAGTGATTAACTCCCCATGCTTCCAGGACCAAGGGGCACCAAAAATCACAAACATCATCTTACCGGAACAATGGCAGACTCACTTCCACAGCCTATACAACCACTCAAGCCACCTATCCCTGGGGGATATACCGAGGAATCATCAGCCGGCAAAGTTAGACTTCTCTCTGAAAGAAGTCGAAATGGGAATAACGGGGCTGAGTAAAAATAAGGCTCCGGGTCCGGACGGAATCCCACCAGACCTGTATCTAAGTCAACCTGACCTGTGGGCACTGTTGCTTACCAGGGTATTAAATGAGGCTGTGGTGGCAGGACTGCCTCAGTCCTGGTCAACGGCGACCATAGTCCCAATGTACAAGAAAGGGAACCGTGATGACCCCCAATGCTACCAACCCATATCGCTTATAGATGTGACTGCAAAAGTACTAGGGCGAGTCATTCTACAGCGATTGCAAGACTGGGCAGAGGAACTTCAAATCCTCTCGGAAATGCAATATGGCTTCAGGAAAGGTAGATCCACCACCGATCAATGTTTAAATCTATACCTCCTGATAGCCAAATATACCATCGCCGGGAAGGGGTCCATTCACATGGGGTTTATGGACTTCTCAACGGCTTTCGACCGTGTAAACAGGAGAAAGCTCTGGAGTATGTTATTAGAACTAGGAGTGGACCAACCACTAGTGGACACCTTGCAAAATCTCCACCGGAACACCACTGCAAGTGTGAGGTACAGACAAGAGGGTAAAAAGACCGACCCCTTCACTTGCACGAGTGGAGTAAGGCAAGGATGTATCCTCGCGCCCTTTCTGTTCTCCATTTACATCAACTCGCTGGAAAAAGACCTGCTTAAACTCAAGGTGGATTCACCTCAAATCGGTCATCGTGCTGTACCTGTACTACTTTACGCCGATGACGCGGTTTTGCTTGCTAGAACCCCCTTAGGTCTACAAAAACTGATTGACGGGTTTGTCAGGTTCATGGATAAACTGGACCTGGCAACCAATCTGGAAAAATCTTACATTATGTCAACTGGAAAATCAACAAAAGGGTCTTTTTCCTTTCACATCGGGTCACATAAAATCGACAAGGTCCAGACTTTTTCATACTTGGGGGTATTATTCGACCATCACCTTACTTTTAAACCCCTGGTTGAAAAGCATTCCACGAAACTGGCAGCCTCAGTAGGAGCCATTATGGGATACGGGCAAAGATTGGGAAAATGGTCTCCGGAACAAATCTTGAACTTGTATAGGTCAATCTGCTGTGCGAAAGTCTCCTATGGTGCAGAAGTGTGGGGCTTTCTGGATAATAAAGCTCAGCAGATACAGACTGAAGAAAATAAATTCTTGAGGAGAATTCTGAAAGTCCCACAGAGTGTATCGGCCCACATTATCCATGAAGAACTAGGAGAACTCTTCATAGAAGATAAAATCAAAATTAAACCTCTCCTGGCATGGGTTAAAATATGGACTAATCCAGAGGCCGCCCTCACAAGACAAATCATTGGGGACTGCCTCAAAAAAGACAAAGGTGATACCATCCCTTGGCTGAAATATGTGAAGAAATCTCTAGCAGAAATCGATTGCACTAACTTTTTCACATCCCCAGACTCCATAACACCCGAGAGCAAGACATTGGTGAAGAATCTCTTCTTGGCACAGCTTAAGCTAACAAGAGCAGAAAAAGAAAATCGTAAACCCACAAATTCCACCTATAACGAACTTACAGCAAAGCATGGCATGGAAACTTATTTAAGGGTCATGTTTAATGCCCAGGACCGCTTTGTCATGACACGTTTCAGACTAAACATGCTTCATCATATCCTCGCGGTCCCGGCTGGGTTCACCCACACATTGGCGGAGAAGGGTACCTGCGGCTGCGACCACAGGTCTCCGCAGGATACCCTTCACTTTGTCTTATTGTGCCCATTTTATACCATGCCAAGACGCAAGTTCCTGGTGGGGATCTTGAAAGACTTAAAATTCAAACATGCAAGATCGGCCTTGAGATTCTTACAGGAAGCGGAGGATGCTTACACTCTCTTTTGCACCATAAACTTTATCCGTGTAGCAATAAGACTAAGAAATACCAGAGAAACTGGTCCCTAACACCTGCTCGTTCCCCTGATGATTTAAATTGCACGAACATTCAAATCAATGATTCCCGTCTTTTTCTAGAGTGTAAAATAATTTTAACATTTATACCCTTTTATGGAAAATTTATTGACGTTTAAAAAAAAAAAAAAACATTTTTATGTGTGTACTTTGTATCTGTGCTTTTATGGTGTCTTTTTAAGAACCGAATAAAGATTATAAATTGAAATTGAAATTGACTGTGGCCGGCTGGAGAAAGCAGAGAGGGTACTAAGCAGAAACCTACGTATGGTCTCTATCACTCCAAACCCTACACTTCCTGTTCATAGTCATCACCCCCTGCACGTCCACCTCTATGCTGTCTACCCCTTTGTAATAAGGACATCCTGCTAGCCAGCACAGCGATGGATGACGAGGTGATGACCTTGAGAATCTCTGGGAGTCTCCTTTCTCCCAGCAGAGCGTTCTGTAGTGCTCTAGGATTGACTGTCTCGGAGTGCAGATGCCCCTCATTTCGAAAGGCCTGTCACATGGAAGAATATGAATCACAGTAATGAAGATTGCCAGGAAGTAATTGGCGCATTACCCAGCGTGGCAGGGCTGAATGAGTACATAAAAGCAACCCTGGAAAATGAAAAGGGATAATGGTTTCATGTTAGCTAGCTGACCCCCAGGCTATTTATGCTTCAAGAAATTGATCAAATAAATAGGGCTAATTATTGTATTTTATAGCACAGTTTTCCAGAAATACTGGCTGAAAAGACGCAAGTTGTATAGGCAGTTTTCAAGATAAACGTTTAAAACTGTTCAATATTTCAGGGTCTGCCATAGTATCCAGGTGCATTATTACTCTTCAGCAGTGCAGCCCAAACCCCTGCAGGTGACCCTCCCTCACTGCGCACAGCTGTAGGCCATGTGCAGCGGCGACTGTCCGCGTGGCCTCGCCTCCAGCCAGGCACTGCGCCCAATACCCCACGGACGACTATCTGCCACGAACACTCACCCACAATTTACTTACTTATTTAATTTATTTGATGTTTTCCTGAAGTACCGGTGCTCGAGCTTTATCACCATGGTAGTGCGGGACTGTGCAAGCTTCACCCAATGAAACGAGCACAGTCCTGTGATACCATGGGGTGAAGATTGAGCTGTGGTTTCCGTAAGAGTCCAGCAGTACTTCATGGGAGTGTCACCCTGCATTACTGGCACCCTGAATTTTTTTTTTTTACTTTCTATGCCATGGGACGGGATCCCCCACACAGGTGCCATGGGGTTAGGGTATCCCCAACCTGCCTTCTAATATCTTTTGTTGTTTAGGTCAAGCCTGGGCAGCCCATGTGCTGCTCTGCGAGCCATGCTGTATTGGAGTATATACTTGAAGCCCCGCCCACTCTCTGCCCATATTTGTCATTGGCTTGTGTCATTGTCCTTAATAAATGCTGGATTCTGATTTGTTATTGGGCTTGTTTGTCCCTCCTTAGTATCGCTTTGTCTTCGTTTGTAACCTCCCATGAGGACTGGTCCTTTTACTTTGGTTGTTACACGGTACATCTCCTTTAGTCTATAAGCACTATTTTCTTTTATGGGTTCCTCTTACTGCAGATGATCAGGAGGGTCTCTCATGCGCATTTCTGACCACCGGCTTGTTTATTTAACTCATAGAAAACAGGGTGCTCTTCAGGGGACATGAGAGACAGACGGGGGCAACTCAGCGATGCCTTCAAGCGTTTGGAAAGCAATAGGTCTAGCATTTGCGAGAATGTAAACTATTGGCATTGTAAATGATATTACCTTTTATTTATGTTTTAAACAACAAAACCATAACTAAAAGGCATTGTCATTTACAATAGTCCGTGAAATAAACACAGCTATAGTTCTACTTTAAATTTCAAATTTACACACCACTTTTACATTACTATAACTTTATATATTCTTTATATAGAAACCAAACATGAAATACACTTAAATTTAAAATTATAAACTTACATGTATATGTTTAATTTATAACTTTCACAACACCTTCAAATTATTACAACTCACGCACCGCCATTCACAGTGAATTGAATTGAACCTGCTAGTCACACTAGATTAACTATAACTCACCACTCCATGTTCTGTGTTCTCACAAATGATTTGATCTGCAATTTCATAAGTGTTGTTGTAAATGTTATTATTTTACATGGTATAAGTGATATAATATAAAATGGTATAAGAACTGCATGGCGAAGGCGCGAGTTATACTTTTTTTAGGTCTCGGCTAGAAGCGCGCGAAGCGCCTTCTCGCTGAGAACTATAGTCGTCGGCTCAGCTGACAACGAGTGGAGACAAGAGCTGGCCACGCGCACCATTAAGAAGCATGGCAGAGTCGGATTCCGACGCGCACCTTGGGTTTGGGTCGCGCGCCTGTGTCTCTGCCGTAGAGAGCTTACGACACGCGGCTTGTCTTTCCTTGCCCTCTCTCTCACCTCGCCCCTCCACCCCGCTCTCTCTGCTGAACCCCTCCCCCCTCCCTTCCAAACATTCATGCGACTCCCAAAGCTTCGAAGATCTCTGCCTTGACTGAAAGGCAGCTAGTGGGATACGGATGTTGCTCCCAGACGTGAAAAAGCAACATGATTTTCTACAGAACAAGCAGCAAGGCAAACCTTGTTTGGCGAGAGACGGCTCAGTTATGTATTTACTGCCACCAGTGCGACTGACTTCGGAGTCTGCTGACAGCTGCGTGGCACTCGAATGTGACCAGCATCTGGCAGTGAAAACACGCTGCCCTGGGCATTGCGCAAGATGGAGGCTCCGCTGAGGTGCTTCTTGTGTGATGCACCTCTTCACAACAGACTCGACGTCTTCCCCTCGTAATTGCCACTGTGAAAAGAGCCCCGGGCCGAGAGTGAGCTCACTCGCTCTGACTTGGTGTCTGCGCAGTGGATAAACAGGAGACTGCTCACGCCGGCGTGAATATTTTCCTACCTTAGTCTCCGCATTTCCACCGTGACTTCCCGCCACTGTCTCAGAAGAGACTCAGAACCGAACTGTAGCGTCCCCCCTCGGATTCCCTTTTAGTGCATTGGAATCTCACTGCCCCGTTCTTACAGAAATAGTGACTGTCCTTTTTGGCACATATTTATTGTGGGCTTTCAGCCAACCTTCTTCATATGTTCTTGTGGCAATTACATTTTCCTCCCACCCAAACAGCGTTCAGCAAGGGCAGTGGGTCAGCCCACTTCTGTTATTGGCTAACGTCTGAGTAGAGTGATGGCATTCTGTTCTTTCACAAAGATCACATCCACACACAAATCAGTTCCCTTCAGTTCTGAGGAATACTACGGTCACGTGTGCTTTTTGAGACTTAAACCAAAGTTTTTACTTTCAGTCAATTTTTTTTAAAGCTAAAATTACCAGGGCCAGGCAGCTTCCTCAGGAACAACGTTTTGGCAAAAAAACACGACAAAACTTTTATTGATAAAGCCAAAAAGAAGCCAATGCCAGACCTACAGGCTTTGTCAATGCGTGTCCTGCTTGGTGTATTGTGCGATCCTGGTCAAATTAGGTCATGCCTCTGTGTGTCAGTTCCCTTACCTACGGTTTTCAGGGCTATATGAATACTTTGAAAAGGAGTGTAGGGTGCAAGTCTCAAGGAATGGAAAGACATTCTCTCTTTCTCCCTTGTCTTTCATACCGGAGCCCGACATCACGTGATCCGCTGTTTGGTCTCTTACAGTCCGTGACACTGGCACTATCAGCAGGGGCGTGAGCTAGATAGATGGGGTATGGGGTGGAGGGGTTGAAGCTTAGAACAGGGCTAGACACGGGGAGTACGTGACGCTCTGAGCAGTGGGTCTGTGGAATGGCGTGAGTGAAGGGGGAGCCCAGGACGGCGTTTAAGTTGTGCTAAGTTTAGGGAGATTGACAGGGGGCCTACCCTTAGCTCCAATGGAATGGCCATTAGAGGTAACCCCAGGCCCCGTACCACACCCATGTTGTCCCTCCTGTCTCCTGGGCCGATTTACGGCTCGCAGGCTGACCTCAGCCCCGGCCTGGCCGGGCAGGGACAGGCAGCCAGGCCAGTTCATCATGCCAGGTGGCCGGTTGGCTTCCCCTACTCAGTGGGGGAGCACCCCTTGAGAGAGCACTCCTCTTGGGATGGTCTGTAAACATCCGTGGTGGTGATGTCCTGCAGATGCTGTCTGACCAACTCCAGCAGACACGTCACACCACATCCCAGGCCCGGGCTCTCCCAGTGCTGCCACTCACGGGCACTCCGCCCCCCCCGCTCATGAACAAGGGGACAGCAGATGGTTTCTTGAGCAGGGCTGAGACAGTATGTACCTTTGTATTCATTAATGCAACCATTTTTTCCCCAACGACCGTCCCCAAAAGGCATAAAAAGTGCAATAACAACGTTCTTCTGAGAAATGTTTTTCTGCTTTGCTGACAGTGGCTTCACTATCAATGGTACAGCAAGTGCAGTGACACCGGGGCCCAGGGTTGTTAAGGGCCCACTGGGGAGAGGATGTGGTCTAACAAGCTAGGGCGGTGGAGCTCACATCTGGGGAACCGGGTTTGAGCCTCGACAATGACGCTCATCATCCTGTGATTCTGGACAAATCATTCAATCTCCCAGAGCCTAACAAAAACAAGCAAGTTTTTAGTGCGCTGCACCTCTTGACAACAAACACTGTGTTTTCCCCTCGTTCCCAGGTGCCAAAATCTAAATGTTGCCGTTTTTACCTAAACAAACGCCACCTGTAAACATGAATCAAGGGAAATAAACCAGTAGAGTTTGAATAATGGCAGTATCCTTGCTTGATGTTAACTCCTTCGCGAGTCACAATGAAGCAGGAGTATCTTGGTACCCTTCTTTACACTGCATTCTCTGTAAATATATGTAGCCGTGTGCACGTTTTCACCAGGAGACCTCTCGGCGAGGGCCTCTCACAGTGCACGATAAGTGAAAGCACTGTACAGGGGTAGTGAACAGGCTCAGCTTCATTCACAAACAATGTTTATATACCAATTGCAAATAAAAAAAAATTATGCAAAGCATTGTCATTTACAATGTCAGTAACTCAAACTTTAATGCTGCAAGACCTATTGCATTGCAAATGCTTGTTTTAGTATGTCTTTATTAACATTTTTAGACACTAAACAACAGTGCAAATACGTAGGATGGTGACAGCAGATCTCTACAATAATCATATGTAAGGATACATTGAAAGATATTCAATAATCAAGAAAATGAACCATATCAGCGTGGAAGAGGGACAAGAAAGGGTGAAGGGGTTGGCTGTTTTGTTTTGTGGAGCATTTCCGGTTCCGGAGCGCAGTGCAGCGTGGAGAGTGAACGAAGAGAAAGCTCGGAAGCTCGGGAGCTTGGGCTGCCCTTTAGAGCCCCATCCTGTCCCATCCCGCCCCGTTTTAAAGGAAATTTCAGAGCGGAAAGCGGGAGTGGAAGCTCGGGAGCTTGGGTAGACTCGGACAAACTCGGGCAGAATTGTGAAGGCAGTTGAGTGCTCGCCTGCCCGTCAGCATGCTCGCCGGCCAGAACACTGCTCCCCCGCAAGCAGGTCATCTCGGGAGCCAAGAGTACGGTGCAACGGAGCGGGAAACAGCGGTCCTCCAGAGGAGAGGGGGAGGTAAGCGATGCTCCATGCACCTTTGAAGACACAGTGCGATTCCTTTGCGCCCCACAGTGTAAGAGAGCTCTCCTTGCTTCCCCACAATTCCATCCCACCACAAAATCACCTGGCCTAAAGGGACAAAAGAGCAGAAAACACTAGAGAGAGGATAGCGGCAAAAGACTAAGCCCCAATATGGGTGAAACCTTCCAGTCGCCCTCCACCAGCACCGGAAGAGGGCCAGACGTAACAGCAGATAGAGCTGTAAAACAGAGCGGAAGAAGGGAAGCGGGACCCTAGGCCCTCTAACCAGTAGCAGTAAATCATCTACTTGGCTAGAGCCAGAAGGAGAGTCAGACACAGGAGAGAAAGGGGGAGAGCGACAGCGACAGTTAAAGTGCACTTTCAGCTAGCGACAATCCAACTCAAGCCAGCTTAAGGGAATTATTTTAGCATAATAAATCTACAATAAAGCTAAATCTACTCACATAGGAAGAGGATGAAATATGGAAAGATCCGCCAGGCAGTAACAAGGAAGCCAGGAAGAATAACCTCCCATTGGCCCTTACGCCGACGTCTGGCAAAAAAAGAAATTTGCACGGGCAAAATGAGAGGCAAGAAGAGAGGCTAGTTTCGGCACCAACTCTATAATCAACACTTTTTAAGTTCGGCAGCAAATTATTTATTATTTATTTAAGCGATTTATAGAGCGCACAAACACCCTTGGGTGTCTCGACGCTACAGACTCCTTGGAAGACTAAGCCGGAAGCGGATGGTTATTGATTAAAAATCCAAATCTTCACTAGCTGCTTGAAGGCAAGCAAGTTGGGGCAGGATTTAATGTGATGGGGAAGTGTTTTCCACAACTTGACTGTGGCCACGGTAAATCTTCTGTCGCCCCAGGAGACTTTTTTTGTTCGAGGGACGTTAAGGATGTTAGCTCCTGCTGATCGGAGGGGTCTGTTGGGCCTGTAGAGACACAGAGCCCTCTTAAGAAACTCCGGTCCAGTGTTATGGATGGCTTTAAATGCAATGCAGAGTGCTTTAAATTTAATTTGGCTTCTTATTGGCAGCCAATGGAGTTTTCGGATGCCATTTGAGATTGATTGATATTTAGGGGTGCTGGTTAGCATTCTGGCGGCGGAGTTCAGCACTATCTGCAATCTAATTTTGACATTACCAGGGTGCTAATAAGGGTTTTTCCGGCACTGGGTGGAACAAATTGTAGAATTTTTTAAATCATCCTAAGGGTATAGAAAGGAGAGGAGACCACTGCGGTGGCATGAAATGAAAAGGATAACTTGTTGTCGAATAAAACTCCTAGATTTCTGACTTTTGAAAAAGGGGGGGTGGAGGCCCCATATTGGTTGGCCACCAAGTAGGGGACCATGCAGGGGAAAGTTTACCAAAAATCAATACCTCCGTTTTGTCGGAGTTCAACTTTAGGCAGTTGTTGGCCATCCAGGTACTAATAGCCAACATTCCGCCTTGGAAGCTGGCCGCAATGGCACCTCCATCGTTATGGATTGCGAGCACCAGTTGTGTGTCATCTGCGTAAGATGTCACACCCATTCCATGGGTTTTGATCACCCTATCCAGGCCCGACACGTAGATATTAAATAAGGCCGGACTCAAGGATGATCCTTGTGGCACACCACACGGAAGGGTAAATGGGGAGGACTCAAAGTCACCAAGCCTTACCAATTGTGTGCGATTAGAGAGAAACAAGGGCAATAGATCTTTAGCCTTATGTTTAATGCTCATGGTTGAGACACGGTCGATTAGTATAGCATGATCTACCGTGTCGAAGGCTGCTGATAGGTCTAACAGCACCAGAACAGCGGTACCACCTTGGTCTAATACTGTCCTGATTTAATCTGAGGCTTTAATAAGGGCATTTTCTGTACCATGTCCTCTTCGGAAGCCGAAATTGCGTTTTGTCCAGAAGGTTGTTATCTTTGATGTATTGGGCCAGCTGAGAGTTCATTAGTTTCTCAAAGATTTTTGTTGGAAATGGAAGATTTGCGCAATCCTCTCACACACAGCAAGATGGCCGCTACACAGTTGTGGTGAGCAGTCGCATCTACTCCCTCTCCTGACCGGGATGTGAGAACCGAATAATGCTGGAATGCTGTGGCTAACGCAAGGGCAAGCTACTCTGGCCATAATCACGGAACGGAGGATACATACGGCATTAGTAGCAGGTCTGAAACTCCTCAAAACAAAGCTCAGGGAACTGCATAGCTACCTAAGCGGCCACAAGCCACTCACCATGATGTCGCAGCGCACCAGGCAAGAAAAGGCGAAGACCCTACCCGATCCTGGCAGCGCGAAAAAAGGGGCGGCTGGCCCGAAGAGCACCTGGCATCAGCAAGAGGCCAGCCCTCCTGGTCATCGCAGTGTCAAAGTCCCAGCAGCGGAAGATAGAGAAGGAGAAGAAACTGGAAGTAAAACCTAAGCCTACGGATACCAACCCGCTGGGGGACGCGCAAGGATCCACTGAGCAAAGAGAACATCGTGTTACCAAGGGTAACATATTCCCCAAAGATAGCATATTCCGCCAGCCTACCTTGACAGAAGTTTTCAGCGCGAAGCCCCCGGACCCCTCCTCCGCAGCAGTGGCAGTATCCAAACCTTGCTCACACCAGGAACTGAAGGAGCACGCCGACCTGGGAGAAGCTGTCCTCGAGGACGTTAACAACATGGTTGCCAGGCAACAGCCGGGATCCGAGGCAGCCTCACTGAGCGAAGCAGTCGTGCAGCCGAAGAATGGAAAGCAGAGCGAGCAGGAGCAAGAGGTGAGCCTGGGAGCAGTGCTGGTGGAAATCGCGGAAGGGGGCAACGGGAGGCAGAATAATTTGGATATGCTGGAAGCCCTCCTGCAAGTAGAGGCAGGGCTGTGTAATCCTCAATCTGGGACAGGAAAATGGGGCAGTATGGCAAGCTTGGACTCGGAACCGGGTCCCAGAGCGACCGGACTTCAGGATAAAGGAGACGGAGGGGGGGGGGGTCCCGGACGGGGATCACTTCTTCTCATTAAACGAGGAAGAGGAGACAGACTCCATGGTCTCCAGCGAAGCTGAAGGCTCCATAGGGGACAGCTCAGAGACTGACTTAACCTCTAGTGGCTCAGAGAACCAAAGCACTAAAAAAAAAAGGAAATCTAGTGCAAGACGACATGTGCCAGGCTCCCCCTCTAGTACGAATAAAAAGTTGCTCTGGGAATTCTTGGCTACGTCCAAAGTATATCAGGAAAGTAACTCAGGAATGGCGGGAAGTGCTGGGGAGGTGCCCACTCAGTCCACTCAGCACATCACAATGGATTTAATGTTCGATACACTAAAGCAAATGCAGGGAGCAGCGAGAGCGGAAAGCCGTAAAGCCAGGCAGGCCACTAAAAAGATCCAAGCATCACTAAGGAAGACGAATAAACTGTATCAAGAAGTGGCGGATAGGGTAACGCACGTGGAGGAGAGAACTGGCAGCCTCGAGGATGATATGGTGGATTGGCAGGTCTTCAAATCGGATCACGAGAAGGCGGTAGAAGACCTCCAATGGAAGATTGAAGATTTTGAAAACCGCCAAAGGCGGAATAATGTTACACTTCTTGGACTTGCAGAGGGGATGGAAGGGCAGGACCCAAGGGGGTATGTGATTAAACTATTAAAAGGAGCATTCCCTGAGTTACAGTGGCAGTGGGAAATTGAGATTCAGTGGGCGCATAGGTTCACACTTATGCAAAAAAAAGAAGGGATAGCGCTCAAGACAGTCTCCCAAGGGCTATGCTGGTCTTTGTGGGGAATTTCTTGGCAAGACAGGAAATTATGGATAAAGCCAGACCAGACTTTAAAATAACATTTGACGGCATCACCTTCTTTGCGAGACCTGATTTTTGTCATGTCACTGTGGAGAGAAGGTGGAAACTCAGGCAATTAATTGCTCCCTTCCAAGCTCAAGGCTCAGAAGCATACCTTATGTTACCTGCGAGGCTTAAAGTGGTTACTAGAGGACAAACAAGGATGTTTTTCTCAGAAATTAAGGCAAGGCTGTTTTTAGAGGAACTAAAAGAGCATGCTGGGGGGCAGCCAAACAGAGGGAAAGGGCCACCAGCAGTAAGAGAGAGAACATAGGGAAGCCACAGCAAATTTGTATAGGATAAAGGACGGAGAGGGACGCGACAACCACGATCTATAGCAGTCACACATAGGTCATGCTTGACCTATTTGCTCGTAGTAGGGGGGAGGGGTGTTAGAGGGAGGGAGGTGGTCCAGGGGGGTAGGGCGGGGTGGAGGGGGGTGAAAGCACAGTACCTCCTGGAGCATCTAGGCTTTGAAGTACACGCACATACAAGACAGGGAACAAAAACAAGAGGGGTGGCCATACTAGCTAGGAAAGGGGGGTGAAGGTGAAAAGGAAAAAAGAAGACCAATGGGGAAGATGGGCAATGGTGGAGGGGGAAACGATGGCTGGGATTTGCACGATTGTTTCTGTATATGCTTCCACGGCTGACGAGCCAGATATTTTTGAATTTCTAGACACTGAGCTACCTTTATGGCCCAAACCTGTGATCTTTTGCGGGGATTTTAATATTAATGGGTTGGTGGGCTTAGGCACAATGGTAGGGCGACCATATGGGGGACAGAAGAAAAGGACATGCCAGGCTATATGCAATCTAGCAAGGCATAATGCATTGGTAGATATGTGGGCTCAAACCAACCCGGTAGGCTCGGGTAGCACCTACTACTCAGCCCCACATAGAACGGTAGTCCGGCTGGATTACTTCTTTATATCTAGCTTTCTGGTGGGTAGTAGCCAGTTGGAAAGACTACCAAGGATCTTGTC
Organism: Lissotriton vulgaris; assembly: GCF_964263255.1. NCBI lineage: Eukaryota > Metazoa > Chordata > Amphibia > Caudata > Salamandridae > Lissotriton > Lissotriton vulgaris. The sequence goes on along the minus strand of NC_141699.1, from coordinate 338,715,932 downwards.
AGATCATAGCCCGTTAGTTTTAACACTATCACTAGGAGATAGAAGTAGGAAGGAGAGGAACTGTACTTTTGAAAGAAGTCAAGTATATGCACGGATGGATAGCCTCTTTCTGGGAGATTAATAAGGGAACAGCTCCCCCAGGCATTACTTGGGATGCTTTCAAAGCAGGAATTAGGGGGGAAACCCTGAGCTGCACGCTGTATAAAAATAAACAGGAAAGGCTTAAGACAGAAGGAATGATTAAGGAAATGGTAGCATTAGAAGAACTTCCGATTACGGCTATAGACATGCAAAACCCCCTGGACGATATACTACTTAAAATCATAATAGCAAAAGCACAAACGGCTGAGAGCATAGCCAGGAAAGCGGCTAATAATTACTTGATTAAAAAAGAAAAATGTTATGAGTATAGCGAGCGGGTAGGTCACCTTCTGGCAATCCGTACAAGGCAAAATTTGCAGCAGGAGAAATTAAGGAAATCACTAATAGCTTGGGAGGTATTGTGAACAACGTAAAAGAGGTGAGGGAGGTGTTTAGGTGTTTCTATGCAGCATTGTATGATCAGACCCTTCTGAATCGGGATTTGGAAATGACGGAATATCTGGAGGGAATACCACACCCAATATTAGAAGAAGGAGAGAAAGACGAGCTAGACCTTCCCTTTACTCTGCAAGAAATAGGAACGGCTCTGAACAAACTACCCTCGGGGAAAGCTGCTGGTACAGATCAAATTCCTGTGGAATTTTATAAAACCTTTTGGACTACACTGGGCAAGGATTTACATGAGACATTAAGACAAGCACAAATAGGCTCGGGCCCTCACTCATGGGCTGGGGCCGACATTATAGTTATTCTAAAAAAGGATAAACCTCCCCTAGAACCAGGGTCTTTTAGGCCAATTACGTTAATGAACGCAGATGCAAAAAAAACTTTTTAAAGCAATGGCACATAGGTTAGGTAGAGTTATTGAGAGGCTAGTTAGTACTATACAGCATGGGTTTATCCAAGGGAAAGGGACTACACAACATACGAGGCAGATGATAACCCTGTTGGATGCGGCAGAGGCTTCAGGAGACCCTGTCGCGGCTGTATTCTTGGATGCAGAAAAGGCTTTTGACAGGGTCTCCTGGAGATATCTGTGGCAGATCATGAAATGGTTTAGCATTGGAAAGAGGTTCATTAAAGCAATCCAAGATCTATATAACGAGCCTACTGCAAGGGTTAAAATTAATCAAGGATATACGGACACAGTGGAGATTAGGAGGGGGACGAGGCAGAGCTGTCCCGCCTCACCTTTGTTGTTTGCTCTGTATTTAGACCCATTATTAAGAAAGCTGGCCAGCAACAACAACATCATCCCAGTTAAGATGCATAATAGGGAATTTAAACTGTTCGCCTACGCGGATGATGTTGCTATCATCACTCCTGACCCAGGCAGAGCCATCGTGGAAATTGAAAGAGAGGCAAAGGAATTCGGTGCAATTTCAGGGTATTCAATTAACAGGGGGAAGACCCAAATTGTACAAAACAAGTTCACAGTACATCAGGATTCAAGGGTGGTCTCAGAGGCAGTATACTTAGGAATTAGAGTAACGTCAGACCTGGATAGATTGGCAGAGGTAAATATGGGGCCACTGCTAAGGAAAGTTAAGAAGAACACGGAAAGGATACACAATCTGCACCTAACCCTGGTGGGCCGTTTACATGTCATCAAAATGATTACCTTGCCTAAGTTTCTGTGCATTTTTAGAGCCATCCCACTACTCTTTGAACATGTATGGTTTAATAAACTAGAAAGGATAATCAATAGGCTAATTTGGGCACAAGGGAAAACTAGGAGGGCGTATCGACACATCACCCTCCCTAGGGAAAAAGGTGGTTGGGGGGCCCCAGACTTTAGGCTTTACTATTGGGCAGCAGCCTTACAGTATTTCCAGGGAATGATAGGGGGCGGAGACAATGAGCACGCAGTAGATAGACCTTCACCCACGAATGTATACAAGGCACTTTTGGGTGAGGATGCACAGGACTGCTTTTTAAATACAATTGATTTCAGTTATTTTAAACATACAAGATTCAAGACGTTAAAAGCTGCATATACTATTTGGAAGGCAGTCACTAAAAAATTGGGAATAGGGAGATATAACAGGTACACCCGATTGGCTACGAATATCTCACTGCCAGGGGATATCTTCAGGGACCCTGTTATGGTGGAATGGGGAAACAAAGGTATTAAGAAAGTAGGGGATCTGTGCGATCAGGAGGGCTTGTTACAGTTTCAAGAGTTGCAAACAAAATTTAACCTAAGTAGCAGGTTTTTTTTAAGTACTTACAGTTAAGAAGCTTCTTTGCTAATAAGCATGGAGGGCCATTGGGCTTTGGCCAATGTCAAATACTGGAATACGTAGAGAGCAGCGGGAAGTGTAAAATTCGACGTTTATACGCGGAATTGTGTGCACTCAAAGTCGATGATAGGGGAAAGTACGCACAAAGTGGGTGGAGAAAATAGGCGCAGATCCGGAGGGATTCCAGGTTTCCCTGGACTTGGCTAGCACTGTCTTATGCTCAGCGACTCTGCAAGCACAACATTACAAAACAGTGTTCTCTTTGTATTATACGCCCGCTAGAATTGCGCAATGGGGGGGGGTACTTCGGGCATAACCTGCTCACAGTGTGATGCAAGCGAGGCAGATATTGTTCATGTTTTTGCAGGATGCCCACAGTTGTACTCCATAATCACGGCAATTGAAAAATTCCTGGATGCCTCGCTGGGGGTTAGAGTGACAATATTACCGGAATTAATAATATTGGGGGTAGCGGGAGGGGTTGCGGGGGATCATAAAGAGTTTCTCTTTCTTGCTATGGCAGTATATTGCATTTGCATAGCAAAGGCCTGGTTGGATAAAGCTCCCCCGACCTTTCAAACATGGATTGCCAGGCTGCTCTCTATGTATAATATAGAGAAAGCGATATATGACAAGAAAGGGCGCAGAGCTAAAGCCTTGGGCGGGATAATCTGGATCCCCATAGCTCAATGGAAAAGAGGGTTAAACCCTGGAACCCTGCCCGCATACACAAGTGGGATAATTTTATTGCAGTAGTCATTTAATAACTCTTTATTATAGTTAAGTTCCTAAGACTACTGATGTACTTTTATGTTTAACATTTCTTTGATTTGCTTTTTGCTTTTTCTCTTTACCTGCCCTCGGGCGCCAAGAGGTGGGTTGTGCTGTTTATGGTGTAATGTAAATGTGGTAAATTGGTGAGTTTAAAGTGTGCTGTAACACTATTTGGAGTATGTGGAAAAACAAAAAAATCTTTTAATAAAAAGAATTAAAAAAAAAAAAAAAGGAAATGGAAGATTTGCAATAGGGCGATAGTTGTTTGTTTCTGCTGGGTCAAGGTTCTGCTTCTTTAGTAGCGGCTTAATGATAGCCTTTTTCCACATAAGGGGGTAGATGCCCACCTAAAACATGGCATTACAGATATCTGTAAGATTGGGAGCTACATGTTCCGGGGTCTGTTTTAGACCTGAAGGGGGCAGGGGTCAGTGGGGAGCCTGATTTGATGGTAGCGATTAAATAAGAGATCTGTTTTAGTGAGACTTGATTGAATTTTGGAAACAAAGGAGAACTTTCATCATTGCTTAGGATATCTTTCAAAGGGTAATGCAGCAAATTTGTCGTATAAGTTGCTGACCTTTGTTTGAAAGAAACTGGCCAGTGAATTGCAAAGATCTTGCGTGGGAGCTAATGGGAAGTTTGTCATGGATCATGATAGTTTAGTGACTACCTGAAACAGCTGCTTGGTGGAATCTTGGGCAGATTCTTTCTGACTAAGGTAGTATTTGCTTTTCTCCCTAATAATAAGCTGTTTGTACTTTAATAGAGCTTCCTTGTAGATGTTTTTTTCATTGGAGCTATAGTCTCTACGCCAGGGTCTCTCTAGGTTCCTGCATCGTTGTTTTTCGAGTCTAAGTGACTCAGAGTACCAAAGTGCCGAAGGAACAGCTCTATTTTTAGGAACATTTTTAAGTGGTACTAGAGTGTTGAAAGCGTTATGCAGCTATTTGGAGTAAATTGATGACGCAAGTGTAGGGTCTAATGTAGGGTCATAGTTAGTGGATGACAAGTGTGTTGTAAGGAGATGCTGGTCAATGCAGCTCCATGCTTTAAACTGTAAAGGTACGAATAGACTAATATGCACAGGGTTGGGTTTTTTCATCTGAAGGTCAAAGAGGACAGCCCAATGATCAGTCCAGACTAGAGGCAAGGTGTTGTGCAAAGAGATCTGCTTATTGCTGTTGAAGAGTCCGTCCAGCGTGTGACCGGCTGAGTGTGTAGGGCTGGTCACCAACTGAAAAAGATCTACCGCTTCTAGTTCGGTAATGAGGGATGAAGTGTCATTGTCCTCAAAGTTTTCCAAGTGAAAATTGAAGTCCCCTAGCATAGTAAAGTCAGCTTCTACCGCACGTGGTTCTAGTAAGCTGCCTACGGTAGAGAGAAATTCCGCTCTGGAGCTTGGTGGGCGATAGAGAAAAATTCCTTTAAAGGTCTGTGAATGACTAAGCGTTATTGAGAAAATCACCGCTTCACAGACCGTGGAGGGAATTATCTTAGTCCTGATTAGGTATTTGTCATGGTGTATGATTGCCAGTCTTCCTTTTTTAGGTCTCGCTGAGCCAATGCGCTTGCGCATTGCTCGGGCGAGAATTATGTAGGGCTCCAGGAAAGCCTGCCAGAGGGCTTTGGAATGCCAATTATGGCCAGTGCATGTGTGCCAGGTGCGCGCTCTTCATTTGCTCCCCCACCCCCCCATCAGACTTGAAAGGAAGCTGCTCGACTCGGCATCAGACTTCAAGGGAAGCCGCTCCCCCGCCCCCCCGAACCCTCCCACCCCATCAGACTTTAAAGGAATGCGCTCCCGAACTTGCTGACCTCGCTCTCGTGAGCCTTTATTTACTTGTGTTGTGTTGTGGCTGTCTTTGGCAAGCTTATGCGCTACATTCTACTGAACCCCGATGTATTGCAGATTGCTTAATTCACCCCCGGTATGTCATGCAAAGCAGTTACGATTTCAGCTCACTATTTGGCATACATGGAATTATAGCATGTTCTGAAGGCAAGCAATACAGGTTTGTATTGTCACAACTTTTTTTTTTAATCTTCATCGTGTCTGCTCCAAGTGTTTATCAGTAGCATCTTTTAGCTGTTTTTGTAGTAAGTGAAGGCAACACAGTGTTAATCAGGAAAAGCTGGTTTATTTCCGCTTTTAACATCACCCACGGCATGCCGCGTTCATCTGGATTGACTTGCCATTCGAAGTCTTGCCAGGATCCGCTCTGTGCGAGTTTACATTAATTTACATCACTTGCAGTATACGTCTCATGAGCTAAATAGTGCACAGTAACGCGCGCTGGAAGTGCAGAAGATGCCATGCCAACATTACACCCCCGAACCCCTAAACAATTTAAAATAAACTTTACATGTCTATTACTTAATACCTAATAAAATCATCACATTTTTTAGGAACCTTCCTGAATCGTGAACCACTCATAATTCCTTTACCATTGTGACTAATGTCAGCATGAACAGATCCTGAAGGCCACACTTGTTCACTACTCACATTTCCAGAAATAGTGGCTGCATTCACACGTCATATGGCAGCCAATGGGCCCAATCTTGGTTATCCACGGAAAACTACTTCGGTTGCATGATGTTTGCTTGTTCAAGTGTAACCTTCAGTATCCCCTTTCCGGCGCGGTGCCGACACCCCTGTTTGTTCCTTGCTATTTTTATGTATTTTTATGATGCTATGCTCTTTGTGCGTTTGGCCCACAAAACGAATGGTCAGCTGGCAGCCACTACCGTGTTACGTTCACAGGAGGAGTGTGCGTTTCCTCCAGGTAGAATATAACTCGATACGACACAATATTGGATGGTGTTTAGGCCACCGCCAAATACATGTTTAAAAAAAAAAGAAGACCATGTATTATTTTTGCATCCATTTGTAAAACTAGCGAGAGCTCTTAAAGAGGAGTGCAGGGCAGCTAACTGACGTGGATTTGGGGGTTTTATACTAACAGTTATACTTTTACTTGCTTTTTGCCTACTGTAGTTGAAGTCTGGAAATAATGGCGTGATTTTTTTTGTTCTACCAGCAAGTTAGCAGCTCTCAGCTCTGGTGTCAGGAGTAAGGGGCTGTATATACCATTTTTACAAACATATCACACATTCCTTGAAAACTTTTTTCCAAGTGTTGATCAGAATACACTCCATCAGTCTTCTATCAGCCATAGGAAAAAGGAAACAGCTCATGTTACAAGAATGATGACTTCCGTGAAGAGGGGTGTTCTAAGATGTTGTGCCATTGCTCACAATTTTTGCTAGTTTTTTAGGGGATTTGTTGGCATGTTTTGACATGGCTGAGTGGGAAACAAATCGTTTCTCTTTTATTGCAGAAGCAACCTTTCAAGTATGTGTTCCTGCTATCTACGTGAGTTGGAAATTACGTAAAACATGCTATTTCTGTGAGAAGGGAGGTGGTTAGGCTTCGACTATAGATTTCTTCTCCTTGTTTTCTTACAACATTTAACAGTAGCACTCTACCGCCCTCACTCTACCACTCTACCGCCCTCAACCACACTACCACCCTCACTCTACCGCCCTCACTCTACCACTCTACTGCGCTCACTTTACAGCTCTACTGCCCTCATTCTACCACCCTCACTCTACCATCCCCTCACTCTACCGCTCTACCGCCCTCACTCTACTGCCCTCACTCTACCACCCTCACTCTACCGCCCTCACTCTACCACCCTCACTCTACCGCACTCACTCTACCACTCTACCGCCCTCACTCTATCACTCTACCGCCCTCACGCCCTCACTCTACCGCCCTCACTCCACCACTCTACCTCCCTCACTCTACTGCCCTCACTCTACCACTCTACCGCCCTCATGCCCTCACTCTACCGCCCTCACTCTACCACTCTACCGCCCTCATTCTACCGCCCTCACTCTACCACTCTACCGCCCTTACTCTACCACTCTACCACCCTCATGCTCTCACTCTACCGCCCTCACTCTACCACTCTACCGCCCTCACTCTACCACCCTCACTCTACGACTCTACCACCCTCACTCTACCACTCTACCGCCCTCACTCTACCACTCTACTGCCCTCACTCTATCACTCTACGGACCTCACTCTACCGCCCTCACTCTACTGTTCTACCGCCCTCACTCTACCGCCCTCACTCTACTGCCCTCACTCTACCACTCTACCGCCCTCACTCTACCACTTTACCGCCCTCACTCTACTGCCCTCACTCTACCGCTATACCGCCCTCACTCTACCACCCTCACTCTACCACTCTACCGCCCTCACTCTACTGCTCTACCGCCCTCACTCTACCGCCCTCACTCTACTGCCCTCACTCTACCACTCTACCGCCCTCACTCTACCACTTTACCGCCCTCACTCTACTGCCCTCACTCTACCGCTATACCGCCCTCACTCTACCACCCTCACTCTACCACTCTACCACCCTCACTCTACCGCTCTACCGCCCTCACTCTACTGCCCTCACTCTACCACCCTCACTCTACCGCCCTCACTCTACCACCCTCACTCTACCGCACTCACTCTACCACTCTACCGCCCTCACTCTATCACTCTACCGCCCTCACGCCCTCACTCTACCGCCCTCACTCCACCACTCTACCTCCCTCACTCTACTGCCCTCACTCTACCACTCTACCGCCCTCATGCCCTCACTCTACTGCCCTCACTCTACCACTCTACCGCCCTCATTCTACCGCCCTCACTCTACCACTCTACCGCCCTTACTCTACCACTCTACCACCCTCATGCTCTCACTCTACCGCCCTCACTCTACCACTCTACCGCCCTCACTCTACCACCCTCACTCTACGACTCTACCACCCTCACTCTACCACTCTACCGCCCTCACTCTACCACTCTACTGCCCTCACTCTATCACTCTACGGACCTCACTCTACCGCCCTCACTCTACTGCTCTACCGCCCTCACTCTACCGCCCTCACCCTACTGCCCTCACTCTACCACTCTACCGCCCTCACTCTACCACTTTACCGCCCTCACTCTACTGCCCTCACTCTACCGCTATACCGCCCTCACTCTACCACCCTCACTCTACCACTCTACCACCCTCACTCTACCACTCTACCGCCCTCACTCTACCGCCCTCACGCTCTCACTCTACCGCCCTCACTCTACCACTCTACCGCCCTCACGCCCTCACTCTACCACCCTCACTCTACCACTCTACCGCCCTCACACCCTCACTCTACAGCCCTCACTCTACCACTCTACCGCCCTCACTCTATCACTCTACCGCCCTCACGCCCTCACTCTACCACCCTCACTCCACCACTCTACCTCCCTCACTCTACTGCCCTCACTCTACCGCCCTCACGCCCTCACTCTACCACCCTCACTCTACCACTCTACCGCCCTCACACCCTCACTCTACAGCCCTCACTCTACCACTCTACCGCCCTCACTCTATCACTCTACCGCCCTCACGCCCTCACTCTACCACCCTCACTCCACCACTCTACCTCCCTCACTCTACCGCCCTCACTCTACCACTCTACCGCCCTCATTCTACCGCCCTCACTCTACCACTCTACCGCCCTTACTCTACCACTCTACCACCCTCATGCTCTCACTCTACCGCCCTCACTCTACCACTCTACCGCCCTCCCTCTACCACCCTCACTCTACGACTCTACCACCCTCACTCTACCACTCTACAGCCCTCACTCTACCACTCTACTGCCCTCACTCTATCACTCTACGGACCTCACTCTACCGCCCTCACTCTACTGCTCTACCGCCCTCACTCTACCGCCCTCACTCTACTGCCCTCACTCTACCACTCTACCACCCTCACTCTACCACTTTACCGCCCTCACTCTACTGCCCTCAATCTACCGCTATACCGCCCTCACTCTACCACCCTCACTCTACCACTCTACCACCCTCACTCTACCACTCTACCGCCCTCACTCTACCGCCCTCACGCTCTCACTCTACCGCCCTCACTCTACCACTCTACCGCCCTCACGCCCTCACTCTACCACCCTCACTCTACCACTCTACCGCCCTCACACCCTCACTCTACAGCCCTCACTCTACCACTCTACCGCCCTCACTCTACCGCCCTCACTTTACCACTCTACCGCCCTCATGCCCTCACTCTACCGCCCTCACTCTACTACTTTACCATGCTCACTCTACTGCCATCACTCTACTGCGCTCCACTGCCGCTCTCATGAAACTTGCACAGAAGCTAGGAAAAAAGCCCCCGGTTGAACTTCTACAGATCTATAGAGCCAAAGGCCATTCCATCACACTTTACGGGGCGGGCCTGTGGGGACATAAAAACACGAAAGCCCTCCAGGTTGCGGAGAACACATTTACGAGATTTCTACTTGCGGTTCCAAAAAGAGTTTCCACTTTCGCCTGCCATGAAGAACTGGGGCTACCACACATTGAGGACTTGGCCAAAATCGAACCTGTACTCCTATGGCGCCGAATATGGGTTTCATCAAAAAATACTCTTACCAAAGATATTATTGCGGACTGTATGACCCTAGACTGTGCTGAAAAAATAGATTGGCTAACATACGTAAAAAAAACTTTTTATCGATCTAGGAATGGCAGACTTTTATTATAAACCTGAATCCATTGCTGAAATTACCAAAAAAGAACTAAAGGCAAAGGCGCTGAGCCACTTCGAAGAATTACGCATTTCTGTGGAAATTAAGAAACCATCTGTACAGCACTCCCTAGCGGTCATGACCACCTTGGATATGGAACCATATTTAACTTATGTCGACTCGCAGTTTGAACGATTCCTACTAGCGAGATTTAGGCTGAACATTTTCCATAGGGTTGTAGCATTTCCCAACAGAAACAGCTGGGAAGAAAGTTTAACGGCTTGCCCATGCGATGGACTATCTGAGCAGACAACAATCCACACAGTACTGTTTTGTAAATTTTATTCGGCACATCGCAAACTTTGGCTAACCCCCTTGCTCCGAAATTCAGGCCTTCGAAGGTGTCGCCCTGCAATGTTGTGGCTGCAATTTTTAAGCTCTGAATATGCATGTAAAGTTGTAAGCACCTTTCTAAAATGTATTTTTAAGCACAGGCTAAACCTACAAAACAATAATCTTCAATCTCCTCGATAAATTAATGGTGCTATATATTTTAAAATGAACTGAATATGTTTTAGAAATGTTATAATGAAATGAAATGTATGAAAGCTTTTATGGTTTCTTTGTAAAATTACAACCGAATAAAGATTTTACTACTGCTCTACCGCCCTCACTCTACCGCCCTCACTCTACTGCCCTCACTCTACCGCTCTACCACCCTCACTCTACCACTTTACCGCCCTCACTCTACTGCCCTCACTCTACCGCTATACCGCCCTCACTCTACCACCCTCACTCTAACACTCTACCACCCTCACTCTACCACTCTACCGCCCTCACTCTACCGCCCTCACACTCTCACTCTACCGCCCTCACTCTACCACTCTGCCGCCCTCACGCCCTCACTCTACCACCCTCACTCTACCACTCTACCGCCCTCACACCCTCACTCTACAGCCCTCACTCTACCACTCTACCGCCCTCACTCTACCGCCCTCATGCCCTCACTCTACCGCCCTCACTCTACTACTTTACCATGCTCACTCTACTGCCATCACTCTACCGCCCTCACTCTACCGCCCTCACTCTCTCTACCACCCTCACTCTCTCTACCACCCTCACTCTCTCTACCACCCTCACTCACTCTATCGCCCTCACTCTATCTATCGCCCTCACTCACTCTATCTATCGCCCTCCCTCCCTCTATCTATCTATCACCCTCCCTCACTCTATCTACCTATCTATCTATCTATCTATCTATCTATCTATCTATCTATCTATCGCCCTCACTCACTCTATTTATCGCCCTCTCTCAGCCTATCTGTTGCCCTCCCTCACTCTATCTAATGCCCTCCCTCTTCTATCTATCGCCCTCCCTCTGTCTATCTTTGCCCTCCCTCTATATATTGCCCTCCCTCTATCACCCTCCCTCTATCTATCTATCGATCTCCCTCTATCTATCGCTCTCCCTCTATCTATCGCCCTCCCTCTATCTATCTATCTATCTATCTATCTATCTATCTATCTATCTATCTATCTATCTATCTATCTATCTATCTATCTATCTATCTATCTATCTATCTATCTATCTATCTATCTATCTATCTATCTATCTATCTATCTATCTATCTATCTATCGAACTCACTCTATCTTTCACATCATCACAGCCTCACTCAGCACCACCACAGAATCACTCAGGGGCAGAACAACATCACTATGCGCTACCACAGCATCACTGAACACCACAGCATCACTCGTCGACACCACAACATCACTCAGTGCCACCACAGCATCAATCTGTGCAACTATTCAACAACAAATGGTTCAAATATGTTTTCTCAATGTTTCAAGCTTTATTACAAATGTCACAAAACGATGTTAATATTTCACTGCTGTTCTTGGATTTTCGTCACAATAAAATACACTGAACATAATCTTCACAAAAGTTATTTGCAAAAGTTTAAGCTATTGCCATTATAAATTACAATAACTTTTATTTAAGTAAAAAATTAAAAGCCATTGTTATTTGTAATATCAATACATCTAAGTCATGTAAATACAACACATATTGCATTACAAATGCTATAGGTGTCACATTTGCGAAAGTTAAAACTATTGGAATTATAAATGACAAAGCTATTAATTTAGCTATTTTCGAAACCAACACATAAATACAAAATTTGTCATTTACAATACCAATTGCTCAAACTTTCCTAATGCGAGACCTACCGCATTGCAAATGCTTATTTATAGTTCTGTCGTGTCTAATTATGCAATACCCGTCAGGGGTTGCGGTGCAGAAGTCTGGTCCAGCAGATGGGTCGCCCCAGGTTTCTGGAATAAATAGTATGTCTAAATTTTGGTCCTTTAGAAAATCCCGTATTTCATATGAGTGTTTGGGAAGAGAGCGAGTGTTTATAAGAGCTAAGTGGGTATATTTGTGATTTATTTGCAAAGGAAACATCTGTAATGGTGCAGGTTTATTATACATGTCGGGTTTAAAGGAACATTTGGGGCAACTCCGAGAGGAGTCAGTATCTAGAGAGCAAGGGTGTAGGTGAGGACAGGAATCTAATTTGGTCACCCGGTGCACTTCTTCCAGCTGGTTTCTGGAGTATTTTATTATATTATCAGGTACTGCTGATATACGAGAGCCAGGGTTCCAGGCCCTGGGCCCGGTCCAGGCGCGGACGGACGCAGATGGGCTTGCCTTTGTCGCGCCGGCAGCGCGCCCACTGCGCGCATCCGCTGGGCGCATCCGCTGCGCGTTGTGAAAGTCATGTTGACTTTTAAAGGGCAGGTATCAGCTGCTAGAATGCTGACCTGCGGAAGTGGCAGATAATTCCTCACTTCCTGTGTTGCGATGCCTTTCCTCCTCACAATCTGAACTATCAGTGGTGGACCAGGGAATACCCAATACACAGCGTGAAAGGTGAGCAAGTTTTACAAATGACAGTGTCAAAGTACAATCTTAAATTGCAACAGAATAAAAACAGTGCTTTTTAAAAGGCAGGCACAACTCTCAGAGCCCTTTGCTAGCCGCTCCTGAACGTTTAGACCTTACGCTGAGGCTGTTGTCTTCGCGCGCGTCCGCTGCGCGTTGCGACAGTCATGAGACTTTTAAAGGGCAGGTATCAGCTGCTAGAATGCTGACCTGCGGAAGTGGTGGATAATTTCTCACTTCCTGTGCTGCGATGCCTGTCCTCCACACAATCTGAACTATTAGTGGTCGACCAGGGAATAAGCAATGCACAGCGTGAAAGGTGAGCAAGTTTTAAAAATGACAGTGAAAAGAGCACAAACAGAAAACAGAAATTCTTATTCCTAAAGGATCCAATGGCTGCTATATATGCTTCAACAGACAAGGTACTAGGGTTACCAAGTGCAGTAGCCCCAAGTAAAACAGATAAGAATTGTTATCGCCTAGAAGTATCACCAAGAGTACAGATCGAGCAAAACCAAGCTAATTCGAGATCACTCAACTTTCAGATACACAGTAGTGAGGCCGGCGTAGAGGAACAGGCCCCAGAGGGTTTAACCGCACCAAGCAGACAGATGACAATAATTGCACAGGTACATCAATCCGAACCTGTGCAGGGCCAGACCAAGGAAGTAGCAAGAATTCAACACCCTGGAAATGACGGAGTAATAAACGAGGATGAACGAGACAGGACCAGTACCCGGGCAGCTCTGTCAGATGGAGTATGAACCAGTTCTTTATCTTTATCTAATGACTAGCAGCCCATCCCGACGTTGTCCGGGTATGAATTGCTGCCGGCCAGTAGTATTTTGTTTTGTAGGATTTCGTTTTGATAGCATGTCTTATCTGTGACAGGCCTGTGAAACGCTCCGATTCACAGTGCACTGCTGATGCACTTAAGAGTGTGCGTTCAGTAGTGTGTGAACTCAAGTTTCCCTACTTTATTTTTCCTTGCAATATTATATAGTGCGAACTTGACAACATGGCATGAGCACAATTTACATTACAGAAGAACACATTCATTTGTGGTAGGCACGGGTAGACAAAGCGATTTGCCTGGAATCACAGGATGTTGAGCTGATGCCGAGATTCGAACGTAGCTCCCCAGCTCTAAAGTTCCCAATTCTAGAACTTGTGGCGGGAGGTGTGTCTAAAAGTGAATGTCAGTGCTGGCCATCAATAAGAGAGACCTGTGCATTTATCAAATGGGTGGTGAAAAAATATGAGTATGTTGCTGGAGATGTGGGCCGCCGTGCCACCAATGTACTTACCGGGGGAGGGTAAACACCCATTATTCCGCAACTTTCTTTCTGCATACCATCACTCCACATACTTTCATTACGAAAGTACCATGACTCTGCAATGCCATTAAAACACATGGCATTACATTTTATATGCTTTTACCAGGCATACATTTACAACAAAATTTGTTGTAAATGCATGAATGGTAAAAGCATGTTTTTTTAAATGTTTGGATAAGGTAAGTATGGGTACAGGGGCATATGATTTGGGATACTGAGGTATATGTTTTGGGGTGTTTGGGTATTTTAAGGGTTCAGATATAGTTTTGGGTTATGGGGTACAGGGGTAGTTTTAGGGTTTAGGGATAGGTATGGGTTTTGGGGTACAGGGGTATTTTTAGGGTTCATGGCTAGGTTTGGGTTTTGGGGTATAGGGATATTTTTATGGTTCAGGGGTAGGTTTGGATTTTGGGGTACAGGGGTATTTTGGGGGTTCAGGGCTAGGTTTGGGTTTTGGGGTACAGGAGTATTTTAGGGTTCAGGGGTAGGTTTGGGTTTTGGGGTACAGGGTTATTTTTAGGGTTCAGGTGTAGGTTTGGGTTTTGGGGAACAGGGGTATTTTAGGGTTCAGGGCTAGGTTTGGCTTTTGGGCTACAGGGGTATTTTTAGGGTACAGGGGTAGGTTTGGGTTTTGAGATACAGGGGTATTTATAGGGTTCAGGGCTAGGTTTGGGTTTTGGGGTATAGGGGTATTTTTAAGGTTTAGGGATAGGTTTGGTTTTGCGGTACAGGGTATATTTATCGGGTTAAGATGGATTAGTGTTTAAGGGTGTTGGGGTATTTTAAGGAGTAAGGGTAGGTTATGATTATGGGGTGCAGGGGTATTTAAAGTGAGCAGGGTGGAATTAGTTTTTAGGGTGTAAAGGGGAGCACGGGCAAGCACACCCGGAGCTGGAATGTACAGAACCTGGGAAGAAAAAACCATAACATATTGGACACAACTCTCGCTTTTTTTTTCCGTAATCCCGCGCCACTCACACGCCCACGCCCCAGCACACGCCCACAGCACACGATATGAGACATGGCATGAAGGGCGGAATGTACTACACGCTCCCAGCGTTTGTCACGCCCCCAGCAGATGCCCACAGCACAACGCAGACACGGCCACAAGGGACTACTTTGCTGGCACGGTTCTTTTACCTTTTAAATGTATATGGTGGGCGTCTGCATAGCCTATGTCCTTCTGCTGCAACTGCCCTTTCCAACGCGGTATTGGGTGTTGTGATTGGTGCTGTGGTTCCTGAGATTACCCGCCTCAAAGGTTTGGGCTCTCACTTTATTATATTAGTATGGATGCTGATCTCCTTCAAGCCCTGGAAATCGACACACTAAAGCAAGACATAACTAATGCAGCAAGCTCGAAGAATCTTTCTCCCACAGTCACGCCAAAGAGGAGTGCAACCAGCGAGGAAGGGGGTGCTGCCTCCACCCCTTTAATACAAAACTCCAGCATAGTTCAAATGGAGGAACTGACAGAGGAAGACTTTAAGGTGTCATCACTGATCACAATCTCATCAGCAAGCGGCAACGATTCACCGATGAGGTCGCTAGGAATGCCCCCCAAAGACTTTCCAATAGCACAATGAAGCAACTGCTTGCTAAGCACCTTGGAGCAAGCTATAAGGGTTTTAAAATTCCAATCAGACAAAATGGAAGTACAGATAGATCTGATGAACCTAATCGCAGTACATATTGCGGGAATAAACGCAAAATCAGTACATATTTCAGTCCAAATTACAAAAGAAAATCATCCCAAGGCGAAAGCAAATGGCCTGCAACAAATCGGGAATTGTGGCTGTGGACAGATCATCGCCAAGCTGGCAACGCTCCCGGAAATCCTGTTAGGCATATTAGGAGCAGTTCGTACAACAGGGAAAACAGTCCACACATCAGTGGACCAATTAAATGACGAGAACAATGTCAGAGAAGAGCATCCAGTAATTATGTACAAGACGAAAGTGAAAAAAAAAGAGGAGGCGGTAACCGGGGAACTGAAAGACAAAACGAAGTACCAGGCGCAAGCCAAGCAACCATCCTGCCAAAGCTCGCCAAAAGAAAAGCAGATGAAAAGGCAGCAAAAAGGAGCCCGGAAGGCCATGCTCAAGTTTCCCAACCAACTGGCCCTGGGGAACAGACACATCAATCCCATTTTCACAAAACCTCCAACTGCCAGAAAAGAAAACACAAGTAATAAAGAAGCTATATCGAATACTTCTAATTCAGGGCTAAATTCATCAGATCTCTCAGCAACCCCAAAAAATCAAACCTTAACCCAAGAACATTCTTTGACCAGGCCACTAGAAAAGCAAGGACAAAGAACTGGTCAGAAATAAACAAAAATAATCTCTCCGAACACCAACAAGGGGAACAAAATCCTGAAACCCGGGTGGCGAAATAGATCTAAATCAACCAACTGAAAACAAAGAAGGGGCAATAGAGTCCCACAGGGACCACGCCGTAAAAGCACACAGGATGTAGCGAGACACGTGAAGGCAAGGAGACCAAAGATCAAACACAAAGGTGCAGGAAAAACAACAAACAAAGCAGTCATAGCGGAAGTGGACCCCCAGTAAAATCATCAGATGACAAAAAAGCAACGGAACAAATAACTCAAAATCAGTTAACAGTAAGCGTAAACCAATCAGGCCGCACTTGTAGATTTCCCTCTGTTGTGGCATAAACTATGAATTCATGGGCAGCATCTTATAAAAAGGCTGGGTGCCCTGAAAACGAAACTGCAAGAAAGGGTAACCTCAACCTAGATGTAGATGGCCAACGGAGAATGTTGATGAACCTCCCTCCCCAAGAGAGGGCCCCAAAAGAACTCTACGATCGAAACACACAAAGGATTTCAGAATCCAATAATACTTCAATACAACAATTAGTCAAAAAACAGATAACAAAATCGCTAAACCACACATCAGAGACAGCAGCAAAACTTGTATTTGTACCAGATTATCCAACAAAAGGGAGAGAAGACACACTAAACCGAGGGAACCTGTTAAAATTGTTTAAAGAGATACCCGAATTAAGGAGAGTAACCTCATCTGACCTTTTAGCCTTAGAATTCCAACAAACTGCAAATTCTCCAGAAACGAGACACTCACCACCTGGTCCTCTAAAGAGCTTGTGGACCTTATCTATACGACCAGACCAGTATTCGAAGCTTGGGGAATTATCCTGAGGCAGCACAAACAGTTAAAATACCAGTATCCTCTTTTACAAAAGTCAGAGATCCCAAAAATTAGAGAAACCACTATAATGGTCCCTAGATCATGTTTAAAAGGTGCTAGAAACACAACCCCGACATTACCCGAAAAATTGCTGCAGAAAGAACAACTGTCAAGTTCCCCAAGGTTGGAAACAGAACCGGGGGAAAACCAGAACTGGTCCCGGGTGCCGATTGCCCTTAGCCAAAAATGCTCCTGACGAAAATACACAGCAAAACCTAACAAACTCTACGAGGGTTCTCCACATTTTAAACTCCGGAGATATAATTAAGATCTGTTCATGGAATGTCTATGGATTTAGAGAAATGGGCCAAGACCAGGAAACATTGTTCTGCCTACAACATCATGATCTAATATTACTCCAAGAAACATGGAATGCACAGCCAGTCTCGATCAAAGGCTACACAGAATACCATATATTGGCTAAAAAATACTTTAACCATGGGCACCCAAGGCAGGGGGGTCTATCTAGCTACGACACAGCAAAATACGATTGGTCCACTGAGAAATAGAGATGCCGGAAAAAAACTGTCTCCAAGTATTAAAAGTCATTTGTAAACTCAATTCTAACAAACTAACCTGGCCATTAATACTCATCAGCTTATACATCCATCCTGAGAAAAGACTGAAGAATGAACAATTCTTCAGCCTGGCGAACCTAATAAAGGCTCTGCAAAGTACTCACCAGGGTAGCAAGATGCTTATCTCAGGGGACTTCAACCACAGTCTCGTTGGGAACAACCACAGTGGAAGGAAGAGGCAAACCGACCCAGAAACACGAAAACTAAACCGAGAGCAAGAAGCATTGAGCCTAACAATCTTAAATGGACACACAATAAGAGTTAGCCCAGCCGCCATTACATACATGAGCAAAAACAGGCATTCAACTATCGATTTCACATTCGCCATTAATGATCTGTTCTACATGATAGACTCTTTTCACATCTGTTCACGCCCAGAAAGCGACTACTTCCCGCAAATCGTGAAGATAAACATCAAATTGGCCACAACATGTACAGCAAAAACTCTAGTCGAATTCCCAGAAATGTACAACCTAAGAAGATTAAAGTGGCGTGGATCAGAAAAATGCAATTATGGAAGTTATCAAAGACTACAAAAATCAGATAGGGCCCCTGAGAGGCCAAGATATAACCACAAACTGGGAAAAACTAGGCAACATTCTCATGCACAACTTTCCAGTCAAGCACGGACGCAGGAAGAACATTGAAACAAGGAACGAAGCCTGGTTTCACAGGCAGCTGCAAGACCAAAAAAGAAGGATCACTAGAGAGGTGAGGAATCAGGCCTTGGCAGCAAAGAAGTGATTACCAACAGACAAGAGCAAGTTGAAAAAACTGAGGACTACATTTAGAGGAAAATGCAGGGAATCTAAATCGGCCTACAGGGAATCTATTAAGAGCAAACTACTCTGGGCAAGTAGACTGCCAAATAGTAGGGATTTCTGGGAAATAATAAATAACTTAACAAAGGGACCAAGACTCCAACAAGAATCAGGTATAAGTGGAGAAACTTGGAAACACCATGTACAACCACATGGAGCACAATAATACCGGTAACGAGATGAAGGAACAAGACTCACAAGAGCGAAGACCCAGAGAAAGGAGGATCATCCCTTAACTCCAAGCAGAGCAACATTTGGCTGCTGACCCAGACACGTACACCGAAGGTTTAAATACCCTCACGGATGTAAGGAATTTAAGAGAAATAATAAAAAAATTAAAAACGGAAGGACCAGCAGGCCGAAATGGGATCTTTAATTCTCTATTTAGGCATGCACATGACTTCTGGGCAGTCTACCTAACACCCCTTTTTAATCACATATTCGTGCTGAATAAGATGCCTCATTCTTGGAAAGGTGACATAATCCAGCCAATTTTCAAAAATGGAAACCGCTGCCAGCCTGAAAATTACAGATTTATATCCCTGTATGACGTAGAGGCCAAATTATATGCATCGTGTTTATTAGTGCACCTTCAAGCTTGAATAGAGGAAACATGCGCAATCCCAAAGTTTCAAACTGGTTTCATGCCTGGCATGGGAACAACAACAATTCTGGCAACCTTAGCACTTCTAACCGAAAAAGCCACAAGAAGGAAAACACAACTATTTGCATGTTTCATTGAACTGAAGTCTGCTCTTGACAGAGTGACCCAAAACAGATTCTGGGAGAAATTAAAAACATGGGGCTTCCATCAAAACTACTTGAAGCAACGATCACCCTGCATAATAAAACATGGGCGAAGGTGAAACTCGGAGATAGGAGCAGAACCGCAGTCAAAATAAACACTCAGCACGGGTTAAAACAGGTTTGCGTCTTGGCACCGAACCTTTTTAATATATACCTCGCTGATATAGTCAATCGCATGCTATCAGCCAAGAGTAATCCACCCATTCTAGCTAAGGAGCCAATCCCTTTCTTACAATATGCAGATGACATAGTGGTGCTGAGCCAAAGTCCGATCGGCCTACAAAGAGCAATAAATAACCTGCGATCATACCTCGATCAGGAAAAGCTTAAATTGAACAAAAAGGTTGTGCGATTGGTGGACACTAAGAATAGCAAAATTCAAATAGTACGTCAACGGTGACCACGTGGAAGAGAGAGGTTTGTACAAATACTTGGGCATCATTCTGGGGCGTGGCCTGACTCTTAAGGAACATATAACGGTCTTGAGAGCAAAAGCACAATCATACATTTTTGCATACAAATTGTTGAAAAAAAACGTTGCTGGCCTGACTACAGCCATCTTTAGAAAGTGATGGCAGCACAAATACTACCTACTCTATCATACGGTATAGACACATGCTGCAGCAAGGATTCCGATTTGTTGAATGAGCTTCAGACTAAGGTGTACAAGGCCGTTTTTTGCCTTCCCAAATGTGCATCACCAGCAGATTGCCCAGCAGAATCAGAGGTTTCCAAGTATGAACGCCTTTGTGAAGCTGTGCTGGAAGCTTCAATCCTCCAAACCAGGCTCGCTTAATAACATATGCTGGGTGGAGATCCAGGCGCAAATGGTCCCAAAACTCCCAAATATCATGGGGCATCCATCCAAGAAAATCCTTGGAGGAACTAGACGTCTGAACGCTGTGGGAAAACCAGAACGACAGGGCAGCATTCAATAAGGCCTATAACAACCATGTGAAGAAGAAATCCTTTTTGGTAGACAAATTAATCCTGACAAAACAACACCACGCATGGACAGTGATAAACTCATACACACCCCCAAAGCCTCAAGCCTACCTGTCTTCACACGTGCGCATAGAGATAAAAAAGAGATTCATCCAATATTGACTAGGAATGATCGATTCAGAGGACCTTTTACTAACATGGAAAAGGAAAGCACAAACAACGAGCTGCCGTCTCTGCCGATATTACAATGAAACACTAACGCACTTGCTGTGTGTATGCCCAAGCGTCAGTGACCTGAGGAAGATTCTTGTCAAACCTACTTTTAACGTTCTAAAAATTCGAACATGTAGACGGGCAGTGATCCGGAGGATGGGGGGTACATCCATCATCCTCATTTGTCGAGGCGCAAAATTCCTCAATCAAGTAAACACACTTCTTCGGGCAGCGGACACAAAAGCCAGCTATGGGAACGTTTGTACCTCAAAAATACAGAAAGAAGGACCACATGTAGAACCTGAGTCCTAATGTATCCAAGTCATGTACCCGTAGGCATAAGACTAATCAGTTTTAATGATATAAAATGCATTCTAAAAACTTCCACACACAGCACTGCCTACCTTGTAAACAATCGCACTCCCGACATATCCAAAACGCACCTTATGATAAACGCATTTGCACTTTATATTGACATATTAACACCAGACATGCCCCCACATGCATCATCCCGGGTGTTTGCGAATTCTAAATTGCGAAAAATAGCGATTCGCAATTTAGAATTCTCAAAACGGGATGCATGAATATTTTCGGTAAATTTATGCGATTCGGTAAAAATCGCAATTTTTACCGAATCGCATAAATTACCGAAATACAATTTGCGAATTCGCTATTCCCATTGGTTCCTATGGGCCAAAAGGCCCATAGGAAGCAATGGGAAGGCATTAGCAAATTGCGATGATTTTCACTTTGAAAATCGCAATTTGTTAATGCATTTCATGGGTGCAGGGGGGGTCCAAAGGACCCCCCCATGCACCCCTGAAATGTATTTTTCGCATCATGTTTCACACACACACATGTCCTAAGGACATGTGTGTCCGTAACATGAATGTTGAAAAAAATGCATTTTCAGCATTTTAAACACTTTTTGCAAATTTACCGAGTGGTTCAACCACTCGGTAAATTTGACCCCCTAATTGCGATTTCGCAATTTTAAAAGTAATCATGCATTGCTTTTAAGAAATCGCAAATTTGCGATTTCTTAAAAGCAATCGCAATTTTAGAAAACGCAAAAATGTTGCGATTTCTAAAATTGCTTCATGCATCCCAAAAAGCACTTTTGGAATCGCAAACGGCCGATTTTAAGGAATCGCACCGTTTGCGACTCCAAAAATGCTTGATGCATGTGGGGGTGGTTCTTAAAGTGCTCCTTCTTCATGAACACCATAAACTAAAAGTACCGTATTGTTGCTTTATACATTTTTAATACGTTGTAATGGTTTTAATTAACCCAATACAAATAAAGCTTTTGACTTTGGGTGAAAGGGGAATTCAGAATCAATAGAAACAACCACATGAGTTTCACCAACTGTGAAGGGAGTGAGGGACCCAGTTTGTGGCGCAAATAAAGGGCCCGTACAGGAGAGAAAAAAGGGTCCAATGGCACACACATCAGTATGAGACCCACAATCGCATTCAACAGTCTCAGCAAGGAATATATTCGCCAATGCAGGACACCACTAGGTATACTAAATGTAGTGCGGCTACCTAGTTCAATACATTATGTACGGAGGTGCGCTAGTTATAATAATTTGAAGGTGCTACATAAAGTACAAATTAAAGGGTTAAGTATGAGTTTAGAATTATTTCAACTTTTTGTGTACTTTGTTTTGTTTGTATATAAAGAATGAATACATTTATGGTAAATTAAAGGTGGTGCTTACATTTTAAATTTAAAGTATAAATGTAACTTTAGAATATGTAATGTTTGTGGTATTTAAGTTTGGTTTGTATAGAAACATTAAATAAAGTATTCCTAATTATAACAAAGCGTTAACTTTAGTTTTTTTCATTTAATTTGTTGTTTTAAAAAACATTTAAATGTGTTTTAAATCGAAGAGCTGAGTGTCATCAAGTGGAGTGTCGTTAAGTGGAGTGTTGTATAGTAGAGTGGAGGAGAGAGTCGTAGAGTCTACTGTCATAGAACTTGCTTTATTGCACTTCTTCTTTGTTTTATTTCCTGCTTCTCGGCTTGTCTGCCATTAAGATCTTGTCAAGCTCTTTGCACTCGTTTTTTTTTCTTCTTTAGACTTTCCCTCACTGTTTTTCAGTGCTATTGCAACCGAAACACTTTACAGACTTCAGCAGAGAAGTTGTGCCACTAGGCTGTGCGTGTGCCCGGGCTGACACACAGGCAGGGTGAGATGACAGAGAGTGACAGAGGGAGTGAGGGAGGAAACAGGAGGGGAACGGAGAGGGAGTGAGAGGGAGGGAAAGGGAGGGAGGGGGAGGGAAAGGGAGGGAAAGGGAGTGAGACGGAGAGGGAGTGAGAGGGAGGGAAAGAGAGGGAGAGGGAGGGAGAGTGAGAGGGAGTGATAAGGAGTGATTGGGAGGGAAAGGGAGGGAGATGGAGAGGGAGTGAGAGGAAGGGAAAGGGAGGGAGAGGGAGTGAAAGGGAGGGAAAGGGAGTGAGACGGAGGGGGAGTGAGAGGGAGGGAAAGAGAGGGAGAGGGAGAGGGAGTGAGAGGGAGGGAAAGGGAGTGAGAGGAAGTGAGAGGGAGGGAAAGGTAGTGAGAGGGAGGGAAAGGGAGAGAGACGGAGAGGGAGTGAGTGAGAGGGAGGGAGAGTGAGAGGGAGGGAGTGATAAGGAGCGATAGGGAGGGAAAAGGAAGGAGAGAGAGTGAGAGGGAGGGAGAGGGAGGGAGGGAGAGGGAGTGAGAGGGAGGGAGGGAGGGAGAGGGAGTGAGAGGGAGGGAAAGGGAGTGAG
This sequence comes from Lissotriton vulgaris, assembly GCF_964263255.1. Taxonomy (NCBI): domain Eukaryota; kingdom Metazoa; phylum Chordata; class Amphibia; order Caudata; family Salamandridae; genus Lissotriton; species Lissotriton vulgaris. The sequence goes on along the minus strand of NC_141699.1, from coordinate 338,692,576 downwards.
ACGGAGAGAGAGTGAGAGGGAGGGAAAGAGGGAGACGGAGAGGGAGAGGGAGTGAGAGGGCGGGAAAGGGAAGGAGATGGAGAGGGAGTGAGAAAGAGGGAGTGAGAAGGAGGGAAAGGGAGTAAGAGGGAGGGAAAGAGAGTGAGGGAAAGGGATTGAGAGGGAGGGAAAGGGAGTGAGAGGGAGAGAAAGAGAAGGAGACAGAGAGGGAGAGGGAGTGAGAGGGAGGAAAAGGGAGGGAGAGGGAGTGAGAGGGAGGGAAAGGGAGGGAGATGGAGAGGGAGTGAGAGGGAGGGAAAGGGAGTGAGAGGGAGCGAAAGGGAGTGAGAGGGAGGGAAAAGGAGTGAGACATAGAGGGAGTGAGGAGGAGGGAAAGAGAGGGAGACGGAGAGGGAGTGAGACAGAGAGTGAGTGAGAAGGAGGAAAAGGGAGTGAGGGAGTGAGAGGGAGGGAGAGGGAGAGGGAGTGAGAGGGAGGGAAAGGGAGGGAAAGGGAGGGAGACGGGCAGGGAGTGGGAGGGAAAGGGTGGGAGACAGAGTGAGAGGGAGAGAAAGGGAGGGAAAGGGAGTGAGGGGGCACCGAAAGGGAGTGAGAGGGAGGGAAAGGGAGGGAGACGGAGTGTGAGAGGGAGAGAAAGGGAGGGAGACGGAGGGAGACGGAGTGAGAGGGAGAGAATGGGAGGGAAAGGGAGTGAGAGGGAGGGAGGGAAAGGGAGTGAGAGGGAGTGAGATGGAGGGAAAGAGAGTGAGACAGAGAGGGAGTGAGAGGGAGGGAAAGGAGGGAGAGGGAGGAAAAAGGAGGGAGAGGGAGTGAGAGGAAGGGAGAGGGAGAGGGAGGGAAAGGGAGTGAGACAGAGAGGGAGTTAGAGGGAGAGAAAGGGAGGGAAAGGGAGTGAGGGGAAGGGAAAAATAGTGAGAGGGAGTGAGAGGGAGAGAAAGGGAGGGAGACGGAGAGGGAGTGAGAGGGAGGGAAAGGGAGGGAGACGGAGAGCGAGTGAGAGGGAGTGGGAGTGAGAGGGAAGGAAAGGGAGGGGGAAGGGAGGGAAAGGGAGGGAGAGAGAGGTGGAGGGAGAGGAAGAGAGAGGGAGGGAGAGAGAGAGGGAGTGAGACAGTCAGAGTGAGTGAGACAGAGGGAGAGAGCGAGTGATAGGGAGTGAGAGAGAGTGAGAGGGAGAGAGATGGTCAGAGTGAGTGAGACAGAGGGAGACTGAGAGATAGATAGAGAGAGAAAGAGAGAGAGGGATGTGTGCATGCCGGGTCTGGTGGCTCAGTAGATGAAGGCGTCCGCTGCAGGGACCTGTGATCAACCTCATGGTCAGTTGTTTTTGTTGCTCTAGCCCCGCCCCTCCCCCACTGACCCCGCCCCCACCGGTGCGGCACTCCGACACAAACCAAACTGTAAATTTGGCCCCCGAGAGAATGTTTGTGAGTACCCATGCACTAGACCAACATGGCCTCTTCTCTGGCATGAGTGGAATCTCAAGCAATGGCACTTTCCACGTGCATTTGAACTATTTTCCTGGATGATGATATGGATACAGTGCTTAGTTTGTAAAAGAATGAGTACTCTGCTCAGAATCCTGCACCGGTGCAATCAAACGTCACTGCTCCTGTTACAAAGGCTTCATAGTCTTAAATCCAACTTATGCCTCTTTAGTCCACCATCAGATACTCCCTGCCTCTTTATATCATTACTGCAGATTCTTACTTTCTCCCTTTGTCACATACTTCAGACGTTCTCTTTCTTGATCGTTCTGCTTTGTGTGTTTTTACCTCCCTCGCCTACTTTAAATATGTAATGTGGAAAAATAAGTGCCACTCCAAAAACATGAGTGGTGGCGGCCTCCAAATGCAACCACTGTCTCAAATATTAATGCCAGGATAAGAGTTAGTGTAGGAACCAGCACATGCTCTGCATGTTGGGTATTGCCTTTCCCTCTTGCCGAATAAAGAAGACAAGTACCCTTAGTGGGTAGAAACAGGAAAAATAAAAGAAATGTTGAGTGTCTACATCCGTATCCAGGGTCAATTATGCTCTTTCATTGTCTGTGATTCACAGCAACATCTGTCAATTAGACTATCCAATATTATGTTGGTTGAAGCATATGAGTAAAGGCTGTGCTTTATAGATTTAAATCAAATCAAATATTTTAGAACAAGAGCAGTACCAGGAACACAGACATGAAAGTCAGAATTCGCCTTAATTAAAGGATGAAGTAAGTGCACTATATCCAGAGGTCGTTCTTTCTTGTAAATTGTCTCTTTTATATCATTCTTTACCACTGGGGAGCTGCTTGTATTCTAGGTACACAGTGTTCTGTTGTGTATTGCACACAACTCCTAAAATGCAGATTACACATTTATTTTTCTGTTATATAAGGGGCAGACAGGACCAAGGGAAACCTAGCAAACGTGCACATTTTTGAAAACTAGACACTGGGGGAAACCAGTGTGGGGTGACTTGCATGGGTCTCACAAGTTTTTTTTTAGGCAGAATTTATTGCAAACCTCATACTTCTGCTACCAAAACACATTTTTATCTAATGTCTGTGATGAAAAGTTCTGGAATCTGCAAGTAGACACGGCTGGTGGTGAAAGGGATTCAGGAAGACCACCGTCTCCCGCCAGATATAACAAAGAAATGATTCCATGATTAGAGACGGCGCTACGAGCCAAAAAAGAGATACAGAAGAGAAGTTGGAACTACAACAAGAATGGCCTCCAAAGTAGTCCTCGCACAATTCAACACATTTTGAGAAGCTAAGTTCACGAGTGGAACACATGAGCAGCTGATCTCGTGAAAAAGTTAAACAAAGTTTATGGAGAGGTGGGGTGAGTTAAGGCAAGACCCTGAATCTGGGGCATGGGGCAGCTTGACGCCGGACCGCAAGCCCCAGAATCCAGCATGGCTCAGCGCGCAGTGGCAGCCCCTCCCTTCACCACCAGGCACCACAAAACTGTTCGCGACTCCCGCTTCGCAGGACGCGCGCAGGCGCAAGCCGGGCGAAGCCCGGTCCAAGGGCGGGCCCGTCCTAGCCCGTCACAGCCAGGAAATGCCAGGCCAGGGCCACACCCTTTCATCCGGGAGTACCCATACGAAGGACTGAACTGCATCGATCCGCGGCTTCCACTGAAGGCACTGTTTTCAACCCCAGGCCATAAAAACCTATAATCAACCTCTGAACTGACCAACCGTCTTTCCTGGCCTATCCCTATGGGTAAAAGAAAAGCGATGGAGGGAGCTGGGAGGGTTTCTATAACACAGGGTCCAAGAAGAGCAAAGAAAGTTAAGAAAAGTAATAAGAAGATCCAAAAAACAGATATCATGGACCGTATAGAGGTGCTTGTTGATGAATGTGGGAGTATATTAGCTGGTGACCCAGTTGTAAATTTAGATATTGCCATAACTCGGACTGATGAACCCAGTACAGGTCCCCAGCCAACTCACATCCACATACCCCAGATGTTCCGTAAACCACCACGCCTGAGTGCCACTAATGACGCCAAGGATCTGCCCTCGGGACAATCTAGCCTTGATCCTGATATCCCCTCGCCCTCCCAAATAGCATCTCAGACCCTGACACAGTATAGGCCGAGTCACTTGGAGCCCACAGTTATAGCCTGCTCCAATCGTTTTTCCGCTCTGGCCGATGAATCAGCCTCCCCTGTTGATTTATCCACCCAGGGTCCAACGGAAGTCCCGGTTGAGGCAGAAATGGAGGGTGGAGAGGTTTCAAGTGCTAGGACCTCAATTCTACTGTCAACCATAAACCCTTAACTATAGAGGTGAGGGACCTAAAATCTCGAGTTTTAGACCTAAGAGCATTGGTAGAAGCTCTAATGTCGCATCACATGCCACATACACCATTAGCAGCCTCCCAGCTCCTTCACTCGCTGCCAAGAAAATTCAACCATGCAGGCAGAATAGGTCTCTCAAAAAACTATTCTACACATACTATTCCAACTTTTAAACCAACATTATCTAGCGAGACCGCTGCATTCCTAAAGTGAAGGAAGCAAACCAGTGCGGCACCCAGGCCCAACCACATCCACCAAAATCCTGCTGTAATTCAAGCCCTCCCACATAAAGCAGCAGCGCCTGGTCCACACCTCACAGGACGTCCTTCCCGTCCCTTGCCCGCAAACCAGACAGTTTTTATGGTAAACGTACCCAAGCCCATGGCCTATGAACATGGGAATTCATTGATTAATAAAGCCATACATTGGATCCGACACGTCAGTGGGTGCCGATCCATAATAAGAGAGGACATTATTAGGGCAACGAGGCATTCTTCCTGAACCCGATTAGATACCATTAAACTTGAGCTGACCTCCCCCACCTGGCTGAAGGTTTATTGGCTTTAGAGTTCAGGACCTGTCCCCCTGACACCTCGGGTTTCCAATTTAGATGTTCCCCACGGGCCCCTAGCACAATCGTGAGGGATGAGGCTTCTGAGTCATCCAGAGGGTCGACTCTAAATGACAATGATTGACTGTTAACAACCCCCGAAATACAAATTGAACACACATATGATCCCAACCTAGATGTCATGGACACTGCCCCTACTGCTTCCGTTGTCCTGCAGACTGCATGTAATCAGGCAAGGCCAATTCAACCAGAATCTTCTTATTCACTGCTAAAGATTCCCAAGCCCTTGCATACATCTGCAAGCCCTCTTATGACTAGCCACTCACTAGAAACTATCTACACCCAGACCGAACTACCTAATGAGTTTGGGTCCCCTAAAGTGGACAGCCCAAACCTAAAGATCCTCTGTTGGAACATAGCTGGCCTCCCGAAGAAACTTTCCCTGCCAGATTGGAACAGCTTTATCCAAGGTGATAATATCTGCATCTTCCAAGAGATATGGAGCACGACACCCCATCACAAAGTAGGCTTTGTGTCCTACTATGCTCCAGCAGTACCATCATCAACTGGGAAGGGGCGCCCGTCCGGCGGCCTGTTGATATGGATCAGTACCTCCCTAAATTGTACATTGAAACAGATCCAATATGATTCGCCCGATCTCTTAGGACTAATCATTAGGGATAATAAAGGAGGCAGAACGCTGGAAGTTTTTAACATCTACGTCCAAGGAACAAAGGGAATAGCGCAATCACCTATAGTCGCATCATTGGATGCTAAACTTTCCAACTGTCCCCATGATGCGTACACCCTGGTAGCGGGAGACTTCAATTGCACTTTTGAGCCTCTCGCTGCTGATGATGTGCTAGACATTGAAGAGGACGAGGCAAAGCGGGGAATCCCCCCGCTGAGCATCCCCCCGATGAAAAGGTGGACCCAATTGGCCATCCAGCTGAACTCTTTAACTTTGGAACATAGGATAATAGCAACCAATGGCAGTTCACGGTCTGATCCGCTAGGGGCACATACCTATAATAGGGTAGGTTTCTCCTCGCGAATCGACTATATTCTATTAAATTACAAACTGTGGCGGTATTTAATAGACATGGTAATAACATCAACTGTTGATAGTGACCATAATCCACTATGTCTAACTTTAAAATCTTTATTGCTGCCCACCCCAGGATCTAGAGACATCGGTAATCCAATGTCAACAAGGGAAGTAATTCCCTCAAATTGTGTGAGATACCTGAAATGGCATAGAGTTGTTCTAGACGAAAAGAAAGTGCACAGCTTTAGAGGGACCTTGGCACAGGCCTTAGAAGAAATAGAAGAGGCCCTTATAGATCTAGTCGCCACCGCCAAGCTACCTAAAATCTATGAAAAACCCATTAGCACCCTGGGAACCTTTTTCCATACACCGCTGGACCGGGATGCGGACATTGCGCAAGAAGTACACTGGTAATGGTACGTGGTATACAAACATGTGTAGACACAAAAAATCCGCTCTGGCTCTGGTTGTTAAAAGTAAGTCTCCACCTATGATTCGGTTAGAAAGAAAGGAGTACAATATGGCAATGTCTAATGCCAAGAAAGAGTGGAAAGAGCAGCATTGGCAAGCCCTGAAATTAGCGAGTTTGGAGAAGGACGCTAGCCACTTTTGGAATCTGATTAGAACCAAAACGCGACCTGATTGCGAATCAATCACTAACAATATCCCAAGTCGAATCTGGTATGACCACTTCCTCAAACTCTATTCTAATGCAGAGGAAGCCCCATGTGAAGGCCCAGCAATCGAGTTTAGAACGCGCCCCCGGGGAACCTAATAGACATTTTTTCTTTGAATTGGAAGTGGCAACTGCCATTCGGTGTATTCTTCTAGCAAAGGAAGCGGGCCCAGATGGCATCCCTGGTGACCTCCTTCGTGCAGATCTCGCAAAATGGGCAACATCTTAATTAATGCTATCGACAGCGGCTCCACTATTACTGATTATTGGAAGGGAGCAGAGGTTGTCCCCATTTTCAAAAAGGGGGCCAGGGACGACCCCGCCAATTATCGCCCAATAAGTTTGATTGATTCAGTTCAAAAGGTCGTCGGGAGGGTGATGCCGGAGAGGATCCTGGCGTGGGCAGATGAGAACAGGGTCCTCTACGACTACCAAGCAGGCTTTAGGTCCGGAACCGGGACAATCAAATAGGTGTTCAGGCTACTCCTCCTCTACTGGAAGGTGGTCCAGATAGGCAAGGGCAGTCTTTACCTTGTATTTATCGACCTAAAGACTGCCTTTGACCTAGTCCCTCGGGGCGCCTATGGCAGGTGCTAGCTGAGCAGGGGGTTACTAGATACATTCTAAATATGCGGGTTCGTCTCCATGAAGGCAACTATGCGCAAGTGAGATGGGGCTCTCAAGGGCAGAACACCAACAGAATACCAGTGAAAAGGAGTGTCCGCCAGGGCTGAGCATTAGCTCCCACCCTATTCTCCCTGTATGTGAACGGGGTGGTTGAGCACCTACAGCGAATACCATCTGACGCTCCAACCCTGGCGGGCGAAAAAATTCCAACTCTCCTGTTCGCTGACGACACCCTCCTCATCTCAAATACCCCTAGGGGCCTACAGAGTCTCTTGGACAGCTTCCAGTCATTTTGTACCACCAGAGGGCTTGTTATCAACTCTGAGAAAACTAAGTATTTAGTATTAAACGCCCCCGAAGAACCTCAGGACCCCACCCGTACTAAATTCTGTCCCACTAGAGAGGGTCACTACATTCGACTACCTGGGTATTCGCATCTCTGATTCCATGCTCTGGAGCTCTCACATGCATAAAATGCTCCTAAACCACAAAAGGGTCACTGGGGCAATACTCAAAGAGCACAGCTCTTCAACAAGCAGACCCATTGCCCCCGCTATCGCTATTTATAAGGCCAGAGGATCGAGCTTGGCCCTTTATGGCGCCGAACTCTGGGGTTCTACCAACCCGGACCTAATTGTGGGATCGGAAAATACATTTCTAAAAGAGCTAATGATGCTTCCCCAGAGGACCCCCACCAAGCCTCTATTGCAAGACCTAGGGTGCCACTCAATTAAAGATCTAGCAAGACTTCGCCCCTCCTGCTGTGGGCCCGCCTGTGGCAGACACCAGAATTGTCTAAATATGCTGAGGGACTAAGCGAAATAATAAGTATGGATGGGTGGCACAAGATCAAATGGTTAAAAGACCTAAAAACACTCCTGTACGATCTTAACCTTAAAGAGGCATGGATAAATAGAACTTCCCCACCAAAGGCAGAACTTAAGAAGGTGTACTGGTCCTGGATTAGCAACAAGGGTCTTCTCAATCCCAGAATAGGCAGGCTGACTGAGGAGTTTATGCAACACAAGCATCTCACCCGTTACAAACCATACCTAGATGTTATACAAGAACCATATGACAGGGCTCTGTATTTCGAGTTTAGGGTATGTTTACTCCTCACACGAGAGCTGACTGCGAAATGGAAGCCTCCTCACCAAACACCAGCTTCCTGCCCGCACTGTGAGGCTTCCTCTGAGTCAACTGCGCATGTCATGTTCGCTTGCCCAGCCTACAAAGCTCCAAGGGAACGTTGGCTCAGACCGCTCTGCAGAGATCTGGGCACCCGCAGTCCCTCTGATGCACTGCGCATTCTAAGAACTGATGCACGGGATCTCTACGCTTGTGGGCTGGGTACATTTTTGAGATGGGCATGGAGTACTAGTTTAAGAACCCTGAACGCTAATCCTTAGATACTTCTCTTGACACGTGTTTCCTGTTCTTTGTATTTCGCACTCCCTTCACAATGAAAATGTTGTTTTTAACATTCATTTTTCGGCTTTTGATGAATTTGGATAGCCAACTGAAATGTTCTGGATATATTTATTTATTACCTATTAGAATGTATTCTGATTTTAATTGTATAGCTTTTTTTACTTTGTTCTACAGCTTTAAAGATGTTTTTATCGAAATAAAGCTATTTTGACTACTGACTACTACAGACACAAACTTGTTTCCACCCAGAATTGCCTCAAGACTCTAGATAAAAATGGTACATCACTTGTGTGGATAGGTCTAGTGGCAGTGACAGAAAACCACCCAAACAGAACATGGTTACATCACATTGTTTTACTCAAAACTGACCCTTTCTTTTCAAAGTGGGTAGCTGTGGATTCTGGGCCCAGCCGGCACCTAGGGAAACATATTTTCCTCACATTTCTATCTTGGAATGTTCTGGAATCTGCGGGGAGCCATATATTTCCTACCACTCTGAGTTTCCACTTGTCCCCCAATAAGAATCATTCCCCGCTTGTGTAGGTGGGCAATGAGACCCTGACACAAAAAGGCCATAAAGTTCTACAGTGAGATATCAGCAATAGGGGTTGCAGTGGTGTTTACTGCTGTGCTGTGGTGCCACACATGCAAATCTGTCAACCACAGACATTTTTGAAAACTAGACAACCAGGGAATTCCAGGGTGGTGTGCCTTGCATGGATCCTACTAGGATTTACTAGCCACATTGACCTGCAAATCTCAAACTATGACTGAGATCATACATTTTTCTTACATTTCAGTGATTGGAACTTCTGGAGTCCACAGGAATCCACAACATTTCTGCCACCCAGCATTACTCCACAAAACTCTGCACCACTTGTGTGGCTGGGAATAGCACCCCAAACAGAAATGGATCAAACCGAGGTCAGTGGAAGCCCCATTCCATGGGTTGTCATTGACTGTGGTTTGATCTGGTCCTGTTGCTGGCCAGAAAGACTGTCACTGTAGTGTTTTGTCAGGTAGGAGCATGGTGATGCCCATAGTGGGCAGCCCTCACTCCTATATTTAATTTAAGAACAGACCCTAGTGTCTAGTGGGCTTAATGCCCCACGGGGGCCAATCGGGGTAATGACCTCGTCCACCACCTAGGGGCGGGCCGAAAGAATGTCTCTCTTGCTGGGATGGGGGTATGGCCATGCTCATGGTGGGCAGGCACCACCCTTATATTTATTTTAAAGACATTCCCTGATGTCTAGTGGGCTTTTGGCCCCCAGGGGGGCCAATTTGGAGGTAATAAAAAAATCTGCCCTCCGGGGGTACAGATACATTGTAGTTTTTGGGGCGGCTGAGGGCATAGCCATGCTGATAGTGGGCAGGCCCCACCCCTACATATATATATATATTTTTTTAAAACTTTGGTCTAGTGTGCTTTCTGCCCACCCCCTGGGGAGGGCGGGCAGATCGGTGGTAATTACCACCATTCACCTTGCATGGGGCAGAACGACTGTTCTGATATAGGGTGGGGGGAGAACAAGCCCTTGCCCAAGGGGGTTCGCTTCCTCAAAATTCCTGGTCTAGTGGGTGGATCCCAGCTTGAGGAACGCTCACCTATGGTGATCACTAAGCATGGATTCACTGGGTAGGGATATCGTTGGAAAGGGGAGATTCTCTAGTTTCCAACGATACCCCTCCCACCCCAATCAGTGCTTGACGGCTGAGATATGTCCCCCCAGCATTGATGCAGTGAAAGTAAAACAAGCGCATTAGCTTGTTTTACTTTCCTTTTAGTGTAATATAGTGCACCCTGCGCCCTGATTGTTATTACACTAAAGAAAAAGAAAAACCTCATATTGCTTGGGAAGCTCTTCACGAGCAGCCCTAGGTTCAAAGATAATACGGGAATCCCTCTGATGCTCTGCACCGGAGGGGCCTCTATTTACCTCTCCATTAGCTGACAGATGCCCTGTGGAAGTAGCATGGGTGTCCACCGTTAGCCGACATTCTCACTAAAGGGGTTAAGTTCTGCATGTCTGCTGCCTTTAGAAAATAGTTTGTATTCCACAATCCCTGTATTTAGTCAGCATTTCGACCCTTAGAGTTAGTTATGAGGGTCTAATCAGGACATGAGTCTGTGCCTCTCTGCTATACCTATAGGAATGAAGAGAGGCTTATTAGTACAAATTACAACATTAGCCAAAGAGAAGGTGCTAGGAGTAGAGCATGCTGGATACATGCAATGGAGATGCCCCCTGTTATGGACTGTGGACAGTGAGTTTGCAAATAAGAATAGTTTTCAAACATACAGGGTCAATCTATCTTGCCACTGTGACACCAATCGCGTATTCTAAATGGAGTGGGAAAGCAGTTAATCCAACCCATGACAGCAAAGTTTTTTTAATATTCACTTGGGGCCCGATGTAGGTAGCCAAATACCGGTCGGTAATGGCCGAAATTCGGTAATTTTGGCCCTTACCGCCCGGAATAAGAGTTTCGAGATGTATGTGGAAAAAAAGTGTCCGAATCGATAAAAACCAGTCGGTAAAATACCGATTCGGTATTTCACGAATCGGAATATACCAAATTCATATTTACCGAGTCGGTAAATAAGAAATGGGTATTTTCCGAATCGGAATATACCGAATTCTTATTTACCGAATCGGTAAATCAGAAATGGTAAAAATGGCACATCGAGATGTAGGAAACACAAAAAATACCGAATACCATGAAAATCGGTATTGAAGAGTCGGTAATTACCACGGAATGAAAGCAGGTGGAAACCAGGTGCAGGATATAAAAGAAGGCCCCAAAATGCAACAGTGCAACCTCAATGGCGGCTTTCTACATAATGACAAGGCGGCTACGGATACAGGCAGCAGGAGAGAGGGTCTGACTAAGGGAGGAGCAGGAGTATAGGCAGAGGATCACCCTATTCCAACTGACTGGACCAGAGATCCTGCAAAGGTATAGGCTACACCCCAGAACCATCCTGGACTTGATCAGGGACCTCCACCCATATCTGGAACACCCAACCCCAAGAGCACACGCCATCCCACCCCATGTGCAGGTGCTGTGCTGCCTACACCTTCTTGCTTCTGGGAGCTACCAGAATGTGATTGCTGTGGTAGGTGGGGTGTCCCAGAGCTGCCTGTCACGTTTCTTCAGGAAATTCCTTGACGCCATGATGCAGAGGATGGGACACTACATTGAGTTCCCTGACACACCTGCTGAACTAGCAAAGACCAAAACCTTCCCGCACATCATAGGCTGTATCGATGGCACGCAAATCCCACTATGCCCACCTACAGCAACAGAACACATTTATAGAAACCGGAAGTCTACGCATTCAATCAATGTGCAGGTGATCTGCAACGCTGCCAACATCATTACCAACATTGTTGCCAAATTTCCAGGGAGTACCCACGACTCCTACATCTTCCAGAATAGTGGGATATACACACGCCTTGTTGCTGGTGATTTCGGGGATGGATACCTGTTAGGTAAATAACTGTGAGACACCCTGATAGTCAATGCAGAAGGATCAATCATGAGTATGTGACTAATCATTATTTCATTTTCCACCCAGGTGACAGTTCGTATGCCCTGCGTTTATTTGTCCTCACCCCCTACCTGAATCCATCCACCAGGAGTGAAAGGCGTTACAACGTGGCACACAGAACAACACGTTGCGTGGTGGAACACACTTTTGGACTGCTTAAAATCAGATTTTGCTGCCTCCATAAGAGTGGAGGTGCACGGCAGTACACACCAATGATCTTGCGCAAAATTATTGCGACCTGTGCCATGCTGCACAATCTTGCCACCAAGGAGGGCACAGAGGTAGAAATCACATATCATGAGGACATAGATGATGGGACAGAACAAGCCGATCACAATGCAGCAGGAGCAGCGCCAGCAACAGATGGCAGACTGAGACACGCAGAAATCACAACCAGATATTTCTAATAGAGTGAGGAGACACAGGCATGTTTAGTCCTTGAAGCACGCAGTTTAATATGCACTACTGCACTTCACATATTCAAGACCACAGGAATCAAACAACATCCGCATTTCACACTGGGTGGCCAAAGTTCACATCACTGTGACCTGTCCTATGTTCAGGATTATTTGTTAATGTTTGCGCTTATGCAATATTGTGTTGGAGCTACGGGGCAGGGGGTCAACTTGTGCAGTGGTGCCAGGGTCATCTGCATGGAGCCTGCTGCTCCGACGAACGTCCTGTACAGGCGTGCTGGAGCCACTCCTGCTTGTGGACTCCTCTGTGTCCCCGACACACGTGTTACCAGCAGTGGCTGTCTGCTGTGTCAGCAGTACCTCCATAGCAAAGGTCACTCTCCCAATCCCCCTGGACAAGTCACTGCAGCAGTGCACAATGTCAGTCTGCATGTTCACTGACCGGCGGCATAGCAGGGTGGTTGCAGTTGCCAGCCGGTTGATGGCGTTATTCTGCTGCTTAAGTACGTGCCTATTCCTGCGCCTCTCTGTCTGGTCAGTCTGCATCATGTCACAGAGGGAATCCATGCGCACACCCATTTCCCTCACCCCCTCTGCCACTGACTCCATTCCTTTTGCCATGGACTCCATTCCTAGGGCCATGGAGCATATCCCCCGATCAATGTTTGACATCCTGCTTTTCAGGATGCGCACCTGTCTGTGCACTGCCATGATCCCTTTGGCCTGCATGCGCTGGATCTTCACCATAGTGGTTTCCAAACCAGCAAAGAACCCCTGCATTTCCTGCCCCTCGTCTCGCTCACGTGCCCTACGACCACGGACACATGCACGCACAGATCCTGATGACCCCTGTTGCCCTGCGTTGCCAGCCAGTGGTGGAGTGCTGTGTGTGTGAACCTCCACCTCTTCTTCATCAGAGCTTTCTAGGATCCTGAGTGGTGGAACATCCTGCCTCCTTTGCCTCACATGCACAGAGGACCCTGAGCTTGGTGCTGTGGCACCTGCAGGTGCTGCCGGAGTCTGTGTCTCAAACAGCAGGGGTGACAGTGGCTGTGCTGTGGTGTCTTCCTCCAATGCTGTGGGTGCCTGCGCTGTGGAAGTGTCCTCAGGGACAGTGCTGGGTCCTGATGTGTCTGAAGGCTTCTCCCTCGCAGCCGTTGCTGGTACACTCGCCTCTCCTCCCTGCGCTGCACTGCGCGATGACTCTCCTGTGGGCAGACATGGACAATGATCACCTGTGTGTCTTTATTAAACACATTCCTATCACGCAATTTCCTACGCCTCAACTGCTTGTGTATGGGGAGTGTGGCATGGCATGCTAAATTCTGTGTTGGCTGCTTTGATGTATATTCCTATGACTACGACTACCATGATGCATTGGTGGTGAGTACTGACATGTGTTCTGGATTATGATTCAGTCACCCACATTGGGGAAGGGGCCAGGGAATGGGTGGGGATGTCCATGCATCTTACCTTTCTTTCTTGCAGCTCTGGCTGAGCTGTCAGCATCCCCAATCCCGTGTATGCATTCCGGCTCCATGGTGGATTCCACCAGCTGCTCCAGTTCAGTGAGGCTTGGTGCACGGCTCTTCCCTCCACCTCTGGCTTAGTATTCTTTCCTCTGGGTTGCAATCTTCTTTTTGGTGGTGATCCTCAGATCATACCACCTTTTTTTGATATCTTCAATTTCCCGATGTGTGACCCCTAAGGCATTTACTTTGTTCTGGATCGCCAGCCAGGTGTTTCTTTTGACAGACTCTGCTACTTGCAGGGACGGTCTCCCAAAAAGCTGGCTGTAATGCTGCACTACCTCCTCCACCAGCACCTGGAGCTCAGTTGTGCTGAATTTTAGCTACCTTTTTCTATCACCTCCATCCTTCTGGCCTTCCTGGGACTCCATGGTGATGCTCTGCTGGGCTCAATGCAGCCTGCTCCTCTGTCTTCCCTCCAGCTCTCCAAACAGTTCTGTAGCTCTGCACCTGCATGGGTGTGGCCACCTCCAGGTACTGGGGTGTGGTACTTGCATCTGATTGGTTGATTTCTCAGTTGCTTTGTTGTGGGGTGTGGTGGGTGTCCCTGATTGGTTAACTGGCTCACATGTCTTCTATTCGAATTTTCGAGATCGGATTTTACCGATTCGGTAAATACCGATTTGGTAATCTCCGATTCGGTAATTTCCGATTCGGTATCTCCCATTCATTCCTACGGGCCTGGAGGCCCATAGGGTTGAATGGGTGATACAGAATCAGATATTACCGATTCGGAGATTACCGAATCGGTATTTACGGAGTGTGGATTCCGATTGTTACCGATTCGGTATTCTTTGCCGATTTTTTAGCTACATTCAGTTTTCCGATTCATAAATACCGATTCGGTATGAATCGGTATTTAAGAACCAGAAAAATGAAATTACCTACATCAGGCCCTTAGGGTCCTAACAGCACACTACTAACAGCGCTGAAACAAAATATCAATCACCCATTACTTTCACTTATTTGTATCATAGAAAACGATTCCAGAGCAACGTCAGCCAGAACATCACAAATGCACAGCAGCCACTGAATGCTATGTCAGTGATTACACAAGTTGAAATGTGTTGTGCGGGACAAGCTGAATGTTCTTATTTTCCTGGGAGTGGTCTAGATGGAAGACAAGACAACCAATCATACAAACCACATTGAAAGAGCACAACTCTAGTGTGGTAAGTCATAGTCCACATTCTATGACTAAGGGCCTGATTTAGACAGCAGCGGGGGGCTGCCAATACGATTTGCGGGGGCAGTGCAGGGAAACAATAATAAAAAAAATAGTTTAACCCCTCCCATGCTGGTGACGGAACCGCTCGGTCACCAGCCTCGGTCGCGCTGTGCTGGTGACGGAGCGGTTCCAGCACGGCCCGCTTGGAGGGCTGCGCGGCGCTGATTTTGCGCCTGCGCTGGACGTTCCATTGAGCGGGCAGGGCCGTGACGGAACCGCTCCGTCACAAGCACAGCACGCCCGAGGCTCGTGACAGAGCGGTTCCGTCAAGAGCATGGGAGCGCCGCGCGGCACCCCTCCCCCATGCGCTGCGGTGGAATTGCCGCTGCAGCGAAGGGGTTAAACACCTTCTGCTTACTTGCCGTGCTGTACCACGCTTTCCTGGCACTACAAACTCCAGAAGCACAGGCTTCCAGAATCCCCACGCAATCCCAGTGCTTCTCTCATGCAATTACTCACAGCATGAGAGAAGTGCTGAGATTGGGCAGAGTGGGCTGGCTCTGCGCTCCAGCAGGGACAGGGAGCCTGAGCTCCTGAGCACTGCTGATACCTCCAAGGTACAGCCTGGAGATAACGAAGTGTGCATGTCCACGGCAGCCAAATCGACAAGCACACTTTCAGAGCCTGCTACGCCCCCTCCCCCTTCTGTGTGAGCTGCAACATGTTAACAACCCCTCCCTAATCTCCGCGGCTGGAAGTGAAAAATAAATTGACTATAAAATAGTTTTATTGTCATTTATTTTTATTCTATCGGCTGGCATTTCACCAGTGGGGCGACGCTGCTTCACCATGGTGAAGAAGCCGCCCCTGTAATTCTGAAGTGCATACAGAAACCAGGGGAGGGCCATCATTTTAATTAGGTGATCTTTCCGCAGTAGGGACAGAGGCTAAACCCTCCAGTGTTGAACGTCTCCTTGTAAGCATGTAATCGGTGGCTCAAGATTGTATGTATAAAGAACGTCAGGGTCTATGGTGACGAAGATTTCAGATAGCGGAAATCCCTAGTGAGCAACCATGCTGCACATTCATTAGGTAGACGCAGTGCAGGCCCATGGAGAATATAGATCAGCAAATTATTCCAGTTAATAGTGTAACCTGATTAGCTACGAAAAAGTATGAATGTGTTCATTATCCTATCAAAAGTGGAGGATAGATCAGCTATATAAAGCCGAATATTGTCTGCATAAAGGGAGATTCTATCCTCCCAGTCTGCAGTCCTTCGCAGCCCTCTGACCAGGAGATCACTTCGAATCCAGGCCGCAAGCGGTTCCACGACTAGAGAAAAAATCAGGGGTGAAAGCTGGCTGCCTTTCTCGTACCCCGCCGAAGGTAGAACAATGCAGATGTGCTCCCATTTACCCTCACCTGAGCGAGGGGGTCAGAATATAGGAACTGTATCCAGGAGAGCTATAATGATTTTGACATCCAGAATTGAAAGCTGGAGAGGCTGTCCTACAGGTGGTCAGTAATGTGGCCAAATAATAACCTCAACTAGTACTCTGTGCCATCTTTTTATTGAATAATTGTTGACGTTTTTGTCCTTTTGTTCCGCTATTCTTATAAGAACTAAAAACACGCCTTCTTCTGCCACCCTCCCATGACACTACCTCATTATTCCTCTCCCCGGCCAGGCATTTACATTTCTCCAGCAAAAGGTCTTTCATATATTCACCTGTATGAACCATTACCCCTCGTCTGGCTGGAACCCCAGCCTGACAACGGGAAATGATTTGAACAAGTGAATATGTGAAAGATACCAACAAGGTGGCGCCTTGCTCTCTGTTGTGTGTACCAGTGGCAGCTGGTGAGATTTGAAAGTGGTGAGGCGTAAAAGTTCATGGAACAGTTTACATAAGCACCAGTTACATTACACAAGCATCATTCGCCCGTTGAGTTGTTGGGAGAATACGTGCCACAACACACAGACTACAACAGTAACACACAGGACATCACACAGAACACAACAGTAGAATGTAGATAAATGAAACACAGCCTTTTGCAAGATTCAGAGTTGGCTTCAACTAGAAACATGGAGAGTCAACACTATTAATAACATGACTCCTACTCAAAGAACTGCGTAGTTCATTAGTATTTTCCAGGTGAAATTGCTGGGGATTTGTGTTATCTGCTCTGACGCCTCTTAATATTGTGGCCAAATTTGGGACGTCTGAGCCAGGGTGAATTTTGGTGTAGGTGATTTTTTTTTCCAAGTATCGTTTTTGTGAAAATTAGACTTAATTTGCAAAAAAAGTGATGGTTTTCTATGTGAAAACTGTACAAGAGTTATACCCTTGTCCACTAAAGTCATGTGGTGAAGTTTTCTACCACAGCGCATACAGTAGCAGCAGCGGTGCACATCTTGTTTCACTGTTACCACAAGACACTGGGCAAAAATTATGTAAAAAATCGTACATAGAAGAAAAACAAAAATTATGAGAATAAGTAAAATCCAATGATAGGAATTTACATAGGATTTCAGACCCATTTCATCATCTTTCAAAATGCAAGGGCAAAGAACTTTTTTCCAATCCAGTACACCTGTCTATGGAGCTCTGTCCCAGAGACTGTCTAAACATGCAAGCACTGTTTCAAATTTCACACATTATTGACAACCTGACTGTTTCATCCTGGCCAATAAATCATTTCGATAGGATTTTACTGGCAAACATGTATTTGAAAAACATTTCTGGTAACACCACTACTCTTCTGTATGGAAAAATGTTGTATAGAAAAAGACTTAACATAACATATCAACAACTACTCAGTGGAAGAAAAAACAGAGTGAAACATATGATTTGACTCACAAAGAACCAATAGTAGGCAACACACAAGGGGACATGGTATACACTTTTAAAGACCCAAACTGAAAAACACACCAAAAGTGACAGCAAGACAAACGCTGGTATAAGAACCACATGCCATTTTTAACAGCCCAAGAAATCTACGCATGAAGCGACCAGAAAACCCACTACTGGTAGATGCAAACATAAGGATGTGCACAGAGAGAGAGCCAATACGAGCATCAATGTGAAAGAAACACAGAGCACTTCGAGCAGCAACACGGGGAGGCACAGAAATGGCAAGAGGCGCACATATTAGCAGCCACTAAAATTTACACAGCCCACATACACATACAAGCGGCCACTGAAATGCATACAGCACACATACACACAAATATACACAATGGGTCACAGCACAGGCATATGTGCCAAGAAATTGGGACAGCAGCATTAATTAGATCAAATGGCAGGCAAGCATAGCCGCTCACATAAACCAAAAGGCCACTGAGAGCACAAACTTGCCGAGATTATAAACAAGCATTAAAAATGCAATCGGGCTCGGATTTATTTGAGTTTGAGCTAATGGCATTGTAAATGCCAATGTATTGTTGCTATGTGTTATGGAGTGTGTTCATGTGGTGTGTACTGCCAGTGATCTCCTTGTGAGTGTGCGAATATTGCACCACTTGCCTGTGATGTCCTTCTTGTGAGTGTGAGAAGCTTGCACCTCTGCTGCCTGTGGTCTCCTTGTGAGTGTAAGAAGCTTGCACTGCTGCTGCCTGTGATGTCGTTCTTGTGAGTGGGAGAAGATTGCACCTCAGCTGGCTGTGGTCTCCTTGTGAGTGTATGCACTGTCATCGCTAGCCTGTAGATATGCACTGTCATCGCTAGCCTGTAGATATGCATTGGCTTCACTAGCCTGTAGATATGCACCGTCATCGCTAGCCTGTAGATATGCACTGTCATCGCTAGCCTGTAGATATGCACTGTCATTGCTATCCTGTAGATATGCGCTGTTGTCGCTAGCCTGTAGATATGCATTATCATCGCTAGCCTGTAGATATGCACTGTCATCGCTAGCCTGTAGATATGCTCTGTCATCGCTAGCCTGTAGATATGCACTGTCATCGCTAGCCTGTAGATATGCATTGGCTTCACTAGCCTGTAGATATGCACTGTCATCGCTAGCCTGTAGATATGCATTGGCTTCACTAGCCTGTAGATATGCGCTGTCATTGCTATCCTGTAGATATGCACTGTCATCGCTAGCCTGTAGATATGCTCTGTCATCGCTAGCCTGTAGATATGCACTGTCATCGCTAGCCTGTAGATATGCATTGGCTTCACTAGCCTGTAGATATGCGCTATCATTGCTATCCTGTAGATATGCGCTGTTGTCGCTAGCCTGTAGATATGCATTATCATCGCTAGCCTGTAGATATGCACTGTCATCGCTAGCCTGTAGATATGCACTGTCATCGCTAGCCTGTAGATATGCTCTGTCATCGCTAGCCTGTAGATATGCACTGTCATCGCTAGCCTGTAGATATGCATTGGCTTCACTAGACTGTAGATATGCACTGTCATCGCTAGCCTGTAGATATGCATTGTCATCGCAAGCCTGTAGATATGCACTGTCATCGCTAGCCTGTAGATATGCTCTGTCATCACTAGCCTGTAGATATGCACTGTCATCGCTAGCCTGTAGATATGCATTGGCTTCACTAGCCTGTAGATATGCACTGTCATCGCTAGCCTGTACATATGCTCTGTCATCGCTAGCCTGTAGATATGCGCTGTCATTGCTATCCTGTAGATATGCGCTGTCGTCGCTAGCCTGTAGATATGCATTATCATCGCTAGCCTGTAGATATGCACTGTCATCGCTAGCCTGTAGATATGCACTGTCATCGCTAGCCTGTAGATATGCATTGGCTTCACTAGCCTGTAGCTATGCATTGGCTTCACTAGCCTGTAGATATGCACTGTCATCGCTAGCCTGTAGATATGCACTGTCATTGCTAGCCTGTAGATATGCACTGTCATTGCTATGGCTTCACTAGCCTGTAGATATGCATTGGCTTCACTAGCCTGTAGATATGCACTGTCATCGCTAGCCTGTAGATATGCTCTGTCATCGCTAGCCTGTAGATATCCACTGTCATCGCTAGCCTGTAGATATGCATTGGCTTCACTAGCCTGTAGATATGCACTGTCATCGCTAGCCTGTAGATATGCATTGGCTTCACTAGCCTGTAGATATGCGCTGTCATTGCTATCCTGTAGATATGCACTGTCATCGCTAGCCTGTAGATATGCTCTGTCATCGCTAGCCTGTAGATATGCACTGTCATCGCTAGCCTGTAGATATGCATTGGCTTCACTAGCCTGTAGATATGCACTGTCATCGCTAGCCTGTAGATATGCCCTGTCATAGCTAGCCTGTAGATATGCGCTGTCATTGCTATCCTGTAGATATGCGCTGTCGTCGCTAGCCTGTAGATATGCATTATCATCGCTAGCCTGTAGATATGCACTGTCATCGCTAGCCTGTAGATATGCACTGTCATCGCTAGCCTGTAGATATGCTGTCATCGCTAGCCTGTAGATATGCACTGTCATCGCTATCCTGTAGATATGCGCTGTCGTCGCTAGCCTGTAGATATGCATTATCATCGCTAGCCTGTAGATATGCACTGTCATTGCTAGCCTGTAGATATGCACTGTCATCGCTAGCCTGTAGATATGCATTGGCTTCACTAGCCTGTAGGTATGCATTGGCTTCACTAGCCTGTAGATATGCACCGTCATCGCTAGCCTGTAGATATGCACTGTCATCGCTAGCCTGTAGATATGCACTGTCATTGCTATGGCTTCACTAGCCTGTAGATATGCATTGGCTTCACTAGCCTGTAGATATGCACTGTCATCGCTAGCCTGTAGATATGCACTGTCATTGCTATGGCTTCACTAGCCTGTAGATATGCATTGGCTTCACTAGCCTGTAGATATGCACTGTCATCGCTAGCCTGTAGATAAGCATTGGCTTCACTAGCCTGTAGATATGCGCTGTCATTGCTATCCTGTAGATATGCACTGTCATCGCTAGCCTGTAGATATGCTCTGTCATCGCTAGCCTGTAGATATGCACTGTCATCGCTAGCCTGTAGATATGCATTGGCTTCACTAGCCTGTAGATATGCACTGTCATCGCTAGCCTGTAGATATGCTCTGTCATCGCTAGCCTGTAGATATGCGCTGTCATTGCTATCCTGTAGATATGCGCTGTCGTCGCTAGCCTGTAGATATGCATTATCATCGCTAGCCTGTAGATATGCACTGTCATCGCTAGCCTGTAGATATGCACTGTCATTGCTAGCCTGTAGATATGCTCTGTCATCGCTAGCCTGTAGATATGCACTGTCATCGCTAGCCTGTAGATATGTACTGTCATCGCAAGCCTGTAGATATGCATTGGCTTCACTAGCCTGTAGATATGCACGGTCTTCGCTAGCCTGTAGATATGCATTGGCTTCACTAGCCTGTAGATATGCGCTGTCATTGCTATCCTGTAGATATGCGCTGTCATCGCTAGCCTGGTAGTAGTGGTGGTGGTTGTGGTACTGCTAGTAGTGGTAGCACTGGTAGTGGTAGTACTGGTAGTGGTAGTACTGGTGGTGGTGGTACTGGTAGTACTGGTGGTGGTGGTAGCACTGGTGGCTGTAGTAGTGGTAGTACTGGTGGTGGTGGTACTGGTGGTGGTGGTACTGGTAGTGGTAGTACTGTTGGTGGTAGTACTGCTGGTGGTAGTACTGGTAGTGGTGGTCCTAGTGGTGGTGGTACTGGTAGTGGTAGTACTGGTGGTGGTACCGGTAGTGGTACTGCTAGTGGTGGTGGTACTGCTGCCCGTAGTACTGGTAGTGGTAGTACTGGTGGTGGTGGTACTGGTGATGGTAGTACTGGTGGTGGTAGTGGTACTGGTATTGGTAGTACTGGTATTGGTAGTGCTGGTGGTCGTGGTAGTGGTAGTACTGGTGGTGGTGGTAGTGGTAGTACTGGTGGCTGTAGTAGTGGTAGTACTGGTGGCTGTAGTAGTGGTAGTAATGGTAGTACTGATGGTGGTAGTACTGGAAATACTGGTGGTGGTGGTGGTACTGGTAGTGGTAGTAGTGGTAGTGGTAGTACTGGTGGTCGTGGTAGTGGTAGTACTGGTGGCTGTAGTAGTGGTAGTAATGGTAGTACTGATTGTGGTAGTACTGGAAGTACTGGTGGTGGTGGTGGTACTGGTAGTGGTAGTAGTGGTAGTGGTAGTACTAGTGGTCGTGGTAGTGGTAGTACTGGTGGTGGTGGTAGTGGTAGTACTGGTGGCTGTAGTAGTGGTAGTACTGGTGGCTGTAGTAGTGGTAGTAATGGTAGTACTGATGGTGGTAGTACTGGAAGTACTGGTGGTGGTGGTGGTACTGGTAGTGGTAGTAGTGGTAGTACGGGTGGTCGTGGTAGTGGTAGTACTGGTGGTGGTGGTAGTGGTAGTACTGGTGGCTGTAGTAGTGGTAGTACTGGTGGCTGTAGTAGTGGTAGTAATGGTAGTACTGATGGTGGTAGTACTGAAAGTACTGGTGGTGGTGGTGGTGGTACTGGTAGTGGTAGTAGTGGTAGTACTGGAGGTGGTAGTACTGTTGGTGGTAGTACTGTTGGTGGTAGTACTGCTGGTGGTAGTACGGGTAGTGGTGGTACTGGTGGTGGTGTTACTGGTAGGTCTGGTGGTGGTGGTAGTACTGGTGGCTGTAGTAGTGGTAGTACTGGTGGCTGTAGTAGTGGTAGTACTGGTGGTGGTAGTACTGGTAGTATTGATGGTTGTAGTACTGGTATTACTGGTGGTAGTGGTAGTGGTAGTACTGGCGGTGGTGGTAGTGGTAGTACTGGTGGCTGTAGTAGTGGTAGTACTGGTGGCTGTAGTAGTGGTAGTACTGGTGGTGGTAGAAATGGTAGTACTGATGGTGGTAGTACTGGAAGTACTGGTGGTGGTGGTGGTACTGGTAGTGGTAGTACTGGTGGTGGTGTTACTGGTAGTACTGGTGGTGGTGGTGGTACTGGTAGTGGTAGTAGTGGTAGTACTGGAGGTGGTGGTACTGGTAGTGGTAGTACTGTTGGTGGTAGTACTGCTGGTGGTAGTACTGGTAGTGGTGGTACTGGTGGTGGTGGTACTGGTGGTGGTGGTACTGGTAGTGGTAGTACTGGTGGTGGTACCGGTAGTGGTAGTGCTAGTGGTGGTGGTACTGCTGCCCGTAGTACTGGTAGTGGTAGTACTGGTGGTGGTGGTACTAGTGGTGGTAGTACTGGTGGTGGTAGTGGTACTGGAATTGGTAGTACTGGTAGTGGTAGTACTGGTGGTCATGGTACTGTTAGTACTGGTGGTGGTGGTAGTTGTAGTACTGGTGGCTGTAGTACTGGTAGTACTGGGGGTGTTGGTAGTACTGGTAGTGGTGGTACTGGTGGTGGTGGTACTGGTGGTGGTGGTACTGGTAGTGGTAGTACTGGTGGTGGTACCGGTAGTGGTAGTGCTAGTGGTGGTGGTACTGCTGCCAAGTAGTACTGGTAGTGGTAGTACTGGTGGTGGTGGTACTAGTGGTGGTAGTACTGGTGGTGGTAGTGGTACTGGAATTGGTAGTACTGGTAGTGGTAGTACTGGTGGTCGTGGTACTGTTAGTACTGGTGGTGGTGGTAGTAGAGAAATCTGTGCACTGCCAACACCATGTGTTAACCTCCGAAAAAGCTGGTGCAAGCCCTTTAGAGCGAGTCACATTTATTGCATGAAAGCTGGGAGCACTGTTGAGGTATCAGACCAGACTGAACAATAGATCACTGTCTAAAACTACTCTTCACTGGAACCTGGTTCTTAGTAGAATTTTTTACCTAGTCTGTTTAGGTATGTTCTACTCGTATTATTGGATTTAAATCATCTTAAAATTGCCCTTAACAAAAACTATTACAAATACATCTTTCAAGCATAAGGGCTGCAAGTGTATGGTGTTTGTGCTGGGGGTCAATTGGGATAATAAACCAATGGGGTGCGTGGGGTAGTTTAAGATATGCCTAGGCGTAGGCACGTTGGAGAAGACCTCGTGACTTAAGAGCAGCTACCCCCAGAACTATGGCGTGTGCTAAAAAGTGTAACACAATGGCCTCTGTGGACACTCCCAAGTACAGCCAGAAGGGAGAGCAGAAAAGGCTACACAATGTAATGACCACTGGTGTCAAACGAGCAGGGAAAGTTCACGACAGGACACTGAGGTTCAGACCACAGAAAGCACAAGATGTCGCCATCCAAATTAGCCCATCTTAACTTGAGGGCCTGCCACCCCGCCCCCTCGCCTCCCCCAACACTCAAAAAAACACCTTGACCGCGTTTCCCAGGAAGCCTCTGGTAAGGCGGTTAAAGAAATGCATTAGTGAGGTAACAAGTCCTATATGTTAATATACAGATTACCATAGCCGCAGGGGGCGAAGGACTAAAGAGAACACATTTCCTGTCGCCTCGCCCCACCCCGTGCAGCATCTCTGTCAGCGCTCCTTCCCAAACAGCCCGACTCCCCTGCAGGGAGCGTCGGGGCCTTTTGTTATGAACGGGTGACTGCGCGGCTGCTCCCCGCAATGCCCCTCTGCTATTCATTATCCCCCCCTGCCCAAGTCAACTGCTGAGAGACGACCTGAGCCCCCACCCCGTGATGCATTTCTACAAACAGACACATATATGTAGCTTCCAGGAAATATATATATAAAACAAAATCACATGTCTGCTGAACACAAGCGCTCCACGAATGCGTTCTGCCTGGCTGGACGCTAGCTTTCATCCGATGTAAACAGCCCTACACAGAATGTCCAGGAAGGAACATTTTTCCAAACAAAACCGGCCTTGTTCAGGTCCTTCTGCGCGCTGCCAAAGGCGAAGGGGTGCAAGGGGGGAGGCAATGTGGACGACTCATCGACTATATGCTAGATGGTGAACGCGCGCACATCTGGATTGCATTACACTGGTACTCTGACAGCTCCTAATTAAGATTAATCACTCTCCGTGCTCGTTCGCGCACACAATATGCCACATCGGGCACGCGTAAATTACTTACAGCCTATCACGTCAACGCTACTAAATACACAGCACAGCGAAGACGAATCACTAGGCAGATGCCATAAAAAACTAAGGAATTTGCCAGCCGGATCCCTTTCTGAATTTTTTTTTTCTAAATACTAAAGAGCTCGCAAGCTCCGCCTCTCCACTTCGTGGAAGGCGAGGCCCAAGCCCTAAAAAGAGACAAAGTAGAGATTTGAGTACAGCTTACACCCACGCAGATGCACAACAGCTCTGGATACTCAATGAGAAATTTGGGGGATACCGTAATTTCTTATCAGACACAACGTACTTCCCCAGCAGGTGCGCTGTTTCTTCCTGAGGATCTGAAGTTAGAAGATATATGACTGGGCAGCAAGATCACATGACACCGTCACTTTCATGCACGGTCGTCTTTGCTAGAAAGATTGACGTGACGTACAGCCTCAGACCGGCTGTGTTCCGGCTCGCAATACTAGAGGGTAGAGGGGGGGAGGTTAGGGGCCGGGGAAGGTTAACATTAAAATATAATATAAAAGATAACTTACCGGTCTGCGCCGCCTCTGCTTGACTACTCCTGGGCCGGGGTCCAGTGCGCGCTCTTCAAAACACAGGAACGGCCACGACGTCACTGCCAGCCCCTCTAATGACGCTGCTCCAGCAGCGCCAGGATTGGTTGAGGGCAGAGATACTCCCTGCCCATTAGGAGACCGGGGGCTTCGGCATGAAGCAACCCTCGGTCTCTTAAGGGGAAAGCTAGTGCGTATGTTTGGGCTGTTCATAAAAATAATCAGCCCAAAAATGAACATGCGCACTAACTATTGCTGTGACTGTAGTGCGCTGTGACTCCCTGAGTGCTCCCGCAGCCCAGCCTGCCCCACCCCTTCCCACCCCCTTCAGCGTCCCTCCCTCGTTCTACTTCTCTGACGCTAATATTAATCAGGAGTCCGAATTGGAATTAGAATTAGGCAGCGTCGGAGAAGTAGAACGATTAAGAATTTGAATGCTGGGGCAATAGTGCCGTGGGCCGTGGCATTAGGGGGGCAACGGCCCAGCACCCCCAATGGACTCACCGCCACTGGATTTAGAGTTTGGCGTATTATTTTACTTCATAACAAACATGCCCGATCTCCATGTCTTCAGTGTTATAATTCCATTATATCCAATGGAACTTGGAATAATGCAGATGGGACATCAGTTTGTGATGGAATTACCCATCCACTAAGCTCTAAATCAGGCCCTAAGTTCTATAAGTAAGTTTGCATTTATTAATTGATAGTTGATGATATCCTAACATGATTGTTATTTACATTAATTCTCATTGGCCTTTCCATTGTGTATGCTCAGTTTACATTCCAAGTTCTGGGAAATTATTCTAAGTAAATTTCTTCTGGCGCTCACCTTGCATGGATGCTCCAATGGAAAGTACTACGTATCTACTTATTTGTGGTCCATCTTTATTTACCACATCCAGCCCCTTTCTCATTGATGATATGCAAAGGTGTTGGTAACCCTTCACATTATCAGTGACACATTGTAATTTCCTTGGCTGAGAGCATAAGTATCTAGTGAAGTTGCGCCTTTTCAAAATGGTTCTCACCTTGGGGAGGGTAGACCTTGCCCATCTAGTGGGCTGCCTCCCAGCATGACAACTGACTTTTATGGTACTTCTACCCATTACATTGTGGATCTCATAATTGTATATCCTACAACATCACAATTGCAATTTACCATATCCTCTATTTGCATGTCCCAATACATTCCCACCATTAAAGTTTTTTTATGTAGTAAATATTTCCTCACAATTTGCTTCAACGTGACTCCTACTATGTTTCACCCAGATTGAACTAATTAAAAGGAGTTTAGCCAGGCAGCTTTAAAAGCAGTTACACATTTATAGGGCATAATGCTCCAATACCTGTTAATCGCTACTGAAGGAAATATAGTCAGCAGTCTGTCCCCTCCAGCCAATAAAAATCAAACATTTTAATAAAAAAACAAATCAATCAATCATGCGTTTGTTAAGCGCTACTACTCACCCGTGAGGGTCTCAAGGCAGCTGGGGGAGGGGTGTTTTGCAGGTTCCAGTCCATCAAGGAGGGGGTCCGTTGAAGAGCCAGGTTTTGAGGTTTCTTGTGAAGAAGGGGGAAGATGTTGTCTGTCTGAGCTGCAGAGGGAGGCCGTTTCAGACTCTTGCCACGAGGAAGGAGAAAGAGCGGCCTGATCTGGTCTTTCTGGTGCGGGGGACCATGGCGTAGTAGAGCTTGGCTGACCGTAGGGTCCTTTGGGGTGCGTGGAATTTGAGTTGGCTACTCAGGTATGCTGGTCCGGTGTCGTGGAGGGCCTTGTGAGCGAGGGTGAGCATCTTGAAGGTGACTCTAGCTTCAATGGGGATTGAGCAGAGTGTGCACAGGTGCTGGGAAATGTGGCAGTGTCTTGGCAGGTAGACGCCCAGTATTGCAGCGGCGTTCTGGATGTTCTGTAGCTTGTATTGTGTCAACATTCAGCAAAACAGCATCAGTGCTTTTGGTTTATCAGGTAGATATACTGTAAATGATTTTTGAGCTGTAAGGCTTGAGTTAGGGTAAGCGGTGTGGTGGATAAAACTACAAGGTGTATAAACAATTTCATAAATATCAATTTTTGCAGAAAAATGTATCACCATTAAATTCGGAAAATAAAGGCTACTTTGTGTAACTTCCAGTGGATTGGTCCCTTAAAAAGCTGTACATAACACATGTAGAGTAAGTACACTGATCCCAACAGCGACATTCTCACTCTCTGTATTTAATTTGGAGAAATACCAAATATTTTTGTTTCTCATTTTTTGTCTCCTGTCTTGGGCTCCCTTACAGCTTGTGATTGTTTTGTTTTGTGCTCCTTTTTTCATTTCATTGCATTTTTATGCCTCAGATTTTCGTAAAAGTCTGTAAAAAAGTTATGTTCCTGTTGCCACACTTTCTCACGAGACTCCTCTTTAGGGTTAGCAGCCTTTTATTTCTTTATGGCAGACCCTGCCTTATTAACTTCCGTGTTCTTCCAGTACCCCACTGCTAGAATTCCCAGTGCAGGAAAACATCTGGCAACAGGTGGAACAGAAAGTATGTTGGGTGTCCATGGCTTATGGCGGCAATTATTTTCATCCGCTACCTTATGGGACATTAAGGGTCACACGAGACACATCAAGTAAAACAATTCCATACAGTCCATTGTTCTGCTGTGAGACTGCAGGTTCCACGGACTGGGAAGGGGACCAACACCTCAGGCATCATAGTTGGGATACGTGGCCAATCTTTGTGAATCTTCGTGAAGAGCCAGGTTTTTCAACTTTGTTAGCCAAGTCACACACCCCTAGAGCAAAACTGGCAATTTGTGATGGTGGGGGAGGAGGAACATTATTTGTAGAACAAGAGCAAGGTACAATCAACAACTATGTGTGCCAGATCATAAATGAGGGATAAGAGAGTCAACCCAGACAGAAGACAGTGGAGCATTCTACAGGGCCAAGGACCAATATACATTCAATGGGTGAATCGGGGGGAAGCTCGGATCTAGGAGCAGAGGTGGACTGTTACTTTGTTCTGATTTAATGTTCTCAAAGAGATGTGCCTCCAGCTTTTTCCTAAGTAGGAGCTGTGTTATGGCAGTCCTGACAGATGCAGGGATGTTGATATCAATCCTGGATGCATACATTTGATGGTTTGTTGCCTTTCTTTCTTGTTTGAGCTTCTTCATTTCCATTTGGATGCTCAGTTTACATTCCATGTTCCTGGATGTGATTCGTAGTCAGTTTCTTCTGGTGCTCACTTTGCATGGATGCTCCAATAACAAGCATTTACAATGCAATGGTCTCGGCATTGCTCCTTTTTAAAAAAAATCATAAATAAATGGCATTGTCATTTACATTGCCAATAGCTTAATTGTTTGCATATGCGAGACCTATTGCATTAGCACCCACACAAAGAGTAAGTAGTAGAGTGAGTAGTTGATAGTGAGTAGGAGAGAGTTATTAGTAAAAACTATTAGAGAGCGAGTAGTAAACAGTGAAATAGTGAGTATTCTTTAGTGAGAGAGTGAGGCAGGATATAATTCCCTTGTAGGTTTATATTAAACACAATCGTTTTCTCAAGCACAGTGCAAGTGCTATACAGGTAAAACCTAAAATGAGTACCAGGCATTGGCAAACGATCACCTGAATGGAAATGTACAGATTTGTTTAATCCTGCACTTTGGGCCTGACAAATTTGGTGGGAACCGGATACTGTAAAATATTCAAAATATATATGTTCACAAACTGATGCACTTACTGCCCTCAACCCTCTGCCCTCAACACTCTGCCCTCAACCCTCTGCCCTCAACACTCTGCCCTCAACACTCTGCCCCCCTCAACACTCTGCCCTCTGCCCTCAATACTCTGCCCTCTGCCTTCAACCCTCTGCCCTCAACACTCTACCCTCAACACTCTGCCCTCAGCACACTGCCCTCAACACTCTGCCCTCAACACTCTGCCCTAAACCCTCTGCCCTCAACCCTCTGCCCTCAACACTCTGCCCTCAGCCCTCTGCCCTCAACCCTCTGCCCTCAACACTCTGCCCTCAACACTCTGCCCTCTGCCCTCAACACTCTGCCCTCTGCCTTCAACCCTGTGCCCTCAAAACTCTGCCCTCAGCACTCTGCCCTCAGCACTCTGCCCTCAACACTCTCCCCCCAGCACTCTGCCTCAACACTCTGCCCCCAACCCTCTGCCCTCAACACTGTGCCCTCAACACTCTGCCTTCTGCCCTCAACACTCTGCCCTCTGCCCTCAACACTCTGCCCTCAGCACTCTGCCCTCAGCACTCTGCCCTCAACACTCTGCCCTCTGCCCTCAACACTGTGCACTCTGCCCTCAACACTCTGCCCTCTGCCCTCAACACGCTGCACTCTGCACTCAACACTCTGGCCTCTGCCCTCAACACTCTACCCTCAACACTCTACCCTCAACACTCTGCCCTCAACACTCTGCCCTCAACACACTGCACTCTGCCCTCAGCACTCTCCACTATGCACTCCAACACTCTGCACTCTGCCCTCAACACTCTGCACTCTGCCCTCAACACTCTGCCCTCAGCACTCTGCCCTAAACACTCTGCCCTCAGCACTCTGCCCTCAACACTCTGCCCTCAACACTCTGCCCTCAGCACTCTGCCCTCAACACTCTGTCCTCAACACTCTTCCCTCTGCCCTCAACACTCTGCCCTCAAAACTCTGCCCTCAACACTCTGCCCTCAACACTCTGCCCTCAACACTGCACTCTGCCCTCTGCCCACAACACTCTGCACTCAACACTCTGCCCCCTGCCCTCAACCCTCTGCCCTCAGCACTCTACCCTCTGCCCTCAACACTCTGCATTCTACCAGCAACACTCTGCACTCTGCACTCTGCACTCTGCACTCTGCCCTCATCACTCTGGCCTCTGCCCTAAACACTCTGCCCTCTGCCTTCAACCCTCTGCCCTCAACACTCTGCCCTCAACACTCTGCCCTCAGCACACTGCCCTCAACACTCTGCCCTCAACACTCTGCCCTAAACCCTCTGCCCTCAACCCTCTGCCCTCAACCCTCTGCCTTCAATCCTTTGCCCTCAACACTCTGCCCTCAACAGTCTGCCCTCAACAGTCTGCCCTCAGCACTCTGCCCTCAGCACTCTGCCCTCAACACTCTGCCCTCAACACTGTGCCCTCAACACTCTGCCCTCTGCCCTCAACACTCTGCCCTCAGCACTCTGCCCTCAGCACTCTGCCCTCAGCACTCTGCCCTCAACACTCTGCCCTCAACACTCTGCCCTCTGCCCTCAACACTCTGCCCTCAACACTCTACCCTCTGCCCTCAACACTGTGCACTCTGCCCTCAACACTGTGCTTTCTGCCCTCAACACTCTGCACTCTGCACTCAAAACTCTGTCCTCTGCCCTCAACACTCTGCCCTCAACACTCTGCCCTCAACACTCTGCCCTCAATACTCTGCCCTCTGCCTTCAACCCTCTGCCCTCAACACTCTACCCTCAACACTCTGCCCTCAGCACACTGCCCTCAACACTCTGCCCTCAACACTCTGCCCTAAACCCTCTGCCCTCAACCCTCTGCCCTCAACACTCTGCCCTCAACCCCCTGCCCTCAACCCTCTGCCCTCAACACTCTGCCCTCAACACTCTGCCCTCTGCCCTCAACACTCTGCCCTCTGCCTTCAACCCTGTGCCCTCAAAACTCTGCCCTCAGCACTCTGCCCTCAGCACTCTGCCCTCAACACTCTGCCCTCAGCACTCTGCCTCAACACTCTGCCCCCAACCCTCTGCCCTCAACACTGTGCCCTCAACACTCTGCCTTCTGCCCTCAACACTCTGCCCTCTGCCCTCAACACTCTGCCCTCAGCACTCTGCCCTCAGCACTCTGCCCTCAACACTCTGCCCTCTGCCCTCAACACTGTGCACTCTGCCCTCAACACTCTGCCCTCTGCCCTCAACACGCTGCACTCTGCACTCAACACTCTGGCCTCTGCCCTCAACACTCTACCCGCAACACTCTACCCTCAACACTCTGCCCTCAACACTCTGCCCTCAACACACTGCACTCTGCCCTCAGCACTCTCCACTATGCACTCCAACACTCTGCACTCTGCCCTCAACACTCTGCACTCTGCCCTCAACACTCTGCCCTCAGCACTCTGCCCTAAACACTCTGCCCTCAGCACTCTGCCCTCAACACTCTGCCCTCAACACTCTGCCCTCAGCACTCTGCCCTCAACACTCTGTCCTCAACACTCTTCCCTCTGCCCTCAACACTCTGCCCTCAAAACTCTGCCCTCAACACTCTGCCCTCAACACTCTGCCCTCAACACTGCACTCTGCCCTCAACACTCTGCCCTCTGCCCACAACACTCTGCACTCAACACTCTGCCCCCTGCCCTCAACCCTCTGTCCTCAGCACTCTACCCTCTGCCCTCAACACTCTGCATTCTACCAGCAACACTCTGCACTCTGCACTCTGCACTCTGCCCTCATCACTCTGGCCTCTGCCCTAAACACTCTGCCCTCTGCCTTCAACCCTCTGCCCTCAACACTCTGCCCTCAACACTCTGCCCTCAGCACACTGCCCTCAACACTCTGCCCTCAACACTCTGCCCTAAACCCTCTGCCCTCAACCCTCTGCCCTCAACCCTCTGCCTTCAACCCTTTGCCCTCAACACTCTGCCCTCAGCACTCTGCCCTCAACAGTCTGCCCTCAGCACTCTGCCCTCAGCACTCTGCCCTCAACACTCTGCCCTCAACACTGTGCCCTCAACACTCTGCCCTCTGCCCTCAACACTCTGCCCTCAACACTCTGCCCTCAGCACTCTGCCCTCAGCACTCTGCCCTCAGCACTCTGCCCTCAACACTCTGCCCTCAACACTCTGCCCTCTGCCCTCAACACTCTGCCCTCAACACTCTACCCTCTGCCCTCAACACTGTGCACTCTGCCCTCAACACTGTGCTTTCTGCCCTCAACACTCTGCACTCTGCACTCAAAACTCTGTCCTCTGCCCTCAACACTCTGCCCTCAACACTCTGCCCTCAACACTGCCCTCAACACTCTGCCCTCAACACTGCCCTCAACACTCTGCCCTCTGCCCTCAACATTCTGCACTCTGGCCTCAACACTCTGCCATCTGCCCTCAATACTCTGCCCTCAACACTCTGCCCTCAACACTCTGCCCTCTGCCCTCAGCACTCTGCCCTCAACACTCTGCCCTCAACACTCTGCCCTCTGCCCTCAACACTCTGCCCTCTGCCCTCAACACTCTTCCCTCTGCCCTCAACACTCTGCCCTCAAAACTCTGCCCCCTGCCCTCAACACTCTGCCCTCAACACTCTGCCCTCAACACTGCACTCTGCCCTCAACACTGCACTCTGCCCTCAACACTCTGCCCTCTGCCCACAACACTCTGCACTCTACACTCAACACTCTGCCCCTGCCCTCAATCCTCTGCCCTCAACACTCTGCACTCTACCAGCAATACTCTGCACTCTGCACTCTGCCCTCATCACTCTGGCCTCTGCCCTCAACACTCTGCCCTCTGCCTTCAACCCTCTGCCCTCAACACTCTGCCCTCAACACTCTGCCCTCAGCACACTGCCCTCAACACTCTGCCCTCAACACTCTGCCCTAAACCCTCTGCCCTCGACCCTCTGCCCTCAACCCTCTGCCCTCAACACTCTGCCCTCAACACTCTGCCCTCTGCCCTCAACACTCTGCCCTCTGCCTTCAACCCTTTGCCCTCAACACTCTGCCCTCAGCACTTTGCCCTCAACAGTCTGCCCTCAGCACTCTGCCCTCAGCACTCTGCCCTCAACACTCTGCCCTCAACACTGTGCCCTCAACACTCTGCCCTCAACACTCTGCCCTCAACACTCTGCCCTCAGCACTCTGCCCTCAGCACTCTGCCCTCAACACTCTGCCCTCTGCCCTCAACACTCTGCCCTCAACACTCTACCCTCTGCCCTCAACACTGTGCACTCTGCCCTCAACACTGTGCTCTCTGCCCTAAACACTCTGCACTCCGCACTCAACACTCTGTCCTCTGCCCTCAACACTCTGCCCTCAACACTCTGCCCTCAACACTCTGCCCTCAACACACTGCACTCTGCCCTCACTCTCTGCACTCTGCCCTCAACACTCTGCCCTCAACACTCTGCCCTCAACACTCTGCACTCTGCCCTCAACACTCTGCCCTCAGCACTCTGCCCTCAACAATCTGCCCTCAGCACTCTGCCCTCAACACTCTGCCCTCAACACTCTGCACTCAACACTCTGCCCTCAGCACTCTGCCCTCAGCACTCTGCCCTCAACACTCTGCCCTCAACACTCTGCCCTCAACACTCTTCCCTCTGCCCTCAACACTCTGCCCTCAACACTCTGCCCCCTGCCCTCAACACTCTGCCCTCAACACTCTGCCCTCTGCCCTCAACACTCTGCACTCAACACTCTGCCCCTGCCCTCAACCCTCTGCCCTCAACACTCTGCCCTCAACACTGCCCTCAACACTCTGCCCTCAACACTGCCCTCAACACTCTGCCCTCTGCCCTCAACATTCTGCACTCTGGCCTCAACACTCTGCCCTCAACACTATGCACTCTCCCCTCAACACTCTGCCCTCAATACTCTGCCCTCAACACTCTGCACTCTGCCCTCAACACTCTGCCCTCAACACTCTGCCCTCAACACTCTGCCCTCTGACCTCAGCACTCTGCCCTCAACCCTCTGCCCTCAACACTCTGCCCTCAACACTCTGCCCTCAACACTCTGCCCTCAACACTCTGCCCTCTGCCCTCTGCCCTCAACACTCTGCACTCTACCCTCAACACTCTGCACTCTGCCCTCAACACTCTGCCCTCTGCCCTTAACACTCTGCACTCTGCCCTCAGCAGTCTGCCCTCAGGACTCTGCCCTCAACACTCTGCCCTCAACACTCTGCCCTCTGCCCTCAACACTCTGCCCTCAACACTCAGCCCCCTGCCCTCAACACTCTGCCCTCAACACTGCCCTCAACACTCTGCCCTCCGCCCTCAACATTCTGCACTCTGGCCTCAACACTCTGCCCTCAATACTCTGCCCTCAACACTCTGCAGTCTGCCCTTCAACACTCTGCCCTCAACACTCTGCCCTCTGCCCTCAGACCTCTGCCCTCAACACTCTGCCCTCAGCACTCTGCCCTCAATACTCTGCCCTCAACACTCTGCCCTCTGCCCTTAACACTCTGCCCTCAACACTCTGCACTCTACCCTCAACACTCTGCACTCTGCCCTCAACACTCTGCCCTCTGCCCTCAACACTCTGTACTCTGCCCTCAACACTCTGCCCTCAGCACTCTGCCCTCAACACTCTGCCCTCAACACTCTGCCCTCTGCCCTCAGCACTCTGCCCTCTGCCCTCAACACTCTGCCCTCAGCACTCTGCCCTCAACACTCTGCCCTCAACACTCTGCCCTCAACACTCATCCCTCTGCCCTCAACACTCTGCCCTCAGAACTCTGCCCTCAACACTCTGCCCTCAACACTCTGCCCTCAAAACTCTGCCCTCTGCCCTCAACACTCTGCCCTCTGCCCTCAACACTCTGCACTCTGCCCTGAACACTCTGCACTCTGCCCTCAACACTCTGCCCTCTGCCCTCAACACTCTGCCCTCAGCCCTCAACATTCTGCCCTCTGCCCTCAACACTCTGCCCACACCACATCATCAGAGCTGTGTGAATAATACCAGCCGTGAGCTTCTGACCTCTGCTCTCAACATTCTGCCCTCAACACTCTGCCCTCTGCCCTCAACACTCTGCCCTCAACACTCTGCCCTCAACACTTTGCCCTCTGCCCTCAACACTCTGCTCTCTGCCCTCAACACACCGCCCTCTTCCCACAACACTCGGCCCTCTGCCCTCAACACTCTGCCCACACCACATCATCAGAGCTGTGTGAATAATACCAGCCGTGAGCTTGTGCCTGAGGTGCATCATCAGACCTGTGTGAATAATAACTGCGTCAGCCCCGTGCCTGAGGTGCATCATCAGAGCTGTGTGAATAATAACTGCGTCAGCCCCGTGCCTGAGGTGCATCATCAGAGCTGTGTGAATAATAACTGCAGGCAGCCCGTGCCTGAGGTGCATCATCAGAGCTGTGTGAATAATAACAGCTGTGAGCCCGTGCCTGAGGTGCATCCTCAGAGCTGTGTGAATAATAACTGCGTCAGCCCAGTGCCTGAGGTGCATCATCAGAGCTGTGTGAATAATAACAGCTGTGAGCCGGTGCATCATCAGAGCTGTGTGAATAATAACAGCTGTGAGCCCGTGCGTGAGGTGCATCATCAGAGCTGTGTGAATAATAACAGCTGTGAGCCCGTGCCTGAGGTGTATCATCAGAGCTGTGTGAATAATAACTGCGCCAGCCCCGTGCCTGAGGTGCATCATCAGAGATGTGTGAATAATAACAGCTGTGAGCCCGTGCCTGAGGTGCATCATCAGAGCTGTGTGAATAATAACAGCTGTGAGCCCGTGCTTGAGGTGCAATAAACCTTTGCAAATAAGCAGGGGGCAGATGGCATGAAAACGGCCCGGCAGAAGGCAAGAAAAAAAAATGGCGGCGCAAACGTCCGAAATCTTTGGAATCGGGGGCGTGTTTTTTTGCGTTCTGAGTGACGGATGACGTCACAGGGCGAAAGAACACAAAAAACACGCCCCTGAATCCGAAAGAGACAGGGCTTGATTGGAGTGACGCCCCTCTCCTCCAATGGCTAGCCTCTGTTTAGGAAGCCAGCCAATGGAGGAGAGAGGTGGGTTCAAGCCCCCATACCTAAAAACATTAAATCTCTCACCGAAGACTGCACAAGCGCAGCCTTACGGCCCTCGACCTAAAAAGTACTACTTATCTACGCATTTGTGGTTCATCTTTGCTTACCACACCCTGCTCATTTCTTGTTGATGAAATGTAATGTTGTATGTATGTCTGCACATTATCAGTGATACATTTGTATTTCCTTGGCTGGAGAGCATAATTATCTAGCAAGGTTGCGCTCTTTCAAAATGGTTCTCACCGTGTGGGGGATAGACTTTGTTTCTCTGGTGGGCTGCTCCCCAACATGATGGCTGATTTGTATGGGGCATCTCCCCATTACACTGTGGAACTCATAATTGTGTATCCTATAACATCACAACTGCACTTTACTTTATCCGCAATTTACATGTCCTAATACATTCCCACCATCAAAGTTTTTTATACAGTTAACATTTCCTCACATTTTTCTACAGTGTGACTCCTGATATGTTTTACCCAGCTTGAACTCATTAGAAGAAGTTTAGCCAGACAGTTTTATAAGCAGTTACATATTTATAGGGCATAATTCTACAATAACTGTTAATCGCTACTGAAGTAAATTGTTTCCTCAGTCTGTCCCTACCAGCCCATAGGAAACACATTTTTTTCAATTAAAAAGCATGTCTTGTGGCAACATTCAACAAAACAGAATCAGTGCTTTTGGTTTATCAAGTAGATATACTGTACACGAATTTGTAGCTATAAGGCTTTAGTTATTGTAAGCAATGTGGTGGATAAAACTACAAGGTGTCTAAACAATTTCATAAACATCCATTTTTGCAGAAAACGTTATCACCACTAAATTCGGAAAATAAAGGCTACTTTGTGTAACTTCCAGTGGATTGGTCACTTACAAAGCTATGCATAACACACGTGGAGTAAGAACACTGATCCCAACAGCGACATTGATTCTCACTCTCTGTGTTTAATGTGGAAAAATACCAAATATTTGTGTGTCTCATTTTTCGTCTCCTGTCTTTGGGCTCCCTTACAGCCTGTGACTGTTTTGTTTTGTGCACCTTTTTTAATTTCATAAATATTTTTATGTCTCAGATGTTCCTATGACTCGGTAAAACGTCATGTTCCTGTTGCCACGGACTCCGAGAATCCTCTTTAGGAGTTGCAGCTTATTATTTCTTTATCGCAGACTCTGCCTTCCATGTTCTTCCAGTTCCTCACTGCCATGATTCCCAGTGAAGGAGAACTTCTGGCAACAGGTGGAACATAAAGTATGTTGGGTGTCCATGGCTCATGGTGGCAATTATTTTCATCCGCTACCTTATGGGACATTAAGGGTCACACGAGACACAGCAAGTAAAACAATTCCACAATTCCATACAGTCCATTGTTCTGCTGTGAGACTGCAGGTTCCACGGACTGGGAAGGGGACCAAAACCTCAGGGATCGTAGTTGGGATACGTGGCCAATCTTTGTGAATCTTCATGAAGGGCCAGGGTTTTTCAACTTTGTGAGCCAAGTCACACACCCCTAGATCAAAACTGGCAATTTGTGAGGGTGGGGGAGGAGGAACATTATTTATGGGACCAGAGCAAGGAACAATCAAGAACTATGTGTGCAGGATAATAAATGAGGGATAAGAGAGCAAACCCAGACAGAAGACAGTGGATCGTTCTACAGAGTCATGTACAAATATACACTCAATTGGTGAATGGGGGAAGCTGGGATCTAGGAGCAGTTGTGGACTCTTACTTTGTTGTGATTTAATGTTCTTAAAGAGATGTTCCTCCGGTTGTTTCCTAAGGTGGAGCTGAGTGATGGCAGTCCTGACAGATGCAGGGATGTTGATATCAATCCTGGATGCATACATTTGATGGTTTGTTGCCTTTTTTCTTGTTTGAGCTTCTTCATCTCAAGTTGGATGGTATCCTGGATATGTGTGTGCACAGTCAATGGAGGTGGTGAGCTTAACCTGTCAGATTGCGAGGGCGTAGCAGTCATTAAGGCTTTGTGAATTATCCCACTGCTTTTGAAAATGATGTCAAGGTTTGGGTGTTGTGGTGATATTTATTTCAGGCCCTTGAAGTAGCATGCTATGGCATCTAGGATGCCTTTGAAGGGAGGGCAGTATTCTGTCTGGGGGGGTTGGTGTGGTTGATTAAAGATGTGTATTTCCATTTTGGATGTGAAGTATACGAGGTTGGTGATACAGCAAAGGCTGTGATGGAGGTTATTTGTAGGTAGTTTGTGCATCACCAAGAGGTAACTCTTTCTCTAGTTATGGAGGTTTGGGTCAATCAAGGAGGCTGCCTAGACGGGTAGTGTGAACTTTTGGTCTGTGGATATGTGAGTGTCAACTGGGTCTTCCACAATCCTTTAGGTGGGACAATTTATTTTAAAAACGAGTGTCATTGACTAGTGTTTTTAGAGGTACACAAATGAACCACAGTTCTGTGATCTCTGCTTTCAAAAGCCATTTTAACCAGTCCTGCCAAGTACCAAGCTTCATGGGTTAGACTAATGCATGTTTGTGTTTTAAGTATGCATTGACAGGAAGTATGGATGAAAAAATATCGCCTTTAGGTGATTTTCCTTTATTTTTGTGTCTGCTGGGGCATAAATACGCTGGTATGGGGAGGAGTCACGCGCATGACCACGATGGCAGCATGAAGGCTTGGCTACGATCACCCCGATCCTCCTCTTTAACATCCTGTACCTGATCCTGTGACCTGGACCTGACGCCCGATGGGGGAGCTGCCGCGACACCCCTTGGTGAAATTTGGGGCCAAAACGGACATTGGGACCCCTGGAATTGCCGCTTGACAACTCGCGGCCTGCTCGCCTCCCGAGACGGGGGCTGGAGTGCGGAGTTCCCCCGGCCGCGAGAGCAACAACATCGGGGCCTGAAAACCGGAAGTCACCGGCCCGGCCCGCAATTAATTCAGTAAAACCGGCATCGTTTGAGGTAGCGGGGACGCATGGCGGCTCCCGGCTGTGCGGCGTGCCTGCCCTGCTGTGCGCCCGGAGGTGTGGGGGCGAGGTGCCGGCTCGGACGCGTTGCGGGGCGGATGCTCTGTCCCGCATGAAGGTTGGAGCTGTAGGGGCCCAGGGAGAGGAGCTGGGTCCGCTGCAGTGGCCATTTACATTATTCGGTGAGGTGACCCAGCTCGGGAGTGCCCCCCCACCGCTTACCTGTTGCAGCACCTGTGACTCGGTGGAGCTAGGTGTGAGTGTGGCACCAGTGCTATCACAGAACTGCTCTTGTCAGCTGGGTGGAACATGGGGCGGTGGTGGTTCACGGGGGAGCCACCCCGATGCACCTGAATCTGCTGCAGGGGATAGAGTTGCCTGGATGCCCCGCTCCAGGAGCCCTGATGCGCGCACGCAGATCTAAAGTGCAGAAGTGTGGCGCCTCATCGTGTTGGCAAGGTGTTATTCCCCCCTGATTTTGGAGAGGCAGGTGGGCTTCGCTATAGGGGAGTGCCGCCTACATGCTGTGGGTGTACTGCGAGGCCTGAATAGATCGGCATTGGGTGTTCGCTGAGCTCTCCCTTGCGAAACGTGTTGGAGTGGCCGGTAATGTCAGTGAATGCCCCACATTGCGAAGACGGGAATACCTAAGTGTGAGGGGAGACGCTGCTTGGGAGCTGTTGTCCCTGGTGGAAGGAGAAGAGCTCTACCTTGCCAATTCCATTGCAGAGAGGAGTGGGGGCCGGCTACTCGTTCTGAGAGGAGACGTCTCATCGGTGGCATCGGATTCCCTTGTCCTTGGGGGCACCCCGCGGTCTACAGTGGGGAAGTAAATTGAGGTGATCGCCCAGATGGCATCCAAGTCAGAGACTGACAGAGCCCCACCCAAGACCTCGAAAGGCTCAAAGCATATTCAATCCAATAAGCTTGACCGGTACACAATGCCTAAAGGATCTCCGGTGGAGTTGAGGAAGACCCAATCGGCCGGAAGAGACTCGAAAGGAAACCCCGCGGAGCCAACACTAACAGTCATCATGGCGGCGATAAATAGGGTCCAACCTTCCATGGTGGAGAAAATGGAATCACTGGACAATAAACTGGACACGGTCAAGTTGGAGGTTAACCTGCTACGGGCAGACCTTAATAAGGCAAGCGAGAAAGTTAAATCTCTCGACATCAAGACCTCTAGCTTGGTCGATGATATGGCGTTGCTGCAGCAAGAGGTACGTGACCTTAAGACCTCTCATGATGTCACTGACTGGAAACTTGATGATTACGAGGGGAGAGTCAGGCCTAACATTATACGCATTCTTGGCGTGGCCAAGAAATCGAAAGGCCCGGCGCTGTATTTGTTTGTCGAAGACATTGTCCTCAACCATCTCAAGTCAAAGGCCCTCAGCAGCCTTTTCATGATTGAATGAGCCCAAAGGGTGCCGGGGGGTAGGCCCAGACCAGGGGCACCCCCTCGTCCGATGATCGCTAGAGTGCTGAACTTTCGCGACAGAGACGTGATCCTGCAGGCGGCACGAACTGTAGACCCCTTGAGGTACGAGAACGCCACGATTTCCTTCTTCCCGGATTTTACTCAAATGGTGCAGAAGCAACGGCAAAGTTTTCTTCCAGTGAAGAAAAAACTCAGGGAGAAGGGCCTTAGATATTCCATGATGTTTCCG
Organism: Lissotriton vulgaris; assembly: GCF_964263255.1. Classification (NCBI taxonomy): domain Eukaryota; kingdom Metazoa; phylum Chordata; class Amphibia; order Caudata; family Salamandridae; genus Lissotriton; species Lissotriton vulgaris. Next base: position 338,651,838 of record NC_141699.1, on the reverse strand, counting down.
GCTCAGCTCCGGGTGGAAATGGAGGGGAAGACTTGGTTTTACGACAACCCGGAAGTGGCATCGGACAGTGTGGACAGTAAGACCTCGACGAGACCGGAGGAGTGCGAATGCGGCAGAGCAGAATATCAGCTGGAACAAGAATGATGGGGCTGTGAGAACTTGACGCAGGGATCCTGCTCCTACACAGAACTGGGCATAGAGACTTGGAACCTCAGTGAATTAGGGTGTGCCAAAACTCACCTTAGTATCCAAAATCCCCTACCAGACTAGCAATCAATGTCTCATTGGTTCTTACATACCCCCAATGATTATACAACCCAGAACATGGACTTAGAACACCTCAGGTAATTGGGAAAACATGGACACTCTTTCGTTATACTAACATATCAGTCCAGAACGAGGAGTAAATGATGACACGTGCAAGTTTGAAATATTTATTTCTAATGCAGTGTTCTCAAGCGCATTATCTTAGCTAATACAAGCAAACATATTATAAGGAACAAGGCTAGCAGCATAGTTACACTTCCATAAAATACAAAGGGTGAAAGCATGTTAAAATGCTAAAGGGAAAAGGTCTAAATAGAGCCTCAGTTTACCCTCCCTTGCTAGTATATTATATTATATCTACAGAAGGTCTCTTTGGGTTTAGAAGGGCGGGCCCATACCTCTGGTCTTAGCAGAAATGGATCACATCATTATTAATCGCGCCTAAACCCAGAGTTGGCCACAGATGTATATGTATTATGTCTAGACCGTGCGCTGACCAAACCAAACAACAAGCGCTGTGTTAAAATAACCTTGAAGGCCTCGGCACTCACTGTACAGATATAGCTTACCAAGCAAGGCTGATATTATAAGCAAACATAATATTCTTTTGTGAAGCAAAATATTCTACTAGGCAAAAAGCTTTAATAACAAAATGTGTCGTGTGCAGAGGCTGCAGAAAAGAAAAATGGCGTTTAAACCTCTAATACGCTCATGCTAACATAACACAGTGTGAAAGCAAAACCAAAACCCTCCCTTTGATCCGAGCACGGATAGAAGAAGTAAAGGGGCAAATTTAGGAATGCAGAGTTCAAGATTGATAGTCCGAACACAAGTCTCCAATTTGGCACCTCAAGAGAAGAGATAAAATAAACATAATTCTTAAAGGGAGAGAGAAAAAAAAATCTAGCCTTCGGATATTGATAAAGTCAATAGGTTAGGTCTAAAAAAAATGTGGGAAAAAAACCAACATCATTATCCAATGAAATGTGTCGGTCAAGGAAGCGAGACTGCAAACACATCTCATCCTAATAATGAATATGCAAAATATGCAGCAACAGCTTCCAACAGGAAGTCACTGTTCTCATCCGAAAATAAATTGGCCATCCAATTTAACAAAGGGAAAGAACATACATGTTCTTCAATTACCGGAGCCTCTAGCACCATCAGAGGACAACTCGTGGGTTTTCAAGGAAGCTGTGAGCCAAGAAATCTTGCACCGCTGCAAACATATTCCAATGACCCAGTACTCTATGCATCGCTGCAAAGGCCATAATTCCTCCATCAGAACAAAGCAATTCATGAGCAACTAAGAGGCTCATAAGTTGATTATATTCCGCATCGGGAGACACCGTATTGCAGAGACACAAATCCAGGGCCCATTCTAAGTCGGATTTATTCCTGTGTCGTACGCAGACGATACCCAGCTGCTCTTCCCCTTTAAAACCCTGACACCTGCAGTTAAACACTCATTTTCTGAGGGGATGAGAGCTGTGTCCAAATGGATGGCCGCTAACTTCCTACAATGTAATGTGGGTAAGACTGAGGTCATGCTATTTGGAGAGGCGCCATTGCTGTGGTCACCGGACTGGTGGCCATTAGATCTTGGCCCCGTCTCCACCCCCAAACTGAGTGTAAAAAATCTGAGTGTGTGATTGGACCAAGGCCTCTCACTGAAGGACCATGTCAATCAAGTGGCTGGGTGATGCCTGGGTGTAATTGGACTCTTAAGGCGAGTGTTTCCTTTACTGCCGGACACAGTTAGAAAGACCCTTGTCCAGGCCCTAGTGCTTAGTCGCCTGGACTACTGCAACGGGCTACTGTTATCAGCTACTGAAAGCACCCTAAATAGGCTTCAAGTGGTTCAAAATACTGCTGCGAGGCTAGCTCTTAATGCCCCCCCAGAACTCCTTCCCGTCCTCTCTTGGAGAAGTTGCACTGGCTACCAGTTTGTGAACGAGTAAAGTTTAAAACCTGTTGCATAATCCATAAAAGTATCTATGGCTCTAGCCCTGCATACTTGGCTGAGAAATGTGTCCCTTTCGCCGCTATGCGCACCCTTAGGTCTAGCAATCAGTCTCTGCTCCAGGTTCCTATGGTAAGGAGGTCGAGACTAGGTGGAAGGGCCCTTTCCTTTTTAGGTCCCACCCTATGGAATAAGCTGCCCCTTACTCTTAGGCTGTGTGCTAATCATTTAGCTTTCAGGAAAATGTTGAAGACTTTTCTGTTTTGATTACCCTTTCCGCCTTTGATCTGTGGAGCAATATTTCTGTTACCTGCTGGCTGAGGAAAGCGCAGGGATACTCCTTCGGGAGTCGAGTCTAGCGCTATACAAACAAATAAATAAATAAATAAATAAATAAATGAGCCAAACCCAGAAAACGATGTTGGCATGAGTCAGCACTTCTGTGCCAGAGCAACCAGCCTTCGGGATCCAAACGGGATATGTTAAAGGATGAATTTAATAACAGAATTTGTAACTCTTGCATGGAAAATTTAGTAGTATTACCCCAACCGGAATATTCCTCTAAATCAGAAAAAGCAGGAGCATGTAATCCTTTAGCAGTAGCCAAATGAAAGCATGTTGTCTGTGAAATTGTAGAATTCAAAAACAACATATGGTTCGGGATGAGGCATGCACGGTGCAAAGCCTCAGTGCCTTGCACTTGCCAGCTTTTAGAACCCCAAACTGATTTAAGGTCAATTGTATCATTCCACAACTCGTAGCCCCCAACAGATAACTGGTCTAGAAAGGACTTTGAATACAATAATTTAGTATCAGTAAGTCTAACTTTGGATGTGGACTTTTCAGTCATTTAAAAATAAAATGCATTGGGATTAGACTGATTGAAATCTGTAAAGTAAGTGAACCTTTTCAAAGAGGAAGCAGAACTGCCTTGTATAGGAGCTGGACAGTGTTCCCACTGTGTATAATTTACAGTGAGCCTCATGGTATTAGTTTTATGCAGGTAGTGATTGCCAAAATGTTGATAACAATACAAATCACCGTAATTAGCAGACTCCAAGTACAAATCTTCAGCATCAAAGGCAACATAATATTTCAAATCAGAAAACAATGATTCTACGGCCTGAACATCCCAATCATCAGAACATATATTTTGTTTAACTACATCCCCATAGACACTCTAAGCACATTTGGGACATTTATAACCTCATTGGGCTCATGGATTTGAAATCGAACAGCATCCCATACAATCCCATCTAAGACAGGCCAAGCAGTGATGTTAACAAAGGCCAAGTCTCTCTTTAATCTGTGTGGTGAGGAATGGGGAGCCAATGTTCCATTGATATGTCGAATGCATGTTCTCTCCTGGACATAGTGTCCATTGACGAGACAGAAAAAATAAAACACAAAACCAATTGACATTAAAAGGTAAATCGAAAAAAGCACCAGCCAAACATAGGTCCAATGGGGAATCAAAAAATGTTTTTTAAACAGTCTTGCCAGAACAGAAATCTTTGAAGGCTTTTTTGATGTGTGGGAATCAGTGTCAGATGAAAATATGGATTCTGTAGCTAAGCGGGTTTGCAAATCAGGCATCGATAAGTCAGTTGGTTAGGTGTAGCCAGTTTCATCATGTTGAGTACCAGGCAGTGTGCTCAATAAAGGACTGGAAACAGCAGGCATCTAGAGAGCAACATCAGGCACAGGATTGAAAACCGGGGCTAAAACAGAATTTCTCAAAATCGAAGGACATGAGACCGCCGGTGTCATTCTAAGAAGAATCGGCCACTCTGTGTATCTTGATATTGTCAATGGAGATATACCTGTTCTCCTTACAACCTGGAAGTGGTGGTAAAATTACTGTTCTTGTGCCCTTCACACCAAGCACTGGAACCGGAGCTCAAAAAGAGGGACCAAATTATTTCTTGTTTTCGATCTTCTCACAAACCAGTTCTCCAACTTGGGGTAGCCAGCCAACTCGCAAAAAACAAACCGTGAGAAAGGGTCAAAGGGGAACCTTTTAAAGACCTGCTTGCATCCTATCCCCCAATTTATCTAAGAACAAAACACAAAGAATGCCAAGGGTCTAAAAACCACTATCTAAACACTCAATCAGTAGTGTAAAAAGATAGGTGTGCGTATATGTGTGTGTGTGTTAAGAGAAGAGAGATATAAAAGAAGATATATAAACCCATCAGCCCACCCATTGGCGGAGTCTCGTCATCTGGGTTGTTTTGTATAGACTGGTACGTTCCACAGAGTCCCACTATGTGGTATTGTGGGTTACTGGTGTGGAGTCAACCAGAGAGAGAAAAAGATGTCACAGCTGAAGAGTCAAAAAGTTGCAGTGCATAAGGAGTGTAGTAACAAAAGACAAAAGTGATTAAAATTGCCTATTGTGATGCCAAAAGAGAAATTTTAATGGAGGGTTCACCATAACGGCAAGGTTAAAACCAGAAAGTGGTGATAGTATAACAGCAAATATTACTATCAAGAGTGTTGACCACGTAAACACTCTTGATAGTAATATTTGCTGTTATACTATCACCACTTTCTGGTTTTAACCTTGCCGTTATGGTGACCCCTCCATTAAAATTTCTCTTTTGGCATCACAACAGGCAATTTTAATCACTTTTGTCTTTTGTTACTACACTTCTTCTGCACTGCAACTTTTTGACTCTTCAGCTGTGACATCTTTTTCTCTCTCTGGTTGACTCCACACCAGTAACCCACAATACCACATAGTGGGACTCTGTGGAACATACCAGTCTATACAAAACAACCCAGATGACGAGACTCTGCCAATGGGTGGGCTGATGGGTTTATATATCTCCTTTTATATCTCTCTTCTCTTAACACACACACGCATATACGCACACCTATCTTTTCACACTACTGATTGAGTGTTTAGATAGTGGTTTTTAGACCCTTGGCATTCTTTGTGTTTTGTTCGTAGCCAGCCAACTACCGGGATCTGCAACGCATCATCCAAGGTGGAGGGCAAATGTTCCTTTGCAAGACTGTCTCTTGTCTTTTGTAGATCCTGTAAAACATTGCAATGTTCATCTACGTCAAAGGAGGCAACAATAGCCACCGAGTCTATACCGCCAAGGTCCGGGACATACATCTTGACACCAAAGAGCATCTCGTATGGGGTCCGCCCACCCAGAGACCTTCTAGGGAGATTATTCGAGCACGCTGCACGCTATTGAGGTGGGCCAGCCAGTTCCTGCCAGTGCCTATAACTCAAGCCGTCAAAGACTGCTTTAAATCTTGGTTCATCCGTTCCACAACACTATTACCCTCAGGTCTGTATGGAGACGAAAACTTGACTTGTACCCCCAACAAATTCATGGCATCCTTATACGCCTTAGAGGCGACAGCCGGACCCTGATCTGAATGGAAGGTGCCACAGGCTAAAATCCCTACAAAGACACGCAAGTTTCTTATGACAGTCCATGAATCAGCGCTATGGTGTGGCCAGACCCACACAAAGCGTGTGCCTGAATCAACTGCTACTAAGATGTACTTATACGCAGTATCAAAAGAAAAAGGACTGCAGGGATTTAAATAAGCACACCCAAGCAGTTTATTAGATATGTACAACTGTGTCTGGGGCGGACGCGTAGCAGTCGAAGGCTTAATTTGCTGGCAAATGTCACATTGAAGGACATAATCACGCGTCTGTTTGTACAATCCCCGCCACCAGAAACGTTGTTGTAACTCAGCTACAGTAGCCGAAACGCCCGCATGCGCATACGCAACACCTTCATGGGCTGCGGTAATCAGTGTAGGCCTGCGGGCCGCTTTGGGAATTAACCTCTCACCAACGTCAGGAATGTTCACATAAGGAACTTTATCAGGACTTAAGTGGTATGAATACTTCGAAGGGAATCCTTTAGGATATTTACTTCCCTTCTCAGTTGCAGCAACAGCTGCCAAGATATCATCATCAATCTTACTTTTGTAACGTGTAACTGCTGCAACCAAATATGTCGATACTGCTGATTTTGCTGCCTCATTAGCAAGCGAATTGCCACCAGCGTGGACTCCTACACCCAGATGACCAAGAGTGTGAACCACAAACATGAGTGGCAACTGCTCTTTAAGCTCAGCCACTCGGACCCAGATCATTTTATGTTTTATTCTGCTACCCTTGGAATCACGAAAATCATTCGGAATCCAAAAGAAAGATTTTCATTGTAAGACTGGACACAGTAGTAAGAATCACTCACAATAAGAGTTGTCACACTAGGATCAGCGTACTCCAATGCAAGCATCAGAGCACAAAGCTCTGCCAATTGTGCGTTGTAGTCCCCAAGAGTCTTCGTGTGCACGACTCTGGACTTGAACTCATCATTCACCATGGCACCTACCACAATGGAGCAAACGGAAATGTATGCGTGTTTAGACCCATGCGCAACTTGCGCTGAACCGTCAGTGTATATGATGCAATGGAAATCCTCCAAAGGCCGCATAGCCAAAGGCGCAGGATGAACAAATTCATACTGCAAAAACTCCTGCGACTGTAAGGAGGCATCAAAAATAAACGTAACATCCGGAGACGTCAATGATGCTGCCCATTGTATCCACCGTGGGTGCAATGCTTTAGAATTTGGTACACTGGCTTTCGTCACTGCCTCTAATGCAGGAAACGGGGTAACAACCAACATGCGTTTTCCCTGCGACAGTGCACGTTCCTTAAGAAATGCCATTTGCACTGCTGTCAAAACTTTTTCCACAGAGAAAAAACGCATTTCAGCCGAAGTTTACACGTGTGACTTGTAAGCAATAGGTACTGTGTCTCCTTCGTTAAAAGTAAGGTACGTAAAACCCACCGCTCCAGGGATGATTCTTATCACCAGGTTGGTGTGGTTGTCACGAGTCAGTAAGAATTTAGATTCTAGAAGATCAGCCTGCAAAGATTGCAAAATAGCTGAATGTTCTCTCAGCCTGCAAGATTTGGTAAAAGTAGGTTGTATCAAAGCATACAAAGGCTTGATACGCTGGGGATATTCAGGAATATATATACGCCCGAAATTCAAAAATCCCAGCAAGGACTGTAATTTCTTTTGAGTTGTAGGAGCACGCAGTTGTGCACATTTCTCCAAGAAGTGAGGAGCCAATCCTCGACCTTCATTGTTGAGCTCATAGCCCAGGAACAACACTGTGTACTCTGCAATCTGAGACTTTGCAAAGTTGAACTTGTAACCAAAATCCGCAAAGTTAAAAATTATGTGGTCAACACAACAGATGCGCCCAAACCTCGTTGTCTGTGAGATAAATGTCATCCACATACGAACACGCATCAGTGTCTATCCTCTCTAAGAGAGAGACAATACGGGCAGCAAACACGCCTGGACTATTATTGTAGCCCATCGCTAAGCGTTTAAATTGGCGCTGTTTGCCGCCACAGGTAAAACTGGTCCATTGGGAACTCAGCCCGTCTAAATTGTGGGCAAAAAAAAACGTTGGAAATGTCAGGTGTGGTTTTAAACCGTTTTTGCACAAGACCATCCACAAGAGCAGAGCCGTGAGTATTCTGTACTGCACAGGTACGGCAATGCGAGTTTAAATGCAGGTAATCCAATACCAAACGGTACGAGCCGTCAGGCTTGGTCACAGTAAAAAGAGGGTTATTCATCGGTGACATACAAGTTTCAATTACACCTTGATATTCCAATTGCTCAAGATTTCCGCAACGGAAGCCTTAGCTTCATGTCGAATGGGATATTGAGGTTGAGGCTGTGGCATAGACCGCAAAGGAATCTCGTGGTGTGGGGAACATTTATCCCAACCACACTGTGTACGATACAGAGCCGGCACAAGAGCCTTAGCATACTCTTCTGCAAAATTCAGCGCATGTTCTTTCGAGACCGTGTGTGCGAAACTAGGGAGGATTACCTCGGAGCAGTGAGCACAAAAGGTGGGGGCCAGTCAGCCTCCGCTAACAAAATGTCATAGGTAGTCGTAAGATTTTCCCAAAATACCCATTTGATGGTAGGCTGCATGTCACCTTCAATTAAAAGGACTATGTTATAAAGTCTATCAGGGGAGCTACTCTAGTATCAGCTGTCTTCACAACAACATATCGGTCAGCCGGTGTCACCTTCAGTTCTCACTATCTGTGGCATATCTCGCTGTTAAGGCAGCAACTTTCTTTTTCTGAAACTGGGGTCTTTTCGGTGTTGAATCGTCCTGCTTGCCTTTACTGTCTTTCGGGCGGGGCTGGTCGTGTCCCTGCTGGCCACCCCGACCTCTGCCGCCTCCTCCACCACCAGACAATGAGGCCGATGAGTCCTGAAAAGAACGAGGAGACTGTTGTTCAGAAACCCTAAAACGATCAGGTGATTTTATCGTCGCGCGATCGCGCAAGTCATAAATACGTTCTGTTGGCGCAGGCAATAGAGATGCAGGACGAGACTCCTGTTTCTGCTGTTGTTGTTTACCCTGTTTTTGTTTTTTCTGCCAATTTTGCTTTTTAGCCTTGGGCTGTTCATCAGTCTCTGAATTCGGCCCTTGGGGTTGCTTTTTCTCTTTAGTGGAAAATGGCTTGACTCCCAAACTATTGCGGCCCACGGTCATATAAGCCGCCACAATAATTCTCGGTAATTGTCGGGGTTTATCAGCATATGGTACAGCCTGCAAAGCATTAGACACCTGAAAGCTCACTGCATCTCCCTTGACATTTGCAAGTACGAGATCGGAAACTATGTCAAAACTGCCACATAGGCGCATACCCAATTCAACCGCTGCCTAAGGTCCGTGCTCATCTTGAACACGCTTAACGACCGTTGGAAGGACAGTCATTGACGGTGTGCAGAAGCACCTCGTGTACACTGCCGCAAAGATCTTACCCCATAACTCACAGTCACCAGCTTCTGGGATCAAGTCTTTAGGCATGCTAATAGTCAGAATCCTGTGTTTTTCACCAGGACTCATGTTAGGAAATACCGTTTTCAGCTGGTCAAACTTCTCGTCAAGCCAGAAAGAAAAATCATCCTTATTCTGGGGGCGCCTGCCCATCACAGCGTTTACCATCACAGGACTAAGTTTCATTCCGCCCTGTCCGGCTGGAAACGCTGCAACACCTGGGGCCCCGCCCGAGAGATTGCGGGTAATGTATTGTACTAATGTCCTAATCACGCTAATTGCAACTACATGTAGTCGTCTTATGTCAGCAAGGGGACACGCCCCGTGTTGAGGATGAGGTGTAAATCCAGCCAAAATAGGCCAAGTCGCGCCTGGAATTGACAACGGACCTAACCTCGGTGCTGTCAAAGAGTGGGATAGGACGCCATTAAACCAAACTCGGTGCTGCCAAGCGTTAAACTGAACTTCCTGTGTCCTATATGGAGCATGGTCCTGTGGCACGACATTGGGAGTGTAAGTGTCTAACACAGTAGTATTTGCGTTCACAGCCGGGAAGGTCACCCACGAGTAAAATATTTCTGAATGGTAAGCCACCTCGGCACTCACTACCATAATTACAGCCATGCGATCCACGGGGACATTATAATTCTGCAAGTGATTGCGCACCGCAATGCGACTATGTTGCGGAATGTCCACTGTGGCCATAGTGACACAGAAAAGAAAAGATACAATAAAAACAATGTAGCACAACTGGGTAGTAATTCAAGGAAACCGTTTTGAAAGAATCAAGCTTGAAAAGACCTATGTAAGTATAGGTAGGTTTGTCCGACACCACTGTTTTCCGGGAACAATAGTGAAGGGTGTTAAGGACTGGTACAGGTACTACTCAAGTGTCATGTAATAAGACCACCAACGGTTGGGCGCCATGTCGCAGGGATCCTGCTCCTACACAGAACTGTACATAGAGACTTGGAACCTCAGTGAATTAGGGTGCGCCAAAACTCACCTTAGTATCCAAAATCCCCTACCAGACTAGCAATCAGTGTCTCATTGGTTCTTACACACCCCCAATGATTAGACAACCCAGAACATGGATTTAGACACCTCAGGTAATGTGGAACACATGAACACTCTTTCGTTATACTAACATATCAGTCCAGAACGAGGAGTAAATGACAACACATGCAAGTTTGAAATATTTATTTCTAATGCAGTGTTCCCAAGCGCAGTATCTTAGCTAATACAAGCAAACATATTATAATGAACAAGGTTAGCAGCATAGTTACTATTCCATAAAATACAAAGGGTTAAAGCATGTAAAAATGCTAAAGAAAAAGATCTAAATAGAACCTCAGTTTACCCTCCCTTGCTAGCATATTATATTACATCTACAGATGGTCTCTTTGGGTTTAGAAGGGCGAGCCCATACCTCTGGCCTTAGCAGAAATGGATCACATCATCTCCTGCACCAACTCTCTGCATGCGAATATTCATCAAGTGTGTATTTCATACTCTGTGTGGTTCATTATTAATTGCGCCTAAAACCCAGAGTTGGCCACAGCTGTATATGTTTTATGGCTAGACCGTGCGCTGATCAAACCAAACAACAAGCGCTGTGTTAAAATAACCTTGAAGGCCTCGGCACCCACTGTACAGACATAGCTAACCAAGCAAGGCTGATATTATGAGCAAACATATTATTTTCGTGTGAAGCAAAATATTCTACCAGGCGAAAAGCTTTAATTTCAAAATGTGTCATGTGCAGAGGCTGCAGAAAAGGAAAATTGCGTTTAAACTTCGAATACGCTCATGTTAACATAACTCAGTGTGAAAGCAAAACCAATCTATATGACAAACTCTTACACAGATGAAGGGAGTCGGGCGGTTGGGCGGCACCGCAACTCACTATTGACTAGGCCTGTAGTGCAGCAAGACTGTCGAGAAGGGACCTGGGTCACAGGTTAATATCCATGGGGTGGGGGAGGGAGGCTGGGCTCGGAATCCCCCTCGTTACTACTTTTAGTTAGGGATGGTGAACCAATTTGTTAGAAGGCACTCCCCAGAAGTCGTCTGACACATCTTATTGGTAATCGATGCATGGCCCTCCATAAAGGGGGATATAAATTGGTGGCACATGCTGGATTCACATCGGGGTCCTGGGGTGTCTGTATTTTGTTAAAAAAATATTTTCCATTGGTGATTCAGGCGACATGGTCGGATCAGAGAGGCAGATATGTTGGTGTCTCGGGGCAGTTGGGGAGGAAGACAGTTACCTTTCTGTCCATATATGTACCACCTGGCCTTCAGTCTGACACTTTTAGAGACATAAGTGAGGTTTTTCTGACCTTGCCCTTGTGCCTCCTGTGTTGGGGGGTGATTTCAATGCAGTCCTTGATGGGAAAATAGACAGATTTCCAGCACAAACGCACAAGCCATCGCTGAGGTGGCTCCCGGACTGCCTTGAAACGTTGTGATTAGTTGGTAGTTGGCAGGTACGTAACCCGACGCAGAAGCACTTTATGCACGTGTCCACTGCACATAATAGTATGTCCAGGTTAGATTATATATTAATACCGGTGGCTATTGCCGCCACAGTTAGAGAGGCACAATACCTTGGCTGGGGCATCTCGGATCATTCTCCAATGTGGTTACAAGTTGAGCTTGGGCAACCAGCGGTTGGCAGGGTAGCTCTGATTAGTGCATGGCATCTGAAGGATACAGTCACTAAAAAGGAGGTGCTCTGGGTTTCGGAGCGTTATTTTCTGGAGAATGTAGGTACTGTCGCCTCTGCGCAGTCATTGTGGGAGGCATATAAAGTTGTGTTGAGGGGTGAAGCCCTATCCTTGGTGGCGGGCAAGAAGAGGAAAAGCCAGGCAGAGATAGTTGAGGTGGAGGCCGATGTGATAAGGTTAGAGGAACGGGCAGCTGAGTCTGCCGCTCAGGGGGACCATCATTTACTGCAGTTAAAACAAGATGAATACAAATGTCTTGCCAGGGAGAGAGCAACTGTCCAGAACAATGCTATACAGAGTCGAATATATGAACACGGGGACAAGGCAGGTAAGTTGATTGCCTGGCTGGAGCGTGGGGAATGGGCGTCCAGGTTAGTGCCGGAGCTAGAGGGGTCAGGACCCGACAGAATCACGGATCCCCAGGCAGTGGCAGATGAATTTTCTGAATATTTCAAAGAGGTGTACACCACAATTGGCAGATTTACAGAGGCAGAGAATAGCGAAATGATCAAGGATATTTGTATGCCGAGCTATATAATATTTAGATTCCCTTTTCACGGACGATGAAGTCACACAGGCGATTAGAGGTATAAAATCCGGGAAGGCGACGGGCCCAAATGGTATACCGATAAAATTATACAAATTGAATGCTCATAAAATCGCTCCACATATCCGGGCTATGTTCCTGGAAAGTAAGGAAGCCGGCCAGCTTCCGTACGATCAGCGGGTGGCAAATATTGTTGTCATTCACAAGGCAGGCAAGCCTAGGACATCGCCTTGTTCGTATAGCGCCATCTCACTGCTTAATGCCGAGCCCAAGATTTTGGCGAAGTTGCTTGCCACCAGATTGGTCAAGGTAGTCACAACCTTGATACCCCCGATCAATCCAGCTTCATGCCATGTCGAAACACGGCCCTGAGCCTGCTAAGCCTACACGGGATCTTGGGTGGTTCCCAGAAGATACTGGAGCTGGCGGTACTGGTGTCCTTGGATGCCACTAAGGCGTTTGACAGGGTCGAATGGGCCTATTGGTGTGCAGTTCTAGCTAAGTTGGGTTTTGGTCCAGAGTTCATCGGGTGGGTTCGATTGTTATATGCTACCCCCTTGGCCAGAGTGGTTATAAATAGTTGTAAATCGGCAGACTTTGTACTTGGGAGAGTCACGAGACAGGGGTGCCCGCTGTCTCCACTTCTTTTTGCTCTTGCACTGGAGCCTCTGGCGGCGTGGGTCAGATGGGATCGGACTATACGTGGCTTGCGATGGACACCGGAGTGGGAGGATAAAATTTTGCTTTACGCGGATGATATTCTGTTGTACCTTACCAACCCTAGGGCATCCTTGAGTAATTTTTTGGATGTCCAGGCCATATTTGGCATATATTCCGGGATTGCCATAAATTGGTCAAAGTCAGTGTTATTCGTTCTCTCAGGAACGCCACCTTGTAGTTCCGTAGTTTGAGGGTCTGGTTTGGTGGTTCCGAACCCGTTCAATAAGGTCGTCGGAACTAGACGATTTTGGTGTCAGCGGACCGCAAATCATGAGTGCAGTATGTACGAGTGTTTTCGCATTAATTGATCAATGAGAACACTATGTATTTAGGGATTTCGTTTGAACCTTCGGGTTCCATTTTGTGTGCGGCAGCCATTTTGTGTGGTTGCCCTCACATAGGCCGATGACTACGGCCGAACGAGTCTTTGGGACACGTACACCTTAGCTGACTTCTGGATGACCTGGCCGAACTGACTCCCTTGCCCGAGGCTAACCTCGCTGAGCCAGTTCCTTGTTAAGCAGCTGGTCAGATAAAGATCAAAGAGCAGGACGTGCCGGAGTTTACAGTACACTGCACCCACCTTTCTATCTTGTTTCCAATCTGTTTCTGCTCCTTCCTTTACGACATGATTACTGATTTGGGTTGAGGTTTTATGATGGGTTTGTATGGCCTGACCGAACAAGCAATTGGAATTTGATTGGTCATTTCTGGTGGGCTGGACAACGGAAAGTGGGATTGTGGTCATGTGATATGTTTGAAATGTCAGCATCTGATTGGCTAGTTTGTATGTAACAGATGCCACCTTTGGAATGTGATTTTTGGCATGAAAGACCATGCTCCACTCATTGAATTTGTGCATTCTCTAGCAAACCACCCGTGTTGTGCTTCGTAGACCTCTGTTCCTGGTTGCAGCCAATAAACTTTGGTCTTTGATGTCATATAGAAGCGTCCCGTGTCTCTGTTTGCCGAGGCAGGGGAACTCAAAGGCATCGGGCGTTTTCCCTGACGCCGCTAGGTTCTAAAACCTGGTCCTTCAGTTGGCGCCTAGCGTGGGGCGACTTCAGCGGTACCGGTCCAAGCCCGAAGATCATGGAGAGTTTTGTGTGGAAATTCTGGAGGAAGGCCAGCCACTTCATCGACCCCTGTATGTCGTCGTGGTCTGAAAGTCTTTGCTGCGAGGTTCCCCGCTTTCCGACGGCTACGAAGGACTGCTGCCCTGACTGTCGCCCTGTCTTGGAGCCTTAGATGATTTGTAGAGCGAGACGATAGACGGGTCTTCTGGTGACGCCATCGACATTTCAGTTAAGTATGAGTGGAGCGTCTCCCAGTCCTTAGTTTGTTTTGGTATCCTTTAGTGGATCGCTTTGATTTGGTACCTGCAGGCCCCAAAGCCAAGGGACTCGTGTATTCACGAGGATATCATTTTGAGATTTCCCTTGAAGTTTGAAGCTAGACTAGTGAGCACAATGCCTGGTTTTAGCAGACTTGGAAAGATATTTAGTTGAGGTTGTTCTAAGGATTCCCGGTTAGAGGATTTGTGTCCGGTTCCTCCGATTGGAACTCCTACATATGATCTCTATGTGAAGCATGGTATGGGCCCCATTAGTTATAATGATATTTGGGTCAAATATACGAGGAATGACGGTGTCCTACAGTGGCCCCGTTATGGTAGCTTTGAAACTGAGATTCTAGATAATCTCGAAGTTAAACTATTCAAAAAGAAAGCCCGGCCGGCAATGTTTGACCCTTTTCGCATATGACGCAAAGAGGCCAAACAGAAATTAAATTAGCAATGAAGAATAAACGAGAACGAGGTTTGTCAATGGTGCAAGCTGCTATAGCATATAGGGATAATGAGGAAGAGCAAGAGAGCGAACAGATGCTTAGGGTTAGGAAGTTAGCGGTAGATAAATGCTACCCAGTTTTGCCGCGTAAAGAGCAGGAAGAAAAGAAAGATCTTGCGAAAGATCCTTTAATGTCGCATCTATTGAGTTCGCCACCCCCTTATGCACAAAATGCTACGGCACCATCGCCATCAGTTGTAGTTGTGCAACCTCTGGTTATTGTGCCACCTGCAATTCCTCCACAGCCAGCTCCTCTTCCGTTGGCTACTGTTCCTTTGGCGCAGCCTCCTCAGGGGCCGCCAACTTTGCCTCCTCTTTCGTCTGCTACTCCTACGCCTATCTATAATACTCCTTCTGTTCCGACTTTGGATTCTTCTACTATTGTTCCGTCTTCTCTTATTCTTTCATCTTCTCCTTCTGCTAGACAGAGAATGGCTGGTGCTTTTTCTGGTTTCCTTTCTCCTTTGTTGGGACAATTGGGTATGTCTCCGGTTAGTGAGCGTAGACAATCACGTAGTCAGTTGCCTGATACAAATGAACGCACAGTTTTGGATCATTTGGCACGTAAATGGATTACGTACGCTACTCAGTATGATCTTGAGGGTGTTATGGATGTCTTCCTTCAATTGGAAGTACCAAAGCAGCGGATCGTCTTTGAGATGATGTGTGTGTTCCTCCATGAACAATGGGTTGAGGAAGTAGGTAAAGCTCCTGATGAGTTGTATCGAATACGTTCTGAATTTACGAAAGGGACCGTTGTGGGTCCGAGTGATGTTGGAAGAGAAGTTGCGACTCTCTTGTCGTTGCGTAGCGACACTACTTCTGAGCGATTGTTTGAGCCTGATTCGTCAGTTAGGAGAAAAGCGCGTCAATATCCGATGCGTGAGGTTCCTCCATTTTGGAGACCTGCTGATCCTAATGCTGCTCCACCTGTTGTTGCACACTTTCAACTAGTATGGGTACATGTTCCTTGGAAGCGTGTTGAAGTTTTGGCAACTAAGCAGTCTTTACCTGATCCGTGCAAAAATCCAGCAGGATATTACAAAGAGCTCACTCAGACTGTGAGTTTGTGCATCATGAATTTAGCAGACATAGATATGTTGTTTGGAAATGTTGTCCCACAGCCCATTTGGAGTACGATTCGACATATGGATCATGACCAAGAATTAGGTGATACATGGGTTAATATTAGTGCTGCGAATGATAGATAGGTTGGAGGTGCTAAGCCTGAAGATCTCATTACTCAACTCCCTGGTAGGATAATTAATTATATGAAGACTTTGATGCCTGAAGTGCGTGTTAATTGGGACAAGTTGTCTGCTTGTAAGCAGAAGAAAGACGAGACGGTGTCTGACTTTTTCACGCGGTTTGCAGAGACCTTTGTGGATCATAGTGGTCAGGATATGGCTACTGAGGGTGGCCAGAGATTGTTAGTCGACAAATTTGTACATAATCTGCTTCCCGAATTGTGCACTAAGCTGAAAGATTCTGAGAGTGCTTGGGCTGTTTCCACGTCAGCGCAGATTTTAGCTACAGCCCAGTACTATGAAAATAGGCGCAAAGATGAGTTAGAGAAAGCGGATAAGAAGACTAAGGAATTGAAGACTAAAGTTCTTCTGCAACAAGCTTATCCACCCAGTCCTAATAATCAACTCGATTATCAGGAGAATCAGCAATGTTCGAGAAACTCGCAAAGGAACGAGTCTTCTCAACAGCGTTTTCCGTATGGGCCTAATCAGTGTGCGTATTGTAAAGAAGAGGGCCATATTAAGAATAGTTGTCCGGTTTTGTTACAACGCACGAATGGTGCTTCTGGTGTAAGAGGTAGAGGTGCTCAACAAGCGCCTAGAGGTAGAGGTCGTGGTCAGAATGGGCGTTCTTTGCCTCCACAGAATTCAATGAATAGTTTTGATCAACAGCAGGGTTCATCTGGTAGGACAGCACAGTACTATACGGATGATTACTACGTCGAAGGTGAGGAAGTGGATGGTAATGATTGCTAGGACAGCCATGGACAAAGAGAGGGAGTTGTTTCAATTCCAGTAGATCAGAGTGGACCTTATGTTGAAGTGATTGCATCAGGTGTGTCAGAGCCTTTTCTGTTAGATACTGGTGCTTCAAAGAGTTCTATAATACACTCTAAACTCCCTGGCGCACCTTTGTCTGGCTTTGAGAACGTTTCTGTAGGTTTTTCTGGCGCCCCGGTTACAAATCCGATTTCTGCTCTGTTGTCTCTTTCTGTTGGACCTCGTAAATTTGAAGCACCCCTCATTTTGACTACAGGTTGTGGAGAGAACTTGTTGGGATTGGATTTATTAAAGAGATTGTATGCCACGTTGTATTGTTCTCCGTCAGGAGTACATCTTACGTTGGGTGAGAGAGTGATCTCTCCGATGTACATATCGATAGACAGACTTCCACCTGAATTGTCTTCTTTACCAGATTTGTTGTGGGCTGTTGGTCCGAATGATGTAGGTCTTTTAGAGATTCCTCCATATGTTGGGACGCTGAAGGTGAATGCTAGGTTACCGCGCATTCCACAGTACCGTATCTCGAGTGATGGTGAGCGAGCACTTTTGGCGATTATCTATGATCTAATCGAAAAGGGTGTGATTGAGGAAAAGAGAGGTAATGTGTGTAATAGCCCCGTTTTGCCTGTTCTGAAGAGAACAGATTCTTCACAGCCTCCTGTATATAGGTTTGTGATCGATCTTCGCGAAGTGAACAAGATTGTTGTTCCACAGTTTCCTGTTGTGCCTGATATTACTGCCTTGTTGACTCTTATTCCGGCTACAGCCACATGGTTTTCGGTGATTGACTTGAAGAATGCTTTCTTCAGCATCCCAATTGCTGTGGAAAGTAGAGACATCTTCGGATTCTCTTTAGGAGGAAGAAGTTTCCGCTTTAAGCGCGCTCCTCAAGGCTATTGCGAGAGGCCATCGATCTATAGCCAAGCTTTGAAAACACAACTTGATTTGTTGGTTTTACCTGATGGTGCTGCCCTTATTCAATATGTTGACGATTTGCTAGTCGCCGCTGAAAATGAAGAGATTTGTAGGGAAGCCACCTTGTTGTCGTTACGCCACTTGTCTGATTTTCATCACAAAATTTCTCTCTCCAAGTTGCAATATTGTCAACAAGAAGTAACCTACTTAGGTCACCTCTTATCGAAGGAGGGAAGGAAACTGACCCCAGAAAGAATTCAAGCTATTGCGAAAATGAGTGTTCCTACAACACAGAGAGAAGTACGTGCGTTTTTGGGTATTACGTCGTACTGTAGACAGTGGATCCCTAATTTCCCCTTGTTAGCGAAACCTTTTCTAGCTCTTACTGTTAAGGATACTCCAAATCCTATTCCTTGGACTGACGAATGTCAGAAGAGCTTTTCCGAATTAGCAATGCGTTGTGTTCGGCTCCTGTGTTGGGTACTCCCGACTACAGTAAGCCTTTCACATTGTATGTCCACGAGAGAGAGGGATGTGCATTGTCAGTGTTGACTCAGCAGTTTGGCGAGAAGCAACGTCCATGTGCGTATGTTTCGTCGACTTTGGATCCGGTAGCTAGAGCGTTGCCGAGTTGCTTGAGAGCTACAGCGGCAGCGGCTGTTTCAATTCGACAGTCTGCTGGTTTGGTTATGGACAACACGTTAATCGTAATGGTTCCACATGCAGTGGATATCTTGTTGAACCGTACCAAGACACAGCACTTAACTAGTGCTCGGTTGTCGGGTTACGAGTTGACCTTGTTAGCGAGTCATGTGCACATTAAACGATGCAACACGTTGAATCCAGCCACGTTGTTGCCAATTTCAGTTGAGACAGATGATAGTGAAGAACAACATGATTGCTTTTTGAGAACTAAGGAAGAAACGAAAGGAAGAATAGATCTTAGGGATACTCCTCTTCCAGAATGTGATGGTACTTTGTGGGTTGATGGTTCGTTTTTTAAGTTGCCGAATGGTGATACAACTGTGGCGTATGCTGTTACGACTTTGCATACTGTTGTTGAAGCTGCACGTATACCATATAATTCAGCGCAAGCAGCAGAGTTGATTGCACTAACGAGAGCATGTGTGTTGGGGAAAGGAAAACGAGTGAATGTGTATACTGACAGCCAGTATGCGTTTGGTGTGGCTCATAGCTTTGGACGTTTGTGGCGTGAACATGGGTTCCTCACTTCGCATGGAATGAAGACCCAACATGGGCAGTTGGTGAATGAACTTCTTGAATCACTTACTTTGCCGTTGCAAGTAGCGATTGTGAAATGCAGTGCCCATAAGAAAGTTACGGAGGATGTTGGTCTCGGAAATGCGTTTGCGGATGAAGTTGCGAAAGAAACTGCGAGAAATGTGATGAGTCGAATGTATGTTGCAGGTCCGGTGAGATGGGTTCCAGAGAAAAGTATGTGTGAAGATACAATTGAAAGTGTGAAATCCATCCAAGCTGAAGCTACAGAGAAAGAGTTGAATAACTGGAGAGAAAGTAAGGGTAGATTGGATTTGAATGGTTGTTGGACTGATTTGTCCGAGCATCAAAGATGGTTGTTGCCTGACGCGTATGTGCTTCCAGTTGTTACAATGGCTCATGGTATGGCACATATCAGCGTGAAAGGGATTTGTAAGTTGTTGGCTCCGGTTTGGCAGAATGTGGGAATCCCCAAATGTGCGGAGAATTTGGTTAAGAACTGTATGGTGTGTTTGATGTACAATCCTGGAAAGGGAACTCCAACACCAGCTGGTCATTTTGCTCCTCCTACGTATCCGTTCGAGGCTTTGCAGCTAGATTTCATCCACATGGAGAGGTGCAACAACCTGAAATATGTCTTGGTGGTTGTTTGCTCCTTTTCTAGATGGGTGGAAGCTTATCCTTTGAAGGACAATACTGCCTTGTCCACAGCGAAAGCCCTATCAAAGAATTTTTCCCGAGGTTTGGATTGCCGAGAATTATCTGGAGTGACAATGGGAGTGAATTTGTGGGTCAAGAATTGAAGAGAGTATGTGAGGGATTAGGAATCTGGCAGAAGTTCCACGCTGCAAATCACCCCCAATCAGCTGGTTTAGTCGAGTGCTATAATGGCACCTTGAAGTTAAAATTAGCCAAAATCCACGCGAGCACTGGTTTACAATGGCCAGATGCTTTGCCTTTAGCGCTCCTGTCCACAAGAATGACTGTGCATTCACGAATGGGTTTGAGTCCGTATGAGGTTGTGTTTGGTCGCCCGGCGAATATTTGGGGTGTACCAAGACCAACAAAGTTTAGTATTGTATTGTATTGTATTGTATATTGGATTTATATAGCGCTTATCACCCAGGGGTCTCTAAGCGCTTGCCTTGAGAACCCGTCTGGCTTTTCCCTGTGAGATAGCCCCTACAGGGCATCCCCAAGGTGAAACCCAGGCATCCCGCCGTGGGGGGGCCGTTGTGGAGATTAAGCAAGCTTAATGCCCAGAGTTGCAGAGTGTGAACCCATGATTAGGTCAGGCACCGAAGCGAGAATTATCGAGTCCGTGGACATTTGAGCTCAAGACCCTGCCACGTCGGGAATTGAACCCTGGTCCCGGGTCTGACCTCTGCTTCAGGGTCTGCCTGCTCTAACCAGTGAGCCACACTTCTCCACCTAGTGACTTCGAGTATCTTGTGTTGCTTGATTACTTGCACGAACTGACGGCTAAACTGCGTGTTTTACACCAACAGGTTTATGATAGCCTGCCACAGGCTTCCGAAGATCCAGGCCACGCCATTGAACCCGGTGCCTGGGTTTTTGTGAAGAACTTTCAGCGGAGCAAGAACGAGCAGCCCCGCTGGACAGGACCGTATCTAGTGCTCCTGTCTACACGTTCTGCAGTTCGAGTGCAAGGCAAGAAACACTGGATCCACGGCGTACATTGCAAGCGGGCACCATTGCCCTTACCGTATGACCGGTGGGTCCAGGAAGGACTCCCAGACTCTGAAACAGAAACTCTGCCACGAATTTTGCTATTCAGCGATGCCCGTCTGATTGGAACAAACTCTGAGAAAGAAAGTGACGATCTCTTGCAAGAAACTGTGCCTCCTTTGAATCGATTGAACACTACTGAGCCTGAACTCTTGTTCAAAGATCAAACATTGCCTAGAAAAGATTGTTATAATTTGCGACCAAGAGTCGTGGGACTAATAAAAAACAAATGAAGTTTTTTTGATGATTTTTCTGTTTGCAGATTAACTCTCCACCGAGGATCTACTCATTTTTGTTTTTCGAACCGCCATCCGGGTTCAGCTGTAGGGTCGCGGTGCCAAGTCTTGGAGTGCAAGCCTGAGACACCAGGTCGAAGGTTCTGGTTGGCCTAAGGGAGTTGCCCTGGGTTGACAGAGGCATTCCTTAGCATAGAACACCCTACCATCGCGAGCAGCATATTAGTTAGGATGGATTTCTTCGAGTTGGAGAGACCTGTAAGGACAATGAATTTTAAGAATAAGATATGCAAGCTAATCACACAGAAAAGATTTTTAATACCATGTTTGTTTTAGCTATTGAGTTTAATGATATTTGTAATTGGTTATGTGACATTCTCTTTTAAAGTGACGTTTATTCCTACTATGCAACCTACACCTACACCTACTATTTCTTCTCATTCTTTTCACCCTTTGCCTGAACATGAGGTAGTTAGACGACTGGAATTTGCCAATAATTCCTTTATTCAACTTTTACACCAACACCAGTTAGTGATGAATACAAAGAATTGTTGGATTTATGGTCTAATACCCCATACGACCGATAAAGGTATTCCGTATTTGGTTTTGCCTTTTAGCTTAAATGGTTCTATTTGGGCTTACAGAACGATGTTTATCTATGCCCATAGTGTCTATCCCCAACGTTCACTGAAAGACAATCCGAAGAATAGTGCTGTAGCTAGAGGTATAGTCGACATGGTTAAAGGGACTAATGCAGTTGAAACTATTACGAAAGATGAGAAGCAACCATATAGTGGTTGGGACGTTACTGGATATGGAGTTAGTCTGAGTGTTAACCAGCGAGCGAAAAGTTCTCCACCGATTTGGATAGTGCCTCATCAGGGTCGCTATTGTCTGCAGGGTAATGGCAAGAATCCGAGAGCTCAGCTAGGGAAGAGCGTTTGTACTGACACCTACGTATTTACGTCTCAGACTTCCCCAGCATTCCTAGCCGCTAAGGGTACTTATTTTGTCTGTTACGACAAAGCATATACATGGTTGCCCCCTGACTTTTCGGGCACATGTTTTGTGTCCTTCCTGTTGCCTCACACTTTTACAGCTGCAGCAGATTACCATAAGACAAGAGTTGCTAGAGGTGTCTTCAGTCAGGAAGATACTGCAGAGCAAGAGTTGGGAGATTTCTTTAAGGGATTTGGGCCGTTCTGGGGACCGATGGCTAACAGCAGGAATATTCGCCAGTTGACGAGAGTGGTTGAGTCCACCATAGTCGAAACTGCCGGTGCCCTTAGTAACTTGACTGCTGAGCTCCAGTCGGATAGACTTATGACACTTCAGAATAGAGTTGCTCTTGATGTCATACTTGCAGACCGAGGTGGGGTATGTAAACTGATTCAATCGAGATGCTGCGTTTTCATTCCAGACAACGCTCCGTCAGTCTTCCAGGCCATTTCCAAGCTACACAAGATCACCGATTCTGTCCATTTGGATAAAGGAGATTGGTCGTTAATGGGATGGTTATCGGGATTGATATCCACTTGGGGATGGAAGATTCTGATGGTCATTGGGATGGTCTTAGCTATCCTTTTCCTGTTCTGTCTTTGTGTACAGTGTGCTCCTGCTATTTGTGGCCTTTGTGCTACTTCGTGTACAAGGAGACCTGTCCAGAGAGAGGTACTAAGTACTAGGATGATGCTACAGCAACATATTAATGATTTGATGAATATAGATCCAGATTCAGACTGACATGAGTTTGGGTTTGTTGCCTATGTAAGGGCAAAAGGAGGGTCTGTAGTTCCATAGTTTTAGGGTCTGGTTTGGTGGTTCCGAACCCGTTCAATAAGGTCGTCGGAACTAGACGATTTTGGTGTCAGCGGACCGCAAATCATGAGTGCGGTATGTACGAGTGTTTTCGCATTAATTGATCAATGAGAACACTATGTATTTAGGGATTTCGTTTGAACCTTCGGGTTCCATTTTGTGTGCGGCAGCCATTTTGTGTGGTTGCCCTCACATAGGCCGATGACTACGGCCGAATGGGACACGTACACCTTAGCTGACTTCTGGATGACCTGGCCGAACTGACTCCCTTGCCCGAGGCTTACCTCGCTGTGCCAGTTCCTTGTTAAGCAGCTGGTCAGATAAAGATCAAAGAGCAGGACGTGCCGGAGTTTACAGTACACTGCACCCACCTTTCTATCTTGTTTCCAATCTGTTTCTGCTCCTTCCTTTACGACATGATTACTGATTTGGGTTGAGGTTTTATGATGGGTTTGTCCGGCCTGACCGAACAAGAAATTGGAATTTGCTTGGTCATTTCTGGTGGGCTGGACAACGGAAAGTGGGATTGTCATCATGTGATATGTTTGAAATGTCACCATGTGATTGGCTAGTTTGTATGTAACAGATGCCACCTTTGGAATGTGATTTTTGGCATAAAAGACCATGCTCTGCTCATTGAATTTGTGCAGTCTCTAGCGAACCACCCGTGTTGTGCTTCGTAGACCTCTGTTCCTGGTTGCAGCCAATAAACTTTGGTCTTTGACGTCATAAAGAAGCGTCCCGTGTCTCTGTTTGTCGAGGCAGGGGAACTCGAAGGCATCGGGCGTTTTCCCTGACGCCGCTAGGTTCTAAAACCTGG